>NC_091282.1:1158021013-1158626950 GCF_032444005.1 Ranitomeya imitator
GGATGTCATCCGTGGGCATGTGCGTGGAACGTCTTACAGCCTGTGCTGCTACCGGAAACATTGACATCTGAAAGAGCCCTTAGTGAACTCGATCATTTACCAAACATTGGCCAACTTTTGCTGATTTTTAGTGCAAAGGCTCATGAATCTGAACATGAATCCGAATGTGCAACATTTGGGATGATTTGAAATTGGCAAACATTTTTCAAACAAGTTTGTTCGTCTCTAATTTTAAGGGTATTATAAGTATTTTTTATTTGTAACCTTTTGATGGTTTTTACAGTATAGCTAAATTGTAGCCATCCGGCTGCCATCTTGCTGAATCCATGCAGGACCAAATTACAAAAAAATAGCATTTTGTTGAGTGCTGATTTTTGTAAAACTATAGAAAAATTCAATTTATCGTGAATAAATCATCCCCACACTATTCCTTACATTTAGAATCTGTCATTTTTGTCCCTTATAGTCTGTCAGTGAGTATAGTCTTGGGCATGAATTGGTTACATAAACATAACCTGACTATTGACTGGAAACAGGGTTATATTATATTGCTGGAGCAGATACTGCTGTAGTCATACGAAAGTCTTTATCTGGGAATCTGTCTACAGTTATAGCCAGAGATTTACCTGAAATATTTTAAAAAATTGTTGATGTATTCTCAGAGTCTGAATTTGAAAAATTACCACTACACATAGCTGATGATGGCACCATTCATTTGGTACCAAACTCCAGTCTCATCAGACCTTCCATGTCACCAGTAGTGTTGAGCAATACCATCCAATATTCGGAAATATCGGTATCGGATTGGATTGGCCGATATCCAAAAAATATCGGATATCGCCAATACCGATACCTGATACCAATGCAAGTCAATGGGACACAAATATCGGAATTAAAATAAGTCCTTTCTGTCCTTGACATCCTAATCTGGAGAGGGGAAAAGTGTGGGTGGTGCATGGGCGGAGACTGCGTGACTGTGTGGGACCGTGGGGGGTCTTGCGGGCCTGCTGGGGGTCTGTACGGGTCTCTAGGGGGTATGAGCGGGCTGCCTGGGGTCTGTGCAATCCAGCTGGGGGTCTGTATGAGTCTCTCGGGGGTCTGTGTGGCCTGCCGTGGGTCTGTGCGGCCTGCCGGGGGTCTGTATGGGCCTCTCTGGGGTTTGTGCGGCTTGCCGGGGGTCTGTACGGCCTGCCGGGGGTCTGCGCGGGTGTGCAGGCATCGTCCGATGGGACTACAAGTCCCATCGGGCGATGCCTGCTACAATGGCAGTGATTGACACATTAGCCAATGATGGGACAGTAGTAGTCCCATCATCTGGCTAATGTGTTGACTGTAAAAAAAAAACAACATACATACTACATACATACTACAAACATTCTACATACATACATACATACATACATACAACATACTACATACATACATAAATACAACATACATACAACATACTGCATACATACTACATACATACTACATACATAGTACATACATACAATATACATACAGCATACTACATACATACATACAACATACATACTACATACTATATACATACTACATACATACTACATACTGTACATACATGCTACATACATACTACATGCATAGAACATGCTACATACATACTACATACTACATAAATACTACATGCATACTACATACATACTATATACATACTACATACATACAGCATACATGCATACATACATACTACATACATACATACTACATACTGTACAATACATTCATACATTACATACAATACATACATACAGTACATATAACTTAGAGTACATACTGACCATCACTTGTCATTTTGATCCCCAAAGCCACTGTCATCTGTAAAAAAAAGATTAAAATAAGAAACAACCAATATATTCCTTGATCTGCAGAAATCCATGAGTGTCCCATGATGATCTCCCGTGGAGAACGGCAGAATCAGCTAATGCGACTGCTCACTAGGGGATCCAGGAACACAATGATGGGAGGAAGGTAGCCTTCCGCACTGTATTCCTCCGCCGCTGTTAAAAAAAAAATAGTCCCTAGTCTCACTTTTGGCATTGCTGTGGGAGAAATTTTCCCACGCAGCAATTGCCATAAAGTGAGACTTTGAACTCTAGTAACCTCTCAGTGATGCACTGCAGGAGCCATTGTCTCCTGTCAGTGTGTCACTGAAGGTCCTATAGAGCAGTGACATCACCCGATGTCACTGTTCTATAGGGGAGATCGTCATGGGACACTCGTTATTAATTGGACTACAGCAGACAGGTAGTATACGGTTTATGATTTTACGTTTTCTGCAGATGCTGAAGTATGGTAAGTATGGTTAAATGAAGAATATTAAAATACTTTTTTTCCTAATGTGTGTGTGTTTTATTAACCCTTTACTAGTATTGGATTAATAATGCATAGGCATCTTATTGACGCCTCTCCGTTATTAACCCGGCTTAATGTCACCTTACAATAGCAAGGTGACATTAACCCCTTATTACCCCATATCCCACCACTACACGGGAGTGGGAAGAGAGGGGCTAAGTGCCGGAATTGGCGCATCTTACAGATGCGCCATTTCTGGGGCAGCTGCAGACTGATATTTTTAGCCAGGGGGCCAATATCCATGGCCCCTCTCTAGGCTATGAATATCAGCCTGCAGCTGTCTGTGTAGTCTTTCTGGCTATAAAATATAGGGGGACCCCACGTCATTTTTTTGGGGGCCCCCCTATTTTAATAGCCAGTAAAGACTGATATTCATAGCAGGCTACAAATATTGGCCTCCGGCCGTCGGCTTTCCCCCTCTGGTGCAGAAAATTGCGTTGGAGCCCATGCCGTTTTTTTCAGTTTTTTTAAAAAAATTAAACGCTCATTAAGGCCTCTTTCATACTTGCATCGGTATGGGTCCGTCGCTATGCGTCGGGCCGACGTACCGACGCACAGTGCAAAATTTGTGCACGAAGTGGGCAGCGAATGCAGTTTTTCAATGCATCCGCTGTCCATTCTGAAGTCCGGGGGGGAGGGGGCGGAGTTTTGGCGGCGCATGTGCGGTAGAAAATGGGGGACGCGACAGACAAAAAAACATTCCGCTAAAACACGCCCGATGGAAGCAATGTGAGGCCATCCGTCGCAATCTGTCGCTTATACAAGTCTATAGGTAAAAAACGCATCCTGCGAGCACATTTGCAGGATACATTTTTCCATCTGATCTGTTTTTTTCTCATAGAGTTGTATTAGCACTGGATTGCACCTGATGGCCACACGTTTCATCCGTTTTTTGCCAGATCCATCAAAAAAGCTGTTTCCGCTAGACGGAAAACACATACAGAGGAATGGTTTTTCTGTCCAGCGAAAAAACGCATAGCGACGGATCCGGCAAAAAATGGATGAAATGTGTTGCCATCAGGCGCAATCCAGCGCTAATACAACTCTATGAGAAAAAAAATGGATCCTGCGAGGACATTTTCTAAATCCTTTTTTTCCGCCGGTCTATTTTTCTTCTCATAGAGTTGTATTAGCGCCAGATTGCGCCTGATGGCCACACGTTTCATCTTTTTTTTTGCCGGATCCGTCAAAAAAGCTGTTTCCACCGGAAGGAAAACACATACAGAGGAATAGTTTTTCTACATACATACTACATACATACTGTACATTACATACATACTACATACATACGACATACATACTACATACATACTACATACATACTACATACATACATTCATACATTACATACAATACATACATAGACATACAGTACATATAACATAGAGTACATACTCACCATCACTTGTCATTTTGATCCCCGAAGCCAGTGTCACCTGTAAAAAAGATTAAAATAACAAACAACCAATATACTCCCTGATCCGCAGAAATCCACAAGTGTCCCACGACGATCTCCTGTGGAGAACGGCAGCATCAGCTGATGCGACCGCTCTCTAGGGGCTCCAGGAAAACAATGACAGGAGGAAGGTATCCTTCCGCACTGGGAGCTCTCCTATCTTTTTTTCCTATATCAATGGAATCTGCATTATTTGTTTACTTTAGTTCTTATCTGCTACACTTCTGCAGTTCTACAATATATTGCTGAATTGAGTATTTGTACAATGCCTTACCATTTTCTCTTCCTATTTCTGTTACTAAACACTGAACTCTGACATACTTTCATGGTTCTAAAATCAGTCTAAAATGGCTGCTGCATTCAATGCCTTGGCTTTTATACAGGCTACGATAGATTGATTGGCTGAGTAATAATATGTAATGTGATAGCTGCAAGGCATTATAGGAAAGTCAAATTTATCGAGCCAGGCTCCTTAACAGCCTTTTGTGACAAAATGCAAATCTCAGAAATATGTAAAAAAAAAGGGGGCAAGCAATTTAGGGGAGATTCAAGCAAATCAAATTGCAATGAAATTTCAATAAAATTTGACTTGAATTCAATTGGTGTAAAATTTGAATTTATAACTTATAACATAAATATCATTTACATACAATGTTCAGCATAAATGAGTACATATGCTCTTTGAAAAGTATGATTTTAATCAATATCTCACTGAAAGCAAAAGCAATATAAAACGTTTGACAAGACTGAGTTTCATAGAATACTTTTCTAACATATAACATGAAAGTAAGATTAATGATGACTAGTGTTGAGCATTCCGATACCGCAAGTATCGGGTATCGGCCGATACTTGCGGTATCGGAATTCCGATACCGAGATCCGATATTTTTGTGATATCGGGTATCGGTATCGGAAGTGTAAAATAAAGAATTAAAATAAAAAAATATTGTTATATTCACCTCTCCGGCGGCCCCTGGACATCAGCGGGAGGATCCGGCGTCCGGCACGGCTTCTTTCTTCAAAATGCGCGCCTTCAGGACCTGTGGTATGACGTCCCGGCTTCTGATTGGTCGCGTGCCGCCCATGTGACCGCCACGCGACCAATCAGAAGCCGCGACGTCATTCCTCAGCTAAAGTCCTAGAATGAGCGCCTTTTAGGACCTGAGGAATGACGTCGCGGCTTCTGATTGGTCGCGTGGCGGTCACATGGGCGGCACGCGACCAATCAGAAGCCGGGACGTCATTCCACAGGTCCTGAAGGCGCGCATTTTGAAGAAAGAAGCCGTGCCGGACGCCGGATCCTCCCGCTGATGTCCAGGGGCCGCCGGAGAGGTGAATATAACAATATTTTTTATTTTAATTCTTTATTTTACACTTTAATATGGATCCCAGGGCCTGAAGGAGAGTTTCCTCTCCTTCAGACCCTGGGATCCATGAGGATACATTCCGATACTTGATGTCCCATTGACTTGTATTGGTATCGGATATCGGTATCAGCGATATCCGATATTTTTCGGGTATCGGCCGATACTATCCGATACCGATACTTTCAAGTATCGGACGGTATCGCTCAACACTAATGATGACCTCTATCTCAGATCAGTTAAGATAAGGAGACATACTTGGCCACTTTTCCTCTTCTTCAGAAATGCAATAATTGTATCTTTTTGATCATTGTCATTTTGGAAAAGTGCACCTCTGCCAAGGGCACAGAGTAATGACAGCATCTTCTCTTTTAATATAGACCAGTATATTTGAGAATTCTTGATACCATAAATAAAATGTAGCTTTCAAACAGCAACAACACTCATGCAGCTCCACACTGCCATCAACATATTTCACTGTAGGCACAATTCATTTAGTAAAAATGCACATCTACAAAGAGCATGACGTGATGGTAGCATCTCCATTCACTATAGTGTAACATATCTGTGAATTAATGATTAGAGATGGGACAACCCGAACAGTAAAGTTCGGCGTCCGTACCGAACACCTACTGAACATGTACTTCACCAGGATGTCTGTATTACTGTTTGTGTTCGGACCCCCAAACATCGGGTGTTTCTCATGCTGTCAAACTGTTTATCCTCCAGGCATGGCGTGGGAAAAAATGACGCACAGGTGAGGGATATTGTTGTTTTTTTTATTTTTGCTTTACTATAAGAGTTGAGGGATTCATTGAAATTAGACATTAGGTGAGTATAACTGTGCTTGTCATTTTTAAATAAAAAAGTAAAAGTGTTTTGTTTTATTTAAAATAAAAGGCTTTACTCTAATAGATTTGCCTTTTTTGGGCAGCTGCGGGCTGTTTTTTTTTTTAGGGAGGGGGACAATATCCATGGCCCCTTACTGTCCTGAGAATACCAGACCCCAGATGTCTGCTTTAGCTTGGCTGGTTGTCAAAAATAGGTGGGACCCCACACAGTTTTTTAAAATTATTTATTTAAATCATTGTAAATGTGGCATGGGGATCCATCTAGTCTTGATATCCAGCCTTGCTGAAGCTGACAGCTGAGGATTGCAGCCTCAAGCTGTGAGTTTTGCCTGGCTGCTTATCAAAAAAAGAGGGGAATCAATGCCTTTTTATTAAATTAATAATTTACAGCACAGGCACCAGCTTATGAATACACCCATTAGCCGTACCTGCTCTCACTGTGTATTAGCAGCAGCAGGTATCAGCTGATGGGAGCAGTAGTCCCATCAGTTCACAACAGTGACTGGAGGTAAACTTTATACCTCCAATTATAGCTGTGCACTCACTCTGTCTTTTGACAGCACAGGAACCGCCGTTGTCTGACCAGCGGTGATGATTTTACTGCCGATCAGAAGCGGTTTTTCCCTCGCTGTCATGCCCATGACAGTGTGGCAAACACTAGATTTTTGGGCCCCCATTTAAGGGAAAGGGATCCAGGTTCAGGTCCAGGTATTGTTCTGATACTAGAACCCAAACTTTCTTGCAACTGTTCAGTCGAACCTGCTGGATCCGAACATCCAGTGTGTCCACCCATCTCTATTCAATCAGAGAGAAAAAAAGCACTACTATACAATATGCACACTGCAAGTTAGATCATAACATCAGAAAAAACTTTATTAGCACACAATCAAACATAAAACATAACTAAATTATCCTATATATAGGGGGTATTGTCACCCCAGGTATTTATCCCTATTGTTTAGGGACTTTTTCCGGGATCCAAAGTGCAACACTGTTTATCCACTATATTTGTAATAGACACTGGGAGAGTCAGTCTACTACTCGGAGTCAATTTATGTATGGGATTGGGGGATATATAGTTCTTTTATTGATATCACTGTATGCATCACATGGGCTAGGACTGTGGGACTTACATGTTTTTAATTAGGTTTAATGTTTGATTGTGTGCTAATATAGTTTTTTTGATATTATGATCTAACTTGCAGTGTGCATATCATACCGTAGTGTTTTTTTCTCTCTGATTCTTGCTTTACTGTTTTACTACTGGATATAGCACCTATATTATGTATTTGGGTATGGTAGTGCGCCTTGTTTTCTAAATTGTCACCCATCTTTATTCATGAAACCAGCAATGAAATGTAGTTACCTGACTACAATGTCACTTTTTCAGCCCCACGTAAAGGCATTGCCACCACTAGGGTTGAGCGACCTTGACCTTTTTAGATTCGAGCCGTGTTTCGCGAAACCCGACTATCTTAGAAGTCGAGTCGAGTGGAATCGGCCAATTATCGCGAAAAGTCGGGTATCGCCCGAAACACGAAACCCAATGCAAGTCAATGGGGGAGCATAGTCGGCAGTGAGTGGAGGCCAGGAAAACACCTACACTGCCCATTTTAATGGCAAAAACACCCATTCTTGTTACAAAAGCTTGTCAATCGTAATTTACCTTATAATAATTGGAAGGCATTTGTAATTGGGGGTCATTTGGCTAAAGTTGTGGGGGGTAGGGCTGGTTCAAGTAATTAGTGGGCCCAGGAAATCTGGAACACGTCACGGCAGTGGAGCAGGGAGAGGTAAGTATTTCAACTTTGCAAGTGCTGTGATCCTGAGCAAGCAGGGGGGGCCCACTCGTTGGCATTGGCACTGGCACAGGGCCCCTCAAAGTACAGCGGTGTGTTTGCACGGCGGGGGCGCCTCCCACCGGCAGCAACACTTTTGCGTACTATGAGAAGCCCTGTGCCAGTGACGTCGCCAACTAGTATTCCTCCCCCCACCTGATGAAGGAACCTGCACTTTCATCTGCACCTTCCTCTTTGTCCCCGTGTAAGGTGGTATGGTATGCGGGAAGAGGAACCTGACTTTCAGCAGGGTCACAATCTTGCTGTGTAGCGTGCACGGGGAATGTTGCGTTATGGGTCAATGTACCAGCAGACTCATCTATCACTGGCTGGGCAATGGGCAGGATGAGGAGGAAACACAGATATAGGCCCAAAGAATAAAGTTGGCTAAATGCAGTTCAAAATTGGTAACACAGGACTATCCAGGGGGCATTGCAGTGGAGGACAACTGGAATGAGAGGCTGACACAGAGAGTAGGCCCAAATCAGTAAGTAGTCGAAATGCAGTTCAAAATTGGCAACTGTAGTAAACAGGCGGCACAGCTTTGTTCAGTGGAGGAGAACAGCAAGGAGTGGCAGACACCGATAGTAGGCCCCAACCCAACTAGTAGGCCAAATGCAGTCTAACATTAACAACTACTTAACAAGAGCCTGAAAATGGAATTTCAGGACAGGAAACCAGGAGAACAGCAAGGAGCGGCAGACACTGTTAGTAGGCCCCAAACCAACTAGTACGCCAAATGCAGTTGTTCCATTTAACCACTATTTAACAAGAGCCTGAAGATAGAAGCTCAGGAAAGGCAACCTGGAGAACACCTTGGAGCGGAAGACACCGTCTCTACACCCCATACCCAATTTGTAGGCCTAATGCAGTGTAGTTTCCAACAACTACTAAACGAGAGCATTAAGATTGAAGCAATGGAGAGGAAACCTGGGGAACACCTTGGAGTGTAACACACCATCTCTCTACACCCCATACCCAATTTGTAGGCCTAATGCAGTGTAGTTTGCAACAACTACTAAACGAGAGTAGGAAGATCGAAGCAATGTGGACGAAACCTGGGGAACACCTTGGAGTGGGACACACCGTCTCTCTACACCCCATACCAAATGTGTAGGCCTAATGCAGTGTAGTTTCCAACAACTAGTAAACGAGAGCATTAAGATTGAAGCAATGGAGAGGAAACCTGGGGAACACCTTGGAGTGGAACACACCGTCTCTCTACACCCCATACCCAATTTGTAGGCCTAATGCAGTGTAGTTTTCACCAACTACTAAACGAGAGTAGGAAGATCGAAGCAATGTGGATGAAACCTGGGGCACACCTTGTGGCGACAGACACCGTTAGTAGGCCCTACCAAAGTTGTAGCCCGAATGCAGTTTTAAAATTCCTAGAGGCTGAAAACAAGACTATTGACGCTCAGCTTTTTTCAAAGGAACACAGCTGAATTGAGTGGCACAGACAGACACAGGTAGTAGGCCTTAAACCAAAAATGTGGCTCACTGCAGCTTAAAAAAGGTTACAGGGGTACACAGGCAGCATTGCTCTGGGCAGTGGAGGACAATTTCAATAGTGGACCGCAGACAGACTTTGTACGCCTACTATTTAAAAAAGGATGCTCTATGCAATAAAAAATAGGTTCCAGGGGTACACGGGCAGCAGTGGTCTGGTCAGTGTAGGAGTAGTAGAAAGAACGGGCCGCAGACAGGCTTCGAAGGCCTAACATAATAAAATTGGGCTGGCTGTAGGCACTTTATGATTGGTTCCAGGGGTACACGGGCAGCTGTGGTCTGGTCAGTGGAGGCCTAGTGGAAGGAGGGACCGCAGACAGGCTTCGAAGGCCTAACATAATTAAATTGGACAGGCTGTAGGCACTTTATAATTTGTTCCAGGAGTACACGGGCAGCAGTAGACAGGTCAGTGTAGTAGTAGTTGAAAGAACGGGCCACAGACAGGCTTCGAAGGCCTAACATAATAAAATTGGACAGGCTGTAGGCACTTTATGATTGGTTCCAGGGGTACACGGGCAGCAGTGGTCTGGTCAGTGGAGGCCTAGTGGAAGGAGGGACCGCAGACAGGCTTCGAAGGCCTAACATAATAAAATGGGCTGGCTGTAGGCAATTTAAAATTGGTTCCAGGGGTACACAGGCAGCAGTGGTCTGGTCAGTTGAGGCCTAGTGGAAGGAGGGACCGCAGACAGGCTTCGAAGGCCTAACATAATAAAATGGGCTGGCTGTAGGCAATTTAAAATTGGTTCCAGGGGTACACGGGCAGTAGTACACAGGTCAGTGGAGGCCTAGTGGAAGGAGGGACCGCAGACAGGCTTCGAAGGCCTAACATAATAAAATGGGCTGGCTGTAGGCAATTTAAAATTGGTTCCAGGGGTACACGGGCAGCAGTACACAGGTCAGTGGAGGCCTAGTGGAAGGAGGGACCGCAGACAGGCTTCGAAGGCCTAACATAATAAAATGGGTTGGCTGTAGGCAATTTAAAATTGGTTCCAGGGGTACACGGGCAGCAGTACACAGGTCAGTGGAGGCCTAGTGGAAGGAGGGACCGCAGACAGGCTTCGAAGGCCTAACATAATAAAATGGGCTGGCTGTAGGCAATTTAAAATTGGTTCCAGGGGTACACTGGCAGCAGTGGTCTGGTCAGCGGAGGCCGATTGTAATGAGTGTCTGCGAGTTAGTAGTCCAAAACAATAAATAAATGTGAATGTCTCGCATTAAAACAAAACGAAAACACTAAAGGGTGCAATCATTAGGTACAGGGGTGGGATCCTCTGCGTAGTTTCAGACCTACTAATTTAGCGCAAAGTATTTACTGTGGTAAATAGAGGACACTGCCCCTGACTATGTTAAGTACCATCATACATGTCAACACAATGGTATTGTCAGTGGCAGGAATGGAAGGATGTCAGCGCATAGACTAAACATTGGTGGAAGTGTGAGAGATAACTGTGGAAGTGGTAGAGCAATGTTTGACCTGGGGGTGGGTGAACTCTCTTGTGGCCGGCGGTACAGGCCCAGGGCCCCTGATGTTACAACAGTGTGTCTGACGTTGGGTGCGCACCACCACCGCCAGAGACACTTTATTGTACTATGAGGGACCCAGTGGCAGTGCCGTCGACCAAAGGCGGGCACACCCACCTCTTCAGACAAACAGCACTCTCACGGGTGCTTGCGCCAAGTCACGATACCACGGCCCCATGTGGGGAGTTTGGCCATTTAGGGAGGTGTAAACATGTCGTATGCTGGACAATCAGCTGCAGCAAATTAGACATTAGAAAAGTAATTCACAGTAGTCCACAGGCAAGAGCTTTTCATAGGAAAGCTAGGTGTCGGCCGGGCAAGGTGGGGCAAAAGAATTCGAAATCCAGTTGTGGTTCATTTTAATGAATGTTAGATCATCAACATTTTGGGTAGCCAGACGAGTCCTTTTTTCGGTTAATATTGAACCTGCAGCACTGAATACTCTTTCTGATAGGACACTTGCTGCCGGGCAAGCAAGCTCCTGCAATGCATATTCTGCCAATTCTGGCCAGGTGTCTAATTTTGATGCCCAGTAATCAAATGGGAATGACAGTTGAGGGAGAACATCGATAAGGGATGAAAAATAGTTTGTAACCATACTGGACAAATGTTGTCTCCTGTCACTTTCAATTGATGCAGCAGTACCTGTCCTGTCTGCGGTCATAGCAAAATCACTCCACAACCTGGTCAGAAAACCCCTCTGTCCAACGCCACTTCTGATGTGTGCACCCCTAACACTCCTGGTCTGCTGCCCCCTGGAGCTCGTGTGAGAACGATCACGTGCGCTGTGTGCTGGGAATGCCTGAAGCAAACGGTCAACAAGAGTTGATTGTTTGGTTGCTAATATTAGTTCCAAGTTCTCATGTGGCATAATATTTTGCAATTTGCCTTTATAGCGTGGATCAAGGAGGCAGGCCAACCAGTAATCGTCATCATTCATCATTTTAGTAATGCGTGTGTCCCTTTTGAGGATACGTAAGGCATAATCTGCCATATGGGCCAAAGTTCCAGTTGTCAAATCTGCGGTTGTGCTTGGTTGAGGGGCAGTTTCAGGCAAATCTACGTCACTTGTGTCTCTCAAAAAACCAGAACCCGGCCTTGCCACGCAACCAATTTCCAGTGCCCCCGGGAAAGCTTCCTCATTAAAAATATACTCATCCCCATCATCTTCCTCTTCCTCCACCACCTCTTCGCCCGCTACCTCATCCTGTACACTGCCCTGACCAGACAATGGCTGACTGTCATCAAGGCTTTCTTCTTCCTCTGGTGCAGACGCCTGATCCTTTATGTGCGTCAAACTTTGCATCAGCAGACACATTAGGGGGATGCTCATGCTTATTATGGCGTTGTCTGCACTAACCAGCCGTGTGCATTCCTCAAAACACTGAAGGACTTGACACATGTCTTGTATCTTCGACCACTGCACACCTGACAACTCCATGTCTGCCATCCTACTGCCTGCCCGTGTATGTGTATCCTCCCACAAAAACATAACAGCCCGCCTCTGTTGGCACAGTCTCTGAAGCATGTGCAGTGTTGAGTTCCACCTTGTTGCAACGTCTATGATTAGGCGATGCTGGGGAAGGTTCAAAGACCGCTGATAGGTCTGCATACAGCTGGAGTGTACAGGCGAACGGCGGATATGTGAGCAAAGTCCACGCACTTTGAGGAGCAGGTCGGAAAACCCAGGATAAGTTTTCAACTAGCACTGCACCACCAGGTTTAAGGTGTGAGCCAGGCAAGGAATGTGTTTCAGTTGGGAAAGGGAGATGGCAGCCATGAAATTCCTTCCGTTATCACTCACTACCTTGCCTGCCTCAAGATCTACTGTGCCCAGCCACGACTGCGTTTCTTGCTGCAAGAACTCGGACAGAACTTCCGCGGTGTGTCTGTTGTCGCCCAAACACTTCATAGCCAATACAGCCTGCTGACGCTTGCCAGTAGCTGGCCCATAATGGGACAACTGGTGTGCAACATTGTCAGCTGCCGATGGAGTGGTTGGCCAACTGCGGTCTGTGGAAGAGCTGTCGCTTCTGCAGGAGGACGAGGAGGAGGAGGAGGGGGTGCGAATGCCTACAGCCAACTGTTTCCTAGACCATGGGCTAGGCACAACTGTCCCGAAATTGATGTCCCCTGTGGACCCTGCATCCACCACATTTACCCAGTGTGCCGTGATGGACACGTAACGTCCCTGGCCATGCCTACTGGTCCATGCATCTGTAGTCAGGTGCACCTTTGTACTCAGATTGCCTGAGTGCATGGACGATGCGCTGTTTAACATGCTGGTGCAGGGTTGGGATGGCTTTTCTGGAAAAAAAGTGTCGACTGAGTAGCTCGTAGCGTGGTTCAGCGTACTCCATCAGGGCTTTGAAAGCTTCGCTTTCAACTAACCGGTAGGGCATCATCTCTAACGAGATTAGTCTAGCTATGTGGGCGTTAAAACCCTGTGTACGCGGATGCAAGGATAAGTACTTCCTTTTTCTAACCAGAGTCTCATGTAGGGTGAGCTGGTCTGGAGAGCTGGAGATCGTGGAATTAGCGGGTGTGCCGGTGGACATGGCAGACTGAGAGACGGTTGGAGACGGTATTGTTTCCGCCGGTGCCCTAGATGCAATATTTCCTCCTCCAAAACTGGTGATTCCCTGACCCTGACTGCTTTTGGCTGGCAAAGAAACCTGCACAGATACTGCCGGTGGTGCGGAAAATGGTGGCCTTACAGTGACGGAAGGGATGTTGCGTTGCTGACTAGCTTCATTGGCCGAGGGTGCTACAACCTTAAGGGACGTTTGGTAGTTAGTCCAGGCTTGAAAAATGCATGGTGGTTAAATGTCTATGCATGCAACTTGTATTGAGACTTTTCAGATTCTGACCTCTGCTTAAGCTAGTTGAAAATTTTTGACAGATGACTTTGCGCTGATCAATTGGATGTTGTTTAAAAAAATGCCAGACTGCACTCTTCCTAGCATCGGATCCCTTTTCAGGGATTGCAGACTGAGCTTTAACCGGATGACCACGCTGTCCTCCAACAGGTTTTGGCTTTGCCACGCCTTTTGGGCCAGATACGGGCCCGGCAGATGGAACCTGTTGCGATGTTGATGCCTGCTGCAGCCCCTCCTCCACTTCCGCTTCTGAACTACTGCCGCCTGCACCCTGTTCCCCCAATGGCTGCAAATCGGGGTCAACAACTGGGTCATCTATTACCTCCTCTTCTAGCTCGTGTGCAACTTCGTCTGTGTCACCGTGTCGGTCGGTGGTATAGCGTTCGTGACGGGGCAACATAGTCTCATCAGGGTCTGATTGTGGATCAGTACCCTGAGAGGGCAATGATGTGGTCTGAGTCAAAGGACCAGCATAGTAGTCTGGCTGTGGCTGTGCATCAGTGCACTCCATGTCAGAATCTACTTGTAATGGGCATGGCCTGTTAAGTGTTTCACTTTCTAAGCCAGGGACGGTATGTGTAAAGAGCTCCATGGAGTAACCCGTTGTGTCGCCTGCTGCATCCTTCTCTCTTGTTGTTGTTTTTGCTGAAGAGGACAAGGAAGCAACTTGTCCCTGACCGTGAACATCCACAAGCGACGCACTGCTTTTACATTTACCAGTTTCAGAAGAGGAGGCAGAAGAGCTAGAGGCTGAGTCTGCAAGGTAAGCCAAATCTTGCTGTTGCTGCTCCGGCTTTAAAAGCGGTTTTCCTACTCCCAGAAAAGAGAGCGTTCGAGGCCTTGTGTAGCCAGACGACGAACCTGGCTCCACAGCTCCAGACTTAGGTGGAATATTTTTTTTCCCACGACCACCTGATGCTCCACTACCACTACCATCATTACCAGCTGACAATGAACGTCCACGGCCACGACCTCTTGCACCAGACTTCCTCATTGTTTTAAAAACTTAACCAAAGTAACTTTATTTGTTGCTGTCAAACAACTTACACGGTGAGCTATAACTTCAGTATGATTTCAATATCCCTTTACAGGTTGGTGAGACCACAAGGAAAATCAGGCACAATGTTACACACTCTGTTTTCTGTGGCACCAAATCACAGAGATGCCACACACGCAGGACTGTCACTCAAGCACAAATGTCAATATTAATCTCCCACTGATTTTTTTTTTTTTTTTCAGGAAGAATTTAGAAACCAAATAAAATAAAATGATTTTTTCAGGGGGAATTTAGAACCCAAATCAAGCAAAAAAATAAATAGGCTTTATATGGCCCACTGAGTGAGAGATGGCACACACAGGAGTCAGGAGTGGCACACAAGCCCAGAGGCCAATATTTATCTCCCACCGATAGATGTAGTGATTTTTTCAGGTAGAATTTAGAACCCAAATCAAGCAAAAAAATAAATAGGCTTTCTATGGCCCAATGAGTGAGAGATGGCACACACAGGAGTCAGGAGTGGCACACAAGCCCAGAGGCCAATATTTTTCTCCCACTGATTGATGTAGTGATTTTTTCAGGTAGATTTTAGAACCCAAATCAAGCAAAAAAATAAATAGGCTTTCTATGGCCCACTGAGAGAGAGATGGCACACACAGGGATGGCACTCTAGCAGAAATGCCAATCTTAATCTCCCACAAAAAAAATAAAAACAGGGACTGTCCTACAATTACTATCTCACTGCAGTAATCTCAGCCAGGTATGGCAGGCAGCAATAAGGAGTGGACTGATGCACAAATTAAATAAAAAGTGTGGACAAACAAAAAAGATAGCTGTGCAGAAAGGAAGGAACAAGAGGATTTGTGCTTTGAAAAAAGCAGTTGGTTTGCACAGCGGCATAGACACAGCAATGCAGCTATCAGGGAGCCTTCTAGGGCAGTCCAATGAGCTACAGCGCTGAGGAAAAAAAAAATGTAGCTTCCACTGTCCCTGCACACCGAAGGTGGTGTTGGACAGTGAAAATCGCTACAGCACAAGCGGTTTAGTGGTTAATGGACCCTGCCTAACGCTATCCCTGCTTCTGACGAAGCGGCAGCAACCTCTCCCTAAGCTCAGATCAGCAGCAGTAAGATGGCGGTCGGCGGGAACGCCCCTTTATAGCCCCTGTGACGCCACAGACAGCAAGCCAATCACTGCAATGCCCTTCTCTAAGATGGTGGGGACCAGGACCTATGTCATCACGCTGCCCACACTCTGCGTTCACCTTCATTGGCTGAGAAATGGCGCTTTTCGCGTCATTGAAATGCGACTTTGGCGCACAGGGGTCCGATCGGGTTTCATGAAACCCGACTTTGCCAAAAGTCGGCGACTTTTGAAAATGAACGACCCGTTTCGCTCAACCCTAGCCACCACCATGCTACATTGCAGGCACCATGTATTTTTCTAAAGTAATCTTTTTATGAAACTCAGTCAAAATTTGACAAATTGATCTTGTGTTCAGTGACAGTTTTAAATTAATTTTCAGTGGACTCATAAAATGCACTCATTTATTATTAACACGGTACATATACTGTATATAGATTATGGTTTTAATATTTTTCTGTGTTTTCACATGGCCAAAATTTATGCATAGCGCTGCTGTGCTCTCCTTTTTCTATATAATGCAGTCTGGCAGCTTGCACATGTTCACACTTAGGAGGTGCTGATAAGTCTTTTTGTATATTTAGTTATTGGATGTTGGCTGCATCCAGCCTGATTCTACACTCCTCCCATTGATCTGCAGGTGGCCGTAATCATCTCTACTTGCCCATAAATTAATAATAATAATAATAATTTTTATTTATATAGCGCCAACATATTCCGCAGCGCTTTACAAATTATAGAGGGGACTTGTACAGACATAAATTGTAGGCTAAACCCAGGATCAGACGTGAGTGTCCAAAATTGTAGGTTGATCGTCCAAGATAATGCATGTACAGTAGAGCAGGGACCCATCAGAGGGAGGTCACCTTGCTGTGGTTGATTCATACATGAATTGGCCAATATGGTACATACGTAACAATGTAAATAACAGTCCATTTCCAATTAAGGCAAAGCAATAGCAGGGTCTCTCCTACATGGTAATTCAGGTCCTGCCTCATGCTCAGTGGTCTCACATTCACCGGTGACTCAGACACATCTGAGCTAGTCCCAATTTAGTCAAACAAAATGGCTATTGTCCACAGCAACCAGTGATACTTGCAGTTTTGTGCCTACGACCTGAGAGATTCTGGCTTGTCCCTCTGCTGTTCCAACACAACCCACTCTCCTCTGCTCCTTCAGCTGATTGTCCACAAAATGAGCACATGGTCTGGCTCTAGATATAGATAGTCAGGTGCATATAATCAGGACACAAGTGCAAGAATTTCACCGTGTCCTACCTGGCTTTCCTATATACGCTGCCAACATTTTTTTCACCAATTAAAAAATTGTTGTGGTTTCTCATTTTTTCATCAATATAGACGTGGCATGATTTTTACAGGTGGAGGAATTTTGGGTACATATGACATTTTGATTTATTTTTTTTGGGGGGAGGGGACAGATTCAAACGGATGTTCAAAGCTATTGCTATATTTCTATTGACACATATTCTTCTATTTTTGATACATTTGGACAGGATTACAGTGAATATATTGCACACAATATAATTACCCCTGTGTGTTATATGGCACTGCTGAACTGAATGCATGGTTAAGTAAGTGCTGCAGTGATATTAAAATAATTATACACTATTAGTTCTTGTGAATAATAATTCACAATTTGTGCTTGCACTGGGTGTAAATGTGTTATGTGCTATAATATGCTTTCTTTGATTGATTAATAAACCGCTGAAATATTTTCTTGCTTTATGTGCATACAGTATATTGCTGATATGAGAGGGAAATTCCATAGCAGCGTTTCTAATTCATCTAAACCTCATAAGTAGATCAAAGTCTAGACAATAGTGAAGTATTGTACAGGAGACAGAATTCCATTTACCAGTTAATATAATTTTGTGGTCTCACTGAATAACTTGTGGAGAAGTAAATATGCTTTAGAATGCAAAGTATAAATGTTTGCTGTGCGTTTGTTTCGGAAAGGGGATACTTTATTATTGCTTAGAAATATCATATGACTATCACTAACATTGCAAATCGGAAAAACAAAAGATTTGCCGGAATCTGGCAGCTTAAAATGAACATAAATTAATGGAAATTACTTTTGTGAAAACACGGACAAGTTTATTTTGTCAATATCTTTAAACATTTTTTAAGACTTTGTTAAAGTTAATACATATATGAAATAAATATCAAATTTCAATATTCTTTATAAGATAACGGCTATAGATCAGGTGTGTAGCTATGCTAGGCAAATAAAACTTTGGAATGAGTTCAGATGTCAGAGAGGCCCAGCACCTGCGCACTGCAGTACTTTGCTCTGCCCTCAACAGGGCAGACAAATTACGCCTGCGCCGGAGCCACGGCAGGAAGACAAGAAGAGGACCTCATCGTATGAAGGTATAAGGTGCCGGACCCGTACCGTGACGCCCATCGGACCCGGACCGCAGCGGGACCGCCCCTGGGTGAGTATAATATAACCTGTTTTTCTCCTCTTTCAGGTTACATCGGGGGCTTATCTACAGCATTACAGAATGCTGTAGATAAGCTCCTGATGCCAGTGGCCTTATCTCATATACGATTTTTGAGGTGACAGATTCCCTTTAGAGAGTTTAAAAAAGTAGCAGAACAGTAGGAATTGCAATGAAAAGAATTATCTTTAGGCCTGTGTCACACTTGCAACTACAATGCGAGAAACTAGCGTGAGTCTTGCGCCTCAATACCCGGCACTGCTGCTGGCGGTTCAGACTGGAGCGTTCAGTTACATAGAAATACATGCAGCCACACACTCCGGTCCCAAGTGCCGGCGGCAGTGCCGGGTATTGAGGCGAGGGACTCACGCAAATTTCTCGCATTGCAGTTGCAAGTGTGACACTGGCCTCACTGTTCTGTCAAATACCCTTATAATAATAATAATAATAATTTTTATTTATATAGCGCCAACATATTCCGCAGCGCTTTACAAATTTTAGACGGGAATTGTACAGACAATAGACATTACAGCATAACAGAAATATAGTTCAATACAGATACCGGGAGGAGTGAGGGCCCTTCAGCTTCAATACTGATGCTCAGGTGGTGTCTGCAAGTCATTGCTTACTTTGCAGTTATAACATTGGGTACATCCACATGAACACTGCAGCAAAGTGCCAAGTGTGCCAAAGACTACCAACATTGGCACTGGACTAGCCTCTATGTGGAAAAATTTGTGTCGATCAGGTGCTGGTGTCAGCTGTATGTGACACCTCGCAGTAATGCCTACGATTGAAGCATTACGCAGGGAGGTGGCAATCACATTGGCCATGATGGCCTCCTTGGTGACCCCTGGCTCCAAGATGGCCATGGGGGCCTTCCAGGTTCTGCAGGGAGGTGGCTTGTGACCACCAGCTGAGAGCAGGCACCAGCATGCCTCCCTCCCTGCCTGTCAGATCGCATATCTAATACTCTGCAGTGCGGAGTGTCAGATCAGCGATCTGACATTATATACTGATGTCCCATCCTGGGACAATGTAAAAAAGTTTAAAAAAAAGTATTAGAATGTGTAAAAATATATATTTTTTTAATTCTTAAATAAAGAAAAAAAATGTTCCAATAAATACAATTACCGTATTTCTGTAAATAAAAGCACAATAAAAGTACACATATTTGGAATCGACATGTCCGTAACGACCCACTCTATAAAATTATCCCACTAGTTAACTCCTTCAGTTAACACTGTAAAAAATATTTAATAAAAAACGAGGCAAGAAACAATGCTTTATTGTCAAACCGCTGAGCAAAAAGTGCAATCAAAAAGACGGGTGCAAATAAAAAATGGTACCTCTGAAAACGTCATCTTGTCCCACAAAAAACAAGCTGCCATATAGCTCCATCAGCAGAAAAACAAGGTGTAGCTCTCACAATAAACAATGCAAAAATAATTATTTTGTCTATAAAATAGTCTTTATTGTGTAAAAGCGCCAAAACATAAAAAAATATAACTGTGGCATTTTACCACACGCGGAACGGTGTAATAAAAAAAAAAAAAGAAGCAATTCCTGAATTACTGTTTTTTGTTCATTCTCTTTCCCAAATATTGGAATAGAAAGTAATCAAAAAATGTTATGTGCTCAAAAATGGTATCAATAAAAACGTCAGCTCGTCCCGTGAAAAAAACAAACCATAAAATGACTCTGTCGGCCGAAATATGACAAAATTATAGCTCTCAAAATATGGTGACGCAAAAACTAGTTTTTGCAATAAGAAGCGTCTTTTAGGCTGGAGTCACACTAGCGAGTTTTACGGACGTATGAGCACAGAAAATACGTCCGTAAAACTCGCCAAACAAACGGCACAATTATTCTCTATGCCCCTGCTCCTATCTGCCGTATTTTACTGATCAGTATTATACGGCTTTCTACGGCCGTAGAAAATCGGAGCATGCTGCGTTTGTCACCGTATTGCGCAAAAAAAACCCAATGAAAGTCTATGGAAGCCCCAAAAATACGGATTACACACGGACCAGCAGTGTGACTTGCGAGAAATACGCAGCCGTGTTAGAGAGAAAAGCCGGCAATTCAGAGCGGTGTACAGTAAAATCACACTGACAGCTTACATTAGAATAGGTAGAATAAATGTGTACACATAGAATAGGTATATATATATATATATATATATATGTCAGTGAGACACATATATGTATATATATTATTACTTCATACAGCGCTAGATAGCTTTAAAGCTGGTAATTCAATTACCGGCTTTTGCTATCTCCTTCCTAAACCCGACATGATATGAGACATGGTTTACATACAGTAAACCATCTCATATCACCTTTTTTTTTGCATATTCCACACTACTAATGTTAGTAGTGTGTATATGCAAAATTTGGCCGTTCTAGCTATTAAATTAAAGGGTTAAATGGCGGAAGTAATTGGCATGTCTGCAGTGTGATCCCTTAGAAGTGTGTCCTTAAAAGTGTGGATTACAGTAGAATTAAAACCTGAATTGAACCTGAAGGGAACTGAAGGTAACTGGCCAGTCTTTGTAAACAATGTTTCTATTTGTTTTCACTTTCACTCCTATAATCCTTCACTTTCTGCTACCTCCCCTGATCCCTACACCTAGTAAGGAACTGTTCATCTCCTCTTCAATCCTCCCCATCCACCTCACCTCCTCCTCCAAACTGTTCCTTAACATACAATCCTCTGTCTCCAAGCACAGACAGCCCCCTCACACCCTCTCCTGCTCCCACCTGCTAACACTTTCTCTGCTCCTTCTTACTGCTGGTGATATCTCTCCAAATCCTGGTCCTCCTCACCATATTCCCACAATCATTTCTACCTCCCATCCACGCTCTAGCACAAACTTCCGTAACCTCTCTAACCTAATACCCATTCACCCAGCCCCCGGTTCCCCAGTCCCACTAACGGGAGCTCTGTGGAACGCTCGCTCTGTCTGCAACAAGCTCTCCTACATCCATGATCTCTTTGTTACTACCAAACTTTCCTTCCTTGCCATCACCGAAACCTGGCTCACCCCCTCTGACTCAGTCTCCCCTGCTGCACTCTCTTACGGTGGCTTCCACCTTTCCCACACACCCCGCCCCAGCAGCAAACATGGCGGAGGAGTTGGTTTTCTCCTGTCAGATAACTGCTCCTTCACCCCAATCCCACTGCCACCCTCTGTTACCCTCCCTTCCTTTGAGGTGCACTCTATGCGCATCTATTCCCCCACCAACCTCCAACTGGCTGTCATTTACCGCCCCCCAGGGCCAGCCACCATCTTCTTTGACCACTTCACCACCTGGCTACTTCATTTCCTTTCTGCGGACATCCCCACTATCATCATGGGCGACTTCAACATACCCATTGACACTTCCCTCTCAGCTGCCACTAAACTTCTATCTCTCACTTCCTCCTTCAGCCTCACTCAATGGTCTTCTGCAGCCACTCACAAAGATGGTCACACACTGGACCTCATCTTCACCCGCCTCTGCTCTCTATCTAACCTCTCTAACTCACCTCTTCCTCTCTCTGACCACAACTTTCTCACATTCTCATCTCTCTCCACTCCATGTCTACAATCCCCACCCCACAAACTTTCACACCCTCGCAGAAATATTAAACATCTTGACCTACATTCATTCTCTGAATCCCTCCTCCCCCTCACAGGCATAAGTTCCATACACAATGCGGATGACGCTGCTGCTCTATATAATACCACAATAGCTGTAGCTTTGGAATCTGCTGCCCCACTTACACATACCAAAGCTCGCAAAATCAACAGACAGCCCTGGCACACCAGCCTGACCAAAGAACTTAGGCGAGCTTCCAGAGCTTTTGAGCGCAGATGGAAAAGATCCCACTCTAACGAGCACTTCATCGCATTCAAACAGTCCCTCACTACTTTCAAGACCACACTTGCCACAGCTAAACAAACCTACTTCTCATCTCTCATATCCTCCCTCTCTCACAACCCTAAACAGTTATTCAACACCTTCAATTCTCTCCTCCGTCCCCCAGCACCTCCTCCCTCCCCACTTATCTCTGCTGAAGACTTTGCCTCATTTTTCAAGCAGAAGATTGATAACATTAGAGACAGTTTTGGTCAACAACCCCCAGAGCTCTTCCTCCCGATTTCACAGCCCTCCACCTCCAAAACCAACTTCTCCACCATTACAGAAGATCAACTCTCCACTCTACTCTCAAGATCACATCTCACCACCTGTGCACTTGACCCACTCCCATCCCACCTCATCCCAAACCTCACCACAATCTTCATCCCAACCCTAACCCATCTCTTCAACTTATCTCTAACAACTGGTGTTTTCCCCTCAAGCTTTAAACATGCCTCCATCACACCTATCCTCAAAAAGCCCTCTCTTGACCCATCCTCTGTATCTAGCTATCGCCCTATATCACTTCTCCCCTATGCCTCCAAACTACTGGAACAACACGTTTACCTTGAACTGTCCTCCCATCTCTCTTCCTGCTCCCTCTTTGACCGCCTACAATCTGGCTTCCGGTCACACCATTCCACCGAAACTGCCCTAACTAAAGTCACCAATGACCTCTTAACCGCCAAGAGCAAGCGACACTACTCTGTCCTCCTCCTCCTCGACCTGTCGGCTGCCTTTGACACAGTGGACCATTCCCTATTATTACAAACCCTCTCATCCCTTGGCATCGCAGAATTGGCCCTATCCTGGATCTCATCATACCTAACAGACCGGACATTCAGCGTCTCCCACTCACACACCACCTCCTCACCTCGCCCTCTATCTGTCGGAGTCCCACAAGGTTCAGTTCCTGGGCCCTTGCTCTTCTCCATTTACACCTTTGGCCTGGGACAGCTCATAGAATCTCATGGCTTTCAGTATCACCTCTATGCTGACGACACACAGATCTACATCTCTGGACCAGATATCACCTCCCTTCTAACCAGAATCCCTCAATGTCTGTCCACTATTTCATCCTTCTTCTCCGCTAGATTTTTGAAACTTAACATGGACAAAACAGAATTCATCATCTTTCCCCCATCTCACGCGACCCCCCCAACGAACCTATCAATTACAGTAAATGGCTGCCCACTCTCCCCAGTCCCACAAGCTCGCTGCCTCGGGGTAATCCTTGACGCTGATCTCTCCTTCAAACCACATATCCAAGCCCTTTCCACTTCCTGCCGACTGCAACTCAAAAATATTTCACGAATCCGTTCATTCCTCAACCATGAATCTGCAAAAACCCTAGTTCATGCCCTCATCATCTCTCGCCTTGACTACTGCAACCTCCTGCTCTGTGGCCTCCCCGCTAACACTCTCGCACCCCTCCAATCTATTCTAAACTCTGCTGCCCGACTAATCCACCTGTCCCCCCGCTATTCCCCGGCCTCTCCCCTCTGTCAATCCCTTCACTGGCTCCCCATTGCCCAGAGACTCCACTACAAAACCCTAACCATGACGTACAAAGCCATCCACAACCTGTCTCCTCCATACATCTGTGACCTCGTCTCCCGGTACTTACCTACCCGCAACCTCCGATCCTCACAAGATCTCCTACTCTACTCCCCTCTTATCTCCTCTTCCCACAATCGTATACAAGATTTCTCTCGCGTATCATCCCTACTCTGGAACCCTCTACCACAACACATCAGACTCTCGCCTACCATCGAAACCTTCAAAAAGAACCTGAAGACCCACCTCTTCAGACAAGCCTACAACCTGCAGCTACCACCAATCGACCAAACCGCTGCATGACCATCTCTACCCTCACCTACTGTATTCTCACCCATCCCTTGTAGATTGTGAGCCCTCGCGGGCAGGGTCCTCATTCCTCCTGTACCAGTTATGACTTGTATTGTTTAAGATTATTGTACTTGTTTTCATTATGTATACCCCTCCTCACATGTAAAGCGCCATGGAATAAATGGCGCTATAACAATAAATAATAATAATAATAATAATAATAATATATATATATGTCAGTGAGACATATATATGTATATATATTATTACTTCATACAGCGCTAGATAGCTTTAAAGCTGGTAATTCAATTACCGGCTTTTGCTATCTCCTTCCTAAACCCGACATGATATGAGACATGGTTTACATACAGTAAACCATGTCATATCACCTTTTTTTTTGCATATTCCACACTACTAATGTTAGTAGTGTGTATATGCAAAATTTGGCCGTTCTAGCTATTAAATTAAAGGGTTAAATGGCGGAAGTAATTGGCATGGGCTCCCGTGCAATTTTCTCTGCCAGAGTAGTAAAGCCAGTGACTGAGGGCAGATATTAAGAGCCTGGAGAGGGTCCATGGTTATTGGCCCCCCCTGGCTAAAAATATCTGCCCCCAGCCACCCCAGAAAAGGCACATCTGGAAGATGCACCTATTCTGGCACTTGGCCACTCTCTTCCCATTCCCGTGTAGCGGTGGGATATGGGGTAATGAAGGGTTAATGCCACCTTGCTATTGTAAGGTGACATTAAGCAGACAAATTAATAATGGAGAGGCGTCAATTATGACACCTATCCATTATTAATCCAATACTAGTAAAGGGTTAAAAAAAACACAACCACATTATTAAAAATTATTTTAATGAAATAAAAACAAAGGTTGTTGTAATATTTTATTCTGTATACAACCATACAACCATACTGTTGTACTCAGTATAAATTGCACAACAAATAGTATGGTGCATTGTCTCCTTATACCCTTAAGAAAATGCAAAATTTGGAGCTAAAAAGATTTATTTTCCAAAAATTATTATTTTTTATTTCCACAGCTCTATGTTATAAAGTTCTGTGAAGCACCTGTGGATTCAAGGTGCTCAATATATATCTAGATAAGTTCTCTATGGGGTCTAGTTTTCAAAATGGTGTCACTTGTGGTTTTTCACTGTTTAGGCATATCAGGGGCTCTCCAAATGCAACATGGCAACTTCCTTCCAATCCTTAGCGTGCACCCAAACAGTTGTTTTCCTCCACATATTCGGTATCTTTGCACTCAGTAGAAATGGCGCAAAATATTGTATGAAGCAATTTCTGTTGATACTTATGAAAATGCAGAAATTGGAGCTAAAAAGATTTTTCTGAGAAAAAAGTGAAATTTTTTATTTTCACGACTTAACGTTATAAACTTCTGTGAAGCACCTGGGGGTTCAAGGTGCTCAATACACATCTAGATAAGTTCTCTAAGGGGTCTAGTTTCCAAATGTGGTGTCAATTGTCGGGGTTTTTCACTGTTTAAGCATTTCAAGGGCTCTCCAATGAGAAATGGTGACTGCTACTTATGCCAGCAAATTTTACATTCAAAAAGTGAAATGGCCTACCGAGCTCTGTCATGTACCCAAACAGTAGATTTCCCCCACATATGGGGTATTGGCACGCTAAGGAGAAATTTTGCAGCAAAATATATGGTCCATTTTCTCCTGTTACTCTTGCAAATATAAAAAATAGGTCTAAAGGAAAATTTTTGTGAAAGAAAAGTAAATGTTTATTTATTTTTTAAACATTTCACAAATTCCTGTGAAGCACCTGAAGGGTTAATAAACTTCTTATATGTGGTGTTGAGTACCTAGATAGGTGCAGTTTTTAGAATGGTGTCATTTTGGAATATTTTCTGGCATATAGGCCCCTCAAAGTCACTTCAAATGTGAGGTGTTCCCTGAAAAAATGGTTTTGCAAATTTTGTTGAAAAAATGTAAAATCGCTGGTCAACCTTTAACCCTTGCAACTTCTTAACAAAAAAAATATGCTTCCAAAATTGTGCTGATGTAAAGCAGACATGAGGGAATGTTATTTATTTACTATTTTTTGTGATATCACTCTGATTTAAGGTCATAAAAATTAAAAGTTTGAAAATTGAAAAATTGAAAAATTTTCACCAAATTTCCATTCTTTAAGAAATAAACGCTATATAGAAAGAAATAAATGATATAAAGTTATATCAAATAAATTTTTCCACTATCATAAAGTACAATATGTCACGAAAAATCGCTCTCTGAATCACCGGGATCCATTGAAGCTGTAACGCCGGTGGGTTTATACCTTAATACTTCAGCCTTACTTTGCATGTCTCTGCTTTAACCCCTTCTCCTCTCTCCCTAATATGCAGAGATACTGTTGTCTGTTACCTGTATGGATGCGGCTCAGTTCCCTGCTCCGCTGCGTAGCTGCACATGTGCTATGATGTCTTTGTTCTGCTGCATGACCATCCACATGTGCAGTCCCTGGCTGCCGCTGTGGAAGCTTTCCGAGGGTTAAGAAGTCCTCTGCAGTTGGTGCATGACTTTCCACGTGTGTTCAGGATAGAAGTCACTGCCAGGTGCCCTAAGTCACAGTTCCTGTGCTGTCTGTGCTGTAATGGTTTGTGTTTGTGCTTAGGGTCAACGGCCACACCTACCCTGCTTTTATTAAGGTTTGAGTGTGCACCTGTGTTGATCCCTCAGCCTATTGCTGAGGGGCAGCTCCTATATAAACTCCCTCTTTCCTGCTGGGTGTTGCCAGATCATTGCATTCTGTTTCTGAGTTTAGCCTTGTGTGTGTGGTATCCAGCTCCCGTTCAGTCTGCAGTATGTTCTGGGAGAATTAATACCTGTCTTCCACCTGTTCTTGGGGCAGAATACCCAGATCTGCCTATCCTGGAGGCTGCATATCCAGATCTGTTTGCATTTTGTTTTTCCACCTATTCTGGGGGCAGAGTACCCTTACCCGCCTATCCTGGAGGCTGCATATCCAGTAACTGACCCTGTCTGAACTGTGTTCTCTATGTTATGTCCCTGAAGTCCTTTTGTGTCTGACACCCTGTACTCAGTGTCTGAACTTCATGGGCTCATCTTTTAAAGATGGAGTCTGGTGTTCTTGCTGAGCTCTTACTATGCTGTGATCAGCCTGCTATGCGGTGCTAACTTCGTCTGGCCCAGGTTCAGTCTGGCGGTGCTTGCACCATCACGCTTTAGTTCCTTCCTAGGTCCGATGCCCGGAGCCTGACGGCCATGGTTAGAAACCTGATGATCACCACTGCCTGGTCCTTTGCCATCTGTGTCCCAGCTGATGACATGGGCTACTTCGCCAGTATCCCAGATGTCTATCCGGTATTCCTGATGTCATTATACCCTCCCTGTGCCCTGATGTCATTCCTGTGTCCGATGTCCTGATGTAACTGATGCCCTGGGCTGCCACAACAGTGTCCCAGCCGACAACCTGGGCTGCCACACCAGTGTCCCAGATGTTTATCTGGTATTTCTTATGTCATGATGCCCTGCCGATGTCCTGATGTCCTTCTTGTGTCCAATGTTCTGATGTAACTGATGCCTTGGGCTGCCACAACAGTGTCCTAGCCGATGATCTGGGCTGCCACGCCAGTGTCCCAGATGTCTATCCGGTATTCCTGATGTTCCAATGTCCTGATGTCCAGCCTATGTCCTGATGTCTAGCCTGTGATCCGATGTTCCTCCAGGGTCCAACCTGTGATGACGTCCTTCCGGAATCGGTGTCTGGTGTTCTCCTGCTGAGCCAGTGCTACGCCTGAGGCCTGAGAAAGAGGTCGTCCTAGTATGCCGGTGCCAGATGATCCTGGACTGCATCAACCCGTGATGACTCCTGTCATCGTCTGACATCTGTCCAAGGTCAGTGACTGATGTTCTCCTGCTGAGCCTGTGCTACGCCTGAGGCCTGAGAGAGAGGCCATCTTAGTAAGCCTGTGCCAGATGACCCTGGACTGCATCAAGCCATGATGACCCCTGCCATCATCTGAAGTCCGTCCGAGGTCGGTTTCTGAGGTTCTCCTGCTGAGCCTGTGCTACGCCTGAGAGTGAGGCCGTCCTAGTACGCCAGTGCCAGATAACCCTGCACTTCATCAACCCGTGATGTCCTCCTGCCTTCGTATGTTATCCTAAGACATATATTCTACTCTGATGTGTGGAATCAAGATCCTGACATCAATATGTTTTGTTATGTTCTGTGTTTTCATTAAAGTAAACTTTGTTTCTTCACCTGAAGTTGTGTGGTGTAATCTAGTTCTGCATTTCGCCATCTTGTCCACATGCTCAGCTGCCAAAAGACCCTGCTTGCTGCCCTTCCCTAGCCTGGGTAGGTCTGGGTAACTCTATGTGGTCCAGTGGGTCCACATTCCGATCCCACTAGGGACGCTCGCCCCAAGTCATTATGTCTGGCGACGTGGAGGCATCGGCTCGGCCGCATCTGCGGTCACAGCCAAAACAGAAGTGTTCTAGAGTTATGACCTCATAAACTTACAGTGGTCAGAATTATAAAAATTGGCCTGGTCAGGAAGGTGAAACAGGCTTCTAAGTGAACGGGTTAATATTATTAGGTTTGTGTGTGGCAATTGCCTACTTTAAATCAAACATCAAATATATTCTGTACAATTGAAGTTAGATAACTCTAATTTGGGTATCACACAGCCACAAAATAAGTACACCGGCCTCCAATGACCTAACTTGGTGCACAGAGATATATGACGGTTGATGGCTGTAACGGAAATACTACACCGGCAAATATGTGGCCTTTCAATTTTTTTTTATACTAAATAGCACTGTATAGAACTTGAGTATCACACAGCCACAAAATAAGTACACCGGCCTCCAATGTCAAAACTTGGAACAGAGATATATTACGGCTGTAACAGAAATACCACCCTGGCAAATCTGTGGCCTTTCAATTTATTTTTTAGGCTAAATAGCTCTGTATAGAATTTGAGGTTCACACAGGCAAAAAATAAGTACACCAGCCTCCAATGCCAAAACTTGGAGCAGAGATATATGACGGCTGTAACAGAAATACCACACTGGCAAATCTGTGGCCTTTCAATTTTTATTTAGGCGAAATAGTGTTGTATAGAATTTGACTAACAGACAGCACCAAAAAAATACACCGGCCTCCAATGACCAAACTTGGGGCTTGCAGATATATGAGGCCTTTTTCGGTGAATTTAAAACACCAAAAAAAAGGGGCACAAGGGTAGCACACTCAACTATGCTACGTATGCTTGACAAAATATAATTTTTCAACAGGCCCCAGTCTAATCGAACAGACTGTATATTTTTTTTTGGGGGGGGGGAATTTTGGGGGAAAAAAAGTATTTAGACAGTAAATAAGCTGTATCAGCAGCAGGCAGTTATGGATCTTTGGGAAGGATGCAGTGGGACCAATGGACTCACATACAGTACCTGCAGGCCTTGCACTGATGTGGAAATGCTGTCCCTGCCTACCTAGCGCTGCAATTTCAGAACCCACGAATTAGCCCTAAAAAGGACTTTTGGTTTCTGAGGAGTTGTGGATGTAAGAGTTGCAGACCTACACTAACTCTAAAACCATGATTCTGACCCTATCTCGGCAGCAGCTCTCCCTACTCTCCCTGAAACAGGAACAGAATGCTTTGAGCAGGGCTGCTCCAGGTCTCTTATACTCGGGATGATGCTGTGTGCCCCAGCCAATCACTGCACGTCCACAACAAAGATGCCTGCAGTGTTTCATGGCGTGGCAGATAATCCCTGCATCGTGATTGGGTCTCTAAAGTCCAGCAAAACTGCTGGGTGGAGACTGCAGTTACCGCCGAATAATCCTGGAAATGCTCGCTGCTCACCGAGTATGCCGAGCATAGCGGTAATTGGGTGAGTAACTAGTAGTGGTGAGCACGTTTGCTCATCAATAGTAGCCACCTTTTGCTTTGATGACTGCTTTGCACACTCTTGGCATTCTCTTGATGAGCTTCAAGAGGTAGTCACCGGGAATGGTTTTCACTTCCCAGGTGTGCCCTGTCAGGTTTAATAAGTGGGATTTTTTGCCTTATAAATGGGGTTAGGACCTTCAGTTGTGTTGTACAGAAGTCTGGTGGATACACAGATGATAGTCCTACTGAATAGACTGTTAGAATTTGTATCATCGCAAGAAAAAAGCAGCTAAGTAAAGAAAACGAGTGGCCATGATTACTTTAACAAATGAAAGTCTGTCAGTCTGAAAAATTGGGCAAACTTTGAAAGTGTCCCCAAGTGCAGTGGCAAAAACCATCAAGCGCTGCAAAGAAACTGGCTCACATGAGGTCCGCCCCAGGAAAGGAAGACCAAGAGTCACCTCTGCTTCTGGGGATAAGTTTATCCAAGTCATCAGCCTCAGAAATCACAGTTTAACAGCAGCGCAGATTAGAGACCAGATCAATGCCACACAGAGTTCTAGCAGCTGACATTTCTCTACAACAACTGTTAAGAGGAGACTTTGTGCAGCAGGCCTTCATGGTAAAATAGCTGCTAGGAAACCACTGCTAAGGACAGGCAACAAGCAGAAGAGACTTATTTGGGCTAAAGAACACAAGGAATGAACATTATACCAGTGGAAATCTGTGCTTTGGTCTGATGAGTCCAAATTTGAGATCTTTGTTTCCAACCACCGTGTCTGCATTTTGCAGCAGCACGCTATTCTATCCGGTTTGCGTTTAGTTGGACCATCATTTATTTTTCAACAGGACAATGACCCCAAACACACCTCCAGGCTGTGTAAGGGCTATTTGACCAAGAAGGAGAGTGATGGGGTGCTACACCAGATGACCCGGCCTCCAGAGTCACCAAACCTGAACCCAATCGGGATGGTTTGGGGTGAGCTGGACCGCAGAGTGAAGGCAAAAGGGCCAACAAGTGCTAAGCATCTCTGGGAACTCCTTCAAGATTGTTGGAAGCCCATTCCTGGTGACTACCTCTTGAAGCTCATCAAGAGAATGCCAAGAGTGTGTAAATGAGTCATCAAAGCAAAAGGTAGCTACTTTGAAGAACCTATAATATAAGACATAATTTCAGTTGTTTCACACTTTTTTGTTAAGTATATAATTCCACATGTTAATTCATAGTTTTGATGCCTTCAGTGTGAATGTACAATTTCCATAGTCATGAAAATACAGAACAATCTTTAAATGAGAAGGTGTGTCCAAACTTTTGGTCTGTACTATATATATATATATATATATATATATATATATACACACACACACACACACACATGTGTCACTGACATCTTGACATCTACATATCTATGTATTCTATATCTATTCTATTTATTCTATTCTAACCAGTCACACTGTGATTTTAATGAACGTGGCATATTAATTGACGGCTGTTATTCTATCTGTTACCGAATGTCACCGACTTTTTCTGATTTTAAGAAAAATGCTTGCATTACCGATCACAAATCTGAATGTACTTTATTTGTGCCGAATTTGTTTTCTGAACAAAGTCGCTCATCTCTACTTCCAAAAAGACAATAACTTAAAATTTACAGCCAAGGCAACAAAGGAGTGGCTCAAAAGAAGCACATTAAGGCCATGGAGTGGCCGAGCCAGTCTCCAGACCTTAATCCCATAGAAAATTAATGGAGGAAGTTGAAGCTCCGAGTTTCCAATTGACAGCCTCAACATTTTAATGATTTAGAGATGATCTGCAAATAAGAGTGGACCAAAATTCCTCCTCACATCATCAACTACAAAAAAATTTCTGACTGCACTGCTTGCCAACAAGTGCTTTTTCACAAAGTATTAAGTTTTGTTTGTCAGAGGGATCAAATATTCGGTTGTTACTTCTGTTTATGATATACCTTCATGGCTTTTGATCTCGGACTCACTGACTATCCCATCTTACGGCTTGGCATCACAATTTTCAGGCAAATAGCTTAAAGGGAACCTGTCACCTGAATTTGGCGGGACCAGTTTTGGGTCATATGGGCGGAGTTTTCAGGTGTTTGATTCACCCTTTCCTTACCCGCTGGCTGCATGCTGGCCGCAATATTGGATTGAAGTTCATTCTCTGTCCTCCGTAGTACACGCCTGCGCAAGGTAATCTTGCCTTGCGCAGGCGTGTACTACGGAGGACAGAGAATGAACTTCAATCTAATATTTCGTCCAGCATGCAGCCAGCGGGTAAGGAAAGGGTGAATCAAACACCTGAAAACTCCGCCCATATGACCCAAAACTGGTCCCGCCAAATTCAGGTGACAGGTTCCCTTTAAACAATCAGACACCTTTCTATTTACCTTCTCTTTTACATTATTCTTCAATACACCATCCTTTCAATCAACAATATCCATAGCACTCTTTGCAGCACAATAGGCTGTACACATGTAACATACTTTTTCTGTTTTCTGCTGAATGCTTCAATAGTTACACACCATTCTTGTTGGTGAAGCTGACATTGGGAGAGGTAATATGGACTTTTGGGTTGAGCTTTGGTATTAGTTATCATCTAGAATGCTTTACTTGTGACTTCTGCTGGGTAGTGTGTGGGCCCCCTAGCCAGGAATATTAAAATAAATGTATTAAAAGTAAAAAAAATACAATTTACCAGCAAAATTGTTAGGGTTGGCTAGTGGTAAAATGACAGTACAGGCTTTGTAACCATTTTTGTGTTAGTTATCTTCAAAATTTCTTATCCCTTGACAGTTCTTGCATTGTATCCTGCTCCTATAAGACAATGGATTGACTTTTTTGTATTGTGATTGAGCTTTGTTTGACATTTATTTACTGTTTAACTCTTGCTTACCTTTCTGAATTTGATGTCTGGGTTGCCCATTTATTATTATTATTATTATTATTATTTACTCCTTTTACTCCTTTGCCAAATATCTCAACCTGACCTTCTCAACTTAAACTCATGATTACCTTAACTTTGCTACGTCCTACTTTAGCACTTGTGGATTTGTGCATCCATTGTGCCACATGGCCAGGCTTGCCCAGGAAAGGGCATAACTAAGATACCTGGTGTTCACTGGAGATCCTGATGGTGGAGACAGACTGAGCTGCAGGTAGCTGCCAGGTACCACTTCTGGGCAGTACCTGGTACTGTAGCTGCTGACCCTGACACGGATTAGGGCTAAGGCAAAGTTCAGTCACTCTGGTCTAGGATACTGGAACAGAAAAAATGAACCTGGAGACAATGTTCAAGCACTGACCACTCTGAAGCCAGGGGACGAGGTACAGGCGCTGGCTACTTTATGACCATGGAACAAGGTTAAGGTGTTGGCAGCTCCAGGATTAAGGGATTATGGGTAAAGAACTTGCTACACCAGGCCTAAGGGACTTCAGATATAGGACTGGCCACACCGGGACCAGAGGACCATGAATACAGAACTGTCGACACCAGGACCAGGGGATCTCACAACTCACTAGTAATACATCTTACTCATTAATGACTTTACACCTTACTTGAAGACTACCTAGTGCAGTGCTCCCCAACTCCAGTCCTCAAGAGCCACCAACAGGTCATGTATTCAGGATTTCCTTAGTATTGCACAGGTAATTCCTTTCCAGGTAATGCAATGATCACCTAGGCAATGCTAAGGAAATCCTGAAAACATGACCTGTTGGTTGTTCTTGAGGACCGGAGTTTGGGAGCACTGCCCTAGTGGATAGCGAGTATTTTATGCAAGATGCAGCTCAGCTACGGGCTATGAGCCATTCTGCAAGTGCACTACATTATATAGAATGTGCATATGCATACTAGGCGTGCAGCCAGAACTGCGGCGCACACACCAGGCAGCAGAAGGAACATGCCAGGAGACCACATTGCGGGGATTGGGTGGTGAGTAAGTCAGCGTAGGGGAAAGGGAAAATTTACAAACTGCTATTGGAATTTTATTGTTGTCCAGACCTTTTTGTTTTTCTCTGGGCTTGCTTACATTTCTTCCTTCAACTCACTTTTACATCACTCTATTATTTTTTTCAATGTACCACTGGAGTGGTGCCACAAATTTGAGTTTCCTGCTCCTAGTATACTCAGCAGCCCCCATCTTTATTTATTGGGTGACGCTCCCCACGGATCACTCCAGTGTTTAATGGGCCAGCCAGAAGTCACTACACAATGTAGATCTATGAGAGTTAGAACAAAGCTCTCATAGACTTACATATAGGGCACGCAACTTTTACCTCTGACTTCTGATCAGTTAGAAGCTTCTGTCACAAGATGATAGATCGGGACCAGACCGGCGCCTGAAGAGCTGAAGATGGCATCTGGCAAATATAACACTAGGCCCAGGGACCTTATGTTAGTCACACCACTTCAGTGCTGAAATAGAAGAAAACAGTGGAGCAGTGCTTTAATGGACCAGCAGCTCTTCAACGTATACCTCACAGATGCTTCAGTAGTGTTGGCCAGATCCTTGTAAATGAGTGAAACGGTGGCCTCCATAGGGCCCATAGGACCTGGTAAGTAGATTGTCCAGTGTCATGATTGTCAATGGTAGCCCTTTTGAGTGGATGGATATACGACAATACGCTAATAATGTTTGCATGATTGGCTGATGCACCTTTATGTGTAATATCTCTTTGACTACTAGTAATGCCTTTAGTGACACCTCTCTTTTCACATAAATTCAATTGTTCTGAAGTTCAAAACCCTGATTGTTCTTGTTTTAAGTCCTGCAGAATACGTTGGTGCTATATAGACATTATTTTAAAATAATATCTATCTACACATAAATAACAATAATTATTTTATTTCTCATTTATGCTCTCATATTAATAAACATTTCCCTTTAATTTTAAATTATTACAAAATGGATCTATAGCAAATGATTTTCCTATAATTTATTATTTTTTTATGTTTTAAGAAGAAGTGTAAAATAATTTAATACCATAGATATTTGGTGTCTTAAACTAATGCAAAAAAAAGTATACTGCTCTTATTTTTTTTTTAAGAACCACACAACAAATAAATAATGTGCTGGTACTCCTATCTTGTTTATGGGCAGTAATTAAAGTGTGAAACATGTTTTTTGTCGAATTGATACTATTTAATAAAGTATTTGAATTTCAAAATATATCTTGTAAGCTCATGGGGAATGCTGAACAATGTACCGCTTTGCTTAGGATCTCATTTATTTGTGGTTTAAGGGAAAAATTCTGTTTTTCTTCTACTGGGGTGAAGAATAAATTTTCCTTAGGGCTTTTAGATTGCCATAGGGGACCATTTATTTTTTTTAACCTACTTCTACTCTAAAATACTAATGAGACAACTGGGATGTCTGGATTCAGAATATCGTGGACAGTGCTAGAACACTTGACTTTAACTAGTCATAAGATTTAGTAAAATATAACATTTTTGGTAAAATCTTGTTGCTACTAAAAGAAAAATAACATAAACATGTAAAAGATATATAAAATAAAAAGTGACCAATTGTTTAAATCAAGTTTTAATGTTAAACCTATATTTAAAGTACAAGGCCAGCAAGTTTTTTTCAGTGCTAGAGTAGGGTTTCTAAAATCCATGCCCATAGTCTTATAATTATATGCCACCGTGTTCACCTTCTATTGGTGCCGCTCCCGTACTGCAGGGCAATTTTGTGATTGTAACTTCTAACATAACAGATGTCAGAAGTAATAGTCACAGGCTCTCATGGACATCAATGAGAGTCAGAATGAGAATCTCATAGGCTTCATTGGAAAGTGACCTCCTGCTCGCTCCAACCACACACTGGAGTGATAGACCAGGACACAAACTGGTGATGACTAGCGGGATTGCCGGCGATAGAAAGTGAAAAAAGTGTAAGTGTAAAACCGGGGACAGGGCTTTATATTACAAGCACTAGTCTAGGTTTGCATTCAAGCAAAATGCTGGAATGCTGGAGTGGTGCTTTCAAGAATTTTTGGTGATTTTATTTTACATCTTATATTCCAATTTTAAAACAGATCCTCATAATGTTAGGGTTGGCAGATTGCACTAAATATAAGTAAAGATGAAGTGTGATCGCAACCCGAGGTCCACCGTGCGGAGATATAAAACTGCAGCTAATGAAAAATGGCAGAAGCGTGCACATGCAAACAAGTCAACACTACTGTAGTGTTCCACACACGCATGTAACATAAATGATCTTAGCGCACCAATGGGTGCACCAAAGATCGTTTTATAGATTGTGCCAATCAGACAGGACCTTGCTCGTGGACCAATACGGAGCCAGCACAGGACCTGAGCAGCTGATGGCCGACCACCAATGAGAGGTCACCTCAAGAGCATGCTCAGTGGAGTGATTCCTGGACTTAGACCCAGGAACGTCTGCTCGCTGCCGCCTATTGCTAGTTATTATAGCTGTAGCTGGAGAGCCAGCAGTAACTAGATGAACAGCACAAGTCAGAGCAAGGCACTGAGACCGACGTCTCTGCTGAACAGGCTCCACTGTGGTCAAAGATTAATGGGAGACAAGGCTTTGGATGCACTTATTGCAGTAGGAGAATCCTGGGGCTTAACACATAATAGATCAAAATTCCTTGTTATGTAGAGATTACTTTTTAACCCCTATAACAATGCGACTCAGTTTGTGAGATCTGAGGCATTACTAGAACCATTTCTATTTACAGTCTGGTTTATTGCAGTCTTCATAAAGAACATCACAATAAACTCACATACAGCACTTGTCATGGACAAAGTATAACATAAAGCATAAAGTCCATACAATACTGCTGGTTAGCCTGCTAAGCTTAGAGCTCTGATTCTTAATCCTTCAGCAAAGGTATTCAGTCCAGGAAATCTGCACACTTCAATATAGAGATAAAAAGCTCTCAATTGAAACAGTGAATCACACCCATGGTGAATATATGGTGAGCAGTAGGGTTGAGCGAAACGGGTCGGCCATTTTCAGAAGTCGCCGACTTTTGGCAAGGTCGGGTTTCATGAAACCCGACCCGACCCCTGTGTGGGGTCGGCCATGAGGTCGGCGATCTTCTGAATCTGGTATCGGAATTCCGATACCGAGTTCCGATATGTTTGCAATATCGGAAATCGGTATCGGAATCCATATTTAAGTGTAAAAGAAAGAATTTAAATAAAAAATATCGCTATACTCACCCTCTGACGTGCCCTGGTACTAACCGGCAGTCTTTCTTCCTTAGAATCAGCGCTTGAAAGACCTTCGGTGACGTCGCGGCTTGTGATTGGTCGCGCGACGGCCCATGTGACCGCTCACGCGACCAATCACAAGCCGCGATGTCACCGAAGTTCCTTCAAGCGCTGATTCTTAGGAAGGAAGGCTGCCGGAAAGAAGCAGGGCGCGTCCGAGGGTGAGTATATTCTTATTAGGTAATGAGCGCGTTAATAGCTTGCGGTGACGTCGCGGCTTGTGATTGGTCGCGTGGCCGCGACCAATCACAAGCCGCTACGTCTTTGAAAGCCATTAACGCGCTCATTTTTAAAAATGAGCACGTTAATAGCTTGCGGTGACGTCGCGGCTTGTGATTGGTCGCGTGGCGGTCACATGGGCGGCCCGCGACCAATCAGAAGCCGGGACGTGATTCTCAGGTCCTAAAAGCGCTGATTTTGAACAACGAAGCCTGCCGGTTACCCGCGCTGAGTCCAGGGGCCGCCGGAGAGGTAAATATATCAATATTTTTTATTTTAATTCTTTATTTTACACATCTCTATGTATCCGATACCGATACCCGATACCACAAAAGTATCGGATCTCGGTATCGGAATTCCGATACCGCAAGTATCGGCCGATACCCGATACTTGCGGTATCGGAATGCTCAACACTAATAGTAACCCATAGCAATGCATTGGGTTTCGGGTTTCGGCCGACCCCGACCCTGACTTTTTTATAGGATCGGCCGATTTCACTCGACCCGACTTTTGAGAAAGTCGGGTTTCGTGAAACCCGACCCGATCCTATAAAAGTAAAGGTCGCTCAACCCTAGTGAGCAGCAGTCTCTCCCAACTCATCAGCTGCTCACAATCAATTTGTCATGGCCGATTAACCCCTGTTAGTCCTACATGCTCCAAAGCATTACTTCAAGTTTATCTACAAACCACTATGTATCTAACAGCCACCTTATGTACCTCCCCTTCTGCCTAAAGCCTTGGGCTTGGCATCTTCTAAAACTAGACATGGGATTCTCAGGAGTTCATCAGCATTACCATGTAACTCCCAGCTCTATGTTCTACATGAAAGAGGAAATACTGTAGGGATAGAAACCAGTGGGTAACACAAGCATTTTCTCCCTTTTACTTCCTGATCTACTTGAGTGGGGCATGGTCTGATGTTAATTTACTTTTTTGCCCTAAGAGATAGCATCACAACATGTCCACTGGCCACTTTTTGGTCAAACATTCCTTTTCTACAATGGAATATTTTTTCTCATATGCTGACAGTTTACTACTGAGAGAATAGGAGGTTCCTCTCCATGTATTTTCTGAGAAATGACCGTTCCTAAATCAAAAATAAAGCCAAAAACTAATACTGGTTATAGGTCAGCGAGAATTAGTGTAACACAGTCAACCTATACTCTAAAAATATGTATAAACAATACCTATTTTATTAATTACATGGATTCATGTAATTAACAAAATAGGTATTGTTTATACATATTTTTAGAGTATAGGTTGACTGTGTTACAAATGACCGTTCCTAATCTGATTTCTGAGGCATTAGTCTGCATTGCAAAATCTTCTTAAAATAAGGGGCAATCAGGACAGGCTGCTTACATAGAGCTACTTTCGGTTCTTGAAAGGTCGTCTCCACCTAGGACAGTCAGTTCACCATTATTTTCTCCCCTAAGGAGATCATGCAGCCACCATGGTAAAGCTTGGAATGAACTTCCTGTAGTACCCCACAATTCCCAGAAAGACACTAACTTGCTTCTTTGAGAACAGTGTTGGCCAGTTCTAGATTGCATCAATTTTATTGATCTGGGGTTTGATTTCACCTCTACCTACTACATATTCAAAGTATTTGGCCTTCTCCATGGTCCTTTTTTTAGTTTAAAGATAACTTCTTGAGTGCACCCAACACTTCCTAGACCTTTCCCAAATTACTTCACCGTCCCAGGCTGAAGATTACGATTTCGTCCATGTATGCTGCAGCTTAATTCTCATGGTATGCAAGGCCGTCTGGAAGCTGACCGAAGCTCCCTGGAGTCCCAAAAGGAAACAAGAGAAAGCCGTCTTCTAGTCATGAGCGAGAATACTTGTTGTTTGGGTCTTCCCGAGCATGCTCGGGTGGTCTTCGAGTATTTGGCGTGCTCGGGGATTTAGTTTGTCGATGCAACTGCATGATTTGCAACTGCTAGACAGCTTGAATACATGTGGGGATTACCTGTTTATAATACTGCATTTTTAAAAAAAAATTGTGTTGCTCTATTTTGTTACTACAGTCTTGTACATCCATCTGAATTTAGCAAACTTTGTTGCCATCGTAATGCTGCAACTTCATTTGAGGAGGGAAATTGTATATGGTATTTAGATGAAGCAGTTGGGTCTTAAACCTACTGCCCCCCCCCAAATTGTTTGCTAAAAAAATCGCATTGATATATTGATAATGCAGTTTTATTCAATCATCTGAAGTAGGTACATTTTGCCTATATTGCTAGACTGCAATTTTTTTGAGCTGTGAAATTTATCATGCTAGAGTTGGTCCTCAAAACACGGAAAAAATTGTTTGGTTACAATTAGCATTGCTATATTGATACTGCAATCTTATATGTATGTCTGTAGTGGGCACATTTTGCTGGCATTGTAATACTGTTTGCAATGTTTTGTCAACAGGGATGTATCATACGTAATTTAACATTGGCAAGGTGCAAGGTAAGGTATTGGGAAGTGGATGTGATGCTAATGGTGAGTACAGAGGCCGAGTATGTGGACAAAGTGAAACTGTGCCTGCCGCGAGAGCGCAACAAACAAACACATCACACACATGCCCGAGTTTACCATTGACATCCATTATCCTAATTTTTCAGGTCGAACACCTGAGCATAACGATTTGCTCAACTTAAGCAATTAGTACATGAGCATTTTAATGTTCTCTCATTACTAGCCAAAATCCCTTGATTAGATCTAACATGGTTATTTATCTTGCCAGCCCATGTCTCTCGATTAGCTCATTGACACGCGGCATCAGATATGCGCCGAACTTGGACACTTTGCTCAGTTTCTGAAAATCAATACCGACTCAACATTCCCCATTGGGTTTTGGAGCAAGGGCAATCAGGTTAGACCACCTGCTCTTAGGCTCCTCAATCACTAAGAAATTCAGCATGCGCTCCACTTCCTTGGAGATCTGTACTCAGCAGGCCTCTGGAATTCGGTAGGGATTCAAATTCACCTGCACATGGAGTTTTGTCAGAAACTCATGTTCTATGTCATCTGTACACCCTGGCAAATCTGAGAACATTTCCCGGTTCTGCTGCAGCAATTCCCGACATTACTGTTTTTGGACCTTCCACACTGTTTCCACTACTGTGACGTCTTCAGTGTTCCATTCTGGCTTTACCAGAAAACATGGAGTTTCAATGGGGTCCCTCTCTCTCCATTCCTTTATGAGTATCAGCACGAGGCAATTTCAGAAGTGAGAGGTGGGAGCAATTATCTGGCAGGTGAGACAGGACTTTTAATACCTTATGGTTTCCTGGCGACATCAAAGGCCAATAGAATCTGCGCATGACCAGTTCTTGAATATTGTCCATCCCTAGATGACTACCCAAGACTTGCGAGTGGGCCATGTCCAACACCCTCTCTCTATTGGGTCTTGGTATCAACAATTATTCCACATTCTCCTCCTTTGACTTTAGTAACCTAGTACAATAAATCCCCCATTCAAAATGAGATAGGGAAACCAGGCGTCAGCTCCAGGATCCTGTGCTAAGCTGATTATAATGGTTACTTATTGAACATTTAAAATTAGGTCCCTATGGAGGGTGGATAAAACTTTTCTCCAATCACCCCACCTCAGGAATGTTTACCTCAGAGGATACTTCTTCCTCATTTCCCACCATTACACAGAAGGAAAACCCTTCATGCTCTGAGTTTGGTGAGACTTCTTTAGGGGAACTCTGTCTAATACTCAAGTAATTGAGGTGTCCACCTCTCCCCTACACAACCCCAAAAAGTCTTGGCCTACGATATTTTGAGGCAATTAATTCTGGACCACACCAACCTCATAAACTCATTACCAGCTATAATAATAATAATAATAATAATAATAATAATAATAATAATAATAATACCTCAGGCTGTCTCAATATTCTCTTTGGCCATCAGATAGTTTTTAGCATCCCTAAGAATGCAGCTGCACCTTCTTCCCAGGGATCAATTGGAGAGAGAGTGTTGCCCTTACGAGGGTCCCCAAACTCCCTGAGTCTAGTAGTTTTGTCATCTGTAGGGCATTCACTTTTACAGGACAAGCTTGGGGCACCTCGCTGGATGGACAGTCCACCCTTCAAACTGGATATGCATAAAATGAACACAGGCATTCATCCTAAAGTATATTTGCTCAGTGATCAGGGGACAATGGGCAGCTATATGACCTCAGCCATGACATCGTCAGCAAGTTACATCCCCCGATGAAACATCCGGCATGACCTACGTCACCAACTTGGACTTTGGACACCCCACCCTTTTTTAACTTCTGCTCCCCCAATATGGAGTGGGTTGCATCCCCAAGGAAATGTCAGCCCTCTGAAAAGTTTTGACCTGCCCAACCAAGTCTTCCACGTTCTGAGGCTCTCCTTGGGCAACCCAAGTCTGCCTTGGCCTTAGAAAGGAGTGCACCAACCAGAGCATTACAACTCATTCCATCATCTGCGTTGGGGTAGAGGACTCTGGCTGCAATAACTTTTGTATGAGTTGTAGCAGTTGTAGCAAATCAAACATTTGGGAATGAGGAGGTTTGTCACAGTGATATATCTAGCAGTGGACCTGTTGTGCCCTTTCTCATGATTTATTGGTATATAGTTTTACTTGACAGCCTTTTAAATGTTGTAGTTTTGAATAATGTTCATGAATCAGTTTAAGTTACGCAGGGGATGGATCTTTCAGCAAGACAATGATCCAAAACACCGCTCCAAATCTACTCAGGCATTCATGCAGAGGAACAACTGTTCTGGAATGGCCATCCCGATCCCCAGACCTGAATATCATTGAACATCTGTGGGATCATTTGAAGAGGGCTGTCCATGCTCGGCGACCATCAAACTTAACTGAACTGGAATTGTTTTGTAAAGAGGAATGGTCAAAAATACCGTAATCCAGGATCCAGGGACTCATTAAAAGCTACAGGATGCGACTAGAGGCTGTTATTTTTGCAAAAGGAGGATCTACTAAATATTAATGTCACTTTTCTGGTGGGGTGCCCATACTTATGCACCTGTCAAATTTTGTTTGAATGCAGATTGCACATTTTCTGTTAGTACAATAAATTTCATTTCAAGGCAGAAACATTACTGTGTCCAACAGTTATTAGATATATGAAACTGAAATAGCTGTTGCAAAAAAAACAATTTTTATAAAATATTAAGCTTAAGATTAATAGGGGTGCCCAAACTTTTTCATATTACTGTATGTGTAATAATTAGACATGACAAAAGGAAAAAGTATTGAGCACATGAAGAAAGAGAGTTGAAAAAAGTCAGGGAAAGTCATGACAACAGCTGAATTATATGACTGCATTCAACGTGGTAAACATTTCTCAAATAATCATTAACCAATTAATGACATATGACATACAGGGTACATTATATGCAATCTCCATGACTCTAATGTGGGATCTCAAGCCAAGTCCACATATTTCTTGAAAGATGATGTGTGATTTAATCATCTACCTCCAACAGCTGCATGCTGGAGCAGAGCTCTGCCTGCAGGTCAGAGGCATAGCTAGGGTTTAGGTTCAGGGGGGGCGAAACTTCTGAGTGACTCACCCTAATAGAGGAGGAGAACCTCAGCAGATGGCCGCGCTGTTACAGAAGATAATTTCTGTATAAAGACCAACATGGATATTACCGCCATAAGGTCAGTGGTAGATACCAGCCCTAAAGAACATATAAGAGATCACAGCACAGTTATAGATAGGGTTGAGCGAAACGGATTGGTCATTTTCTTAATTTACCAACTTTTGGCAAAGTCGGGTTCCATGAAACCCGATCCGATCCCTGTGTGGGGTCGGCCACGTGGTCGCCGACCTTCGCGCCAAAGTCGCGTTTCCTATGACGCGTTCAGCGCCATTTCTCAGCCAATGAAGGTGGACGCAGAGTGTAGGCAGCGTGATGACATAGGTCCTGGTCCCCACCATCTTAGAGAAGGGCATGGCAGTGATTGGCTTGCTTTCTGCTGCATCACAGGGGCTGTAAAGGGGCGTGCACGCTGACCGCCATCTTACTGCTGCCGATCTGAGTATAGGGAGAGGTTGCTGCCGCTTCATCAGAAGCAGGGATAGTGTTAGGCAGGGTACATTAACCCCCAAACCGCTTGTGCTGTAGCGATTTCCACTGTCTAACACCACCTTTTGTTTGCAGGGACAGTGGAGGCTAGATTTTTGTTCCTCAGCGCTGTAGCTTATTGGGCTGCCCTAGAAGGCTCCCTGATAGCTGCATTGCTGTGTGTATGCTGCTGTGCAAACCAACTGCTTTTTTCAAAGCACAAATCCTGTTGCTCCTTCCTTTCTGCACAGCTATCTTGTTTTTTTGCCCACACTTTTGACTTTTGTGTGCTGCAGTCCTTTTTATTGCTGCCTGCCATACTTTTCTGAGATTACTGTTGGGAGATAGTAATTGTAGTACAGTCCCCCCTTTTTTTTTGTTATATATCTTCAAGCCACTTTCTGCCACAGGAAATATACTCTAATACAGTGGCCCAGATTTATTCACTAGTCTCCCTGAAAAAATTAAAAAGGAGCAGATTAAAATTGGCAAATCTGCATATGTGCCATTCCTGTCTGTGGTATCTGTCACTCAGTTTCTGCCACAGAAAATATACTGTATTACAGTGGGCCTGATTTCTTCACTATTCTCCCAGAAAAAATAAAAAAGTGGGAGATTAAGATTGGCAAATCTGCATCTGTGCCAGTCCTGTCTGTGGCATCTGTCTGTCATTTTCTGCCACAGAAAATATACTGTATTACAGTGGGCCAGATTTCTTCACTATTCTCCCAGAAAAAATAAAAAAGTGGGAGATTAAGATTGGCAAATCAGCATCTGTGCCAGTCCTGTCTGTGGCATCTGTCTGTCATTTTCTGCCACAGAAAATATACTGTATTACAGTGGGCCTGATTTCTTCGCTATTCTGCCAGAAAAAATAAAAAAGAGGGAGATTAAGATTGGCAAATCTGCATCTGTGTCAGTCCTGTCTGTGGCATCTGTCTTTCATTTTCTGCCACAGAAAATATACTGTATTACAGTGGGCCAGATTTCTTCACTATTCTCCCAGAAAAAATAAAAAAGTGGGAGATTAAGAGTGGCAAATCAGCATCTGTGCCAGACCTGTCTGTGGCATCTGTCTGTCATTTTCTGCCACAGAAAATATACTGTATTACAGTGGGCCTGATTTCTTCACTATTCTCCCAGAAAAAATAAAAAAGTGGGAGATTAAGATTGGCAAATCAGCATGTGTGCCAGACCTGTCTGTGGCATCTGTCTGTCATTTTCTGCCACAGAAAATATACTGTATTACAGTGGGCCTAATTTCTTCACTATTCTCCGAGAAAAAAATAAAAAAGTGGGAGATTAAGATTGGCAAATCTGCATGTGTGGCAGTCCTGTCTGTGGCATAATATACTGTATTACAGTGGGCCAGATTTCTTCACTATTCTCCCAGAAAAAATAAAAAAGTGGGAGATTAAGATTGGCAAATCTGCATCTGTGCCAGTCCTGTCTGTGGCATCTGTCTGTCATTTTCTGCCACAGAAAATAAACTGTATTACAGTGGGCCTGATTTCTTCACTATTCTCCCAGAAAAAAAAAAAAGTGGGAGATTAAGAGTGGCAAATCAGCATCTGTGCCAGACCTGTCTGTGGCATCTGTCTGTCATTTTCTGCCACAGAAAATGTACTGTATTACAGTGGGCCTAATTTCTTCACTATTCTCCAAAAAAAAAAAAAAAAAAAGTGGGAGATTAAGATTGGCAAATCTGCATCTGTGGCAGTCCTGTCTGTGGCATAATATACTGTATTACAGTGGGCCAGATTTCTTCACTCTTCTCCCAGAAAAAATAAAAAAGTGGGAGATTAAGATTGGCAAATCAGCATCTGTGCCAGTCCTGTCTGTGGCATCTGTCTGTCTTTTTCTGCCACAGAAAATATACTGTATTACAGTGGGCCTGATTTCTTCACTATTCTCCCAGAAAAAATAAAAAAGTGGGAGATTAAGATTGGCAAATCTGCATCTGTGCCAGTCCTGTCTGTAGCATATGTCTGTCATTTTCTGCCACAGAAAATATACTGTATTACAGTGGGCCAGATTTCTTCACTATTCTCCCAGAAAAAATAAAAAAGTGGGAGATTAAGATTGGCAAATTAGCATCTGTGCCAGTCCTGTCTGTGGCATCTGTCTGTCATTTTCTGCCACAGAAAATATACTGTATTACAGTGGGCCAGATTTCTTCACTATTCTCCCAGAAAAAATAAAAAAGTGGGAGATTAAGATAGGCAAATCTGCATCTGTGCCAGTCCTGTCTGTGGCATCTGTCTGTCATTTTCTGCCACAGAAAATCTACTGTATTACAGTGGACCAGATTTCTTCACTATTCTCCCAGAAAAAATAAAAAAGTGGGAGATTAAGATTGGCAAATCAGCATCTGTGCCAGTCCTGTCAGTAAGTATGTTTACACCGCACACTCTAATGACAACGTGTGGATTGCTTGAACATTTATTGTCAAATAAATTTATATTCGGGAGCGAAACAGAAATACAGTGCTGGAAGCGATATATACAGACGTTTCGGCTCAACCAGAGCCTTATTCATTGAATCGCTTATCCACAGTAAAAAATGAGTTGAGATAGATAGGGTAGAGATCCCTCAGTGCCAAGATAAGGATATGGCTGTGGTGCTGCTCGTATGTTGTATACAGGTGGCCCAGCAGATATGTGGTAGCCTGAAATGGGGTAGGTGTGAGCGGCGCTCCCGCGCCTTGCTTCTGTCAGCGGCCAGTGTGAGATTAAGATTGGCAAATCAGCATCTGTGCCAGTCCTGTCTGTGCCATCTGTCTGTCATTTTATGCCACAGAAAATATACTGTATTACAGTAGGCCAGATTTATTCACTATTCTCCCAGAAAAAATAAAAAGGGGGAGATTTTTATTGACAGTGTGTGCATCTGCATCAGTCCTGTTAGTGGCATATCTGTCTGCCACTTAAGCTGTGTACTGTTATACAGTGGGCCTGATTTTCCCTGCAGTCTCACTCACCTATAAAGGGAGATTTAAATACACCACAAGTTTGAATGCACCTTGTAACTGGTTTTACAGTACCATATAACGTTTGTTTGTTTATTTACATTTTTCAAACAATGAGGAAGTCTTGTGGAAGAGGTTGTGGCCGTGGGCGGTCATCGCCAGCTGGTAATGATGGTAGCGGCGGTGGAGCATTAGGTGGTCGTGGGAAAAGCAATATAGCACCTAAGTCTCGAGTTGTTGAGCCAGCATCATTGTCTGGCTACACAAGGCCTTGAACGCTCCCTTTTCTGGGATTAGGAAAACCGCTTTTAAAGCCGGAGCAGCAGGAACAAGTTTTGGCTTTCCTTGCTGACTCTGCCTCTAGCTCTTTTGCCTCCTCTTCGGAGTGCAAAAATGTAAAAGCAGCAAATCGTCAGTGGATGTTCCCGGTCAGGAAAAAATCGCTTCCTTGTCTTCTTCCCCCAGAACAACAAAGAAGGATGCGTCAGGCGACACAACGGGTTACTCCATGGAGCTCTTTACACATACCGTTCCTGGGTTAGAAAGGGAAATTGTTAACAGGCCATGCCCATTACAAGATGAATTGGACATGGAGTGCACAGATGCACAGCCACAGCCAGATTACTATGCTGTACCTTTGACTCAGATCAGAACATTGCCCTCGCAGTGTACTGATCCAGAATCTGACCCTGATGAGACTATGGAGCCCCATCACGAACGCTATAGCACCGGCTTATACGGTGACACAGAGGAAGGTGCACAGGACATAGAAGAGGAGGTCATAGATGACCCAGTTGTTGACCCTGATTGGCAGCCATTGGGGGAACAGGGTGCAGGCAGCAGTAGCTCTGAAGAGGAGGAGGAGGAGCCGCAGCAGGCATCAACATCGCAACAGGTTCCATCTGGCAGGCCCGTATCTGGCCAAAAACGTGTGGCAAAACCAAAACCAGTTGTAGGACAGCGTGGCCATCCAGTTAAAGAAGCTCAGTCTGCAATGCCTGAAAAGGTATCCGATAGTAGGAAGAGTGCAGTCTGGCATTTTTTTAAACAAGATACAAATGATCAGCGCAAAGTCATCTGTAAAAAATGCTTAATGACCTTCAGCAGAGGTCAAAATGTAAAAAATCTAAATACAAGTTGCATGCGTAGACATTTAACCACCATGCACTTGCAAGCCTGGACTAACTACCAAACGTCCCTTAACGTTGTAGCATCCTCTCACAATAAAGCTAGTCAGCAACGCTACATCCCTTCCCTCACTGTAAGCCCACCATTTACCACACCACCTGCAGTAAATGTGGAGGTTTCGTCGCAAGGCCAAAGCAGTCAGGGAATCACCAGGTTCGTGGTAGGAAAGACTGTATGTGGGGCACCAGCAAGAATACCATCACCAACCCTCTCTCAGTCTGCCATATCCACCGGCACCCCCGCTAGTTCCACCATATGCAGCTCTCCAGTCCAGCTCACCCTACATGAGACTCTCGTTAGGAAAAGGAAGTACTCATCCTTGCATCCGCGTACACAGGGTTTGAATGCTCACATTGCTAGACTAATCTTGTTAGAGATGATGCCCTAGCTGTTAGTTGAAAGCGAAGCTTTCAAAGCCCTGATGGACTATGCTGTACCACGCTATGAGCTACCCAGTCGACACTTCTTTTCGAGAAAAGCCATCCCAGCCCTCCACCAGCATGTAAAAGACCGCCTTGTCCATGCACTCAGGCAATCTGTGAGTACAAAGGTGCACCTGACAACAGATGCATGGACCAGTAGGCATGGCCAGGGGCGTTACATCTCCATCACGGCACACTGGGTTAATGTGGTGGATGCAGGGTCCACAGGGGACAGCAATATTGTGACAGTTCTGCCTAGCCCATGGTCTAGGAAGCAGTTGGCTGTAGGCATTCGCCCCCCCTCCTCCTCTTTTTCATCCTCCTGCAGAAGCGAGAGCTCGTCCACAGACCGCAGTCGCATGACCACTCCATCCGCAGCTGCCACTGTTGCACACGAGGTGTCCCATTATGGAACAGCTAGTGGCAAACGTAAGCAGGCTGTATTGGCATGGAAAAGTTTGGGCGACAACAGACACACCGCGGAAGTTCTGTCCGAGTTCTTGCAGCAAGAAACTCAGTCATGGCTGGGCAGTGTACATCTTGAGGCAGGCAAGGTAGTGAGTGATAACGGAAGGAATTTTATGGCTGCCATAGCCCTTTCACAACTGCAACACATTCCTTGCCTGACTCACACCTTAAACCAGGTGTTCATTGATTGAAGCTACAAGACCTGTGTCAAGTCCTTCAGTGTTTTGAGGAATGCACACGGCTGGTTAGTGCAGACAACACCAAAATAAGCATGAGCATCCCCCTAATGCGTCTGTTGATGCAAAGTTTGACACACATAAAGGAGCAGGCGTCTGCGGCCGAGGACGAGGGACGCCTTGATGACAGTCAGCCATTGTCTGGTCAGGGAAGTCTACTGGACGAGGTGGCGGGCGAATAGGAGGAGGACGAGGAGGATGATGGGGATGAGTATTTTTTGGATGAGGAAGCTTCTCAGGGAGCAATAGAAACTGGTGGCGTTGCAAGGCCAGGTTCAGGGTTTTTGAGGTAGGCAAGTGAACTTGATTTGCCCAAAAGTGCTCCTCAACCCAGCACAAGCAGTGAATTGACAACTGGAACATTGGCACACATGGCAGATTATGCCTTGCATATCCTAAAAAGGGACCCCCGCATTATAAAAATAATGACCGATGACGATTACTGGTTGGCCTGCCTCCTGGATCCACGCTATAACGGGAAACTGCAAAATATCATGCCACATGAGAACCTTGAACAAATATTGGCAACCAAACAAGCAACTCTTGATGACCGTTTGATTCAGGCATTCCCAGCACACAGCGCCGGTGATGGTTCTCACACGAGCTGCAGGGGGCAACAGGGCAGAGGTGTTAGAGGTGCACAAATCAGAAGTGGCATTGGACAGAGGGGTTTTCTGACCAGGTTGCATAGTGATTTCGCAATGATCGCAGACAGGACAGGTACTGCAGCATCAATTCAAAGTCACAGGAGACAACATTTGTCCAGTATGGTTACTAACTATTTTCCTCCCCTATCGCTGTTCTCCCTCACCCGTCATTCCCATTTGATTACTGGGCATCAAAAATAGACACCTGGCCTGAATTGTCCGAATATGCATTGCAGGAGCTCGCTAGCCCAGCAGCTAGTGGGCTATCAGAAAGAGTATTCAGTGCTGCTGGTTCAATACTGACCGAAAAAAGGACTCGTCTGGCTACCAAAAATGTTGATGATCTAACCTTCATTAAAATGAACCACTCATGGATTTCTAATTATTTTGCCCCACCTTTCCCGGCTGACACCTAGCTTTAATGTAAAAAGGTCTTGCTTTTGGACTGGTCTTACTGACTGTTCCAATCTCTTCATTTGCAGCTGCTGTATGTCCAGCATACAACATGCTTACACCTCCCTAAATGGGCTGACTCCCCCCACGGGGCCGTGGTCTCGCCACTTGGCGCAAGCACCCGTGAGAGTGCCATGTGTCTGAAGAGGTGGGTGTGCTCACTTTTGGTCGACGGCATTGGCACTGGGTCCCTCATAGTACAATGAAGTGTCTCTGGCGGTGGTGGCATGCACCCAACGTCAGACACACCATTGTAACATGAGGGGCCCTGGGCCAGTACCGCCATCACGAGAGAGTGTCCCCCCAGCTCAAACTGTGCTCTACCACTTGCAAAATTATCTCTCACAGCGCCACCGCTCTTTAGTCTAGGCGGTGAAATCCTTCAATGCCTGGCACTGACAATACCAATTTGTTCACATGTATGATGCTAGTTAAAATATTTAGTGGCCCTGTCCTACATTTACACCAGTAAATACTTTGCGCCAAATAACAACGTCTGAAAGTCAGCAGAGGAGCCCACCCTGTACCTAAGTATGCCACCCGTTTTTTTGTTTTGTTTTTTTTTGCGAGACATTAACATCTAGGTATTATTTTGGAGTACTAACTGTGTCAAACACTCCTTCCAATTGTCCTCCTCTGACCACACCAATGCTGCCTGTGTACCCCTGCAAGATAATTGAAACTGCATTGAGGCTATGTTTTTTATTTTAGGCCTAGTAAGTCTGTCTGCGGTCCCTCCTTCCAATAGTCCTCCGCTGACCACACCAATGCTGCCTGTGTACCCCTGGAACCCATTTAACCCCTTCCCGACCTTTGACGCCACGTAGGCGTCATGAAAGTCGGTGCCATTCCGACCCATGACGCCTATGTGGCGTCATGGAAAGATCGCGTCCCTGCAGATCGGCTGAAAGGGTTAACTCCCATTTCACCCGATCTGCAGGGACAGGGGGAGTGGTAGTTTAGCCCAGGGGGGGTGGCTTCACCCCCTCATGGCTACGATCGCTCTGATTGGCTGTTGAAAGTGAAACTGCCAATCAGAGCGATTTGTAATATTTCACCTATTATAACGGGTGAAATATTACAATCCAGCCATGGCCGATGCTGCAATATCATCGGCCATGGCTGGAAATACTAATGTGCCCCCACCCCACCCCACCGATCGCCCCCCCAGCCCCCCCGATCTGTCCGGTACACTGCTCCGGCTCCCCTCTGTCCTGTGCTCCGCTCCCCCCATGCTCTTGTCCGCTCCCCCCGTGCTTCAATCACCCCCCCGTGCTCCGATCACCCCCCTGCACTCCGATCCACCCCCCTCCGTGCTCCGTTTCACCCCCCCTCCTCCTCTTTTTCATCCTCCTGCAGAAGCGAGAGCTCGTCCACAGACCGCAGTCGCATGACCACTCCATCCGCAGCTGCCACTGTTGCACACGAGGTGTCCCATTATGGAACAGCTAGTGGCAAACGTAAGCAGGCTGTATTGGCATGGAAAAGTTTGGGCGACAACAGACACACCGCGGAAGTTCTGTCCGAGTTCTTGCAGCAAGAAACTCAGTCATGGCTGGGCAGTGTACATCTTGAGGCAGGCAAGGTAGTGAGTGATAACGGAAGGAATTTTATGGCTGCCATAGCCCTTTCACAACTGAAACACATTCCTTGCCTGACTCACACCTTAAACCTGGTGGGGCAGTGCTTCCTGAAAAGTTATCCAGGGTTACCCGACCTGCTCCTGAAGGTGCTCAGACTTTGCTCGCACATCCGCCGTTCGCCCGTACACTCCAGCCGTATGCAGACCTATCAGCGATCTTTGAACCATCCCCAGCATCGCCTAATCATCGACGTTGCAACAAGGTGGAACTCCACAATGCACATGCTGCAGAGACTGTGCGAACAGAGGCGTGCTTTATGTATTTGTGGGAGGATACACATACACGGGCAGGCAGTTGGATGGCAGACATGGAGTTGCCAGGTGTTCATTGATTGAAGCTACAAGACCTGTGTCAAGTCCTTCAGTGTTTTGAGGAATGCACACGGCTGGTTAGTGCAGACAACACCAAAATAAGCATGAGCATCCCCCTAATGCGTCTGTTGATGCAAAGTTTGACACACATAAAGGAGCAGGCGTCTGCGGCCGAGGACGAGGGACGCCTTGATGACAGTCAGCCATTGTCTGGTCAGGGAAGTCTACTGGACGAGGTGGCGGGCGAATAGGAGGAGGACGAGGAGGATGATGGGGATGAGTATTTTTTGGATGAGGAAGCTTCTCAGGGAGCAATAGAAACTGGTGGCGTTGCAAGGCCAGGTTCAGGGTTTTTGAGGTAGGCAAGTGAACTTGATTTGCCCAAAAGTGCTCCTCAACCCAGCACAAGCAGTGAATTGACAACTGGAACATTGGCACACATGGCAGATTATGCCTTGCATATCCTAAAAAGGGACCCCCGCATTATAAAAATAATGACCGATGACTAGTGTTGAGCATTCCGATACCGCAAGTATCGGGTATCGGCCGATATTTGCGGTATCGGAATTCCGATACCGAATTCCGATACTTCCCGCGTATCGGATACCGGAATCGGAAGTTCCCAGAATTCAAATTGAACGCAGCAGCCAATGAGGAATGAATGAAAGTGTGGGCACATCCTGTTTAGCATGGTGGGCATGTAAGTACTGGCAAGGCTTGGATTGGCTGCTGAAATGATGTCACTCTGCACTATAAAAAAGCGCTGCCGCCATTTTGCGCTCACTCTGCTGTGATTTCAGTTAGGGACAGGACGCTGTGTTCTAACTGAGGGCCAGTTGAGCTAGCTAATTGCTTTATTTTCCTTTCCAAAGGCTAATTTAGCAAAACGCTGTGTGTTCTTCACTGTTCACCTTGCTCTTGCCTTGCAGCGCTGTTTTAACAGCGTTCTGCAAGGTCTCTGTGTGTGTGTGTGTGTGCAGCTCACTCTGTAGTCTGTGTGCAGCCATATACCCGGTTGTATTCAGCTCAGGGGGGGTTCACACTGCCTCACACAGTTGTTCTTTTTTGCTCTTAGTGCAGCCTGCTGCACATTTTTTCTCAAATTTCCTATTAGTGTTTTTCCACCAGTCTCCAGCTCTATTGTGGAAAAACACTACATAGGATAACCTAGAGGGGGGTTTTTGGGCCTTGCAGCGCCGTTTACGGCTGTCTGCACGGTCTCCGTGTGAGCCCAGCTCGCCCTGTAGTCTGTGTGCAGCCATAGCCGGTTGGATTCAGCTCAGGGTTCGTTACTGGCTCATACCTTGAGAAAAATTTTCCTTTTTTTCAAATAGTGCAGCCTGTTTAAAATTTGAAAAAAAAAATTCCTATTAGTGTCTTTCCACTCGTATCCAGCTAAATAGTGGAAAAACACTATATAGGATAACCTAGAGGAGGGTTTTTTGGCCTTGCAGCGCCGTTTACGGCTGTCTGCACGGTCTCCGTGTGAGCCCAGCTCGCCCTGTAGTCTGTGTGCAGCCATAGCCGGTTGGATTCAGCTCAGGGTTCGTTACTGGCTCATACCTTGAGAAAAATTTTCCTTTTTTTCAAATAGTGCAGCCTGTTTAAAATTTGAAAAAAAAAATTCCTATTAGTGTCTTTCCACTCGTATCCAGCTAAATAGTGGAAAAACACTATATAGGATAACCTAGAGGAGGGTTTTTTGGCCTTGCAGCGCCGTTTACGGCTGTCTGCACGGTCTCCGTGTGAGCCCAGCTCGCCCTGTAGTCTGTGTGCAGCCATAGCCGGTTGGATTCAGCTCAGGGTTCGTTACTGGCTCATACCTTGAGAAAAATTTTCCTTTTTTTCAAATAGTGCAGCCTGTTTAAAATTTGAAAAAAAAAATTCCTATTAGTGTCTTTCCACTCGTATCCAGCTAAATAGTGGAAAAACACTATATAGGATAACCTAGAGGAGGGTTTTTTGGCCTTGCAGCGCCGTTTACGGCTGTCTGCACGGTCTCCGTGTGAGCCCAGCTCGCCCTGTAGTCTGTGTGCAGCCATAGCCGGTTGGATTCAGCTCAGGGTGCGTTACTGCCTCATACCTTGAAAAACAATTTCCTTTTTTTCAAATAGTGCAGCCAGTTTAAAATTTGAAAAAAAAAATTCCTATTAGTGTCTTTCCACTTGTATCCAGCTAAATAGTGGAAAAACACTATATAGGATAACCTAGAGGAGGGTTTCTTGGCCTTGCAGCGCCGTTTACGGCTGTCTGCACGGTCTCCGTGTGATTTAAACTAGCTCTGTAGCCCGATCTGCACCAAAAAAAAGGTTAAGTTCACCAAACACAACTTACACTTGTGTAGGCCACATTTGAAAAATAATAAAGTTTAGTCCACAATTTACAACATTAGTGTTTCTTACACCTGTTAGGAGGAGCATTACAGGAATAAGCACACTAAGGCCTTAGTACTTTTCTGCTTATCTTTATCTGTCAACCAAGATGAAGAGGGCAGGGAGTAAGGCACGTGGGCGTGGGCGCGGAGCAGGGAGAGGAGCAGGGAGAGGACGTGGTGATTCTGTGCCTGCTGCGGGCGCCGGTGACTCGTCGTCACTCAGTTTCAGCAGGGAACAGTCCTTCATGCGCAGCTTTGTCGGAGAGCGCCGTGCACCGCTGCTGCGTGAAGACCAAATTGAAGCCGTTGTCGGGTGGATGGCAGCTAACGCCTCGGCATCGACTTCAGTTAGTGCCACATCCTCTCAGGCACAGAGCACTGGAGAGCAGCCATCTGTCTCTTCACCACCTGCCAAATTGGCCAGGCAGTCAGAGAGCCCAGGACAGGAGCCGTCTCTACTTCTGTTCTCTGAATCTCTTGGCTTGGAAACAGGGGGCCAGCCAAGCAGCATTGGAGAAATGGAAGAAGAGGCAGTGTGCAGTGATGCCCAAAAGCTTTATCTCTCTGACTCTGAAGAGGCAGGTGGGCCAGTGCCTCCGGTGACCACAGCGCAGTACGCATCTGATGATGAAACTCAGGTGCCGCTTTCTCGTGCGTACTGTGCTGCTGAGACTACCCAGGAGGAGCAGTTGGTGGCAGAGGGTAGTGGAGATGATGAGGTCCTTGACCCATCGTGGCGTGAGGAACAGGAAGGTGGTGGGAGCAGCTCAGAGGAAGAGCTTCCTCTTACGGGCCAAAGAGGGAGAGGGAGGGGGAAGACTGCGGAGCCTGTAGCCTCCACTTTGGCACCCGTTAGGAGCCTGTCTCTTTCCAAAGCCAAAAAGGGCGCTCCCAAGACTTGCAGTGCCTGGTCCTTTTTTGACACAGTTGCAGATGACATTTGTTTTGTCAAATGCAAGCTGTGTCATCATAAAGTAAAAAGAGGGAAAAATGTCAGCAACCTCAATACCACAAATATGTGGAAACATGTGCGGACCAGGCACGCGGTGGAGTTACAGAAACACACTGAAGATGTAGGCCAACCAACAGCGGCAGCTACCACCTCTTCAGCTCGTGTTGCCTCTTCCTCCAGCTCACGCACAGCTGGTTTGGCTTCCTCCCAGAGACCTTGTGTAATTCCACCCACAGCACCACCTTCCCAGTCATCCTCACACTCCCAGTCTACTCTACAGCCATCGGTAGTACAGGCATGGGAGAAAAGGCGGGCATTCTCGGCCAACCACCCCCGAGCACAGGCTCTGAATGCAGGCATTGCCAAACTGTTGTCCCTGGAAATGCTCTCGTTCAGGCTGGTGGAGACTGACAGCTTCCGTGACTTGATGGCATTGGCAGTCCCACAGTACAAGGTGCCCAGCCGCTTTTACTTCAGCAGGCAGGCTGTCCCTGCCCTGCACAGGCATGTTGAGGCAAACATAAAACATGCGCTACTGAACGCCGTCAGTAGCAAGGTCCACCTCACCACCGATGCGTGGACCAGTCAGCATGGACAGGGGCGATATGTTTCCCTCACTGCCCATTGGGTTAATGTTGTTGAGCCAGGTACAGATCGTGCGAGTGGCGCAGGACGTGTCCTGCCCACTCCAAGGATTGCAGGAATCCAGTCTGTACGCATCGACTCCTCCTCTTACACCAGTTCCTCTGATTCCTCTCTGCAGGATCCGTCACAGTCCACCCCCACATGGACCCGTGAACGTTTACCTATGACCGACATGAGCACAGCCGTGGCCAAACTTCAGCAGGCCGTCTTGAAACTAGTTTCATTGGGGCATCGAAGCCACACAGCGCAGGAGCTCTGGAATGCCATAAAGCAGGAGAGCGATGTGTGGTTACTGCCAGCGAATCTCCAGCCAGGCATGGTAGTGTGTGACAATGGCCGAAATCTGGTGGCAGCTTTGGCCCTTGGCAACCTCACTCACATCCCATGTCTGGCACATGTGCTCAATTTGGTTGTGCAGAGTTTTCTGAGGGACTATCCGGATCTTGATGCCCTGCTGCACAAGGTCCGCCTAGAGTGTGCTCACTTGCGGCGTTCCAGCTTGGCCAGATCCCGCATTGCTGCTCTGCAGCGCCGATTCCGCCTTCCGGAACACCGCATCATATGTGACCTACCTACCCGGTGGAATTCCACGTTACATATGTTGGAGCGGTTGTGTGAGCAGCAGCAAGCAGTTATGGAGTACCAGCTGCATCAGGCGCAAAGAAGTCGCAGTCAGCGCCGATCAGACTTCACAACCACAGAGTGGGCCACTATGAAGGACGTCTGCCAGGTTTTGCGTCCTTTTGATTATTCCACGCGGATGGCAAGTGCAGATGATGCACTAGTCAGCATGACTGTCCCCCTTATCTGCCTGCTTCAGCAAACTTTGCAAGGGTTAAGGGATGATGTGGTGGAAGAGGTGGAGGATGAGGAGTCACCTTTTCCATCAGCTTCTGGAGAGTCAGCGCCACGTGGTTCCTCACAAAGGGGTACGCAGGGGCCAATTTGTGAGGAGGATGAGGAGGAGTCAATGGAGGAGGAAGAGCTCCGTCCAGAGGAGGGAGCGACACAATTGTCCAGTGGTCAGTGTGTACAGCGAGGGTGGGGTGATGACGAGCGGGCAGAGATCATGTCTCAAGCAGGGGACAGCGTTTCTGGGCCGGTTGGCACTCTGCAGCACATGGTGGATTTCATGCTGCAGTGCCTGAGAAACGACCGCCGCATCGACCACATTCTCAACATGCCTGATTATTGGGTGTTCACCCTCCTCGATCCTCGCTACCGGGACAACGTCCAAAACCTCATCCCTGCGTTGACCCGGGAGCGTAAATTGCGGGAGTACCACGACACACTGGTGAATTCCATCATCTTCTCCTGTCCAACTGAGAGGAGTGCTGCTAGTGCTTTACAAAGCAGCTCAGTGCGTCGAGGCAGTGGGGGAGGCTCTGCCCAAAGAGGGAGCAGAAGCAGTGCCTCTGCCCAAGGCAAGCCCAGTATGGCACAACTCTGGCACACTTTTGTGTGCCCGCCCCAAATGTCTACACCATCACCGGCGGCTCCAGTCAGCAGGAGGCAACGGTTCCGTCAGATGGTGACAGACTACATGGCTTGCCCTCTTACTGTACTCCCAGACGGCTCTTCCCCGTTCAAGTTTTGGGTCTCTAAGCTGGATACATGGCCAGAGCTAAGCCAGTATGCATTGGAGGTGCTGGCTTGCCCTGCGGCTAGTGTCTTATCGGAACGTGTCTTTAGTGCCGCAGGTGGTGTACTAACAGACCGTCGCATGCGACTATCCTCCGATAACGTTGACCGGCTTACTTTCCTGAAAATGAACCAGGCCTGGATCTCGCAGGAATTTGCCACTCCTCTGCCTGATTAAGTAATTGGGTGTCATCCAGGTCTCCTGCTGTGTTCATCTTTCTACCACCTGAACTGCTATTCCTGGGCTCCAACACCGCCAGTTGCGGCTCAGAAGTGCAGGCTGCACAGTAAAAACATACGACCCAGTGTTATTGGGTTTCAGTAACGTCAGCTGATCCCCAGCTGTGTAGCCGGCAATGTGTCCTGCGACCGCCACGCTGGCACAACAACCTAAATGTAAGGGAACCTGTCCCCCCCCCCCCGTCGTTTGTTACTGAAAGAGCCATCTTGTGCAGCAGTAATGCTGCACAAGGAAAAGGTAGCTCTTTTTTTTTAGCTCTTTGCACACGCAGAACTTAACACTTATAAAATGTGTTCACTGATACCGTTATACCGTCCCGGAGCTGGGACTTTCCTTCGTAATGTGACGCAGCACAGCCGTCATTCCTACCCCCTTGGTGCCATGCGCTGCCTCCTCAGCGTTGTTTTAAGCTGTCACGGAGCCTGCGCTGTTCTGTTATCCCTTGGGCATGCCCTATTTGCGCTGCCTGTCTTCTGACATAATTTGGTGTCAGGCTGGCTGCGCCTGTGCGGCCGCGCTGCCCGAGATCCCGCCTCGCAGTGTCTTCTGATTGAGTCACACTGCGGGCCTGGGATCCATGGGCATGCGCAGTGCATATCTTCCCCTCGGGCTCTCGCTCATTTCCCTCCGCCTTCTTTAGACTGTGCGCCGTCAGCTGATCCCTAGCATGCCACGGCCGTGACACCGCACAGTCTGAAGAAGAGGGAAGGAGGGGAGTGAGAGTCGAGGTTATGCACTGTGCATGCCCATGGTTCCAAGGCCCGCAGTGGGATTACGTTAGATGAGACTGCGAGGTGGGATCTGGAGCAGCGTGGACGCACAGGCACTGACAGCCTGACACCAAATTATGTCAGAAGACAGGCAGCGCTAATTGGGCATGGCCAAGGGCTAACAGAACAGCGCAGGCTCCGTGGCAGCTTAAAACAACGCTGAGGAGGCAGCGCACGGCATCAAGGGGATAGGAATGACAGCTGTGCTGTGTCCCATTACGAAGGAAATTCGCACCTCCGGAACGGTTTAACGGTATAAAGGGACACATTTTTAGTGTTTACTTCGGTGTTTGCAAGGAGCATAATTAAAAGAGCAACCTTTTCCTTTTGCATCCTTAGTGCTGCACAACATGGCTCTTTCAGCTACAAACGTCTTGGGGGGGGGGGTTAAAGGTTTCCTTTCAACTTGCTCCAATCAGGCTTCGGCCTACACTCTGTTCCTCTGCTCCTCCTGCTGTCCCTGGGCTCTAACACCGCCAGTTGGTGCCTGGAAGTGCTGTGTGCACAGTCAACAGTCGCTCCTCTGTTATTGGGGTTCAGTAACGTCAGCTGATCCCCAGCTGTGTGTGCGGCAATACCTCCAATCTGCTCCTCCTGCTGTCCCTGGGCTCTAACACCGCCAGTTGGTGCCTGGAAGTGCTGTGTGCACAGTCAACAGTCGCTCCTCTGTTATTGGGGTTCAGTAACGTCAGCTGATCCCCAGCTGTGTATCCGGCAACGTGTCATGCGACCGCCACGCTGGCACAACTAAAATGTAAGGGGACCTGTCCCCCCCCCCCCCTAGGCGTTTGTTACTGAAAGAGCCACCATGTGCAGCACTAATACTGCACAAGGGAAAGGTCGCTCTTGAAATTATGCTCCTTGCAAACGCTGAACTACACACTCATGTAATGTGTCCCCTCACACCGTCCAACCGTCCCGGAGGTGGGACTTTCCTTTGTAATGTGACACAGCACAGCCGTCATTGCTACCCCCTTGGCACCGTGCGCTGCCTCCTTAGCGTTGTTTGATTCCGTCATGGACCCTGCGCTGTTATGTTATCCCTTGGCCATGCACAGTTTGCGCTGCCCGTCCTCTGACATCATTTGTTGTCGTCCTGGCTGCGCCTGTGCGTCCACGCTGCCCGAAATCACACCTCGCAGTGTCGTCTAATGTGATCCCACAGTGGGCCTGGTATCCATGGCCATGCGCAGTGCATATACTAGCCTCTCACTCCCCTTCTTCACGCTTCTTCAGACTAGGCGGCGTCAGCTGATCCCTAATAGCATGCCACGGCCGTGACGCCGCACAGTCTGAAGAAGCAGGAAGGAGGTGAGTGAGAGGCGATGATATGCACTGCGCATGCCCATGGATCCCTGGCCCGCAGTGGGACTACATTAGATGACACTGCAAGGTTGGATCTCGGGCAGCTTGGACGCACAGGCACTGCCAGCCTGACACCTACATGATGTCAGAAGACGGGCACCGCTAACTGTGCATGGCCAAGGGATAACATTACAGTGCGGGCTCCGTGACAGAACCAAACAACGTTGAGGAGGTGGTGCCCGGCACCAAGGGGGTTGGAATGACGGCTGTGCTGTGTCACATTACAAAGGAAAGTCCCACTTCCGGGATGGTTTGACGGTGTGAGGGGACACATTATATGAGTGTGTACTTCAGCGTTTGCAAGGAGCATAATTTTCGGAGCCACCATTTTCCATGTGCAGTATTACTGCTGTACAAGATGGCTCTTTCAGCAACAAATGCCTGGGGGGGGGGGTTAAAGGTTCCCTTTCAACTTGCTCCACTGCAGGCTTCGGCCTACACTCTGCTCCTCTTTGATTCCCTGGGTTTCAACACTGTCAGTTGCCACCTGGAAGTGTTGTCTACACAGAAAAAAACACTAGGTGATGTGTCAGTGGGGTTCAGCACCGCCAGCTGTTCCCCTGCTGTGTAGTCGGCAACGTGTCCAGCACAAGCCACGCTGGCACAACAGAACAAAAGCTGCCACCAGTGCAGGCTTCGGCCTACACTCTGCTCCTCTCCTCCTCCTGCTGACCCTGGGCTCAAACACCGCTAGTTTTTGCCCGGAAGTGCTAGCTGCACAGAGAAAAACACCAGCCAATGTGTTAGTGGGGTTCAGCAACGCCAGCTGTTCCCCTGCTGTGTAGCCGGCAACGTGACCTGCAAACGCCATGCAGGCACAGGAACTGAAATTAAAAGGGAACCTGGCCCCACCCCCCCAGGTGTTTCTATGTATAACAGCCACCTAGTACAGCAGTACTGCTGCATTTGTACAAGGTGGCTGACTTTTTCTCCTTGCCCACGTGGAACTCAACACGTACAAAATGTGTCTCATTGAGACCATTCCACTGTCCCTGAGGTGTGACTTTCCTTTGTAATGATACGCAGCACCCCCCTTGGTAGCGTTTCCCGTCTTTTGTCATCATGGTTAGCTGGCTGCGCCTGTGCATCCGCCCTGCTAGAAACAACGCCCCTCGTTGTCATATTTATTTTGTCAGCGAGGGTGTGGTTTATGGGCACGAGCAGTGCATATGTTCGCCTGTCTTAACTCATCTCCTTCCGCCTTCTTCAGACTGTGCGGCCTCCTGGCCGTGGTAGGCGATAAGGGATCAGCTGAGGCCGCCCAGTCTGGAGCAGGTGTAAGGACATGTGTAAGCGGCCAACCTATTTACTGCACAAGGCCACGAATCCCAGCCACGCAGTGTGATTTTTTGAAAACACACTGTGGGTCTGGGATTCATGTCCATCGCTAACCGCAACGGCCGACATGAAATGAGGTCAGAAGACAGGAAGCGCTCACAGCGCATGGCCAAGGGATCACAATAGCGCAGACTCCTGTACAGCAAATAACAACGCTCAGGAATCTGCGCCCAGTACCTAGGTGCAAATTTTTACACCTGTGCTGCGTCTCGTTAAAAAGACAAGTCACGCCTCCACAACTGTTTGACAGTATAATGGGCTAAATAGTGTACGTGTTTTAGTCAGCGTGTGCAAGGAGCAAAACAAATAGAGCAACCTTTTACTTGTGCAGCATTAATGCTGCACAAGGTGTGGCTCTTGTACCTTGCAACACCTGAGGGGGGGGTTAAAGGTAACCTTTGAAATTGGTTCAACTAGGCTTCGGCCTACACTCTGCTTCTCTACTCCTCCTGCTGACCCTGGGCTCAAACACCGCTAGTTTTTGCCCGGAAATGCTAGCTGCACAGAGAAAAACACCAGCCAATGTGTTAGTGGGGTTCAGCACCGCCAGCTGTTCCCCTGCTGTGTAGTCGGCAACGTGTCCAGCACAAGCCACGCTGGCACAACCGACCAAAAGCTGCCACCAGTGCAGGCTTCGGCCTACACTTTGCTCCTCTCCTCCTCCTGCTGACCCTGGGCTCAAACAACGCCAGTTTCTGCCCGGACATGCTAGCTGCACAGAGAAAAACACCAGCCAATGTGTTAGTGGGGTTCAGCACCGCCTGCTGTTCCCCCGCTGTGTAGCCGGCATCGTGTCCAGCACAAGCCACGCTGGCACAACCGACCAAAAGCTGCCACCAGTGCAGGCTTCGGCCTACACTTTGCTCCTCTCCTCCTCCTCCTGCTGACCCTGGGCTCTAACACCGCTAGTTTTTGCCCGGACATGCAATCTGCACAGAGAAAAACACCAGTCAATGTGTCAGTGGGGTTCAGCAACGCCAGCTGTTCCCCTGCTGTGTAGCTTGCAACGTGACCTGCAAACGCCACGCAGGCACATGAACTGAAATTGAAGGGAGCCTGCCCCCCACCCACAGGTGTTTCTATGTATATCAGCCACCTTGTACAGCAGTACTGCTGCATTTGTACGAGGTGGCTGACTGTTTCTCCTTGCCCACGTGGAACTCAACACGTACAAAATGTGTCTCATTAGAGACCATTACAATGTCCCTGAGGTGTGACTTTCCTTTGTAATGACACGCAGCACCACCCTTGTTAGCGCTGCCCGTCTTTTGACATCATTGGTTAGCTGGCTGCGCCTGTGCATCTCCCCTGCTCGAAACAACGGCCCTCGGTGTCTTATTTTTTTGGACAGCGAGGGTGTGATTGATGGGCATGTGCAGTGCATATGTTTGCCTGTGTTCACTCATCTCCTTCCGCCTTCTTCAGACTGGGTGTCCTCATGGCCGCGGCAGGCGATAAGGGATCAGATGAGGCCGCCCAGTCTGAAGCAGGTGTAAGGACATGTGTGAGCGGCAAACATATTTAGTGCACCAGGGCACGAATCCCAGCACCGCAGTGTGATTTTTTAAAAACACACTGTGGGTCTGGGATTCATGTCCATCGCTAACCGCAACGGCCGACATGAAATGAGGTCAGAAGACAGGAAGCGCTCACAGCGCATGGCCAAGGGATCACAATAGCGCAGACTCCTGTACAGCAAATAAGAACGCTCAGGAATCTGCGCCCAGTACCTAGGTGCAAATTTTGACACCTGTGCTCCGTCTCGTTAAAAAGACAAGTCACGCCTCCACAACTGTTTGACAGTATAATGGGCTAAATAGTGTACGTGTTTTAGTCAGCGTGTGCAAGGAGCAAAACAAATAGAGCAACCTTTTACTTGTGCAGCATTAATGCTGCACAAGGTGTGGCTCTTGTACCTTGCAACACCTGAGGGGGGGGTTAAAGGTAACCTTTGAAATTGGTTCAACTAGGCTTCGGCCTACACTCTGCTCCTCTACTCCTCCTGCTGACCCTGGGCTCAAACACCGCTAGTTTTTGCCCGGAAATGCTAGCTGCACAGAGAAAAACACCAGCCAATGTGTTAGTGGGGTTCAGCACCGCCAGCTGTTCCCCTGCTGTGTAGTCGGCAACGTGTCCAGCACAAGCCACGCTGGCACAACCGACCAAAAGCTGCCACCAGTGCAGGCTTCGGCCTACACTTTGCTCCTCTCCTCCTCCTGCTGACCCTGGGCTCAAACAACGCCAGTTTCTGCCCGGACATGCTAGCTGCACAGAGAAAAACACCAGCCAATGTGTTAGTGGGGTTCAGCAACGCCAGCTGTTCCCCTGCTGTGTAGCTTGCAACGTGACCTGCAAACGCCACGCAGGCACATGAACTGAAATTGAAGGGAGCCTGCCCCCCACCCACAGGTGTTTCTATGTATATCAGCCACCTTGTACAGCAGTACTGCTGCATTTGTACGAGGTGGCTGACTTTTTCTCCTTGCCCACGTGGAACTCAACACGTACAAAATGTGTCTCATTAGAGACCATTACAATGTCCCTGAGGTGTGACTTTCCTTTGTAATGACACGCAGCACCCCCATTGTTAGCGCTGCCCGTCTCCTGACATCATTGGTTGGCTGGCTGTGCCTGTGCGTCCCCCCTGCCCGACACAACGCCCCCCGTTGTCTCATATATTTTGACTGCGAGGGTGTGATTGATGGGCACGAGCAGTGCATATGTTCCCCTGTTTTCACTCCCCTCCTTCCGCCTTCTTCTGACTGTGCGGCCTCATGGCCGCGGCATGCGATAAGGGATCAGCTGAGGCCGCCCAGTCTGAAGCAGGTGTAAGGACATGTGTGAGCGGCGATCATATTTACTGCACAAGGCCACGAATCCCAGCACCGCAGTGTGACTTTAGGAAAAGCCACTGTGGGTCTGGGATTTATGGCCATCGTTAACCGCACCGGCCAACATGAAATGAGGTCATGAGACGGCCTGCACTAACAGGGTATTGCCAAGGGATAACACAAGAGCGCAGACTCCTGTACAGCAAATAACAACGCTCAGGAATCTGCGCCCAGTACCTAGGTGCAAATTTTGACACCTGTGCTGCGTCTCGTTAAAAAGACAAGTCACGCCTCCACAACTGTTTGACAGTATAATGGGCTAAATAGTGTACGTGTTTAATTCAGCGTGTGCAAGGAGCAAAATTAAATAGAGCAACCTTTGACTTGTGCATCATTAATGCTGTTCAAGGTGTGGCTCTTGTACCTTGCAACACCTGAGGGGGGGGTTAAAGGTAACCTTTGAAATTGGTTCAACTAGGCTTCGGCCTACACTCTGCTCCTCTACTCCTCCTGCTGACCCTGGGCTCAAACAACGCCAGTTTCTGCCCGGAAATGCTAGCTGCACAGAGAAAAACACCAGCCAATGTGTTAGTGGGGTTCAGCACCGCCAGCTGTTCCCCTGCTGTGTAGTCGGCAACGTGTCCAGCACAAGCCACGCTGGCACAACCGACCAAAAGCTGCCACCAGTGCAGGCTTCGGCCTACACTTTGCTCCTCTCCTCCTCCTGCTGACCCTGGGCTCAAACAACGCCAGTTTCTGCCCGGACATGCTAGCTGCACAGAGAAAAACACCAGCCAATGTGTTAGTGGGGTTCAGCAACGCCAGCTGTTCCCCTGCTGTGTAGCTTGCAACGTGACCTGCAAACGCCACGCAGGCACATGAACTGAAATTGAAGGGAGCCTGCCCCCCACCCACAGGTGTTTCTATGTATATCAGCCACCTTGTACAGCAGTACTGCTGCATTTGTACGAGGTGGCTGACTTTTTCTCCTTGCCCACGTGGAACTCAACACGTACAAAATGTGTCTCATTAGAGACCATTACAATGTCCCTGAGGTGTGACTTTCCTTTGTAATGACACGCAGCACCCCCATTGTTAGCGCTGCCCGTCTCCTGACATCATTGGTTGGCTGGCTGTGCCTGTGCGTCCCCCCTGCCCGACACAACGCCCCCCGTTGTCTCATATATTTTGACTGCGAGGGTGTGATTGATGGGCACGAGCAGTGCATATGTTCCCCTGTTTTCACTCCCCTCCTTCCGCCTTCTTCTGACTGTGCGGCCTCATGGCCGCGGCATGCGATAAGGGATCAGCTGAGGCCGCCCAGTCTGAAGCAGGTGTAAGGACATGTGTGAGCGGCGATCATATTTACTGCACAAGGCCACGAATCCCAGCACCGCAGTGTGACTTTAGGAAAAGCCACTGTGGGTCTGGGATTTATGGCCATCGTTAACCGCACCGGCCAACATGAAATGAGGTCATGAGACGGCCTGCACTAACAGGGTATTGCCAAGGGATAACACAAGAGCGCAGACTCCTGTACAGCAAATAACAACGCTCAGGAATCTGCGCCCAGTACCTAGGTGCAAATTTTGACACCTGTGCTGCGTCTCGTTAAAAAGACAAGTCACGCCTCCACAACTGTTTGACAGTATAATGGGCTAAATAGTGTACGTGTTTAATTCAGCGTGTGCAAGGAGCAAAATTAAATAGAGCAACCTTTGACTTGTGCATCATTAATGCTGTTCAAGGTGTGGCTCTTGTACCTTGCAACACCTGAGGGGGGGGTTAAAGGTAACCTTTGAAATTGGTTCAACTAGGCTTCGGCCTACACTCTGCTCCTCTACTCCTCCTGCTGACCCTGGGCTCAAACAACGCCAGTTTCTGCCCGGAAATGCTAGCTGCACAGAGAAAAACACCAGCCAATGTGTTAGTGGGGTTCAGCACCGCCAGCTGTTCCCCTGCTGTGTAGTCGGCAACGTGTCCAGCACAAGCCACGCTGGCACAACAGAACAAAAGCTGCCACCAGTGCAGGCTGCGGCCTACACTTTGCTCCTCTCCTCCTCCTCCTGCTGACCCTGGGCTCTAACACCGCTAGTTTTTGCCCGGACATGCAATGTGCACAGAGAAAAACACCAGTCAATGTGTCAGTGGGGTTCAGCAACGCCAGCTGTTCCCCTGCTGTGTAGCTTGCAACGTGACCTGCAAACGCCACGCAGGCACATGAACTGAAATTGAAGGGAGCCTGCCCCCCACCCACAGGTGTTTCTATGTATAACAGCCACCTTGTACAGCAGTACTGCTGCATTTGTACAAGGTGGCTGACTTTTTCTCCTTGCACACGTGGAACTCAACAAGTACAAAATGTGTCTCATTACAGACCATTACAATGTCCCTGAGGTGTGACTTTCCTTTTTAATGACACGCAGCACCCCCATTGTTAGCGCTGCCCGTCTCCTGACATCATTGGTTGGCTGGCTGTGCCTGTGCGTCCCCCCTGCCCGACACAACGCCCCCCGTTGTCTCATATATTTTGACTGCGAGGGTGTGATTGATGGGCACGAGCAGTGCATATGTTCCCCTGTTTTCACTCCCCTCCTTCCGCCTTCTTCTGACTGTGCGGCCTCATGGCCGCGGCATGCGATAAGGGATCAGCTGAGGCCGCCCAGTCTGAAGCAGGTGTAAGGACATGTGTGAGCGGCGAACATATTTACTGCACAAGGCCACGAATCCCAGCACCGCAGTGTGACTTTAGGAAAAGCCACTATGGGTCTGGGATTTATGGCCATCGTTAACCGCACCGGCCAACATGAAATGAGGTCATGAGACGGCCTGCACTAACAGGGTATTGCCAAGGGATAACACAATAGCGCAGACTCCTGTACAGCAAATAACAACGCTCAGGAATCTGCGCCCAGTACCTAGGTGCAAATTTTGACACCTGTGCTGCGTCTCGTTAAAAAGACAAGTCACGCCTCCACAACTGTTTGACAGTATAATGGGCTAAATAGTGTACGTGTTTAATTCAGCGTGTGCAAGGAGCAAAATTAAATAGAGCAACCTTTGACTTGTGCATCATTAATGCTGTTCAAGGTGTGGCTCTTGTACCTTGCAACACCTGAGGGGGGGGGTTAAAGGTAACCTTTGAAATTGGTTCAACTAGGCTTCGGCCTACACTCTGCTCCTCTACTCCTCCTGCTGACCCTGGGCTCAAACAACGCTAGTTTTTGCCCGGAAATGCTAGCTGCACAGAGAAAAACACCAGCCAATGTGTTAGTGGGGTTCAGCACCGCCAGCTGTTCCCCCGCTGTGTAGCCGGCATCGTGTCCAGCACAAGCCACGCTGGCACAACCGACCAAAAGCTGCCACCAGTGCAGGCTTCGGCCTACACTTTGCTCCTCTCCTCCTCCTCCTGCTGACCCTTTGCTCTAACACCGCTAGTTTTTGCCCGGACATGCAATCTGCACAGAGAAAAACACCAGTCAATGTGTCAGTGGGGTTCAGCAACGCCAGCTGTTCCCCTGCTGTGTAGCTTGCAACGTGACCTGCAAACGCCACGCAGGCACATGAACTGAAATTGAAGGGAGCCTGCCCCCCACCCACAGGTGTTTCTATGTATAACAGCCACCTTGTACAGCAGTACTGCTGCATTTGTACGAGGTGGCTGACTTTTTCTCCTTGCCCACGTGGAACTCAACACGTACAAAATGTGTCTCATTAGAGACCATTACAATGTCCCTGAGGTGTGACTTTCCTTTGTAATGACACGCAGCACCACCCTTGTTAGCGCTGCCCGTCTTTTGACATCATTGGTTAGCTGGCTGCGCCTGTGCATCTCCCCTGCTCGAAACAACGGCCCTCGGTGTCTTATTTTTTTGGACAGCGAGGGTGTGATTGATGGGCATGTGCAGTGCATATGTTTGCCTGTGTTCACTCATCTCCTTCCGCCTTCTTCAGACTGGGTGTCCTCATGGCCTCGGCAGGCGATAAGGGATCAGATGAGGCCGTCCAGTCTGAAGCAGGTGTAAGGACATGTGTGAGCGGCAAACATATTTACTGCACCAGGGCACGAATCCCAGCACCGCAGTGTGATTTTTTAAAAACACACTGTGGGTCTGGGATTCATGTCCATCGCTAACCGCAACGGCCAACATGAAATGAGGTCATAAGACAGGAAGCGCTCACAGCGCATGGCCAAAGGATCACAAGAGCGCAGACTCCTGTACAGCAACTAACAACGCTCAGGAAGCTGCGCCCATGCAAAAAGGTGTTGTTTTCGACACCTGTGCTGCTTTTCTTTAAAAAGACAAGTCACGCCTCCACTACTGTTAAACAGTATAATGGGCTAAATAGTCTACGTGTTGCATTCAGCTTGTGCAAGTAGACAAATTAATAGAGCAACCTTTTACTTGTGCAGCATTAATGCTGCAGAAGGAGTGGCTCTTGTTCTTTGTAACACCTGAGGGGGGGTTAAAGGTAACCTTTGAAATTGGTTCAACTAGGCTTCGGCCTACACTCTGCTCCTCTCCTCCTCCTGCTGACCCTGGGCTCTATCAACGCTAGTTTTTGCCCGGAAATGCTAGCTGCACAGAGAAAAACACCAGCCAATGTGTTAGTGGGGTTCAGCAACGCCAGCTGTTCCCCCGCTGTGTAGCCGGCATCGTGTCCAGCACAAGCCACGCTGGCACAACCGACCAAAAGCTGCCACCAGTGCAGGCTTCGGCCTACACTTTGCTCCTCTCCTCCTCCTCCTGCTGACCCTGGGCTCAAACACCGCTAGTTTTTGCCCGGAAATGCTAGCTGCACAGAGAAAAACACCAGCCAATGTGTTAGTGGGGTTCAGCACCGCCAGCTGTTCCCCTGCTGTGCAGCTTGCAACGTGACCTGCAAACGCCACGCAGGCACATGAACTGAAATTGAAGGGAGCCTGGCCCCCACCCCCAGGTGTTTCTATGTATAACAGCCACCTTGTACAGCAGTACTGCTGCATTTGTACAAGGTGGCTGATGTTTTCTCCTTGCCCACGTGGAACTCAACACGTACAAAATGTGTCTCTTTGAGACCATTCCACTGTCCCTGAGGTGTGACTTTCCTTTCTAATGATACGCAGCACCCCCCTTGGTAGCGCTTCCCGTCTTCTGACATCATTGGTTGGCTACTTGCGCCTGTTCGTCCGCCCTGCCTGAATAAAATGCTCCTCGTTGTCTTAATTATTTTGACTGCGAGGGTGTGATTGATGGGCACGAGCAGTGCATATCTTCGCCTGTCTTAACTCATCTCCTTCAGCCTTCTTCAGACTGTGCAGCCTCATGGCCGCGGCATGCGAGAAGGGATCAGCAGAGGCCGCCCAGTCTGAAGCAGGTGTAAGGACGTGTGTGAGCGGCCAAAATATTTACTGCTCAAGGCCACGAATCCCAGCACCGCAGTGTGGCTTTATGAAAAGACACTGTGGGTCTGGGATTTATGGCCATCGTTAACCGCACCGGCCAACATGAAATGATGTCATAAGATGGGCAGCGCTAACAGGGCATTGCCAAGGGATAACACAAGAGCGCAGACTCCTGTACAGCAAATAACAACGCTCAGGAAGCTGCTCCAAGCACCAAGGCGTTATTTTGGACACCTGTGCTGCGTCTCATCAAAAAAACAAGTCACGCATCCACTACAGTTTGACTGTAGAATGGGGTAAATTGTGTATGTCTTTCATTCAGCGTGTGCAAGTAGACAAATTAATAGAGCAACCTTTCACTTGTGCAGCATTAATACTGCACAAGGTGTGTCTCTTGTACTTTGTAACACCTGAGGGGGGGGTTAAAGGTTTCCTTTGAAATTGGTTCAACTAAGCTTCGGCCTACACTCTGCTCCTCTCCTCCTCCTCCTGCTTCAACACGGGCTCTAACATCGCTAGTTTTTGCCCGCAAGTGCTAGCTGCACAGAGAAAAACACACGCCATTGTGTTAGTGGGGTTCAGCAACGCCAGCTGTTCCCCCAGTGTGTAGCCGGCAAAGTGTCCTGCAAACGCAACGCAGACACAAAGCTGCCTCCAGTGCAGGCTTCGGCCTACACTCATCTCCCCCTGCTTACCCTTTGCTCCAACACCGCTAGTTGGGGCTCTAGGAAGACAATCTTTAATAGGCAAGGCAACGCATCCGGGTTCCAGCACCGCCAGCTGGTTCTCGGCAGTGTTCTTGTCACAGGTACTCCCTCGTGCCAAGCCTGGTTTCAGCACCGTCAGCTGTTTCCGGGTTGTGTCAACTTCACTGAGACGCCTATGCTTGCCCCGTCGTGGTGCGGTCGAGTTAGCCAACTCCAGGGTGCCTCCAGTTTAGGAGCTTCCTATGTGGGCTGCGTGAACTGGTAGTCAAGGCTGGTTCTGTAGTGCCAGTAGGCCCAGCTCCCCCTGTAGGACTGTTGGGGTTCGGTAACTGCGGCTGCCTCGCGGCCTAGCTGTTCTCTCCTCTCCTGTGGACCTTGGGGTCCACCACCTGGTTCCAGCACCGTCAGCTGGTTCCGGGCCGAGCCTTTGGCTTAGGTGCCTCCTCCTGGGTATCCGAGTTCCGCCAACGCCAGGCGGTCCTTGGTAGTGCTTTTAAGCGCGGGCACCTACAGCTTAGTAACCGGGTTCCAGCACCGTCAGCTGGTCCTCGGTCGTGCCATTGGCTCTTGCACACTGGGGCAACGCATCCGGGTTCCAGCACCGCCAGCTGGTTCTCGGCAGTGTTTTTGTCACAGGTACTCCCTCGTGCCAAGCCTGGTTTCAGCACCGTCAGCTGTTTCCGGGTTGTGTCAAGCTCACTGAGACACCTATGCTTGCCTCGTCGTGGTGCGGTCGGGTTAGCCAACTCCAGGGTGCCTCCAGTTTAGGAGCTTCCTATGTGGGCTGCGTGAACTGGTAGTCAAGGCTGGTTCTGTAGTGCCAGTAGGCCCAGCTCCCCCTGTAGGACTGTTGGGGTTCGGTAACTGCGGCTGCCTCGCGGCCTAGCTGTTCTCTCCTCTCCTGTGGACCTTGGGGTCCACCACCTGGTTCCAGCACCGTCAGCTGGTTCCGGGCCGAGCCTTTGGCTTAGGTGCCTCCTCCTGGGTATCCGAGTTCCGCCAACGCCAGGCGGTCCTTGGTAGTGCTTTTAAGCGCGGGCACCTACAGCTTAGTAACCGGGTTCCAGCACCGTCAGCTGGTCCTCGGTCGTGCCATTGGCTCTTGCACACTGGGGCAACGCATCCGGGTTCCAGCACCGCCAGCTGGTTCTCGGCAGTGTTTTTGTCACAGGTACTCCCTCGTGCCAAGCCTGGTTTCAGCACCGTCAGCTGTTTCCGGGTTGTGTCAAGCTCACTGAGACACCTATGCTTGCCTCGTCGTGGTGCGGTCGGGTTAGCCAACTCCAGGGTGCCTCCAGTTTAGGAGCTTCCTATGTGGGCTGCGTGAACTGGTAGTCAAGGCTGGTTCTGTAGTGCCAGTAGGCCCAGCTCCCCCTGTAGGACTGTTGGGGTTCGGTAACTGCGGCTGCCTCGCGGCCTAGCTGTTCTCTCCTCTCCTGTGGACCTTGGGGTCCACCACCTGGTTCCAGCACCGTCAGCTGGTTCCGGGCCGAGCCTTTGGCTTAGGTGCCTCCTCCTGGGTATCCGAGTTCCGCCAACGCCAGGCGGTCCTTGGTAGTGCTTTTAAGCGCGGGCACCTACAGCTTAGTAACCGGGTTCCAGCACCGTCAGCTGGTCCTCGGTCGTGCCATTGGCTCTTGCACACTGGGGCAACGCATCCGGGTTCCAGCACCGCCAGCTGGTTCTCGGCAGTGTTTTTGTCACAGGTACTCCCTCGTGCCAAGCCTGGTTTCAGCACCGTCAGCTGTTTCCGGGTTGTGTCAAGCTCACTGAGACACCTATGCTTGCCTCGTCGTGGTGCGGTCGGGTTAGCCAACTCCAGGGTGCCTCCAGTTTAGGAGCTTCCTATGTGGGCTGCGTGAACTGGTAGTCAAGGCTGGTTCTGTAGTGCCAGTAGGCCCAGCTCCCCCTGTAGGACTGTTGGGGTTCGGTAACTGCGGCTGCCTCGCGGCCTAGCTGTTCTCTCCTCTCCTGTGGACCTTGGGGTCCACCACCTGGTTCCAGCACCGTCAGCTGGTTCCGGGCCGAGCCTTTGGCTTAGGTGCCTCCTCCTGGGTATCCGAGTTCCGCCAACGCCAGGCGGTCCTTGGTAGTGCTTTTAAGCGCGGGCACCTACAGCTTAGTAACCGGGTTCCAGCACCGTCAGCTGGTCCTCGGTCGTGCCATTGGCTCTTGCACACTGGGGCAACGCATCCGGGTTCCAGCACCGCCAGCTGGTTCTCGGCAGTGTTTTTGTCACAGGTACTCCCTCGTGCCAAGCCTGGTTTCAGCACCGTCAGCTGTTTCCGGGTTGTGTCAAGCTCACTGAGACACCTATGCTTGCCTCGTCGTGGTGCGGTCGGGTTAGCCAACTCCAGGGTGCCTCCAGTTTAGGAGCTTCCTATGTGGGCTGCGTGAACTGGTAGTCAAGGCTGGTTCTGTAGTGCCAGTAGGCCCAGCTCCCCCTGTAGGACTGTTGGGGTTCGGTAACTGCGGCTGCCTCGCGGCCTAGCTGTTCTCTCCTCTCCTGTGGACCTTCGGGTCCACCACCTGGTTCCAGCACCGTCAGCTGGTTCCGGGCCGAGCCTTTGGCTTAGGTGCCTCCTCCTGGGTATCCGAGTTCCGCCAACGCCAGGCGGTCCTTGGTAGTGCTTTTAAGCGCGGGCACCTACAGCTTAGTAACCGGGTTCCAGCACCGTCAGCTGGTCCTCGGTCGTGCCATTGGCTCTTGCACACTGGGGCAACGCATCCGGGTTCCAGCACCGCCAGCTGGTTCTCGGCAGTGTTTTTGTCACAGGTACTCCCTCGTGCCAAGCCTGGTTTCAGCACCGTCAGCTGTTTCCGGGTTGTGTCAAGCTCACTGAGACACCTATGCTTGCCTCGTCGTGGTGCGGTCGGGTTAGCCAACTCCAGGGTGCCTCCAGTTTAGGAGCTTCCTATGTGGGCTGCGTGAACTGGTAGTCAAGGCTGGTTCTGTAGTGCCAGTAGGCCCAGCTCCCCCTGTAGGACTGTTGGGGTTCGGTAACTGCGGCTGCCTCGCGGCCTAGCTGTTCTCTCCTCTCCTGTGGACCTTGGGGTCCACCACCTGGTTCCAGCACCGTCAGCTGGTTCCGGGCCGAGCCTTTGGCTTAGGTGCCTCCTCCTGGGTATCCGAGTTCCGCCAACGCCAGGCGGTCCTTGGTAGTGCTTTTAAGCGCGGGCACCTACAGCTTAGTAACCGGGTTCCAGCACCGTCAGCTGGTCCTCGGTCGTGCCATTGGCTCTTGCACACTGGGGCAACGCATCCGGGTTCCAGCACCGCCAGCTGGTTCTCGGCAGTGTTTTTGTCACAGGTACTCCCTCGTGCCAAGCCTGGTTTCAGCACCGTCAGCTGTTTCCGGGTTGTGTCAAGCTCACTGAGACACCTATGCTTGCCTCGTCGTGGTGCGGTCGGGTTAGCCAACTCCAGGGTGCCTCCAGTTTAGGAGCTTCCTATGTGGGCTGCGTGAACTGGTAGTCAAGGCTGGTTCTGTAGTGCCAGTAGGCCCAGCTCCCCCTGTAGGACTGTTGGGGTTCGGTAACTGCGGCTGCCTCGCGGCCTAGCTGTTCTCTCCTCTCCTGTGGACCTTGGGGTCCACCACCTGGTTCCAGCACCGTCAGCTGGTTCCGGGCCGAGCCTTTGGCTTAGGTGCCTCCTCCTGGGTATCCGAGTTCCGCCAACGCCAGGCGGTCCTTGGTAGTGCTTTTAAGCGCGGGCACCTACAGCTTAGTAACCGGGTTCCAGCACCGTCAGCTGGTCCTCGGTCGTGCCATTGGCTCTTGCACACTGGGGCAACGCATCCGGGTTCCAGCACCGCCAGCTGGTTCTCGGCAGTGTTTTTGTCACAGGTACTCCCTCGTGCCAAGCCTGGTTTCAGCACCGTCAGCTGTTTCCGGGTTGTGTCAAGCTCACTGAGACACCTATGCTTGCCTCGTCGTGGTGCGGTCGGGTTAGCCAACTCCAGGGTGCCTCCAGTTTAGGAGCTTCCTATGTGGGCTGCGTGAACTGGTAGTCAAGGCTGGTTCTGTAGTGCCAGTAGGCCCAGCTCCCCCTGTAGGACTGTTGGGGTTCGGTAACTGCGGCTGCCTCGCGGCCTAGCTGTTCTCTCCTCTCCTGTGGACCTTGGGGTCCACCACCTGGTTCCAGCACCGTCAGCTGGTTCCGGGCCGAGCCTTTGGCTTAGGTGCCTCCTCCTGGGTATCCGAGTTCCGCCAACGCCAGGCGGTCCTTGGTAGTGCTTTTAAGCGCGGGCACCTACAGCTTAGTAACCGGGTTCCAGCACCGTCAGCTGGTCCTCGGTCGTGCCATTGGCTCTTGCACACTGGGGCAACGCATCCGGGTTCCAGCACCGCCAGCTGGTTCTCGGCAGTGTTTTTGTCACAGGTACTCCCTCGTGCCAAGCCTGGTTTCAGCACCGTCAGCTGTTTCCGGGTTGTGTCAAGCTCACTGAGACACCTATGCTTGCCTCGTCGTGGTGCGGTCGGGTTAGCCAACTCCAGGGTGCCTCCAGTTTAGGAGCTTCCTATGTGGGCTGCGTGAACTGGTAGTCAAGGCTGGTTCTGTAGTGCCAGTAGGCCCAGCTCCCCCTGTAGGACTGTTGGGGTTCGGTAACTGCGGCTGCCTCGCGGCCTAGCTGTTCTCTCCTCTCCTGTGGACCTTCGGGTCCACCACCTGGTTCCAGCACCGTCAGCTGGTTCCGGGCCGAGCCTTTGGCTTAGGTGCCTCCTCCTGGGTATCCGAGTTCCGCCAACGCCAGGCGGTCCTTGGTAGTGCTTTTAAGCGCGGGCACCTACAGCTTAGTAACCGGGTTCCAGCACCGTCAGCTGGTCCTCGGTCGTGCCATTGGCTCTTGCACACTGGGGCAACGCATCCGGGTTCCAGCACCGCCAGCTGGTTCTCGGCAGTGTTTTTGTCACAGGTACTCCCTCGTGCCAAGCCTGGTTTCAGCACCGTCAGCTGTTTCCGGGTTGTGTCAAGCTCACTGAGACACCTATGCTTGCCTCGTCGTGGTGCGGTCGGGTTAGCCAACTCCAGGGTGCCTCCAGTTTAGGAGCTTCCTATGTGGGCTGCGTGAACTGGTAGTCAAGGCTGGTTCTGTAGTGCCAGTAGGCCCAGCTCCCCCTGTAGGACTGTTGGGGTTCGGTAACTGCGGCTGCCTCGCGGCCTAGCTGTTCTCTCCTCTCCTGTGGACCTTGGGGTCCACCACCTGGTTCCAGCACCGTCAGCTGGTTCCGGGCCGAGCCTTTGGCTTAGGTGCCTCCTCCTGGGTATCCGAGTTCCGCCAACGCCAGGCGGTCCTTGGTAGTGCTTTTAAGCGCGGGCACCTACAGCTTAGTAACCGGGTTCCAGCACCGTCAGCTGGTCCTCGGTCGTGCCATTGGCTCTTGCACACTGGGGCAACGCATCCGGGTTCCAGCACCGCCAGCTGGTTCTCGGCAGTGTTTTTGTCACAGGTACTCCCTCGTGCCAAGCCTGGTTTCAGCACCGTCAGCTGTTTCCGGGTTGTGTCAAGCTCACTGAGACACCTATGCTTGCCTCGTCGTGGTGCGGTCGGGTTAGCCAACTCCAGGGTGCCTCCAGTTTAGGAGCTTCCTATGTGGGCTGCGTGAACTGGTAGTCAAGGCTGGTTCTGTAGTGCCAGTAGGCCCAGCTCCCCCTGTAGGACTGTTGGGGTTCGGTAACTGCGGCTGCCTCGCGGCCTAGCTGTTCTCTCCTCTCCTGTGGACCTTGGGGTCCACCACCTGGTTCCAGCACCGTCAGCTGGTTCCGGGCCGAGCCTTTGGCTTAGGTGCCTCCTCCTGGGTATCCGAGTTCCGCCAACGCCAGGCGGTCCTTGGTAGTGCTTTTAAGCGCGGGCACCTACAGCTTAGTAACCGGGTTCCAGCACCGTCAGCTGGTCCTCGGTCGTGCCATTGGCTCTTGCACACTGGGGCAACGCATCCGGGTTCCAGCACCGCCAGCTGGTTCTCGGCAGTGTTTTTGTCACAGGTACTCCCTCGTGCCAAGCCTGGTTTCAGCACCGTCAGCTGTTTCCGGGTTGTGTCAAGCTCACTGAGACACCTATGCTTGCCTCGTCGTGGTGCGGTCGGGTTAGCCAACTCCAGGGTGCCTCCAGTTTAGGAGCTTCCTATGTGGGCTGCGTGAACTGGTAGTCAAGGCTGGTTCTGTAGTGCCAGTAGGCCCAGCTCCCCCTGTAGGACTGTTGGGGTTCGGTAACTGCGGCTGCCTCGCGGCCTAGCTGTTCTCTCCTCTCCTGTGGACCTTCGGGTCCACCACCTGGTTCCAGCACCGTCAGCTGGTTCCGGGCCGAGCCTTTGGCTTAGGTGCCTCCTCCTGGGTATCCGAGTTCCGCCAACGCCAGGCGGTCCTTGGTAGTGCTTTTAAGCGCGGGCACCTACAGCTTAGTAACCGGGTTCCAGCACCGTCAGCTGGTCCTCGGTCGTGCCATTGGCTCTTGCACACTGGGGCAACGCATCCGGGTTCCAGCACCGCCAGCTGGTTCTCGGCAGTGTTTTTGTCACAGGTACTCCCTCGTGCCAAGCCTGGTTTCAGCACCGTCAGCTGTTTCCGGGTTGTGTCAAGCTCACTGAGACACCTATGCTTGCCTCGTCGTGGTGCGGTCGGGTTAGCCAACTCCAGGGTGCCTCCAGTTTAGGAGCTTCCTATGTGGGCTGCGTGAACTGGTAGTCAAGGCTGGTTCTGTAGTGCCAGTAGGCCCAGCTCCCCCTGTAGGACTGTTGGGGTTCGGTAACTGCGGCTGCCTCGCGGCCTAGCTGTTCTCTCCTCTCCTGTGGACCTTCGGGTCCACCACCTGGTTCCAGCACCGTCAGCTGGTTCTCGGCAGTGTCTTTTGCTCTTGTACCTTCTGCTCCCCATCCTGGTTCCAGTACCGTCAGCTGGTTCCGGGCAGAGCCTTTGGCTTAGGTGCCTCCTTCTGGGTATCCAAGTTCCACCAACGTCAGGTGGTCCTTGGTAGTGCTTTCAGGCACGGGTACCTCCTGCTTAGTAACCGGGTTCCAGTAACGTCAGCTGGTCCTCGGTAGTTCCATTGGCTCTTGGACCTTCGGCTACCCATCCGGGTTCCAGTACCGTCAGCTGGTTCTCGGCAGTGTCTTTTGCTCTTGTACCTTCTGCTCCCCATCCTGGTTCCAGTAACGTCAGCTGGTTCCGGGCAGAGCCTTTGGCTTAGGTGCCTCCTTCTGGGTATCCGAGTTCCGTCAACGTCAGGCGGTCCTTGGTAGTGCTTTTTAGCACGGGTACCTCCTGCTTAGTAACCGGGTTCCAGTAACGTCAGCTGGTCCTCGGTAGTTCCATAGGCTCTTGAACCTTCGGGTAGCCATCCGAGTTCCAGTTCCATCAGCTGGTTCTTGGCATTTTCTCAGCCTTCTTGTACCTTCTGCTACATTTCCAAGTTGAAGACCCTAACGTCGACGACCCGGAAGACCACCACGATGACGACGACACGGAAGACCACCCCGATGACGACGACGACGACGGCGGAGACGACGACGGCGGAGATGACGACACTGGAGACGACGACCCTGGAGACGACAACATGGAAGACCGAGAAGCAGAAGAACAAGAGGCTGCAGAACAAAGAGCAGAAGAACATTAAGCATAAGACTTAATATCAGAGCAAAAGATATTATCTAAATTATATGCAGAAGAAGACTAAGCAGTGTATGGGGGTGAGTCCGTTCCTCCTCGTGGTGCCCCTGGATAAAGCCTGATGCTGCAGGCCAAACTGAACGCGGACAAATGTAACTTTTGTGACTGGCAGAACGGAAGGTGTAATCTTCAAACTTTTATAGATAACAACTACGGGAATGCCTGTCACAAATGAGAATATGATGAAGAAGTAGAATAGGAAGAATAATAACAGTGGAATAAAAAGAATATGTAGAATAAGAAGAATAATAATAGTTGAATAAAATGAATATGAAGAATGTAATAAAAAAAAAAAAATAGGTAGAAGATGAAGAAGAAGATGAATAAGGTGAAGAAGTTGATGTCAAAGATGCTGATGATGATGAAGATGAAAGTGTGGGAAAAGAAAAAAAAAAAGAAAAAAAAGAAGGGGAAGGGCGTGGAATAGTGAAACATCAATATCTGACAAAATAAAAAAAAAATTTACATAGTCAATATCTTTGTCACTCCGAACGTCTTAAAAAAAAACAAAAAACATGCTATTCTATTTGATTGGGATAAACCTCTATGACTTTAATGTCTCCGCCACCTCCCCAAATACATCCGGCATTATTCTTAGTTGTTTTCCTTCATGTAGAATGAACCTACAAGGAAAGAAAGGGTTTATTTTAATTCCGATATTTTGGTCCCATTGACTTGCATTGGGATCGGGTATCGGTATCGGCGATATCCGATATTTTTTGAATATCGGCCGATCCAAACCGATACCGATACTTTCCGATATCGGAAGGTATCGCTCAACACTACCGATGACGATTACTGGTTGGCCTGCCTCCTGGATCCACGCTATAACGGGAAACTGCAAAATATCATGCCACATGAGAACCTTGAACAAATATTGGCAACCAAACAAGCAACTCTTGATGACCGTTTGATTCAGGCATTCCCAGCACACAGCGCCGGTGATGGTTCTCACACGAGCTGCAGGGGGCAACAGGGCAGAGGTGTTAGAGGTGCACAAATCAGAAGTGGCATTGGACAGAGGGGTTTTCTGACCAGGTTGCATAGTGATTTCGCAATGATCGCAGACAGGACAGGTACTGCAGCATCAATTCAAAGTCACAGGAGACAACATTTGTCCAGTATGGTTACTAACTATTTTCCTCCCCTATCGCTGTTCTCCCTCACCCGTCATTCCCATTTGATTACTGGGCATCAAAAATAGACACCTGGCCTGAATTGTCCGAATATGCATTGCAGGAGCTCGCTAGCCCAGCAGCTAGTGGGCTATCAGAAAGAGTATTCAGTGCTGCTGGTTCAATACTGACCGAAAAAAGGACTCGTCTGGCTACCAAAAATGTTGATGATCTAACCTTCATTAAAATGAACCACTCATGGATTTCTAATTATTTTGCCCCACCTTTCCCGGCTGACACCTAGCTTTAATGTAAAAAGGTCTTGCTTTTGGACTGGTCTTACTGACTGTTCCAATCTCTTCATTTGCAGCTGCTGTATGTCCAGCATACAACATGCTTACACCTCCCTAAATGGGCTGACTCCCCCCACGGGGCCGTGGTCTCGCCCCTTGGCGCAAACACCCGTGAGAGTGCCATGTGTCTGAAGAGGTGGGTGTGCTCACTTTTGGTCGACGGCATTGGCACTGGGTCCCTCATAGTACAATGAAGTGTCTCTGGCGGTGGTGGCATGCACCCAACGTCAGACACACCATTGTAACATGAGGGGCCCTGGGCCAGTACCGCCGTCACGAGAGAGTGTCCCCCCAGCTCAAACTGTGCTCTACCACTTGCAAAATTATCTCTCACAGCGCCACCGCTCTTTAGTCTAGGCGGTGAAATCCTTCAATGCCTGGCACTGACAATACCAATTTGTTCACATGTATGATGCTAGTTAAAATATTTAGTGGCCCTGTTCTACATTTACACCAGTAAATACTTTGCGCCAAATAACAACGTCTGAAAGTCAGCAGAGGAGCCCACCCTGTACCTAAGTATGCCACCCGTTTTTTTGTTTTGTTTTTTTTTGCGAGACATTAACATCTAGGTATTATTTTGGAGTACTAACTGTGTCAAACACTCCTTCCAATTGTCCTCCTCTGACCATACCAATGCTGCCTGTGTACCCCTGCAAGATAATTGAAACTGCATTGAGGCTATGTTTTTTATTTTAGGCCTAGTAAGTCTGTCTGCGGTCCCTCCTTCCAATAGTCCTCCGCTGACCACACCAATGCTGCCTGTGTACCCCTGGAACCCATTTAACCCCTTCCCGACCTTTGACGCCACGTAGGCGTCATGAAAGTCGGTGCCATTCCGACCCATGACGCCTATGTGGCGTCATGGAAAGATCGCGTCCCTGCAGATCGGCTGAAAGGGTTAACTCCCATTTCACCCGATCTGCAGGGACAGGGGGAGTGGTAGTTTAGCCCAGGGGGGGTGGCTTCACCCCCTCATGGCTACGATCGCTCTGATTGGCTGTTGAAAGTGAAACTGCCAATCAGAGCGATTTGTAATATTTCACCTATTATAACGGGTGAAATATTACAATCCAGCCATGGCCGATGCTGCAATATCATCGGCCATGGCTGGAAATACTAATGTGCCCCCACCCCACCGATCGCCCCACCAGCCCCCCCGATCTGTCCGGTACACTGCTCCGGCTCCCCTCTGTCCTGTGCTCCGCTCCCCCCATGCTCTTGTCCGCTCCCCCCGTGCTTCAATCACCCCCCCCCGTGCTCTGATCACCCCCCTGCACTCCGATCCACCCCCCTCCGTGCTCCGTTTCACCCCCCCGTGCTCCGTTCCACCCCCCCGTGCTCCGTTCTACCCCCCGTGCTCCGTTCCACCCCTCCCGTGCTCCGATTCACCCCCCCATGCTCCGATCCCCCTCCCCGTGCTCCCCCCCACCCGATCATACTTACCGATCCTGCCGGGGTCCGTCCGTCTACTCCCCGGGCGCCGCTATCTTCCAAAATGGCGGGCGCATGTGCAGTGCGCCCGCCGAATCTGCCGGCCGGCAGATTCGTTCCAAAGTGCATTTTGATCACTGAGATATAATCTATCTCAGTGATCAAAATAAAAAAATAATGAATGACCCCCCCCTTTGTCACCCCCATAGGTAGGGACAACAAAAAAATAAAGAATTTTTTTTTTGTCCACTAATGTTAGAATAGGGTTAGGGTTAGGGTTAGGGGTAGGGTTAGGGTTAGGGTTAGGGGTAGGGCTAGGGTTAGGGTTAGGGCCAGGGTTAGGGCTAGGGTTAGGGCTAGGGTTAGGGGTAGGGTTAGGGCTAGGGTTAGGGGTAGGGTTAGGGTTAGGGCTAGGGTTAGGGGTAGGGGTAGGGTTAGGGGTAGGGTTAGGGTTTCGGTATGTGCACACGTATTCTGGTCCTCTGCGGATTTTTCCGCTGGGGATTTGATAAATCCGCAGTGCTAAACCGCTGCGGATTTATGGCGGATTTACCGCGTTTTTTCTGCGCATTTCACTGCGGTTTTACAACTGCGATTTTCTATTTGAGCAGTTGTAAAACCGCTGCGGAATCCGCACAAAGAAGTGACATGCTGCGGAATGTAAACCGCTGCGTTTCCGTGCAGTTTTTCCGCAGCGTGTGTACAGCGATTTTTGTTTCCCATAGGTTTACATTGAACTGTAAACTCATGGGAAACTGCTGCGGATCCGCAGCGTTTTCCGCAGCGTGTGCACATACCTTTAGAATTAGGCCATGTGCACACGGTGCGGATTTGGCTGCGGATCCGCAATGGATAGGCCGCTGCGGATTCGCAGCAGTGTTCCATCAGGTGTACAGTACCATGTAAACATATGGAAACCAAATCCGCTGTGCCCATGGTGCGGAAAATACCGCGCGGAAACGCTGCGTTGTATTTTCCGCAGCATGTCAATTCTTTGTGCGGATTCCGCAGCGTTTTACACCTGTTCCTCAATAGGAATCCGCAGGTGAAATCCGCACAAAAAACACTGGAAATCCGCGGAAAATCCGCAGGTAAAACGCAGTGCCTTTTACCTGCGGATTTTTAAAAAATGATGCTGAAAATTCTCACACGAATCCACAACGTGGGCACATAACCTTAGGGTTAGGGTTGGAATTAGGGTTGTGGTTAGGGGTGTGTTGTGGTTAGGGTTGTGATTAGGGTTATGGCTACAGTTGGGATTAGGGTTTGGGGTGTGTTGGGGTTAGGGTTAGGGTTAGGGCTGTGATTAGGGTTATGGCTACAGTTGGGATTAGGGTTAGGGATGTGTTGGGGTTAGGGTTAGGGTTAGGGCTGTGATTAGGGTTATGGCTACAGTTGGAATTAGGGTTGTGGTTAGGGTTAGGGTTAGGGTTGGAATTAGGGTTGTGGTTAGGGTTAGGGGTGTGTTGGGGTTAGGGTTGTGGTTAGGGGTGTGTTGGGGTTAGGGTTGTGATTAGGGTTATGGCTACAGTTGGGATTAGGTTTAGGGGTGTGTTGGGGTTAGTGTTGGAGGTAGAATTGAGGGGTTACCACTGTTTAGGCACATCAGGGGTCTCCAAACGCAACATGGCGCCACCATTGATTCCAGCCAATCTCGTATTCAAAAAGTCAAATGGTGCTCCCTCAATTCCGAGCCCTGACGTGTGCCCAAACAGTGGTTTACCCCCACATATGGGGTACCAGCATACTCAGGATAAACTGCGCAACAATTACTGGGGTCCAATTTCTCCTGTTACCCTTGTGAAAATAAAAAAATGCTTGCTAAAACATCATTTTTGAAGAAAGAAAAATGATTTATTATTTTCACGGCTCTACGTTGTAAACGTCTGTGAAGCACTTGGGGGTTCAAAGTGCTCACCACATATCTAGATAAGTTCCTTGGGGGGTCTAGTTTCTAAAATGGGGTCACTTGTGGGGGGTTTCTACTGTTTAGGCACACCAGGGGCTCTGCAAACGCAACGTGACGCCCGCAGACCATTCCATCAAAGTCTGCATTTCAATAGTCACTACTTCCCTTCTGAGCCCCGACGTGTGCCCAAACAGTGGTTTACCTCCACACATGGGGTATCAGCGTACTCAGGAGAAACTGAACAACAACTTTTGGGGTCCAATTTCTCCTGTAACCCTTGGGAAAATAAAAAATTCTGGGCTAAATAATTATTTTTGAGGAAAGAAAACATATTTATTATTTTCACGGCTCTGCATTATATACTTCTATGAAGCACTTGGGGGTTCAAAGTGCTCACCACACATCTAGATAAGTTCTTTTCGGGGTCTAGTTTCCAAAATGGGGTCACTTGTGGGGGGTTTCTACTGTTTAGCCACATCAGGGGCTCTGCAAACGCAACGTGACGCCCGCAGAGCATTCCATCAAAGTCTGCATTTCAAAACGTCACTACTTCAATTCCGAGCCCCGGCATGTGCCCAAACAGTAGTTTACCCCCACATATGGGGTATCACCGTACTCAGGAGAAACTGGACAACAAATATTGGGGTCAAATTTCTCCTGTTACCCTTGGGAAAATTAAAAAATTCTGGGCTAAATAATTATTTTTGAGGAAAGAAAACGTATTTATTATTTTCACGGCTCTGCATTATAAACTTCTGTGAAGCACTTGGGGGTTCAAAGTGCTCACCACACATCTAGATAAGTTCCTTTCGGGGTCTAGTTTCCAAAATGGGGTCACTTGTGGGGGGTTTCTACTGTTAAGCCACATCAGGGGCTCTGCAAACGCAACGTGACGCCCACAGAGCATTCCATCAAAGTCTGCATTTCAAAACGTCACTACTTCACTTCCGAGCCCCGGCATGTGCCCAAACAGTGGTTTACCCCCACATATGGGGTATCAGCGTACTCAGGAGAAACTGGACAGCAAACTTTGGGGTCAAATTTCTCCTGATACCCTTGGGAAAATAAAAAATTGCAGGCTAAAAGATCATTTTTGAGAAAATATTTTTTTTTTTTTATTTTCATGGCTCTGCGTTATAAACTTCTGTGAAGCACTTGGGGGTTCAAAGTCCTCACCACACCTCTAGATTAGTTCCTTTGGTGGACTAGTTTCCAAAATGGGGTCATTTCTGGGGGATCTTCAATGTTTAGGCACACAGGGGCTCTCCAAACGTGACATGGTGTCCGCTAATGATTGGAGCTAATTTTCCATTTAAAAAGCCAAATGGCGTGCCTTCCCTTCCGAGCCCTGCCGTGCGCCCAAACAGTGGTTTACCCCCACATATGGGGTATCAGCGTACTCAGGACAAACTGGACAACAACATTTGGGGTCCAATTTCTCCTATTACCCTTGGCAAAATAGGAAATTCCAGGCTAAAAAATCATTTTTGAGGAAAGAAAAATTATTTTTTATTTTCATGGCTCTGCGTTATAAACTTCTGTGAAGCACATGGGGGTTTAAAGTGCTCAATATGCATCTAGATAAGTTCCTTGGGGGGTCTAGTTTCCAAAATGGGGTCACTTGTGGGGGAGCTCCAATGTTTAGGCACACAGGGGCTCTCCAAACGCGACATGGTGTCCGCTAACAATTAGAGCTAATTTTCCATTCAAAAAGTCAAATGGCGCGCCTTCCCTTCTGAGCCCTGCCGTGTGCCCAAACAGTGGTTTACCCCCACATATGAGGTATCGTCGTACTCGGGAGAAATTGCCCAACAAATTTTAGGATCCATTTTATCCTATTGCCCATGTGATAATGAAAAAATTGAGGTGAAAATAATTTTTTTGTGAAAAAAAAGTACTTTTTCATTTTTACAGATCGATTTGTGAAGCACCTGAGGGTTTAAAGTGCTCACTAGGCATCTAAATAAGTTCCTTGGGGGGTCTAGTTTCCAAAATGGGGTCACTTGTGGGGGAGCGCCAATGTTTAGGCACACAGGAGCTTTCCAAACGCGACATGGTGTCCGCTAACGATGGAGATAATTTTTCATTCAAAAAGTCAAATGACGCTCCTTCCCTTCCGAGCCTTACCATGTGCCCAAACAGTGGTTTACCCCCACATATGAGGTATCAGTGTACTCAGGAGAAATTGGCCAACAAATTTCAGGATCCATTTTATCCTGTTGCCCATGTGAAAATGAAAAAATTGAGGCTAAAAAATTTTTTTGTGAAAAAAAAGTACTTTTTCATTTTTACGGATCAATTTGTGAAGCACCTGGGGGTTCAAAGTGCTCACTATGCATCTAGATAAGTTCCCTGGGGAGTCTAGTTTCCAAAATGGGGTCACTTGTGGGGGAGCTCCAATTTTTAGGCACACGGGGGCTCTCCAAACGTGACATGGTGTCCGCTAAAGAGTGGAGCCAATTTTTGACTCAAAAAGTCAAATGGCGCTCCTTCCCTTCCAAGCCCTGCCGTGCGCCCAAACAGTGGTTTACCCCCACATATGAGGTATCAGCGTACTCAGGACAAATTGGACAACAACGTTCTTGTTTCAGTTTCTCCTTATACCATTGGGAAAATAAAAAAATTATTGCTAAAAATAATTTTTGTGACTAAAAAGTTAAATGTTCATTTTTTCCTTCCATGTTGCTTCTGCTGCTGTGAAGCACCTGAAGGGTTAATACACTTATGGAATGTGGTTTTGAGTACCTTGAGGGGTGCAGTTTTTAGAATGGTGTCACTTTTGGGTATTTTCAGCCATATAGACCCCTCAAACTGACTTCAAAAGTGAGGTGGTCCCTAAAAAAATGGTTTTGTAAATTTCGTTGTGAAAATGAGAAATCGCTGGTCAAATTTTAACCCTTATAACTTCCTAGCAAAAAAAAATTTGTTTCCAAAATTGTGCTGATGTAAAGTAAACATGTGGGAAATGTTATTTATTAACTATTTTGTGTCACATAACTCTCTGGTTTAACAGAATAAAAATTCAAAATGTTAAAATTGCGAAATTTTCAAAATTTTCGCCAAATTTCCGTTTTTATCACAAATAAATGCATAATTTATTGACCTAAATTTACCACTAACATGAAGCCCAATATGTCACGAAAAAACAATCTCAGAACCGCTAGGATCCGTTGAAGCGTTCCTGAGTTATTACCTCATAAAGGGACACTGGTCAGAATTGCAAAAAACGGCAAGGTCTTTAAGGTCAAAATAGGCTGGGTCATGAAGGGGTTAAAAGTGCATAGAGCCTACTTTTTCTTATTTTAGGCCTACTAAGTCTGTGTGCAGTCCCTCCTTCCAATTGTCCTCCTCTGACCACACCAATGCTGCCTGTGTACCCCTGGAACCTAGTCAAAAGTGCATAGAGTTTACTTTTTTTTATTTTAGGCTTACTAAGTCTGTGTGCAGTCCCTCCTTCCAATTGTCCTCCTTTGACCACACCAATGCTGCCTGTGTACCCCTGGAACCTATTTAAAAGTGCATAGAGTTTCCTTTTTTTTATTTTAGGCCTAGTAAGTCTGTCTGCGGTCCCTCGTTCCAATTGTCCTACGCTGACCACACCAATGCTGACCGAGTACCCATGTAACCTTTTTGAAACCTGCATCGAGCCAACTTTGTGGTGTAAGGCCTACTAGCAGTGTCTGTCTGCGCCACTCAATACAGCTGTCCTCTTTAAAAAATGAGCAGCAATTGTCAGGTTTTCAGCCAATCGGAATTTAAAACTGCAGTGGGGCTACTAGTTTGGCTGGGGCCTACTAACAGTGTCTGCCGCTCCAAGGTGTTCTCCTGGTTGCCTTTCCTGAGCTTCGATCTTCAGGCTCTCGTTAAATAGCTTTTAAATGGAACAACTGCATTGGGGCTACTAGTTTGGTTGGGGCCTACTAACAGTGTCTGCCGCTCCAATGTGTTCTCCAGGTTGCCTTTCCTGAGCTTCGATCTTCAGGCTCTCATTAAATAGTTTTTAAATGGAACAACTGCAGTGGGGCTACTAGTTTGGTTGGGGCCTACTAACAGTGTCTGCCGCTCCAAGGTGTTCTCCAGGTTGCCTTTCCTGAGCTTCGATCTTCAGGCTCTCGTTAAATAGTTTTTCAATGGAACAAATGCATTGCTGCTACTAGTTTGGTTGGGGCCTACTAACAGTGTCTGCCGCTCCAAGGTGTTCTCCAGGTTGCCTTTCCTGAGCTTCGATCTTCAGACTCTTGTTAAATAGTTTTTAAATGGAACAACTGCAGTGGGGCTACTAGTTTGGTTGGGGCCTACTAACAGTGTCTGCCGCTCAAAGGTGTTCTCCTGGTTGCCTTTCCTGAGCTTCTATCTTCAGGCTCTCGTTAAATAGTTGTTAAATGGAACAAATGCATTGCTGCTACTAGTTTGTTTGGGGCCTACTAACAGTGTCTGCCGCTCCAATGTGTTCTCCTGGTTGCCTTTCCTGAGCTTTGATCTTCAGGCTCTCGTTAAATAGTTTTTAAATGGAACAACTGCAGTGGGGCTACTAGTTTGGTTGGGGCCTACTAACAGTGTCTGCCGCTCCAAGGTGTTCTCCAGGTTGCCTTTCCTGAGCTTCGATCTTCAGGCTCTCGTTAAATAGTTTTTAAATGGAACAACTGCAGTGGGGCTACTAGTTTGGTTGGGGCCTACTAACAGTGTCTGCCGCTCCAAGGTGTTCTCCAGGTTGCCTTTCCTGAGCTTCGATCTTCAGGCTCTCATTAAATAGTTTTTAAATGGAACAACTGCATTGGGGCTACTAGTTTGGTTGGGGCCTACTAACAGTGTCTGCCACTCCAAGGTGTTCTCCAGGTAGCCTTTCCTGAGCTTCGATCTTCAGGCTCTCGTTAAATAGTTTTTCAATGGAACAAATGCATTGCAGCTACTAGTTTGGTTGGGGCCTACTAACAGTGTCTGCCGCTCCAAGGTGTTCTCCAGGTTGCCTTTCCTGAGCTTCGATCTTCAGACTCTTGTTAAATAGTTTTTAAATGGAACAACTGCAGTGGGGCTACTAGTTTGGTTGGGGCCTACTAACAGTGTCTGCCGCTCCAAGGTGTTCTCCTGGTTGCCTTTCCTGAGCTTCTATCTTCAGGCTCTCGTTAAATAGTTGTTAAATGGAACAAATGCATTGCTGCTACTAGTTTGGTTGGGGCCTACTAACAGTGTCTGCCGCTCCAATGTGTTCTCCTGGTTGCCTTTCCTGAGCTTTGATCTTCAGGCTCTCATTAAATAGTTTTTAAATGGAACAACTGCAGTGGGGCTACTAGTTTGGTTGGGGCCTACTAACAGTGTCTGCCACTCAAAGGTGTTCTCCAGGTTGCCTTTCCTGAGCTTCGATCTTCAGGCTCTCGTTAAATAGTTGTTAAATGGAACAAATGCATTGCTGCTACTAGTTTGGTTGGGGCCTACTAACAGTGTCTGCCGCTCCAAGGTGTTCTCCTGGTTGCCTTTCTTGAGCTTCGATCTTCAGGCTCTCGTTAAATAGTTTTTAAATGGAACAACTGTAGTGGGGCTATTAGTTTGGTTGAGGCCTACTAACAGTGTCTGCCACTCCAAGGTGTTCTCCAGGTTGCCTTTCCTGAGCTTCAATCTTCAGGCTCTCGTTAAATTGTTTTTAATATAACACTGCATTTGGCCTACTTGTTTTGTTGGCCCTACTAACGGTGTCTGCCGCTCCTTGCTGTTCTCCTCCACTGAACAAACCAGTGCCGCCTGTTTACTACTGTTATCAATTTTGAACTGCATTTAGCCTACTTACTGATTTGGGCCTACTAACTGTGTCAGCCTCTCATTACAGTTGTCCTCCACTGAACAAAGCAATGCTGCCTGGTTAGTCTTGTTACCAATTTTGAACTGCATTTAAGCCCACTTTATTATTTGGGCCTATATCTGTGTTTCATCCTCATCCTGCCCATTGCCCAGCCAGTGGTAGATGAGTCTGCTGGTACACTGACCCAGACCACTACATTCCCCTTGCACGCTACACAGCCAGAATGTGACCCTGCTGAAAGTCAGGTTCCCCTTCCCGCATACTGTACCACCTTACACGGGGACACAGAGTAAGGTGCAGATGAAAGTGCAGGTTCCTTCATCAGGTGGGGGGGAATACTCGTTGGCGATGTCACTGGCACAGGGCCCATCATAGTTACCCAAAAGTGTCGCTGCCGGTGGGAGGCGCCCCCGCCGTGCAAAAACACCGCCGTACTTTGAGGGGCCCTGTGCCAGTGCCAATGCAAACGAGTGGGCCCCCCCTGCTTGCTCAGGATCACAGCACTTGCAAAGTTGACATACTTATCCCTCCCTGCTCCACTGCCGTGACGTGGTCCACATTTCCTGGGCCCACTAAATACTTGAACCAGCCCTACCCCCCACAACTTTAGCCAAATGACCCCCAATTTCCAATGCTTAACTATTATTATAAGGTAAATTAAGATTGACAAGCTTCAGTAACAAGAATGAATGTTTTTGCCATTAAAATGGGCACTGTAGGTGTTTTTCTGGCCTCCACTCACTGCCGACTATGCTCCCCCATTGACTTGCATTGGGTTTCGTGTTTCGGTCGATCCCCGACTTTTCGTCATAATCGGCCGATTTCACTCGACTCGACTTTTGAGATAGATGGGTTTCGCGAAACCTGACTCGACCCTAAAAAAGTAAAAGTCGCTCAACCCTAGTACAGTCCAATGTTCTTCAAAGGGAAAAAAAAGCTGTGCAGAAAAATCAGTGCGGAATTGCTGAGGATTTCAAGGAAGTGCATGTCACTTCTTTTGTGTGGATCTGCAGTGTTTCTGCACTCTCAATTCTAAATATTTTCCCTTCCATGTTAAAAATCCGCAGTGGCAAAAACCGCAGAAAATCCGCACAAAAATCCGCATCAATTCCGCATAAAAACCGCACAAAATCCGCATAAAAACTGCAGCAAATCCGAAGCTGCGGATTCTGCCAGGAAATGCGGATTTTGCGCAGAAAATTCTGCACCTCTTTTCCTATGTGTGCACATAGCCTTAACATGTTTTTTAATCAATAAAAATGCAAAAGCCATCTCAGCACTACATGGTAATCCTAATTGGGACTGTCCTAACTCTAATATTAAAAACCTTACCTTTTGTCAAGTGACATGCATGTGGATAAGTGCTAAAAAGGACTGGGCCCAGCTAGTGGACACACAGCCATGGCAACCACATCAATATAATGCCCCACTCCAGAAAAGGCAGGTCATACCTTAATATGCACATGATGCAAAACAGACTGAAAAAAACAAAGGTATGAACTGGGATATAAACTGATGTGCATGCAGCATGCAAGCGAATGTTCGCACTGGCCACTGAGCAGAAAAAAAAACTATAGACAGAAACATAATGACTGAATACCTTGCAGTAAATAAATAAACAGCATAGTGCATGAAAATAATATATGGCACTAAGTTAGGCCAGTCTTACAGTCCAGATAATTCCGGTACCGGAGAATATGGTACCGGACCTATCCATGTCCGTGTGTCCGTGTGCTCATGTGGCACATCAGTGTGGCACACGTGCGGCAGCCATGTGCCACCTGAGGACCACACGGACCGTGCAGGAGAGACAGCGCTACAGTCCCCTGCGTGTGGTGCTGAAGGCGTCATTCATCTCTTCTCCCTTGCAGCACTCGCAGGAGAGAAGAGATGAAAAATCAAGTTTTTGTTTTTTTTTGTGTTAAAAATAAAGCTTGGGGTCACCCTAACGCCTCCCACCCCCTGCGCGCCCGCCTGCCCACTTGGAGAGAAATACTCACCCAGCTCCCGCGATGCCTCCTCTCAGCGCCGGCAGCTTGTCCTGTGTGAGCGGTCACGTGGTACGGCTCACTACAGTGATGAATATGCGCATATTAAGTACTCTATAATATTTTTAGGCACTATGCTGTTTATTTATTTATTGAAGGGTAGTCAATCATTATGTTTCTGTCTTTGTTTTTGTTTTCTGTTCAGTGTAAACGTGCGCTTACATGCTGCATGCACACCAGTTTATATCCCAGTTCATACATTTGTTTTTGTTATTTTAGAGAGAAATATATTGTCAGGTGAGTTTTATAATTAAAACTGTAAATAAAAAACAAAAAAAACAAATTGTTGAATTGTGCTTTTCTTTTTTGCTATTTTTCCACACTTGGAATTTTTATCCCGCTTTCCAGTACATCGCGTGATAAAATGAGTGGTCTCATTCAAAAGCATCATTCGTCCCACAAATAACAAGCCATCATATAGCTATTTTGGTGGAAAAATATAAAATTATGGCTCTTGGAATAAAGGGAGAAAAAGACAAAAGCATAAAAAAGAAAAGTTGTTCGGTCCTTAGGGGTTAATAACCTCTCTGACCGCAGCCAAGGCGTGTCAATGCATGTATATGTGTTTGTGGTGCGCTTACTAGATACTGAATAAATCAAGATGGCTTAAAAATGTTTTTTCCATTTGTTCCGAATTTACATATTACTAACATGTTCATCCACCTGTAATTTCCATAACACCTTTTCCAGCTTGATGTTTTGCTGCGGAGTGTGTGATACCATGTTTGAGCTCATATTGTTAATTCTTTAGCGAAGCATAAAAAATCTAAAACGTAAACATTCTTTGCTATAAATATTGTTGCTTTATTTAAAAGGAAATAAAAAAAAAATTCATGTTGTTATTTGAAACATATGACAGAATGCCAAGCTTTTAATAAATCTCTGGTACAGCACCTCATCCTTACATTGCATGCTAAACTAGTTCAATGAAATGTAAAAAGTGCTTACTTCTATGTAAATTAACATTCTGTTCCCCATTGTAGATCAAATGGCAGGCTTTATTGACAGTTGGCAAAAGTACAGAAATAAATAGAGACTTAAACAACAAAGCTGGCTAGAGTTTTAATTATTTCCATATCCATCACTTCTTTCTTATTAGAGATAGTGATGCCTGTAGCCCTTAATAGATATCATTTTATCAGCAAATCCTGTCATAAAAACCCTGGAATACTTCCCAAGGGAAAAGTTAATCTTCAAAATAACCTTAGAAAAGATTGAATGAAGCATGAGAAATGATCAAATTAGCTGATATCAGCAGAGAACCTGATTAGACCCTTGTCCCTGCTCCTTCGTAAATTATGTTCCTTAGCATATCTTCTCGCCATACATTCATGACTGAGTCTATGCTTTCATAACAGCGTCACTCAATTAAATGCAACATCGAAGTATTTGTATATGTATATTTGCTTGCATATCAAAATCTATCTGCACAATCTTCATCTATGCATCAGCCACAATTCCATTCGATCTCTTCTTTCTTCTATATCAAGGAAAAGTTCTTCAGCTTAACCCCTTCATGGCCCAGCCTATTTTGACCTTAATGACCTGGCCGTTTTTTGCAATTCTGACCATTGTCCCTTTATGAGGTAATAACTCAGGAACGCTTCAACGAATCCTAGCGGTTCTGAGATTGTTTTTTCGTGACATATTGGGCTTCATGTTAGTGGTAAATTTAGGTCGATAATTTGTGCGTTTATTTGTGGGAAAAAAATGGAAATTTGGCTAAAATTTAGAAAATTTTGCAATTTTCAAATTTTGAATTTTTATTCTGTTAAACGAGAGAGTTATGTGACACAAAATAGTTAATAAATAACATTTCCCACATGTCTACTTTACATGAGCGCAATTTTGGAAACAAAATGTTTTTTTGCTAGGAAGTTATAAGGGTTAAAAGCTGACCAGCGATTTCTCATTTTTACAGCAAAATTTACAAAACCATTTTTTTTAGGGACCACCTCACATTTGAAGTCAGTTTGAGGGGTCTATATGGCTGAAAATACCCAAAAGTGACACCATTCTAAAAACTGCACCCTTCAAGGTGCTTAAAACCACATTCAAGAAGTTTATTAACCCCCCAGGTGCTTCACAGCAGCAGAAGCAACATGGAAGGAAAAAATGAACATTTAACTTTTTAGTCACAAAAATGATCTTTTAGCAACAATTGTTTTATTTTCCCAAGGGTAAAAAGAGAAACTGGACCCCAAAAGTTATTGTACAATTTGTCCTGAGTATGCCGATACCCCATATGTGGGGGGAACTACTGTTTAGGCGCACGACAGGGCTCAGAAGGGAAGGAGCGCCATTTGACTTTTTCAATGAAAAATTGGCTCCAATCTTTAGCAGACACCATGTCGCGTTTGGAGAGCCCCTCTGTGCCTAAACATTGGAGCTGCCCCACAAGTGACCCCATTTTGGAAACTAGACCCCCCAAGAAACTTATCTAGATGCATAGTGAGCACTTTGAACCCCCAGGTGCTTCACAAATTGATCCGTAACAATGAAAAAGTACTTTTTTTCACAAAAAATTTCTTTTAGTCTCAATTTGTTCATTTCCACATGGGCAACAGGATAAAATGGATCCTAAAATTTATTGGGCAATTTCTCCTTAGTACAGTGATACCTCACATGTGGGGGTAAACCACTGTTTGGGCACACGGCCGAGCTTAGAAGGGAAGGAGCGCCACTTGACTTTTTGAATGAAAAATTAGCTCCAATCTTTAGCGGACACCATGTCGCATTTGGAGAATGTGTGCCTAAACATTTGAGCTCCCCCACATGTGACCCCATTTTGGAAACTAGACCTCCCATGGAATTAAGCTAGATGTGCGGTGACCACTTTAAACCCCCAAGTGCTTCACGGAAGTTTATAACGCTGAGCCGTGAAAATAAAAAATCATTTTTCTTTCCTCAAAAATAATTTTTTAGCCCGCAATTTTTTATTTTCACAGGAGGAACAGGAGAAATTGGACCCCAAAAGTTGTTGTCCAGTTTGTCCTGAGTACGCTGATACCCCATATGTGGAGGGGACCACTGTTTGGGCACATGTTGGGGCTCAGAACGGAAGTAGTGACATTTTGGAATGCAGACTTTGATGGAATGGTCTGCGGGCATCATGTTACGTTTGCAGAGCCACTGATGTGCCTAAACAGTAGAAACCCCCCACAAGTGACCCCATTTTGAAAACTAAACCCCCTAAGAAACTTATCTAGGTTTGTGGTGAGCACTTTGAACCCCCAAGTGCTTCACAGAAGTTTATAACGCAGAGCCGTGAAAATAAAAAAATAATTTTTATTTCCTCAAAATGATGTTTTAGCACGCAATTTTTTATTTTCACAATGGTAACAGGAGAAATTGGACCCTAATAGTTGTTGCCCAGTTAGCACTGAGTATGCAGGTACCAAATATGTGGGGGTAAACCACTGTTTGGGCACACGTCGGGGCTTGGAAGGGAGGTAGTGACGCTTTGAAATGCATACTTTGATGGAATGGTCTGCGGGCGTCATGTTGCATTTGCAGAGCCCCTGATGTGCCTAAACAGTAAAAAAAAAACACAAGTGACCCCATTTTGGAAACTAGACCCCCAAGGAACTTATCTAGATATTTGGTGAGCACTTTGAACCCCCAAGTGCTTCACAGATGTTTACAACGCAGAGCAGGGAAAATAAAAAAATAATTTTTCTTTCCTCAAAATGATGTTTCAGCAAGCAATTTTTTATTTTCACAAGGGTAACAAGAGAAATTGGAACACAAGAGTTGTTGCCCAGTTTGCACTGAGTATGCTGGTACCCCATATGTGGGGGTAAACCACTGTTTGGGCACACGTCGGGGCTCGGAAGGGAAGTAGTGACGCTTTAAAAAGCAGACTTTGATTGAATGGTCTGTGGGCGTCATGTTGCATTTGCAGAGCCACTGATGTGCCTAAACAGTAGAAACCCCCCATAAGTGACACCATCTTGAAAACTAGACCCCCCCAAAGAACCTATCTAGATATGTGGTGAGCACTTTGAACCTCCAAGTGCTTCACAGAAGTTTACAACGCAGAGCCGTGAAAATAAAAAAATAATTTTTCTTTCCTCAAAAATGACGTTTTAGCAAGCAATTTTTTATTTTCACAAGGGTAACAGGAGAAATTGGACCCCAATAGTTGTTGCCCTGTTTGTCCTGAGTACGCTGATACACCATATGTGGGGGTAAACCACTGACTGGGCACACGTCGAGGCTCGGAAGGGAAGTAGTGGCGTTTTGAAATGCATACTTTGATGGAATGGTCTGCGGGTGTCACGTTGCATTTGCAGAGCCCCTGATGTGCCTAAACAGTAAAAACCCCACACAAGTGACCCTATTTTGGAAACTAGACCCCCAAAGGAACTTATCTAGATATGTGGTGAGCACTTTGAACCCCCAAGTGCTTCACAGAAGTTTACAACGCAGAGCCGTGAAATAAAAAAATAATTTTTCTTTCCTCAAAAATTATGTTTTAACAAGCAATTTTTTATTGTCACAAGGGTAGCAGGAGAAATTGGACCCCAATTGTTGTTGCCCAGTTTGTCCCGAGTATGCTGGTACCCCATATCTGGGGGTAAACCACTGTTTTGGTGCACGTCGGGGCTCGGAAGGGAGGGAGCACCATTTGACTTTTTGAATGCAAGATTGGCTGGAATCAATGATGGTGCCATGTTGCGTTTGGAGACCCCTGATGTGCCTAAACAGTGGAAACCCCTCAATTCTAACTCCAACACTAACCCCAACACACCCCTAACCCAAATCTCAACTCTAGCTATAACCCTAATCACAAACCTAACCCCAACACACCCCTAACCACAGCCCTAACCCCAACACACCCCTAACCCTAATCCCAACCCTAACCATAATCCTAACCCTAATCCAAATCCTAACCCAAACACACCCCTAACCACAACCCTAACCCCAACACATCCCTAACCATAACCCTATCTACAAGCCTAATCTTAACCTTATTTCCAACCCTAGCCCTTATTCCAACCATAACTCTAATTCCAACCCTAACCCTAAGGCTATGTGCAGATTCGTGTGAGATTTTTCTGCACCATTTTTGAAAAATTCACAGGTAAAAGGCACTGCGTTTTACCTGCGGATTTACTGTGGATTTCCAGTGTTTTTGTGCAGATTTCACCTGTGAATTCCTGTTGAGGAACAGGTGTAAAACGCTGTGGAATCCGCACAAATAATTGACATGCTGCGGAAAATACAACACAGCGTTCCCGCGCGGTATTTTCCCGCACCATGGGCACAGCGGATTTGGTTTTCATGGAACTGTAAAGCTGATGGAAAACTGCTACGAATCCGCAGCGGCCAATCTGCTGTGGATCCGCAGCCAAATCCGCACCGTGTGCACATAGCCTAATTCTAAGGCTATGTGCACACGATGCGGAAAACGTTGCTTATCCACAGCATTTCCGTCGCTGCGGGTCTGCAGCAGTTTCCCATGAGTTTACAAAAAACGCTGCGCACATGCTGCGGAAAAAACTGTGCGGAAACGCAGCGGTTTACATTCCGCACATTTCACTTCTTTCTGCGGATTCCGCAGCAGTTTTACAACTGCTCCAATAGAAAACCGCAGTGATATCCGCAGAAAAACCTCGGTAAATCCGTGAAAAATCTGCAGCGGTTTTGCACTGCGGATTTATAAAAACCGTTGCGAAAAAATCCGCAGAGGACCAGAATACGTGTGCACATTGCCAAAACAGTAGAAACCCCCCTCAAGTGACCCCATTTTGGAAACTAGACCCCCAAAGGAACTTATCTAGATATGTGGTGAGCAGTTTACAATGCAGAGCCGTGAAAATAAAAAATCATTTTTCTTTCCTCAAAAATGAGGAAGGGAGGGAGCACCATTTGACTTTTTGAACGCAAGATTGGCTGGAATCAATGGAGGCGCCATGTTGCGTTTGGAGACCCCTGATGTGCCTAAACAGTGGAAACCCCTCAATTCTAACTCCAACACTAACCCCAACACACTCCTAACCCTAATCCCAACTCTAGCCATAATCCTAATCACAACCCTAACCCCAACACACCCCTAACCACAACCCTAACCCCAACATACCCCTAACGATAACCCTAACCACAAGCCTAATCTTATCCCTATTTCCAACCCTAACCCTAATTCCAACCCCAACTCTAATTCCAACACTAACCCTAAGGCTATGTGCCCACATTGCAGATTCGATTTTTCCGCACCATTTTTGAAAAATCTGCAGGGAAAAGGCATGGTTTAGTTGTAAATAAGAATTGAAGACAAAAGAGCTGGGAATTTTATTTTGTCTACAAAAGAAAAAACTAGGGGGCAGTGCCTCACTAAAGTAACCCCATATCTTATAGGTCAATAGGACTTCACTTTTAACAAGTATATAACATTATACTGTATATTTTGTGGGGTATTATTAAAAGATCATCCTTTGCAGGTTAATGACTTGCCTGTAAGGCCAAATATTTAACCCCAGACTGAAAATTTCCTCTCTCACTTAGGCTTAGTTCAGACGCACCGTTTTTGAAGTGTTTTTCAAATTTAACATTGCTTTAAACCACTACAAAAGCATTCACTGGGGAATGTCATTGTAACATTTAACACCCCTAGCTAGCCATGTGGTGTGTGACACATAAGCAGACCCATCTTGTTTCATTTACGAAGGAGGGACTCTTAAAGTCACAGAGCCTATTTTTACTGGTGCATCAGGCGGCATTAATTTTCTTAAAGGGCCATTATGAAACAGTGGGTCTCCTAAGCTGTTGTAGCCTATGCTGTGAGTGGATGGACGACACACCACAATACCCCTGTCATAAAATGTCCGGGGGAAGTCCTGAAAAAGTGTTGCATTGAATTCAAGGCCTGCCCTACTACCAATTCATATGCACCCAAATAAGCCTTTGAACTCACATAGTGGATGGGTGTTATGATCTGGTGGTTAGGACAAATAGAGGACTTGGTAGTTAGAGCATCAGAAAAGACCTGATAGCACATTAATACAGGACAAGCTCTGGGAAGTGGAACCTCTGCTGACCGCAATCCCTAATCCTATCACGCACACTAGAAATAGCCGTGGAGCGCTCCTATCATGACCTAGGCGCCTCGTCACAGCCTCAGAACTAGCTAGCCCTAGAGATAGGAAAAATAAGCCTATCTTGCCTCAGAGAAAATTCCCCAAAGGAAAAGGCAGCCCCCACATATATTGACTGTGAGTAAGATGAAATCAGAAACACAGAGATGAAATAGATTTAGCAAAGAGAGGCCCGACTTACTAAACAGACAGAAGATAGCAAAGGTCACTTTGCAGTCAGCAAAAAACCCTACAAAAGCCACACAGAGAGTGCAGGGAAAAATACCTTCCGCACCGACTAACGCGACTAACGGAGAGGAGGCGCCCCTCTGCGTCCCAGAGCTTCCAGCAAGCAAGGCAAAATTCACATAAGCATGCTGGACAGAAAAAATAGCAAACAAGAAAAAAGCAAAGCAAAACTTAGCTTCTGCTGGAGGAAACAGGTAACCAGGAAGATCCAGGAGTGAACTAGACCAATGCTACAACATTGACAGCTGGCATCGGACAAGGATCCAAGTGGAGTTAAATAGAGCAGCCCACTAACGAATTAGCCTCGTCACCTGTAGAAGGAAACTCAGAAACACCCACAGGCATCAGAGAAAGTCCATAGACAGAACCAGCCGAAGTACCATTCATGACCACAGGAGGGAGCCTGAAAACAGAATTCACAACAGTACCCCCCCTTGAGGAGGGGTCACCGAACCCTCACGAGAGCCCCCAGGCCGACCAGGATGAGCCAAATGAAAGGCACGAACCAGATCGGCCGCATGAACATCAGAGGCAAAAACCCAGGAATTATCCTCCTGAGCATAACCCTTCCACTTGACCAAGTATTGGAGTTTCCGTCTCGAAATACGAGAATCCAAAGTCTTCTCCACCACATACTCCAACTCCCCCTCAACCAACACCGGAGCAGGAGGGTCAACGGATGGAACCACAGGCGCCACATATCTCCGCAACAACGACCTATGGAACACATTATGGATGGCAAAAGAATCTGGAAGGGCCAAACGAAATGATACAGGATTGATAACCTCAGAAATTTTATACGGACCAATGAAACGAGGCTTAAACTTAGGAGAGGAAACCTTCATAGGAACATAACGAGACGACAACCAAACTAAATCCCCAACACGAAGTCGGGGACCCACACAGCGCCGGCGGTTAGCGAAACGTTGAGCCTTCTCCTGGGACAATGTCAAATTGTCCACTACATGAGTCCAAATCTGCTGCAACCTATTCACCACAGTATCTACACCAGGACAGTCAGTAGACTCAACCTGCCCTGAAGAGAAACGAGGATGGAAACCAGAATTGCAGAAAAACGGCAAAACCAAAGTAGCTGAGCTGGCCCGATTATTAAGGGCAAACTCAGCCAACGGCAAAAAGGACACCCAATCATCCTGATCAGCAGAAACAAAGCATCTCAGATATGTTTCCAACGTCTGATTAATTCGTTCGGTTTGGCCATTTGTCTGAGGATGGAAAGCCGAGGAAAAAGACAGATCAATGCCCATCCTAGCACAAAAGGATCACCAAAACCTCGAAACAAACTGAGAACCTCTGTCCGAAACGATGTTCTCCGGAATGCCATGTAAACGAACCACATGCTGGAAAAACAATGGCACCAAATCAGAGGAGGAAGGCAATTTAGACAAGGGTACCAAATGGACCATCTTAGAAAAGCGATCACAAACCACCCAAATGACCGACATCTTTTGAGAGACGGGGAGATCCGAAATAAAATCCATAGAAATATGTGTCCAGGGCCTCTTCGGGATCGGCAAGGGCAAAAGCAACCCACTAGCACAAGAACAGCAGGGCTTAGCCCGAGAACAAGTCCCACAGGACTGCACAAAAGAACGCACATCCTGTGACAAAGAAGGCCACCAAAAGGATCTAGCCACCAATTCTCTGGTACCAAAGATTCCAGGATGACCAGCCAACACCGAACAATGAAGCTCAGAGATAACTCTGCTAGTCCATTTATCAGGGACAGTTTCTCTGCAGGGCAACGGTCAGGTCTATCAGCCTGAAATTTTTGCAGCACCCGCCGCAAATCAGGGGAGATGGCAGACAAAATTATCCCCTCTTTGAGAATACCCGCCGGCTCAGAAACACCCGGAGAGTCAGGCACAAAACTCCTTGACAGGGCATCAGCCTTCACATTCTTAGAGCCCGGAAGGTACGAAACCACAAAATCAAAACGGGAGAAAAATAACGCCCATCAAGCCTGTCTCGGATTCAACCGTTTGGCAGACTCAAGATAAGTCAAATTTTTGTGATCTGTCAAGACCACCACGCGATGCTTGGCTCCTTCCAGCCAATGACGCCACTCCTCGAATGCCCACTTCATGGCCAACAATTCACGATTACCAACATCATAATTGCGCTCAGCAGGCGAAAACTTTCTAGAAAAGAAAGCACATGGCTTCATTCCCGAGCCATCAGAACTTCTTTGCGACAAAACAGCCCCTGCTCCAATCTCAGAGGCATCAACCTCAACCTGAAACGGGAGCGAAACATCTGGCTGGCACAACACAGGGGCAGAAGAAAAACGACGCTTCAATTCCTGAAAAGCATCCACGGCCACAGAAGACCAATTGACCACATCAGCACCCTTCTTGGTCAAATCAGTCAATGGTTTAGCAACACTAGAAAAATTAGCGATGAAGCGACGATAAAAATTAGCAAAGCCCAGGAACTTTTGCAGGCTCTTCACAGATGTCGGCTGAGTCCAATCATGAATGGACTGGACTTTCACAGGGTCCATCTCGACAGTAGAAGGGGAAAAAATGAACCCCAAAAATGAAACCTTCTGAACTCCAAAGAGACACTTTGACCCCTTCACAAACAAGGAATTAGCACGAAGGACCTGGAACACCATTCTGACCTGCTTCACATGAGACTCCCAATCATCCGAAAAGACCAAAATATCATCCAAATACACAATCAGGAATTTATCCAGGTACTCTCGGAAGATGTCATGCATAAAGGACTGAAATACTGATGGCGCATTGGAAAGCGCGAATGGCTACTCAAAATGGCCCTTGGGCGTATTAAATGCTGTTTTGCATTCATCGCCCCGTTTAATACGCACAAGATTATACGCCCCTCGAAGGTCTATCTTGGTAAACCAACTAGCCCCTTTAATATGAGCAAACAAGTCAGACAGCAACGGCAAAGGATACTGAAATTTGACAGTAATTTTATTAAGAAGGCGGTAATCAATACAAGGTCTCAAAGAACCATCCTTCTTGGCCACAAAAAAGAACCCTGCTCCCAACGGTGATGACGATGGGCGAATAAGGCCTTTCTCCAAGGATTCTTTTATATAACTCCGCATAGCGGCGTGCTCTGGCACAGATAAATTGAACAATCGGCCCTTAGGAAACTTACTACCAGGAATCAAATTAATTGCACAATCGCAATCCCTATGAGGAGGTAGGGCACTGGCTTTGGGCTCATCAAATACATCCTGATAATCCAACAAAAACTCCGGAACCTCAGAAGGAGTAGAAGACGAAATTGACAAAAATGGAACATCACCATGTACCCCCTGGCAACCCCAGCTGGACACAGACATAGATTTCCAGTCCAATACTGGATTATGGACCTGTAGCCATGGTAACCCTAAAATGACCACATCATGCAGATTATGTAACACCAAAAAACGGATATCCTCCTGATGTGCAGGAGTCATGCACATGGTCAATTCGGTCCAGTACTGAGGCTTATTCTTGGCCAAAGGCGTAGCATCAATTCCTCTCAATGGAATAGGATGCTGCAAGGGCTCCAAGAAAAAACCACAGCGCCTAGCATACTCCAAGTCCATCAAATTCAGGGCAGCGCCTGAATCCACAAATGCCATAACAGAGTAGGAAGACAAAGAACAAATCAGAGTAACGGACAATAGAAATTTAGACTGTACCGTACCAATGGTGGCAGACCTAGCGAACTGCTTAGTGCGCTTAGGACAATCGGAGATAGCATGAGTGGAATCACCACAGTAAAGACACAGCCCATTCCGACGTCTGTGTTCCTGCCGTTCAGCTCTGGTCAAAGTCCTATCACACTGCATAGGCTCAGGCCCATGCTCAGATAGTACCGCCAAATGGTGCACAGTTTGACGCTCACGCAAGCACCGATCGATCTGAATAGCCAAAGACATAGACTCATTCAGACCAGCAGGCATAGGAAATCCACCATGACATCTTTAAGGGCTTCAGAGAGACCCTTTCTGAAGATTGCTGCCAGGGCACATTCATTCCACTGAGTGAGCACTGACCACTTTCTAAACTTCTGACAATATATCTCTGCTTCATCCTGACCCTGACACAGAGCCAGCAAGATTTTCTCTGCCTGATCCACTGAATTAGGTTCGTCATAAAGCAATCCGAGCGCCAGGAAAAACGCATCCACATCACGCAATGCCGGATCTCCTGGCGCAAGGGAAAATGCCCAGTCTTGAGGGTCACTACGTAACAAAGAAATAATGATCCTTACTTGTTGAGCAGGATCACCTGAGGAGCGAGGTTTCAAAGCTAGAAACAATTTACAATTATTTTTGAAATTCAAAAACTTAGATCTATCACCAAAAATTAAATCAGGAATTGGAATCTTAGGCTCTGACATCGGATTCTGAACCACAAAATCTTGGATGTTTTGTACACTTATAGTGAGATTATCCATCAAAGAGGACAGACCTTGAATGTCCATGTCCACACCTGTGTTCTGAACCACCCAGATGTAAAGGAGAAAAGTGAGACAGAACACGCTGCAAAGAAAAAAAAATGGTCTCAGAGCTTCACTTATCCCTCTATTGAGATGCATCAATACTTCAGGCCAGCTGTACTGTTATGATCTGGTGGTTAGGACAAATAGTGGACTTGGTAGTTAGAGCATCAGAAAAGACCTGATAGCACATTAATACAGGACAAGCTCTGGGAAGTGGAACCTCTGCTGACCGCAATCCCTAATCCTATCACGCACACTAGAAATAGCCGTGGAGCGCTCCTATCATGACCTAGGCGCCTCGTCACAGCCTCAGAACTAGCTAGCCCTAGAGATAGGAAAAATAAGCCTATCTTGCCTCAGAGAAAATTCCCCAAAGGAAAAGGCAGCCCCCCACATATATTGACTGTGAGTAAGATGAAATCACAAACACAGAGATGAAATAGATTTAGCAAAGAGAGGCCCGACTTACTAAACAGACAGAAGATAGAAAAGGTCACTTTGCAGTCAGCAAAAAACCCTACAAAAGCCACACAGAGAGTGCAGGGAAAAATACCGTCCGCACCGACTAACGGAGAGGAGGCGCACCTCTGCGTCCCAGAGCTTCCAGCAAGCAAGGCAAAATTCACATAAGTATGCTAGACAGAAAAAATAGCAAACAAGAAAAAAGCAAAGCAAGACTTAGCTTCTGCTGGAGGAAACAGGTAACCAGGAAGATCCAGGAGCGAACTAGACCAATGCTACAACATTGACAGCTGGCATCGGACAAGGATCCAAGTGGAGTTAAATAGAGCAGCCCACTAACGAATTAGCCTCGTAACCTGTAGAAGGAAACTCAGAAACACCCACAGGCATCAGAGAAAGTCCATAGACAGAACCAGCCGAAGTACCATTCATGACCACAGGAGGGAGCCCGAAAACAGAATTCACAACAGATGGGCCCATAAAAATCCACTTCACAATATGCATTTTGTACTCCCATACTCCTTGGCTTTACACATTGGCGGCAAGGCCAGCCCTGCTACATAGTCATATGCACCCCATTAGGCCTTGGAACCCACATAGTGGATGGGCCCATGAAAATCCACTTCATAATATGCATTTTGTACTCCCGTACTCCTTGGTTTTACACATTGGCGGCAAGGTAAGGCCAGCCCTTCTGCATAGTCAGTCATATGCACCCCATTTGTCCTTGGAACGCACATAGTGGATGTGCCCATGAAAATCCACTTCACAATACACATTTTGACCTCCTGTACTTCTTGGTTTTACAAATTGGCAGGAAGGCGAGCTCTGCTGAATAGTCAATCATATGCCACCCATTAGGCTTTGGAACCCACATAGTGGATGGGCCCATGAAAGTCCACTTCACAATACGCATTTTGAACTCCCATACCCCTTGGTTTTACACATTGCCAGCAAGGCCAGTCCTGCTACATAGTCAGTCATATGCACCCCATTAGGCCTTGGAACCCACATAGTGGAAGGGGCCATGAAAATCCACTTCACAATATGCATTTTGTACTCCCGTACTCCTTTATTTAACACATTGGCAGGAAAGTGAGCCCTGCTGCATAGTCAGTCATATGCACCCCATTAGGCCTTGGAACCCACATAGTGGAAGGGCCCATGAAAATCCACTTCAAAATATGCATTTTGCACTCCCTTACTCCTAGGTTTTATACATTGCCAGCCAGGCCAGCCCTGCCGCATAGTCAGTCATATACACCCCATTATGCCTTGGAACCTACATAGTGGAGGGGCCCAAGAAAACCACTTCACAATATGCATTTTGTACTCCCATACTCCTTGGTTTTACACATTGCCAGCAAGGCCAGCCCAGCTTGCTAGTCAGTCATATGCACCCCATTAGGCCTTGGAACCCACATAGTGGAAGGGCCCATGAAAATCCACTTCACAATAAGCATTTTGTACTCCCATTCTTCTTGGTTTTACACATTGGTGGCAAGGCCGGCCCTGCTCCATAGTCATATGCACCCCATTAGGCCTTGGAACCCACAAAGTGGATGTGCCCATGAAAATCCACTTCATAATATGCATTTTGTACTCCCGTAATACTTGGTTTGACACATTGGCGGCACGGTCAGCCTTGCTGCATAGTCATATGCACCTCATTAGGCCCTGCAACCCACATACTGTCTCCCGGCTTCCACTATGCTAACCCAGTGTGCCGTCATTGAGATGTACCATCCCTGCCCACAAGCACTTGTCCACGTGTCCGTGGTTAAGTGGAGTTTCTTGGTAACAGCATTGTTGAGGGCACGAGTAATGTTGTGGGACACATGATGGTGTAATGCAATGCAGTTACGGCACACCAGGAGAAATAGTGGCGACTGGGGACCGAGTACCTTGGGATGGCCATCACCATCAGGTTGTGGAAAGCTTCCGTCTCAACAAGCCTAAAAGCCAGCATTTCTAGTGCAAGCAGAAGAGGAATATTAGAATTGAGGAGTGTGGCCTGTGGGGCGTTGACTGGGTATTTCTGCTTGCGTTCCAAAGACTGGGTTATAGAAAACTGAATTCTGTGCTGGGACAAGGACGTGGACGCGCTTGCTGATGGTGCTGCTTGTTTGTAGGCCACAATAGGTTCAGGGCTAGAGGCATCTTCACATGCACGGTGTACTGGGGATTGGCTTCTACGCAAAATAGTGATAGAAGCAGTGGTGTGACCAGCAGGCAGTGGTCCTGGAGCCTGGGGTTTGGCCCACAAGGTTGGGTGCTTTGCTTGCATGTGCCTGATTATGCTGGTGGTGGTCAGGCTGGTTGTTTTGCTACCCCTGCTGATGCGGGCATGGCAGGCACTGCAAATGGCCTAATTGGGGTTCCCCACTTCAAGTTGACCAGCATAGATTTCTGAAGCTTGAAATTGAAAACTGAATAGCTCTTCAGAGTGTCCAAGTGTGGGATCAGTTGTCTCAGGGCACTCGGCATGGTGGGAGGAAGAATGATCAGGGTGAGGAATGTCCTGACCACACTTTCAGCTACTCAGACTTGACTGTGTGGAAGACAAGGTTATTGTGGTGGCTAAGTGACGGGAAGCATTATCCGCTATCCAACCAACAACCGTTTCACACTGCTCTGGCTTCAATAGTGGTGTGCTGCGGTCCCCTAGAAACTTGGACAGGAAGGTCGAGCGAGAAGATTTGGGTCTTTGTTGTTGCCCACTTTCACCTTGCCCACGGCGTTGTCCTCTGGATACACCATCAGCATCATGTCCACTTCCCCATCCCTTGCCCCTTGCCTTAACCATTTTAAATGGACTACTGCACTATACTAAATGCTCAACACAAATGTCTTTATTAGTAGCGAAATAATATGTGATCAGTATGCCTGCAAATCTACGATTTTTCAAACCCAAAACCCAAGCAGGACTCAGCCTGACCTAACAGACTGTATTCAATTTTTGGGTTTTTCTTTTAAAATTAATGTATGCAAATTAGTGCTGTATAGAATTTGAGCATCACACAGCCAAAAAATAAGTACACCGGCCTCCAATGCCCAAACTTGGAGCACAGAGATATATGACGGCTGTAACGGAAATACCACACTTTTTTTGAAAAAAAAAAAAGGTATATAGACAGTAAATAAGCTGCTGCAGCAGGCAGTTATGGAGCTTTGGGAAGGATGCAGTGGGACAAATGAACACACATACAGTGCCGGCAGGCCTTGCACTGATGTGGATATGCTGTGCCCTGTCTGCCTAGCGCTGCAATATCGGGACCCACGAATTAGCCCAAAAAAGGACTTTTGGTTTCTGAGGAGTTGTGGATGTAAGAGTTGCAGACCTACACTAAAGTTACCGTCACACTGAACGATATCGCTAGCGATCCGTGACGTTGCAGCGTCCTGGCTAGCGATATCGTTCAGTTTGACAGGCAGCAGCGATCAGGATCCTGCTGTGACATCGTTGGTCGGCGCAGAAAGTCCAGAACTTTATTTCGTCGCTGGATCACCCGCAGACATCGCTGAATCGGCGTGTGTGATGCCGATTCAGCGATGTCTTCACTGGTAACCAGGGTAAATATCGGGTTACTAAGCGCAGGGCCGTGCTTAGTAACCTGATGTTTACCCTGGTTACCAGTGTAAATGTAAAAAAAACAAACACTACATACTTACATTCCGGCGTCTGTCCTCTCCGGCGCTCTGCTTCTCTGCACTGTGTAAGCGCAGCGGCCGGAAAGCACAGCGGCGCCGGAGAGGACAGACGCCGGAATGTAAGTATGTAGTGTTTGTTTTTTTTTACATTTACACTGGTAACCAGGGTAAACATTCAAGATTTTTTGGTAGACAGCAGAATTCATGGTTCCATTTAAGACAGCAAGTCTTCAGGGTCCTGAAGCAGTTCCTATTTTAGTGATTTCTTGATTGAGAACAGATGTGTCAGTAATCAGGCTTTGGTGTGGCTAGGGAATTTGAACTTAGCTTCCCAAAGATGAGATAATCCACAGTTAATTTATATTTAAGGTAAGAGGATCACTTTTTAATATAGGGCCTTGTAGGTTTGGATTTCAATTTACTTTAATAGGTTCCAATTTGCCCCCCTGTGGATAAACTTCATTGCTTGCTGTGCTTTTTACAGCACCAGAATTTCTCTATGGTTAGTGGTCTTGCAGCACTCAGGTCTCCTAGGGTCATGCAAACGCTGCAATTCTGGTGCAGAGTGGTAGTTCTGACAGTTAACCTGATTGTATCAGGACCCATTGATGTTAACCTTTTGCTATCTCATAGATGCCGCAATCGCATCACGTAGAAGATAGTGAGGGGGACAGCGCTGATTTACTCACCTCTCGTGAGGTGATGTCATCAAGGTTACGACCAGTCACTGAGGCTGCATTCCCATTCAGGCCTCCATGCATTCCCATTCAGGCCCTGTGGTGGCCTCCAGGGAGATCAGCTCTAGCACAGTGAGAAACAGTCTTACGGTACTGTGCTGAGCTTAGACAGTTTACCAGCAGAAATGACAAATTTCTCCAAGTTAACTGAGGTGAAATCACCTCTGCACAGTAAGAATTTTTTATCACTGTGGTAGCGGTGATCTCACTGGAAGTCACAGCAGTTCATGGGCCCGGCTGAGAACGCAGCCAAAGTGACCAGCAGAACCTCAATGAGGATTGCATTGTGGGTCAGAACAATGTGGTGAGAGATATGGTTGTCTTTTATCTTTATTTTATTGCAGGAGACAAGGGCCTTAATGAAATGGGCATTTGGTGAGTATAACTATGTTTGTTATTTTTAAATAAAAAATGAAAATTGTGTTTTTTAATTTCAAATAAAGGACGTTATTCTGGCTGTGTGTTTATTTGCAATATAACTATTGGATTAGAAATTGATAGGTGTCCTATAGACGCCTCTCCATTACTAAGCAGTGGGCTTGATGTCACAGAACAATACAGAGGTGACATCAACCCTACAAATATAAACCCCATTTGCTACCGCCACAGGACAAGTGGGAAGGGCTGGGCAAAGAGCCAGAACTGGCGTGTCTCATAGATGTGCCTTTCTGGGCAGCTGCATGCTGCTAATTTTAGGCTGGGTGGGCAATATCCAGAACCCTTTACCAGCCTGAGAATATGAGCCCCAAGTTGTGTGCTTTAGCTTGTCTGGTTGTCAAATAATTTTAAAAAACAGCGTGTAGACTTCTCTATTCTTGATAACCAACCTTGGTAAAGCAAACACCTGAGTGTTGCAGCCAGTAGCTGTATATTTAGCCTGGCTCGCTGGTTATCAAAAATACAGGGGAAGCCACAGAGTCTTTTTAAATAATTTATTTAGAGTGCAGGCACTGTCTGCTGCCGCCTGCTCTCGCTGTCATTAGCAGCAGCAGGCATAAGCTGATGGGAGTGTAGTCTGATCCACCGACGCCAGTGACCAGAGATAAACTTTTTACCTCTGATCACAGCTGTGGGCTCACGTTGCGATTTGACAGAGAGGAAACTGCAGATGTATGACCGACGATAATGATTTTACTGCTGACCAGAAACACCCGGTGTTCGGGGGAGGCGAACCCGATCAGTAACACAGACTTCTTGGTGATGTCTGTGTTTGGCGTCTATGCTCACTACAATGTTCTGTTCACTATAACAGAACTTTGCAACATCCGCTGCTGCTTGTTTCTAAAAAAGACTGGTGGAGTCAAAATTGTCACTGAACCAGTGCAATAAATTCCTAAAGGGGTGTAATTTCCAAAATGGGGTCACTTGAGAGTGGATTATGTTCTTCTGACACTTAGGGTCTCTGTACTTGGAGTCTGCAAACTATTCTACAATAATTTGTTCTCCAAGAGTAAATAGCATTCCTACCCTCCCTAGTTTCACCGTGTGGCTCAGCAGTATTGTACAGCCACATATGGGGTATTGCCACATTCAACAGAAAATGCGAAATACATTTTGGCACTATTTCTACCCATTTTCCCACGTAAAAATGTAAATCTGGGATTCAAACAAAATTTCTGGTAAAAATTTAATTATTTTTTCTTCACTGCCCAATGGTATAACATTATGCGACACACATGTGGTGTCAATTTGATTACTGAAGACTAGTGTTAAGCAATACCTTCCGATACCCAGAAGTATCGGTATCGGATTGTATCGGCCGATTTCCAAAAAATATCGGATATCGACGATACCGATACCCGATACCAATGCAAGTCAATGGGACACAAATATCAGAACGTAAATAAGCCCTTTCTGTCCTTCTATATGCTGTTCCGGAGGGGGGAAGAGTGTGGGCGGTGCGTGGGTGGAGACTGTGAGGGTCTGTGTGCGCAGGCGGGGTCTGTGCGGGCCTGCCAGGGATCTGTACGTGCCTACCGGGGCTCTGGGCGGGCCTAGCGGGGCTCTATGTGGGCTGCCCGAGCTGTATGCGGGCCTGCCGGGGCTCTATGCGGCATGTTGGGGATCTATGTGGGCTGCCCGGGCTCTATGAGGTGTGCCGGGGCTATATGTGGGCTGCCCGGGCTCTATGCAGCGTGCGGGGTCTATGCGGCATGCTGGGGCTCTGTGCGTGTGTGCAGGCATCGTCCGATGGGACTACAAGTCCCATCGGACGATGCCTGCTACACTGACAGTGATTGACACATTAACCAATGATGGGACAATAGTAGTCCCATCATCCGGCTAATGAGTTGAATGAAGAAAAAAATACTCCATACATACTCCATACATACTCCATACATACTACATACATACTACATACATACTCCATACAGTACATACATATAGACGTACAGTACATTAAACATAGAGTTCATACTCACCATTACTTGTCACTTTGCTCCCCGAAGCCAGTGTCAACTTGTAAAAAAGATTAAAATAACAAACAACCAATATACTCCCTGTCCGCAGAAATCCACAAGTGTCCCACTATGATCTCCCGTGGAGAACAGCAGCAACAGCTGTTGCGACCGCTCTCCAGGGGCCCCAGAAACACAATGATTAGAGGAAGGGATTCCTCCGCCGCTGTAAAAAAAATAGTCCCTACTCTGACTTATGGCATTGCTGGGTGAGACATTTTCCCACGCAGCAATTGCCATAAAGTAAGACTTTGAACTTTAGTAACCTCAGTGATGCACTGCAGGAGCCATTGTCTCCTGTCAGTGTGTCACTGAGGGTCCTATAGAGCAGTGACATCACCCAATGTCACTGTTCTATATGGAAGATTGTCGTGGGACACTCATTATTAATTGGCCTATGGCGGACAGGTAGTATACGGTTTATTATTTTACGTTTTTTGCAGGTGCTTAAGTATGGTAAGTATGGTTAAATGAAGAATATTAGAATACTTTTTTCCTAGTGTGTGCGTGTTTTATTAACCCTTTCTTACTATTGGACTACTATTGGATAGGCGTCTTATTGATGCCTCTCCATTATTAACCCAGCTTAATGTCACCTTACAATAGCAAGGTGACATTAACCCCTTATTACTCCATATCCCACGCTACACGGGAGTGGAAAGAGAGGGGCTAAGTGCCAGAATTGGCGCATCTTACAGATGCGCCATTTCTGGGGTGGCTGCGGACTGGTATTGGTAGCCGGGGGGGGGGCAATATCCATGGCCCCTCTCTAGGCTATGAATATCAGCCGGCGGCTGTCTGCGTAGCCTTTCTGGCTATAAAATATAGGGGGACCCCACGTCATTTTTTTTGGGTCCCTCTATTTTAATAGCCAGTAAAGCCTACGCGGACATCTGCGGGCTAAAATTCATAGCAGGCTACAAATATTGGCCCCCGGCCGTCGGCTTTCCCCCTCTGGTGCAGAAAATTGCGCGGGAGCCCATGCCATTTTTTTCCGTTTTTTTAATTTAACGCTAATAAAGGTCTCTTTCACACTTGCGTCGCTATGTGTCGGGCCGACATACCGATGCACGTTGTGAAATTTGTGCACGACTTGAGCAGTGGATGCAGTTTTTCAACGCATCCGCTGCCCATTCTGAAATGCGGGGAGGAGGGGGCAGAGTTTCTGCCGTGCATGCGTGGTTGAAAATGACGGATGCGACAGACAAAAAATGTTCACTTGAACATTTTTTCGTGCCGATGGTCTGCCAAAACACGACGGATCCGTTGCACGATGGACGCGATATGTGGACATCCATCGCAATCCGTCGCTAATACAAGTTTATGGGTAAAAAACGAATCCTGCGAGCACATTTGCAGGATCCGTTATTTCAACCAGATCCGTTTTTTTCCGCCAGATCCGTTTTTTTCTCATAGAGTTGTATTAGCGTCGGATTGCGCCTGATGGACACACAATTCATCCGTTTTTTGTATGATTCCTTAAAAAAGCTGTTTCCGCCGGACGGAAAACACATGCAAAGGAACGGTTTTTCTGTCCGGCGAAAAAGCGCTCAGTGACAGATCCAGCAAAAACAGATGAAACTGAGATGTGAAATGTTGAATCCAGCCTCTGAATCCGTTTTTTTATGCATGTTTCCATTCATATTATGCACATTTCCCATTTATTTATTTATTTCCAAAAACTGCATCAAAAGCGCGCAAAAAACGGAATGAAAACTGCATCAAAAACAGCATCAAAAACCGCATCAAAAACAGCATCAAAAACCGCATCAAAAACTGCACCAAAAACTACACCAAAAACTGCATCAAAACCTGCACCAAAAACCAGCACCAAAAACTGCACCAAAAACTGCACCAATAACTGCACCAAAAACAGCATCAAAAACCGCACCAAAAACTGCATGTCATGTTTTGGCGGACCGTCGGCACAAAAAAAACGTTCAAGTGAACTTTTTTTGTCCGTCGCATCCGCTATTTCCTACCGCGCATGCGTGACAGAAACTCCGCCCCCTCCTCCCTGGACTTCAGAATGGGCAGCAGATGCGTTGAAAAACTGCATCCGCTGCCCATGTCATGCACAATTGTCACAACGTGCGTCGGTACGTCAGCCCGACGCATATTGACAGAACCGTACCGACGCAAGTGTGAAAGAAACCTTTATGAGCATGGAATTTAAGAAAAAAAAAAAAAAAAACAGAAAAAAATGGCGTTGGCTCCCGCGCAATTTTTTGCACCAGAGGGGGAAAGCCGACGGCCGGGGGCCAATATTTGTAGCCTGCTATGAATATCAGCCCGCAGCTGTCTGCGTAGCCTTTACTGGCTATTAAAATAGGGGGACCCCCCAAAAAATGACGTGGGGTCCCCTTATATTTTATAGCCAGAAAGGCTAGGCAGACAGCTGTGGGCTGATACTCATAGCCTAGAGAGGGGCCATGGATATTGCCCCCCCGGGTACAAATACCAGTCCACAGCTGCCCCACAAATCGCGCATCTGTAAGATGTGCCAATTCCGGCACTTAGCACCACTCTTCCCACTCCCGTGTAGCGGTAGGATATGGGGTAATAAGGGGTTAATATCACCTTGCTATTGTAAGGTGACATTAAGCCGGGTTAATAACGGTGAGGCGTCAATAAGACGCCTATCCATTATTAATCAAATAGTAAGAAAGGGTTAATAAAACACGCACGCATTAGTAAAAAAGTATTTTAATATTCTTCATTTAACCATACTTACCATACTTCAGCGCCTGCAAAAAACGTAAAATAATAAACCGTATACTACCTGTCCGCCGTAGTCCAATTAATAACGAGTGTCCCACGACAATCTCCCCTATAGAACAGTGACATCCGGTGATGTCACTGCTCTTTAGGACCCTCAGTGACACACTGACAAGAGACAATGGCTCCTGCAGTGCATCACTGAGGTTACTAAAGTTCAAAGTCTTACTTTATGGCAATTGCTGCATGGGAAAATGTCTCACTCAGACTAGGGACTATTTTTTTACATCGGTGGAGGAATACCTTCCTCCCGTCATTGTGTTTCTGGAGCCCATGGAGAGCAGTCGCATCATCTGATGCTGCTGCTCTCCATGGGAGATCGTCGTGGGACACTCGTGGATTTCTGCGGACAGGGAGTATATTGGTTGTTTGTTTTTTCATATTTTTTACAGGTTGACACTGGCTTCGGGGATCAAAATGACAAGTAATGGTGAGTACGTAATCTATGCTTAATGTACTGTATGTCTATATGTATGCCATGTATGTAATGTATGAATGTACTGTATGTAGTATGTATGTATGTATGTACTATGTATGTATGTAGTGTGTATGTAGTATGCATGTATGTAGTATGTATGTATGTATGTAGTATGTATATAGTATGTATGTAGTATGTATGTTGTATGTATGTAGCATGTATGTAGTATGTATGTATGTAGTATGTATGTATGTAGTATGTATGTAGTATGTATGTACTATGTATGTATGTAGTATGTATGTATGCAGTAAGTATGCAGTTTGTATATAGTATGTATGTTGTATGTAGTATGTATGTAGTATGTATGTATGTAGTATGTATGTATGTATGCATGTATGTAGTATGTATGTAGTATGTATGTAGTATGTTATATGTATGTATGTAGCATGTCATATGTGTGTTGTATGTATGTATGTATGTAGTATGTATGTATGCAGTATGTATGTAGTATATATAGTATGTATGTAGTATGTATGTAGTATATATGTAGTATGTAGTATGTAAGTATGTATGTAGTATGTATGTATGTAGTATGTAGTGTGTATGTATTATGTATGTATGTGTGTATGTAGTATGTATGTATGGAGTATGTATGGAGTATGTATGGAGTATGTATGTATGTAGTATGTGTGCATGTATGGAGTATGTATGTATGTAGTATGTATAGTAACATAGTAACATAGTAACATAGTTAGTAAGGCCGAAAAAAGACATTTGTCCATCCAGTTCAGCCTATATTCCATCATAATAAATACCCAGATCTACGTCCTTCTACAGAACCTAATAATTGTATGATACAATATTGTTCTGCTCCAGGAAGACATCCAGGCCTCTCTTGAACCCCTCGACTGAGTTCGCCATCACCACCTCCTCAGGCAAGCAATTCCAGATTCTCACTGCCCTAACAGTAAAGAATCCTCTTCTATGTTGGTGGAAAAACCTTCTCTCCTCCAGACGCAAAGAATGCCCCCTTGTGCCCGTCACCTTCCTTGGTATAAACAGATCCTCAGCGAGATATTTGTATTGTCCCCTTATATACTTATACATGGTTATTAGATCGCCCCTCAGTCGTCTTCTTTCTAGACTAAATAATCCTAATTTCGCTAATCTATCTGGGTATTGTAGTTCTCCCATCCCCTTTATTAATTTTGTTGCCCTCCTTTGTACTCTCTCTAGTTCCATTATATCCTTCCTGAGCACCGGTGCCCAAAACTGGACACAGTACTCCATGTGCGGTCTAACTAGGGATTTGTACAGAGGCAGTATAATGCTCTCATCATGTGTATCCAGACCTCTTTTAATGCACCCCATGATCCTGTTTGCCTTGGCAGCTGCTGCCTGGCACTGGCTGCTCCAGGTAAGTTTATCATTAACTAGGATCCCCAAGTCCTTCTCCCTGTCAGATTTACCCAGTGGTTTCCCGTTCAGTGTGTAATGGTGATATTGATTCCCTTTTCCCATGTGTATAACCTTACATTTATCATTGTTAAACCTCATCTGCCACCTTTCAGCCCAAGTTTCCAACTTATCCAGATCCATCTGTAGCAGAATACTATCTTCTCTTGTATGTATGTATGTAGTATGTATGTAGTATGGAGTATGTATGGAGTATTTTTTTTTCATTCAACACAATAGCCGGATGATGGAACTACTACTGTCCCATCATTGGCTAATGTGTCAATCACTGTCAGTGTAGCAGGCATCGTCCCATGGGACTTGTAGTCCCATCGTACAATGCCTACACACACGCAGAGAGCCCCGGCACACACGCACAGAGCCACGGCAGCCCGCACAGAGCCACGACAGCCCGCACAGAGCCCCACAGCCTGCACAGAGCCCTGCAGCCCACACAGAGCCCCGGCACACATGCACAGAGCCCCGGCACACACGCACAGAGTCCCATGGTCATGCACAGACACCGCCCGCACACACACGCAGTCTCCGCCCACTCACCGCCATACCCGATATTTGCAGTATCGGAATGCTCAACACTACTGAACACCTATATGAATTCATTGAGAGGTTTACTTTGCAAAATTGGGTAATTATATGGGTATATGCTGTTCTGGAACTCCAGGGACTTTGCCAAACCTCAAACCAGTTCAGCAAAACCTGCACTGTAATATGGCGCTTCTTCCCTTCTGATCTTTGCACTGTACTTCAAAAGTGGTTTTCGAAAATGTATGGGGTATTGATGTACCAAGGAGAAATTGCATAACAAATTGTACTGTTATTTTACTATTGCCCCTTTGAAAATTGCAAACTTGGGGTCAAAGCTATATTTTAATGAAAAAATAGTAATATTTAATTTGCTCAACTCAATGTTATACAAGTTTGTGAATCAACTGAGGGTTAAAAATACTCACTCCTCCCCTAGATTTGATTTTTGAGAGGTATAGTTTACAAAATGGGATCATTCTTGGGGGTTTCTGCTGTTTTGGCATGTCTGAGGCTCTTGAAATATGTCATGTATACGCAACCTATTCCAGCCAAAATAACGCTCATTACCTTTTCAGCACTGCCGTGATCCCAAGCATTCATTTGCACAACAAATTTTGGCATCCATTTCTCCTGTAACCCTTGAGAAAATAAACAAATTGGGGCTAAAACATTTTTGTGGGAAAAATTAGATTTTTTATTTTTGTGGTTCAGCGTTATAAAATTCAGTGAAGCCCTGAGGTACTCACCACACATCAAAATAAATTCCTTGAGGGGTTTAGCTTCCAAAATGGGGAATATTATTGGGAGTTTCTACTGTTTAGGCATGTCAGGGGCTCTCAAAACGTGAGATGGTGTTGGTTATCGATTCCAGATGATTTTGTATTCTAAATGTTAAATTACGCTCCTTCCCTTCTGAACCCTGCTGTGCACCCAAACAGTAGTTTTCTTCTACATATGTGGTATCAGCGCACTAGAGAGAAATTGCACAACAAATTTTTGGGTCACTTTTTCTTGTTACCCTTGTGAAAATAAAAAAAATGGGGCTGCAATAAAAATTTTGTGGTAAAAAAAGTGTTTAATTTTTACTGCTCAACATTATAAAATTATGTGAATCTTACGGTTCAAGGTCCTCACCACACATCTAGATAAATTCCGTAAGGGGTGTAGTTCCCAAAATGGGGTAATTTATGCTGGGTTTCCACTGTTTAGGCATCCCAGGGGCTCTCCAAATGCGACATGGTGTCCGCTTTCAATTCCAGCCAATATTGTATTCCAAAAGTCAAATGGCGCTACGTCCCTTCTGAACCCTGCCATACACACAAACAGTGGTTTTCTTCTACATTTGTAATATCATTGTACTCAGGAGAAATTGCACAATAAATTTGGGGGTCCATTTTTTCTTTCTACCCATTTAAAAATAAAACATTTTGGGGCTAAATTTACTTTTTTGTGGGAAAAATTAGTTTTTTTTTAATTTTCACATCTCAACATTATAAAATTTTGTGAAGCCTCTAATAGTTCAAAGTGCTCACCACTAGTGTTGAGCATTCCGATACCGCAAGTATTGGGTATCGTCCGATACTTGCGGTATCGGAATTCCGATAACAAGATTCGATACTTTTGTGGTATCGGGTATCGGTATCGGATCAATAGGGATGTGTAAAATAAAGAATTCAAATAAAAAATATTGATATGCACACCTCTCCGGCGGCCCCTGGACATCACGCTGGTAACCGGCCGGCTTCTTTGTTTAAAATGAGCGCGTTTAGGGCCTGCGAATGACGTCGCGGCTTCTGATTGGTCGCGTGCCGCTCATGTGACCTCCACGCGACCAATCAGAAGCCGCGACGTCATTCGCAGGTCCTAAACGCGCTCATTTTAAACAAAGAAGCCGGCCAGTTACCAGCGTGATGTCCAGGGGCCGCCGGAGAGGTGAGCATATCAATATTTTTTATTTTAATTCTTTATTTTACACCTCACTATGGATCCCAGGGCCTGAAGGAGAGTTTCCTCTCCTTCAGACCCTGGGCACCATCAGGATACAGACTAAAACGGTAATCTTTAAGCTTATCATACAATAAGTGGCCGAGAGCATGGTCATAATCCACCAAAAAAGACGCTCTCCCCAATGTCAAACCATAAAGGTCATATGCACAGGAGTGTCGCTCCTACATATAAGTATATAACACTAGCGAAGAAGGGAGTATCGACACCAAAATATAATAAAAAGAATATATAACTTTTATTAATAAATACATATACAACAAAATAACATATACAAACACAAGCATGGGGGACTATGATAACTCCACCATGCGAATAAGAGGGAAAAACCAACCGGTACACAAATGGTAAAGCATGCTAGTACTTATACGACCTGGGTATATAGTTCAACAAATACCAAAAAATCAGAATTTCCAGGAATATAACAATATGTTTTCCTTTCAATGTCATATTGGCACTGCCTCAGATTCTATCATGTACTCCTAAGTACGGTGTCATGTCGAAAAAAGAGACCTCAGAACTTACCCATCATAAGTCTGTGCTAGCGTAGCCTTCCCACGACCCCTGACGCATGTTTCGCGTTGATCGCTTCTTCAAAGGGGAAGTGTGACCCATGTCTCACTCATGTTGCGCTATTTAAGGGATGTCAGCACTTGAGTGTAATTAGCGCGTGCGTGTCCGAGATCCCTCCACACATAAAAAAGTGCGAACTCCATATGCGTCAGTGGTGCGGCGCTCATGGGGGCGGAAAAATACGCCAGTGGTACCAATATCCATCCGCGCCGCACCTGTTTAGACGCCATGGAGAAGAAGCAGCGTGGGACAGATCGGGCAGCGCATGCGCACCACTCACGCCGAGAATCCGGAAGTGCATCATCGCTAGAGGCCGGAGCTTCCAACACCATGGTCCCGGACCTACAGCGCCTGCGCATAAGCCCTACATCATGTCATACAATCAACAAAGAATGTTGCCATGGTTATGGGAAATCGCACCTGCGCATAACTATAATAGCCGGGTCCAAGAACCGGAAATGCATCATCGCTGAAGACCGGAGACTCAGATACTATAGTCCCAGACCTGCAGCGCCTGCATATCAGCCATACATCATGTCATGCAATCAACACATAGTGTTGCCAAGGTCAGGGAAATCGCGTCTGCGCATAACAATAGTGGCCGGGTCTTAAAGCAAGAATTCCTAATTACGTGCACATCACTCATATGTGACACATCTATTCTGCTGCTTTAGCCCTTAACTATGCAGAGCGGAGTTTCTCTACAGTTTCAACTAGTGAACAGGTAGGTATTTAACCTTCACCTTACTTACTACCAATGATCATATCCAAAGACCACCGGTTCCTCCATCTATATATAAGTAAGTCAGACAGACAGTTCTGCGGCGCTATGACTCTAGAGTCCCATAAATACCTGGCTTTTCAAGATTGTCATCATAAGTAACACTCTTTCATTGTGAATGACACATAAACTCAGATCTCCCGACATGGCTCATAGCAGGACAATTCAGATCAAAAGTGCACGATACATTAAATGTATGGTCTAATACCAAATTCCATTATAAATGGGACCCATCAAGAAGAAAGGCACATGGAAGGACAAAAAATACCAAACAGGAAGCATCGAGTGCACATATTTATGTGTCTAAGGATGCAGAAAGTGCATTCACAGAGTTGTGTAAGCGTCTTTATATCACCTAGTGACCAAAGAACCCCTCAACTAAATAAATAAAGGGGACTTGTATCCAAGTGCGCAGGAAAAAAAAAAAAAAAAAAGCCCCTACATATCGTGCTATCGTATATTATATAAATACCGACGTCAAGGTCGGTCAGGCCCCCACATCAGAGGGGATTTAGTGAAAGCTAAAAAACAAATTTGCATGTCAAAAATGACTGCACCATGACATATACAGTACTTAAAAAACTACACAAAGTGCACAAAATAAGTGTCCAAAAAAGTCCATAGGACCCACATAAACCACAGGTCTCCCCATGTAGATTCCTTCTTGACTCGTCCAGATCATAGTCCGCAAAGACGTACGGCATCGATGTCTTAAACTTAGATCCGTCCTCGAAGATCTTGATAGCCGAGATCCAATAGTGACAGCGCAAGGTATACGTATCATGTGTGAGAAAAACGAATAATGCTATAGAAACATAAAACTAAAAAAGGGAGACAAAGAAAACACAGGATTAAAATCATACCATAATTCCAAAATCTATTCCATAAAAAGTCCTCACAAATGAATCCGCACACGGACAAGGGTGTGGAGAACAGGGAAAACCTCACAGAAATGGAGCAAAGGATACTGTTTCGTTTAACCCTCTTGGTGTTACTGTATCTAGGGTAATTATCCACCTACACTCACGTTGGGCAAGAATCTGTTTGAGGTCACCACCTCTAATGCCCCCGTGAATGTGGTCAATACCTCTTATACTCAACCCCTTAGGATTACATCCGTGCCGTTCTCGAAAATGTCTGGGAAGGGTCTTCAGGGTTGATATGTCTTGTATGTCCTTAGCGGCTATGATGTCGCGGATATGCTCGCGTGTCCTAATCCTAAGTTCTCTAGATGTGAGACCCACGTATATGAGGGAGCAGGGACAGATGGCATAATAGATCACATGAGATGTTTTACAAGAGATATACTCTCTAATTTCAAATTCCCTGCTCCCATCCGATGACTTGAAGGTCCCACATCTAGTGATGTTAGGACACGCGACGCATGAACCACAGGGAAAACAACCTTTCCTCTTACCACCTGAATTAAAAATCCCAGATTGTTTCGCCACATAATGGCTGTTCACCAAAGTGTCCCTCAAGTTTTTACTACGTTTTTGTATCATTACCGGGGACTCTGATAGGTGAGCAGCCAAGATGTTGTCGCTACGTAAAACCGACCAATGTTTTTGCAAGACCTCACGGATTCTGTCCCATTGACAGTTGGATGTTGATATATAACTCAGCCTATAGTCATTATTACTGGTAGTTCTTTTTCCAGACGGCCTGAGAAGATCGTTTCTCCTCATAGCTCGTGCACGTCTATATCCCATTTTGATGCAGCGGTTGTTGTACCCCCTGGCCTTGAACCTATCGGAAAGGACAGCCGACTGCTTTTCAAAGCGTACATCCGTAGAGCACACCCGCCTGTTCCTGAGGTATTGCCCAACTGGGAAGGCTTTAATAGTGGAATAGCTGTGGGCCGAGGATGCATGCAGGAGAGAATTTACAGAAGTATCTTTTCTGTATAAATCCGTTTCTAAGCTCCCGTCCTCCCCGACCCACAAGCTAATATCCAAGAAATCAACATGTTTATGATGGTACTGAAAAGTAAATTTGAAATTAAATTCATTGTTATTGATTTGTTGCATAAAGTCTAATAGGCTGGCTTCGCTACCCTCCCAAAACATCAAGACATCATCAATGTAGCGAAACCAGCCTATTATTGGGTCGGCGGCCTGTGCCCCGTCGCCATGGAAAACCTGCCTCTCCCAAAAACCGAGAAACAGGTTTGCATACGACGGCGCACAGGCCGCGCCCATCGCGGTACCTTGCGTTTGAAGAAAAAAACGATCTTTAAATACAAAAAAATTATGTGTTAACGCAAATTCCAACAAATCCAAAATAAAATCCGAAAAATGACCATCCCAGTTGGTTTCCCTCAGGAAGAAGCGGGCAGCCCTAAGTCCATCAGCATGTCTGATCGATGTGTACAGTGACTCAATATCGATGGTCACTAATAAGATTCCATCGTCAACTGTGATACCATCGATTTTAGTTAGCATATCCATTGTGTCTCTGACATAGGAGGGGAGCGTCTCTACCAAAGGTTTAAGATGAAAGTCAATAAATTTACAGATGTTTTCGCTCAACCCTCCTATGCCAGAGACTATGGGTCGACCAGGGGGGTTCACAGCGTCCTTATGCACCTTTGGTAAAAGGTAGAATGTAGCAACCTTGGGATATTTCGGCAAGAGTGCATCAAAAGATTTTTTGGGAATAATCCCTGACTCGTAAGCATTGGTCAGAATCAACTCCAACTCCATGTAAAACCCCTGCATAGGATTACCAGATAAAATCTGGTATGTCTCCTTATTTCTCAGTTGTCGAAAAGCCTCTTTTTCGTACTTCTCTACTGGCCAAACCACGACATTCCCCCCCTTGTCTGCAGGCTTAATAACCACCGAATCCATAGACTGCAACTCTCTCAAAGCCCTTCTTTGTCTAGATGTTAAATTATCATTCCGTATATTTTGAGGTATTTTCTTGAGATCCGCAGTCACCAGTCTACAAAAAATGTCGACCGGCGGGCATACAGACAAGGGAGGGAATGCCGTCGATCTAGGTGTAATAGAGGATGGAATAGTACCTGGATGTTTGGTTTGTTGTTCATTGAGTAGGTCTTCCAGATCTACCAAGGCCTGTTGTTCAATAGAATCAGAAGGTGAGGCACTTTGATGGTATAATTTCTTAAAAATTAGTTTGCGACAAAACAGATGGACATCCTTCAGGGCTGTAAAGAAATCGAAGCCATTACGTGGTACAAAGTTAAGGCCCAATTTCAGCACGTCACATTGTGTTTCTGACAAGGGAATTGAAGAAAGATTAATTACCTCAAGATTGCTGTTTTTAGCTTTGCGTTCATATTGAGGGGAAGGTTTCTGCTTCCTTTTCTTATTACCCTGATGGCTTCTTAGGTAATGCGTGTTCCGAATTTTAGTATTTTCCATGTTACCCACCCCTCCCGAGGCAGTACTTGATCCGTCAGCTGATGTAAGGGAGGACATAGAACCCGATCTGGATCGTGTAATGGGCGGCGATTGGCCCATTTACTTTTCCATCTATAGACTCTATTCTCTTGATAGTCAAGATTGTCTCTCTGTAATTTTTTGGCTTTAAAAGCTCCAATCTCCTGCTCCCACTTAGAAAAATCTTTCTCCAGATCTGTATTTAATTTTTCTAAGGCATCCGGGGTTAAATCTCCTTTGATCTTCACCTGAATATTATCAATATCCATCTCTAATTCCTCTAATTTAGCTGCATCAAATTTCATCAGCAGCTCTATAAACCCACGGGAACATTTAGTTGCCAACTCCTCCCACTCTATTTTGAAAAGATCATCTTCTACCTCGAAGGATGGAAATATTTGGATGCGAAGACCCCTGGGAATTAGACCTCGTGTAAGATACTGCCCCAGAGAGGCCCTGTTCCACCACAACCTTGTCCGCTTGTGCAACAGACTTTTCAATTTAGTGATTTGTTCCTTGGAATCTCGGGTACATAAATCTGAAATACCGGTCGGATCCTCTTTAAAAACATCATTCAAACGAGACAACCACGTTTGATCTCGGGCACGGAAGTCCATCTGCTTAAGATTGGATACTGTGAAAGACACAGACAAGATATAGACTAAAACGGTAATCTTTAAGCTTATCATACAATAAGTGGCCGAGAGCATGGTCATAATCCACCAAAAAAGACGCTCTTCCAATGTCAAACCATAAAGGTCATATGCACAGGAGTGTCGCTCCTACATATAAGTATATAACACTAGCGAAGAAGGGAGTATCGACACCAAAATATAATAAAAAGAATATATAACTTTTATTAATAAATACATATACAACAAAATAACATATACAAACACAAGCATGGGGGACTATGATAACTCCACCATGCGAATAAGAGGGAAAAACCAACCGGTACACAAATGGTAAAGCATGCTAGTACTTATACGACCTGGGTATATAGTTCAACAAATACCAAAAAATCAAAATTTCCAGGAATATAACAATATGTTTTCCTTTCAATGTCATATTGGCACTGCCTCAGATTCTATCATGTACTCCTAAGTACGGTGTCATGTCGAAAAAAGAGACCTCAGAACTTACCCATCATAAGTCTGTGCTAGCGTAGCCTTCCCACGACCCCTGACGCGCGTTTCGCGTTGATCGCTTCTTCAAAGGGGAAGTGTGACCCATGTCTCACTCATGTTGCGCTATTTAAGGGATGTCAGCACCTGAGTGTAATTAGCGCGTGCGTGTCCGAGATCCCTCCACACATAAAAAAGTGCGAACTCCATATGCGTCAGTGGTGCGGCGCTCATGGGGGCGGAAAAATACGCCAATGGTACCAATATCCATCCGCGCCGCACCTGTTTAGACGCCATGGAGAAGAAGCAGCGTGGGACAGATCGGGCAGCGCATGCGCACCACTCACGCCGAGAAACCGGAAGTGCATCATCGCTAGAGGCCGGAGCTTCCAACACCATGGTCCCGGACCTACAGCGCCTGCGCATAAGCCCTACATCATGTCATACAATCAACAAAGAATGTTGCCATGGTTATGGGAAATCGCACCTGCGCATAACTATAATAGCCGGGTCCAAGAACCGGAAATGCATCATCGCTGAAGACAGGTACCATCAGGATACATTCCGATACTTGATGTCCCATTGACTTGTATTGGTATCGGATATCGGTATCGGCGATATCCGATATTTTTCGGGTATCGGCCGATACTATCCGATACCGATACTTTCAAGTATCGGACGGTATCGCTCAACACTACTCACCACACATCTAGATTAATTCATTTAGGAGCCTAGTTTCCAAAATAGGGTAATTTGGGGGGAGTTTCTACAAATTACAATGCATATTTCAAGACCCCTACTTTTGTGTTTTAGGCAGCCTCCTAATTTAAAAAGCATTATTTTAAGAAGCTCCCTGTTCTCTCCAAGGAATTCAGGAACCTTTCCCTGCAACCAGTAAAAATGTAAAACCTGTGCATTAATAATGACAACCGACAAGATACGGATCCTCAACTCACATCAGGACTACAAGATCGCAGGTACTTTCAGCTGTTTTACATCTAATGTAGTGCACATATCAAATGTCCAGCTAGGGGTCTGTATGAAAGAGAGACAAGGCAAAAACTTAGAACAAGGATGAATTCTCATCTCAGCACAATAAAAGAAAACAAAATAGATCAACCTGTGACCAAACATTTTTGGATGCCTGATCACAGCATCATGGGCATGAAATTACTGGTATTAAAAGGTAACTTCAAATCTCAGAGAGGCAGAAAAATTTAAGAGCATAAACGTCTGACAACCTTTGACACCCTCAGTATAGGAATGAATGTGTCGCATAGATTTATATTTTTCTACAGTACAGACCAAAAGTTTGGACACACCTTCTCATTTAAAGATTTTTCTGTATTTTCATGTCTATGAAAATTGTACATTCCCACTAAAGGCATCAAAACTATAAATTAACACATGTGGAATTATATACTTAACAAAAAAGTGTGAAACAACTGAAATTATGCCTTATATCCTAGGTTCTTCAAAGTAGCCACCTTTTGCTTTGATGACTGCTTTGCACACTCTTGGCATTCTCTTGATGAGCTTCAAGAGGTAGTCACGGGGAATGGCTTTCACTTCACAGGTGTGCCATGTCAGGTTTAATAAGTGGGATTTTTTGCCTTATAAATGGTGTTGGGACCATCAATTGTGTTGTGCAGAAGTCTGGTGGATACACGGCTGATATTCCTACTGGATAGACTGTTAGAATTTGTATTATGGCAAGAAAAAAGCAGCGAAGTAAAGAAAAACGAGTGGCCATCATTACTTTAAGAAATGAAGGTCAGTCACTCCGAAAAATTTGGAAAACTTTGAAAGTGTCCCCAAGTGCAGTGGCAAAAACCATCAAGCGCTTGTTAGGAGTCGAGTTTCCTCTGCTGCACAGGGGGAATCTCGATCCGTGTCTGCTGCGGTCTCCCATTCTGCTTCGGCCGCAGTGGGCTCTGTTCAGCAGAGGTGTCGCTCCCAGCGTCTCGCTGGGACTGATTCTGTGCAAAGGGTTACTGCTGCCTTTTCCGGCTCTCCTGTTGTACACTGCACTGATCTGCGGCGAGCGGGCTTCCCTGGGACTAAGTCCTTATTTGCACACACTGAGCATGCCCAGGGCAAGATCTCCCGTTGGAGATCGAGGCTCACATGCTCAGGTACTGCAGCACATCCCATTGGTCCTTTTGGCAGGTCCTGAAAGGCAAAACTTCTGTAGCTGTTTCCTGTGCTGCAACTATATAAACTGCGCATGACCGCACGGCCATGCGCTAGTATTGTCTTGATAATATGTGTGTGTGTTGTGAGTGAAAGTCGCTCTTTAAAATACCCTCCCTATTGGATGACTGTTCGCGGAAGGTGTATGTTTGCTATCTAGCGCCCGACTTATCCAACAGCACGTTACACACATAACAGCATCTAGTTGCTGTGACCGCCTGTACGGCGCCATGCGCTTCCTCTGCGCTTTCCTTACCCAAGCCTGGGTGGTTAGTGGCGTCCGTCAGTGCGGCACTGCATGCACTCTCGTGCCTTTATATACTATTTTTATAGTTTCCTTACACACCCAGTTGCGGTGTTGTGCCAGCAAGTGGTCTAATCGGACTTCAATCCTGTGTTGGGGTTGTGTTCGCTGACTTCTTGCTTGCGTTCTATGTGCGGTACCGCGGTCCTGTGACTCAACAGGATCGCTTCCTTCACGCAGGGTGAAGTTAACCCGTGCGTGTATACTTATAGTAGCGCCGTCTTACTAGCAGCAGGGTTTTTACCTGCACGGTGGACCTCAGACTGCGAACGCACCTAGTTTCATATCTTCTATACTTGGTGCGTTCCGCCAGTCCTTAACATAATACTAGCGCCAAGGTCTGGCTAGTAATGACGGACGATCAGCGTTTACAGCGGTAACTCCAGCAGCTGGAGGGAAGGTTGGCGGCTCTAGAGCGTTCAACCTCAGCTGTGGATGTTACTGCTGTCGCTGTTCAGGCTGCAAGTGTGGCTGCAGCCACCTTGTCCACCGCCGCCCCTGTACCGACGCTATCTCGCCTCCCGCTACCAGAGAAATTTTCTGGTGACAGTAAGTCCTGTAAGGGTTTTGTGAGTCAGTGCTCAATACATCTTGAGCTTCTGGCCTCTCGTTTCCCTACAGAGCGGGCTAAGGTGGGCTTTATCATATCCTTATTGTCGGACAGGGCGTTGCAGTGGGCTACGCCGCTGTGGGAGCGTGGCGATCATGTGGTGCAGAGTGCTCCGTTATTCCTGAGCACTCTGAAACAGGTCTTTTTAGGACCTTGTGTCACCCATGATATGGCGCTCCAACTGTTGGCATTGACTCAGGGCTCGTCCATGGTCAGCCTTTTTGCCGTCCACTTCCGCACTCTAGCATCTGAGCTGGAGTGGTCGGATAAAGCCCTTATCCCTATATTTTGGAGGGGGCTGGCTGACCACGTTAAGGACGCCCTGGCCACTAGGGAGATTCCCGCCACACTGGAAGAATTAATAACAGTATCTACTCGTATTGACCTCCGTTTTCACGAGCGGAGGTTAGAGCGAGCCCAGTGTAGGCAGAGGTTTCGGCTGGCTCCCACCTTCCCCAAACCTTTGGAATCTCCAGTCCAGGCTCCTGAGCCCCATGAACCTAAGGTAGTGTCACGAGCGGGATCTAAGTCCCGGACCACTCGTGCACCCCAGGTTTGCCATGTATGCCAACAGTCAGGACATCTTGCCACCAGATGTCATCAGCGGTCGAGGAAACGTCAGCGTCTAGTGGTAGTAGGTGGAGGTGCACTAGACACTGCAACGTTTGCCTCCAAATTGTCCTTTAAGGGGACAATTACTTTTGGCTCATCCTCCCACTCGGTAGAGCTCTGCATGGATTCTGGGGCGGAGGGCAATTTTATGTCTTCTGCTTTCGCCCAACGTCATGCAATACCCCTGTTTATGCTACCTCAACCAGTAACGGTACGAGTGGTGAATGGGTCGACACTCCCCGCACAGATAACACATCAGACCATCCCTTTTACTCTGTCCATGTCACCATCCCATCAGGAGATTATATCTCTGCTCATCATTCCTGAGGGGATTGATGAGGTCCTGTTGGGGATACCTTGGTTACGGTACCACTCTCCTCACATCGAGTGGTCCTCAGGCAGAATTCTGGGATGGGGTGAATCATGTGGGGGTAGGTGTCACCGAGAGTGCGTTCAGGTTGCTACTACTGAGGTACCCACAGATCTATCCTCTCTCCCCAAGCAATATTGGTCTTACGCAGATGTGTTCTCCAAAAAGGCGGCGGAGACCCTTCCACCCCATCGCCCCTATGACTGTCCTATCGATCTCTTGCCTGGTGCGGAGCCCCCCCGGGGTCGAGTTTATCCATTATCTCTCCCGGAGACGGAGGCCATGTCTCAGTACATTCAAGAGAATCTGGCAAGAGGGTTTATCAGGAAGTCAGTGTCACCTGCTGGGGCAGGGTTCTTCTTCGTGCAGAAGAAGAATGGGGAACTACGTCCATGCATAGACTACAGGGGTCTTAACGCTATCACCGTTAAGAACAAGTATCCTTTGAACTTGATATCCGAGCTCTTCAATAGGCTTCGGGGAGCTAGAGTGTTTACTAAATTAGATCTGCGGGGTGCTTATAACCTGATTCGCATCCGTGAGGGGGACGAATGGAAAACGGCGTTTAACACCAGAGATGGGCACTATGAGTATCTGGTGATGCCCTTCGGGCTCTGTAATGCCCCAGCCGTTTTCCAAGACTTTGTCAACGACATCTTCCGGGATATGCTTTCCACCTCAGTTGTAGTCTATCTGGATGATATTCTCATCTTTTCTCCAGATATAGACTCCCACCGGAGAGATGTTGGCAGAGTCTTCGACCTCCTACGGGCAAACTCTCTTTATGCTAAGTTGGAGAAGTGTATGTTTGAGCAGGAGTCTTTACCGTTCCTAGGCTATATCATCTCCGCCCAGGGATTGGCTATGGATCCTGCCAAACTACAGGCTGTGATGGACTGGCAAGAGCCCCATTCTCTTAAAGCGGTGCAGCGCTTTATGGGGTTCATTAACTATTACCGCCAGTTCATTCCCCACTTCTCAACTCTGGTAGCTGCCTTGGTAGCCCTCACCAAGAAGGGAGCGAATCCCAAATTGTGGTCGGAAGAGGTCTCCAAGGCCTTCACTTCAATTAAGTCCCACTTTGCTAGCGCTCCCATCTTACATCGTCCCGATGTGGATAAGCCATTCCTAATGGAGGTGGATGCCTCATCCGTTGGTGCTGGAGCAGTCCTCTATCAAAAGGATGCTCAAGGTCGGAAGCATCCATGCTTCTTCTTCTCTAAGACCTTCACGCCATCGGAGAGAAACTACTCCATCGGGGATAGGGAGTTGCTAGCAATGAAATTGGCCTTTTCAGAGTGGAGACACCTTCTGGAAGGTGCGCGGTTTCCCTTCCAAGTTTACACGGACCACAAAAATTTGGTCTACTTGCAAACAGCCCAGCGGCTAAATTCTCGCCAAGCCAGATGGTCCTTGTTCTTTTCCCGGTTCCACTTTTCCCTTCATTTTCTCGCCGGGAGAAGAATATTCGTGCTGACGCTCTCTCTCGCTCCCTTATGTCAACTGAAGAGGAGGAAGAGGAGCCTCGGCTTATTGTCCCTTCTGAGAGCCTGAGAACCGTAGCGCCGGTTTCGCTGGAGTCTGTGCCTCTGGGCAAGACTTTTGTGCCCATTAATTTGCGACCGGAGGTTCTCTCTTGGGCTCATTCGTCCAGGGTGGGTGGACACTTTGGGACAAAGAGGACATCTGAGCTACTGGCGAGGACGTACTGGTGGCCGCATATGGTCCGGGATGTCAGGGATTATATTCTGGCGTGTGTCTCCTGCGCCGAAAATAAATCTCCGCGGCAAAGGCCAGCTGGGTTGCTCTATCCCTTGCCGGTGGCAGATAGGCCCTGGGAGATGGTCGGGATGGACTTTGTCATGGGTTTACCCAAATCTCGCGGCTGTACCATCATTTGGGTCATCACCGATCATTTCTCAAAAATGGTGCATTTGGTGCCGCTACCACGGTTACCTTCTGCACGGGCCTTGGCAGTGTTGTTCATTAAACACATCTTCCGCCTACATGGTATGCCTGACAAAATTGTCAGTGACCGGGGTCCCCAGTTTGCGTCTCGGTTCTGGAGAGAGCTTTGTCGTCTTCTCAGTATTGAGTTGAATCTCTCTTCCGCTTATCATCCCGAGACGAATGGGTTGGTAGAGAGGGCCAACCAGACCTTGGTCACATACCTGCGACATTTTGTTTCAGCCAGGCAGGATGACTGGGCATCCTTGCTATCGATGGCAGAGTTTGCGCTGAACAACGCCGTAGCCGACTCCACTGGACAAACCCCATTCCTCCTCAACTATGGTCAGCATCCACGGGTACCTGTGCCTATGCCCGTGTCTTCCGCAAACTCCAGGGTGGCAGACTGGGCTGTGGAGGCACGGGATATTTGGGACCGCACTCAGGATGCCATTCGGGCCTCTAAGGAGAGAATGAGGTCCTCCGCCGATGCTTATCGGCGCCCCGCTCCGACCTTTGCTCCTGGCGACTTGGTGTGGCTCTCCGCCCGTAACATCAGGCTGCGAGTTGAGTCCACTAAGTTTGCTCCTCGCTACTTGGGTCCCTTCAAGGTCCTCAAACAGGTTAATCCTGTGGTGTACCGTCTGGCCCTTCCTCCACGCCTTGGTATCACCGACACCTTTCATGTGTCCCTCCTTAAGCCCGTATACATGTCCCGGTTTTCTGAGTCATCTGCCGAGACATCGGGTTCGTCTACGGACGATTTTGAGGTGAACGCTATCTTGGGGTGCAAGGTGGTACGTGGCAAAATTTTTTTTTGGGTGGACTGGAAGGGTTACGGCCCTGAGGATAGGTCCTGGGAGCCTGCTGAGCACATTCGGGCTCCGCAGCTTATTGCTGCCTTCGAACGTAGCGAGGCCCAAGGAGGGGGGGGGCCCTAGGAGGGGGGGGTAATGTTAGGAGTCGAGTTTCCTCTGCTGCACAGGGGGAATCTCGATCCGTGTATGCTGCGGTCTCCCATTCTGCTTCGGCCGCAGTGGGCTCTGCTCAGCAGAGGCGTCGCTCCCAGCGTCTCGCTGGGACTGATTCTGTGCAAAGGGTTACTGCTGCCTTTTCCGGCTCTCCTGTTGTACCCTGCACTGATCTGCGGCGAGCGGGCTTCCCTGGGACTAAGTCCTTATTTGCACACACTGAGCATGCCCAGGGCAAGATCTCCCGTTGGAGATCGAGGGTCACATGCTCAGGTACTGCAGCACATCCCATTGGTCCTTTTGGCAGGTCCTGAAAGGGCAAAACTTCTGTAGCTGTTTCCTGTGCTGCAACTATATAAACTGCGCATGACCGCACGGCCATGCGCTAGTATTGTCTTAATAATATGTGTGTGTGTTGTAATGGAAAGTCGCTCTTTAAAATACCCTCCCTATTGGATGACTGTTCGCGGAAGGTGTATGTTTGCTATCTAGCGCCAGACTTATCCAACAGCACGTTACACACATAACAGCGTCTAGTTGCTGTGACCGCCTGTACGGCGCCATGCGCTTCCTCTGCGCTTTCCTTACCCAAGCCTGGGTGGTTAGTGGCGTCCGTCAGTGCGGCACTGCATGCACTCTCGTGCCTTTATATACTATTTTTATAGTTTCCTTACACACCCAGTTGCGGTGTTGTGCCAGCAAGTGGTCTAATCGGACTTCAATCCTGTGTTGGGGTTGTGTTCGCTGACTTCTTGCTCGCGTTATATGTGCGGTACCGCGGTCCTGTGACTCAACAGGATCGCTTCCTTCACGCAGGGTGAAGTTAACCCGTGCGTGTATACTTATATTACTGCCATATAGTCCGTCTTACTAGCAGCAGGGTTTTTACCTGCACGGTGGACCTCGGACTGCGAACACACCTAGTTTCATATCTTCTATACTTGGTGCGTTCCGCCAGTCCTTAACAGCGCTACAAAGAAACTGGCTCACATGAGGACCACTCCAGGAAAGGAAGACCAAGAGTCACCTCTGCTTCTGAGGATAAGTCACCAGCCTCAGAAATCGCAGGTTAAAGGTAGCTCAGATTAGAGACCAGGTCAATGCTACAAAGAGCTCTAGTGGCAGACACATCTCTACAACTGTTAAGAGGAGACTTTGTGAAGAAATCCTTCATGGTAAAATAGCTGCTAGGAAACCATTGCTAAGGACAGGCAACAAGCAGAGGAGACTTGTTTGGGCTAAAGAACACAAGGAATGGACATTAGACCAGTGCAAATCTGTGCTTTGGTCTGATGAGTCCAAATTTGAGATCTTTGGTTCCAACCACTGTGTCTTTGTGTGATGCAGAAAAGGTGAACAGATGGACTCTACATGCCTCATTCCCACCGTGAAACATGGAGGAGGAGGTATGATGGTGTGGGGGTGCTTTGCTGGTGACACTGTTGGGGATTTATTCAATTTAAAGGCATACTGAACCAGCATGGCTACCACAGCATCTTGCAGCATGCTATTCCATTCGGTTTGCGTTTAGTTGGACCATCATTTATTTTTCTACAGGACAATGACCAAAAACACACCTCCAGGCTGTGTAAGGGCTATTTGACCAAGAAGGAGAGTGATGGGGTGCTACTCCAGATGACCTGGCCTCCACAGTCACCAGACCTGAACCCAATCAAAATGGTTTTGGGTGAGCTGGACCACAGAGTGAAGGCAAAATGGCCAACAAGTGCTAAGCATCTTTGGGAACTCCTTCAAGATTGTTGGAAGACCATTTCCGGTGACTACCTCTTGAAGCTCTATAGCAAGGTCAACCATCAGCACTCAGACAGCGGATGCACGCTCCAGAGTCCAAGGATCCAATGGACAAAAATGTACATGAAAAAGGAAGAGCAGCATCCATACCAGGTGATGAAAATCCAAAACGTATCTTTATTCTGCCATGGTAAAATACAACGTTTCGGCCAGGTTGGCCTTTGTCAAGTATACACAATGTCAAAAGTGGCCATCTTAAATAGTGTGGAGCTCACATGAGCACCAATCACCATCCAGAAGCGGCCGTTATTCAATATACATCAAAATTTGCTTAAATATCTACTAATATACCTATATATAACTGGCGGCGCCCACCGGGAGACACGAGGAGCATCGGGGGAGCTAGGTGAGTATTGGGGGGCCACCTGGGACCCCTTTTCTCTGTCCTCCGATGTGCGATCACATCGGAGGACAGAGAAATTAAAAAGAGATCGCTTTTTTTTTTTTTTTTTGCGATCGCCGGTAAACGGTTAATTACCGGCGATCGCAAATGCGGGGTGGGTTAAAAACCCCCCGAATCATGTTCTCTGGGGTCTCGGCTACCTTCGGCAGCCGAGACCCCGGAGAAAATCGGCCTCTGGGGGGCGCTATGGACTTTTTCCACAGCGCCGTTAATTAACGGCGCTGTGGTTTAAGTACCCTTAGCGGCCGCCGTTAAAAGGCGTATCGGCAGTCGCTAAGGGGTTAATACAGGAAAAATATTTATATTTGTGCGGTGTTAGCCAGTATTTAGAAAGATATTAAAATTTTAGCGTCCTCATTGGTTGATACCTTTTAATGGCTAAATGAAATGATTGTAACAAATTGCAAGCTTTCAATACCACTCAGGTCATATAATAACTCAAAATCTGAAGAGTCACATATTTATGCACATGAGGACTCAGGAATAATGCAATAGATAAGATAAGTGACATGAAGAAGAACTATAGATGTGAGATGGAGAAAATGTATTGTTATTCTGTGTTATTCTGTTGTTCTGTGATTAACACCTGGTCCATGATTGTGATGCCCCAAATGGTCTGAGGAGCACATTCCTTAGTTGACATGCTGTACAGACCACAAGTTTGGACACACCTTCTCATTTAAAGATTTTTCTGTATTTTCATGACTATGAAAATTGTACATTCACACTGAAGGCATCAAAAGTATGAATTAACACATGTGGAATGATATACTTAACAAAAAAGTGTGAAACAACTGAAATTATGTCTTATATTCTAGATTCTTCAAAGTAGCCACCTTTTGCTTTGATGACTGCTTTGCACACTCTTGGGATTCTCTTGATGAGCTTCAAGAGGTACATGAAAAAGGAAGAGCAGCATCCATACCAGGTGATGAAAATCCAAAACGTATCTTTATTCTGCCATGGTAAAATACAACGTTTCGGCCAGGTTGGCCTTTGTCAAGTATACACAATATCAAAAGTGGCCATCTTAAATAGTGTGGAGCTCACATGAGCACCAATCACCATCCAGAAGCGGCCTTTATTCAATATACATCAAAATTTGCTTAAATATCTACTAATATACCTATATATAACCAATTACATTTAAATAATGTCCCCACTATCCATATCGCATAGAAATGTACACACAGAAGGGCATAATACTTAAAATCCCATATATAAACAAACATGTCATACATCATTGATCCAATGGTTGTGTCTGTTGTCAGGTTGCTATGGTGGCACCTCCACCAATCACACGATGTCCATGAGTCAGTCTCCTTTATCCTCCAATCACAGGATGCTAAGAAAAAGAGCACACAAAATAAATGCAACCAATCAGGATGGGCAGGGATATGTCCAATCGTCGGAGGACGCCGGCGCATGCGCACAAGGTGCACCACAGCCCGGCCACATGACCGCCCCATAGTACACCCAAGCACGCACGCGCCAGGCGTCCCAGACGCCAAAGACCGCCCGCGCCTGCGCACCCGGCGCACCGCAGAGACAACCACCCGGCCGCCCCGCAATGCAAATGAACGCGCACGCGCGATGCGCCCCCAACCCAGTACCACCCTAAGACACAGGACACAGTAACCAGTCACATGACCGGGCCGGACACCGCAGTGCAAGCACACTGTGTTAACCAACCCGCCCACACACCGCACTGAGCCTGCGCTACAGGGGGAACGCAGACATAGCCATATCTATGGCAACCACCACTGCCGCACAAGCATAGCCTGCCAGGCAATAAGCCCAGGAAAGAAACCAGCTCATAATAATAAAGAATACAAACCATTTGCGGAGTAAAGAGGAAAATGAGCTCCCCCACCTATACTCAAATGAAAAATCAACATTTAATTCAATAACGCAGAAAAGAAAAAAGATATAATAAAACTAAATACATATAAATCTCAATAACAAAAAACAAAAAAACAAATATAAAAGCAAATAAAATACACGGAAGAGGACACGCTCACTAAGAGAGTGGGGGGAAAAACACAACATCCATAAATACAACTGCTGGATTGGCCATAGCTCATCAGACCCAAATGTCATTACGACAGTTATGTCATACAAATCTGAAGATTATACTCTAAATTGAGCCCCCTGGGCTGCAATGTTCCCAACATTGAAATCCACCTTAGTTCTTTTTGTTTCAGTTTGAGTTTCCTATCACCCCCTCTCCTCAGGGCCGGGACCCCATCAATTACTCTAAAGCGCAGCTGGTTAATAGAATGTCTACACTCACTGAAATGCTTAGGGATTGGTAGATCGGTCAAATTAGTACGTATCGTGCTCTTGTGCTTGCTTATTCGCTGTCTCACTTCCATTGTCGTTTCTCCGACATACATGAGTCCACACGGGCACACTATCAGGTACACAACAAATTTTGATGAGCACGTGTACCGATCCTTAATAAGAAATTTTTTCCAGTCTGCGGATGGCAAAAACTGTCTCCCTTAAGCATATTGCCACAACAGGCACAATTGAGGCAGGGAAAGTTGCCCATGTTGTCTAAAGGCTTGTCTTTTTGTCCGAAAAACCACCCCGATTGGTTCCAGATCGAATGTGACTTATTTGCCTTCTATCGAAGGTTACGATTAACTTATTTTTCAGAGGTACAACTGAATGTTGACGAATCAACGGATGTGGATGTGGGGGGTTTTACACTCAAAGGGGCTGGTTTATTTAACAAAAGCTCTTTTCAACCCCACGTCAAAAATCAGTTTGTTGAGTCATATATTACTCTGGTGGAGAGGGACATTAAGAGATTGAGGGAGCGGTTTCGAGATGATGGATTTAATAACTTGTCCAGGGCCGAACGACAAGCCTTAGATTGCCTTTCTAACAATACTGCACTTACAGTGAAACCGGCCGATAAAGGCGGTGCGGTGGTAATTATGGATACCGTGAAATATAAGGCAGAGATTATGACACAATTATCAGATACTGCAGTTTACAAAAAACTTGAATGTGATCCGACCGTTGGTTTCCAGAGAGAGTTACAGCTTCTGATCGATGACTCCCTGAATAACGGACTCATCGATCAGAAGCTTTCTGAATTTCTATTTGTTGATGCGCCTATTACCCCAGTCTTGTACACATTGCCAAAGATACATAAGGATTTGTCAAACCCCCCCGGACGTCCGATTGTATCGGGCCAGGGGTCTATGTGCAACAAAGTTTCAATTTTTTTGGACAAAATTCTATGTGTCTTTGCAACCTCTGCTTGTTCTTACATTCGTGATACCAATGATTTTTTGGTGAAATTGAATACTGTCTCTGTGGGTGCCTCTACTTTTTTGGTATCATTTGATATTGTGTCATTGTACACTTCCATTGAGCACGAAAAAGGTCTTGATGCCGTCGGTGTGGCGCTATCGGGCTCGGACGTGCCGCCGGATAGTGCACAGTTGGTCCTCACACTGCTGGAGTTCATCCTCAGGAGGAATTTTTTTCTCTTTGGGGATGATTACTACCAGCAGTTACGGGGCACCGCCATGGGGTCCAATGTGGTCCCTACGTATGCTAACATCTACATGGCGGTGCTCGAGGACCAACATGTGTACAGATCCATCTTCTGGCGTCATGTCCGGGCCTGGTGGCGCTACATCGACGATATCTTTTGTATATGGGAAGGTACTCGTGAGGACCTCCTTGACTTTGTGGTAGAACTCAATAGTATTCATTCTGAGCTAAAGTTCACTATGACCTGCTCAACTGAGAAGGTGCAATTTTTAGACACCATGGTCTACAAACAGGATGATAAACTATGTACCGATTTGTATACAAAGGTGACGGATAGGAACCGCCTCTTGTGCTATGATAGTTACCATCCTAGACGAATGATGGATTCGTTACCTTGGAGCCAGCTTATTCGGGTACGTCGAATTGTGACTGATACAGGGATTTGTGATAAAAGGTTGGACGAAATGTGTGACAAATTTATACGGAGAGGGTACCCATTGGTGAAAGTTATGGGACATAGGGAAAAAGCGGTGAGATTGACCGATGATGACCTACAAACCCATCAGAGTAGAGATAAACAAAAACGTGTGCCATTTGTGTCTACCTATTGTCCGGCCAGCAATGGCATTGCTAATATCCTCAATAAGCATTGGGGGATTTTACACAAGGGTTTACCTCAGATTCAAGATTTCGGCTTACGCCCTATCCTTTCGTATAGACGGGGACGTAATTTTAAAGATCTATTGGTCAAGTCAGATATTGGGACAGGCAGAGGGGCCATCCAGAGGACTTTGGTTCCTCCCCGGATGGGCAACTTTCCCTGCCTCAATTGTGCCTGTTGTGGCAATATGCTTAAGGGAGACAGTTTTTGCCATCCGCAGACTGGGAAAAAATTTCTTATTAAGGATCGGTACACGTGCTCATCAAAATTTGTTGTGTACCTGATAGTGTGCCCGTGTGGACTCATGTATGTCGGAGAAACGACAATGGAAGTGAGACAGCGAATAAGCAAGCACAAGAGCACGATACATACTAATTTGACCGATCTACCAATCCCTAAGCATTTCAGTGAGTGTAGACATTCTATTAACCAGCTGCGCTTTAGAGTAATTGATGGGGTCCCGGCCCTGAGGAGAGGGGGTGATAGGAAACTCAAACTGAAACAAAAAGAACTAAGGTGGATTTCAATGTTGGGAACATTGCAGCCCAGGGGGCTCAATTTAGAGTATAATCTTCAGATTTGTATGACATAACTGTCGTAATGACATTTGGGTCTGATGAGCTATGACTAATCCAGCAGTTGTATTTATGGATGTTGTGTTTTCCCCCCCACTCTCTTAGTGAGCGTGTCCTCTTCCGTGTATTTTATTTGCTTTTATATTTGTTTTTTTGTTTTTTGTTATTGAGATTTATATGTATTTAGTTTTATTATATCTTTTTTCTTTTCTGCGTTATTGAATTAAATGTTGATTTTTCATTTGAGTATAGGTGGGGGAGCTCATTTTCCTCTTTACTCCGCAAATGGTTTGTATTCTTTATTATTATGAGCTGGTTTCTTTCCTGGGCTTATTGCCTGGCAGGCTATGCTTGTGCGGCAGTGGTGGTTGCCATAGATATGGCTATGTCTGCGTTCCCCCTGTAGCGCAGGCTCAGTGCGGTGTGTGGGCGGGTTGGTTAACACAGTGTGCTTGCACTGCGGTGTCCGGCCCGGTCATGTGACTGGTTACTGTGTCCTGTGTCTTAGGGTGGTACTGGGTCGGGGGCGCTTCGCGCGTGCGCGTTCATTTCCATTGCAGGGCGGCCGGGTGGTTGTCTCTGCGGTGCGCCGGGTGCGCAGGTGCGGGCGGTCTTTGGCGTCTGGGACGCCTGGCGCGTGCGTGCTTGGGTGTGCTGTGGGGCGGTCATGTGGCCGGGCTGTGGTGCACCTTGTGCGCATGCGCCGGCGTCCTCCGACGATTGGACATATCCCTGCCCATCCTGATTGGTTGGATTTATTTTGTGCGCTCTTTTTCTTAGCATCCTGTGATTGGAGGATAAAGGGGACTGACTCATGGACATCGTGTGATTGGTGGAGGTGCCACCATAGCAACCTGACAACAGACACAACCATTGGATCAATGATGTATGACATGTTTGTTTATATATGGGATTTTAAGTATTATGCCCTTCTGTGTGTACATTTCTATGCGATATGGATAGTGGGAACATTATTTAAATGTAATTGGTTATATATAGGTATATTAGTAGATATTTAAGCAAATTTTGATGTATATTGAATAAAGGCCGCTTCTGGATGGTGATTGGTGCTCATGTGAGCTCCACACTATTTAAGATGGCCACTTTTGATATTGTGTATACTTGACAAAGGCCAACCTGGCCGAAACGTTGTATTTTACCATGGCAGAATAAAGATACGTTTTGGATTTTCATCACCTGGTATGGATGCTGCTCTTCCTTTTTCATGTACCTCTTGAAGCTCATCAAGAGAATCCCAAGAGTGTGCAAAGCAGTCATCAAAGCAAAAGGTGGCTACTTTGAAGAATCTAGAATATAAGACATAATTTCAGTTGTTTCACACTTTTTTGTTAAGTATATCATTCCACATGTGTTAATTCATACTTTTGATGCCTTCAGTGTGAATGTACAATTTTCATAGTCATGAAAATACAGAAAAATCTTTAAATGAGAAGGTGTGTCCAAACTTGTGGTCTGTACAGCATGTCAACTAAGGAATGTGCTCCTCAGACCATTTGGGGCATCACAATCATGGACCAGGTGTTAATCACAGAACAACAGAATAACACAGAATAACAATACATTTTCTCCATCTCACATCTATAGTTCTTCTTCATGTCACTTATCTTATCTATTGCATTATTCCTGAGTCCTCATGTGCATAAATATGTGACTCTTCAGATATGGAGTTATTATATGACCTGAGTGGTATTGAAAGCTTGCAATTTGTTACAATCATTTCATTTAGCCATTAAAAGGTATCAACCAATGAGGACGCTAAAATTTTAATATCTTTCTAAATACTGGCTAACACCGCACAAATATAAATATTTTTCCTGTATTAACCCCTTAGCGACTGCCGATACGCCTTTTAACGGCGGCCGCTAAGGGTACTTAAACCACAGCGCCGTTAATTAACGGCGCTGTGGAAAAAGTCCATAGCGCCCCCCAGAGGCCGATATTCTCCGGGGTCTCGGCTGCCGAAGGTAGCCGAGACCCCAGAGAACATGATTCGGGGGTTTTTTAACCCACCCCGCATTTGCGATCGCCGGTAATTAACCGTTTACCGGCGATCGCAAAAAAAAAAAAAAAAAAAAAGCGATCTCTTTTTAATTTCTCTGTCCTCCGATGTGATCGCACATCGGAGGACAGAGAAAAGGGGTCCCAGGTGGCCCCCCAATACTCACCTAGCTCCCCCGATGCTCCTCGTGTCTCCCGGTGGGCGCCACCATCTTCAAAATGGCGGGCGCATGCGCAGTGCGCCCGCCGGGCGGCACCGGGAGAATCTTTGGGGTCTCGGCTGCCGGGGGTAGCCGAGACCCCAAAGAGCATGATCGGGGTCGGTATTACCGACCCCTGTTTTGCGATCGCCGGTAATTAACCGTTTACCGGCGACCGCAAAAAAAAAAAAAAAAAAGTAAAGTGTAATTCTCTGTCCTCTGATGTGATCGCACATCAGAGGACAGAGAAATAGGGGGATTCGGGGACCCTAGCATACTCACCTAGGTCCCTGGATCCTCTTGCTGCTCCTCCTGGCCGCCGGCAGCAGAACATGGCGGACGCATGCCCAGTGCGCCCGCCATCTGTCTCCATCTGCCGGCCGGCAGGAGAACAGCAGTTGGGGCTAAAATTAGGGGTAGGGTTAGGGGTAGGGTTAGGGGTAGGGGTAGGGTTAGGGTTAGGGTTAGGGGTAGGGGTAGGGGTAGGGTTAGGGGTAGGGTTAGGGGTAGGGTTAGGGTTAGGGGTAGGGTTAGGGTTAGGGGTAGGGTTAGGGGTAGGGTTAGGGGTAGGGGTAGGGTTAGGGGTAGGGTTAGGGGTAGGGGTAGGGGTAGGGTTAGGGTTAGGGGTAGGGTTAGGGGTAGGGTTAGGGCTAGGGTTAGGGCTAGGGTTGGGGCTAAATTTAGGGTTAGGGTTGGGGCTAAATTTAGGGTTAGGGTTGGGGCTAAACTTAGGGTTAGGCTTCTTTCACACTTACGTCGGTACGCGGCCGTCGCAATGCGTCGGCCCGACATACCGACGCACGTTGTGAAAATTGTGCACAACGTGGGCAGCAGCTGTAGTTTTTCAACACATCCGCTGCCCAATCTATGTCCTGGGGAGGAGGGGGCGGAGTTACGGCCACGCATGCGCGGTCAGAAATGGCGGATGCGACGTACAAAAAAACGTTTCATTGAACGTTTTTTTTTTGCTGACGGTCCGCCAAAACACAACTGATCCAGTGCACGACGGACGCGACGTGTGGCCATCCGTCACGATCCGTCGGCAATACAAGTCTATGGGCAAAAAACGCATCCTGCGGGCACATTTGCAGGATCCGTTTCTTGTCCAAAACGACGGATTGCGACAGAATGCCAAACGACGCAAGTGTGGAAGTAGCCCTAGGGCTAGGGTTAGGGTTGGGGCTAAAGTTAGGGCTAGGGTTGGGGCTAAAGTTAGGGTTAGAGCTGGGATTAGTGTTAGGGTTTGGATTAGGGTTGGTATTAGGGTTAGGGTTGGCATTAGGGTTACGCTTGGGATTAGGGTTAGGTTTGGGATTAGGGTTAAGGTTAGGGTTGTGATTAGGGGTGTATTGGGATTAGGGTTAGGTTTGAGGTTAGGGTTGAGATTAGGATTAGGGGTGTGTTGGATTTAGGGTTTTGATTAGGGTTATGGTTAGGGTTGACATTAGGGTTGTTTTGGGGTAAGGGTTGTGATTATGGTTAGGGTTAGTGATTAGGATTATGGATGAGGTTGGGATTAGGGTTAGGGGTGTGTTGGGGTTAGGGTTGGAGCTAGAATTGGGGGGTTTCCACTGTTTAGGTACATCAGGGGGTCTCCAAACACGACAGCCAATTTTGCGCTCAAAAAGTCAAATGATGCTCCCTCCCTTCTGAGCTCTGCCGTGCGCCCAAACAGTGGGTTACCCCTACATATGGCGCATCAGCGTACTCGGGATAAATTGGACAACAACTTCTGGGGTCCAATTTCTCTTGTTACCCTTGTGAAAATAAAAACTTGGGGGCTACAAAATCTTTTTTGTGAAAAAAAAAAATATTTTTTATTTTCACGACTCTGTATTCTAAACTTCTGTGAAGCACTTGGGCATTCAAATTTCTCACCACACATCTAGATAAGTTCCTTGGGGGGTCTAGTTTCCAAAATGGGGTCACTTGTAGGGGGTTACTACAGTTTAGGTACATCAGGGGCTCTGCAATCGCAACATAATGCCCACAGACCATTCTATCAAAGTCTGCATTCCAAAAAGGCGCTTCTTCCCTTCCGAGCTCTGCCGTGCGCCCAAACAGTGGTTTACCCCCACATATGGCGCATCAGCGTACTTGGGATAAATTGGACAACAACTATTGCAGTCCAATTTCTCCTGTTACCCTTGTGAAAATAAAAACTTGGGGGCAACAATATCTTTTTTGTGGAAAAAAAAATATTTTTTATTTTCACGACTCTGCATTCTAAACTTCTGTGAAGCACTTGGGCATTCAAAGTTCTCACCACACATCTAGATAAGTTCCTTGGGGGGTCTAGTTTCCAAAATGGGGTCACTTGTGGAGGGTTTCTACTGGTTAGGTACATCAGGGGCTCTGCAAACGCAACATAATACCCGCAGACCATTCTATCAAAGTCTGCATTCCAAAACGACGCTCCTTCCTTCCGAGCTCTGCCGTGCGCCCAAACAGGGGTTTACCCCCACATATGGGGTACCAGCATACTGAGGACAAATTGGACAACAACTTTTGGGGTCCAATTTCTCTTGTTACCCTTGTGAAAATAATAATTTGGTGGCTAAAAAATCTTTTTTGTGGAAAAAAAAAATATTTTTTATTTTCACGGCTCTGCATTATAAACTTCTGTGAAGCACTTGGGCATTCAAGGTTCTCACCACACATCTAGATAAGTTCCATGGGGGGTCTAGTTTCCAAAATGGGGTCACTTGTGGGGGATTTCTACTGTTTAGGCACATCAGGGGCTCTCCAAACCCGACATGGCGTCCGATCTCAATTCCAGCCAATTCTACATTGAAAAAGTAAAACCGCACTCTTTCTCTTCCAAGCTCTGCGGTGCGCCCAAACAGTGGTTTACCCCCACATATTGGGTATCGACGTACTCAAGAGAAATTTCACAACAACTTTAATGGTCTAATTTTTCCTGTTACCCTTGTGAAAATAAACATTTGTGGGCAAAAAGATCATTTTTGTAGAAAAAATGCAAATTTTTTTTTCACGGCTCTACGTTATAAACTTCTGTGAAGCACATGGGGGTTCAAAGTGCTCGCCACACATCTAGATAAGTTCCTTAAGGGGTCTAGTTTCCAAAATGGTGTCACTTGTGGGGGGTTTCCACTGTTTAGGCACATCAGGGGCTCTCCAAACGCGACATGGCGTCCAATCTCAATTCCAGCCAATTCTACATTGAAAAAGTAAAACGGCACTCCTTCTCTTCCAAGCTCTGCGGTGCGCCCTAACAGTTGTTTACCTCCACATATTGGGTATCAGCGTACTCAGGAGAAATTGCACAACAACTTTTGTGGTCTAATTTCTCCTGTTACCCTTGTGAAAATAAAAATTTGTGGGCAAAAAGATCACTTTGTAGAAAAAATGCGATTTTTTTTTCACGGCTCTACGTTATAAACTTCTGTGAAGCACATGGGGGTTCAAAGTGCTCGCCACACATCTAGATAAGTTCCTTAAGGGGTCTAGTTTCCAAAATGGTGTCACTTGTGGGGGGTTTCCACTGTTTAGGCACATCAGGGGCTCTCCAAACGCGACATGGCGTCTGATCTCAATTCCAGCCAATTCAACATTGAAAAAGTAAAACGGCGCTCCTTCACTTCCAAGCTCTGCGGTGCGCCCAAACAGTGGTTTACCCTCACACATGGGGTATCGACTTATTCAGGAGAAATCGCACAACAACTTTTGTGGTCTAATTTCTCCTGTTACCCTTGTGAAAATAAGAATTTGTGGGCGAAAAATCATTTTTGTGTAAACAAAAGCGATTTTTTATTTTCACGGCTCTACGTTATAAACTTCTGTGAAGCACTTGGGGGTTCAAAGTGCTCACCACACATCTAGATAAGTTCCTTAAGGGGTCTAGTTTCCAAAATGGTGTCACTTGTGGGGAGTTTCCACTGTTTAGGCACATCAGGGGCTCTCTAAATGTGACATGGTGTCCGATCTCAATTCCAGCCAATTCTGCATTGAAAAAGTCAAACGGCGCTCCTTCACTTCTAAGTTCTGCGGTGCGCCCTAACAGTGGTTTACCCCCACATATGGGGTATTGGCGTATTCAGGAGAAATTGCATAACAAAATTTATGGTTACATTTCTGTTTTTACACTTGTGAAAATAAAAAAAATGGTTCTGAATTAAGATGTTTGCAAAAAAAAGTTAAATGTTCATTTTTTCCTTCCACATTGTTTCAGTTCCTGTGAAGCACGTAAAGGGTTAATAAACTTCTTGAATGTGGTTTTGAGAACCTTGAGGGGTGTAGTTTTTAGAATGGTGTCACACTTCATTATTTTCTATCATATAGACCCCTCAAAATGACTTCAAATGTGATGTGGTCCCTAAAAAAAAATGGTGTTGTAAAAATGAGAAATTGCTGGTCAACTTTTAACCCTTATAACTCCCTAACAAAAAAAATTTTGTTTCCAAAATTGTGCTGATGTAAAGTAGACATGTGGAAAATGTTATTTATTAACTATTTTTCATGACATATCTCTCTGATTTAAGGGCATAAAAATACAAAGTTTGAAAATTGCAAAATTTTAAAAATTTTCACCATATTTCCGTTTTTTTCATAAATAATCGCAAGTAATATCGAAGAAATGTTACCACTAACATGAAGTACAATATGTCACGAAAAAACAATCTCAGAATCAGCGGGATCCGTTGAAGCGTTCCAGAGTTATAACCTCATAAAGTGACAGTGGTCAGAATTGCAAAAATTGGCCTGGTCATTAAGTACCAAATTGGCTCTGTCACTAAGGGGTTAATCGCAGTGTGCTGGTGCACAGTATATGTATGTTTGTTTGCAAATTGGCCACAGGGTATTTGTGCACCTGCATATTAATAAAATTTTAAAGGTGTGAGAGTCATTTTTAGTATTTTGCATTGGAGGTGTGGCTACATTTAATGCTGTGCCCCCTTATACACCCACCTGTCCCCAAAAAGTTTAATTATAATTTAAGTGCATTTTTAATTTTTTACCAACTTCATTTGAGGCCTGACTTGGCACATGTAGAGGTGAGTCATAAAAGAGGTTTTAAAAGGTAATGCAAATGCCACAAATACAGAAAAATTCTGTGTGGGTACACCCGGGTGTATGATAGTTTTGCAATATAGCATTAGACAAGCAATCAATTACATAAATTCTCTATGACACATATATATCTCATCATATGTATTTTTTGTTCTAATTGCCATATCACTATAGAGGTAGAAAAATCCTCAACATATTGAGAGAGCAACAACAAGATGTCGTAGTATCACACACCATAATACAAATAAATCCTCATAGTACACAGCAAAATTCCACAAAACATAGAAGCGACTATATATAGGGGTCTAGCAGAAAGTAGCACATGTGAGTGTCACAATCCATGTTTTGGATCTGTGGCAGATCTGATTTCTCTCAGATTTAAACTTTTTTCCTTTTCTGGTTATTGGGGGTTAATGCAGTTTTCTCCCCCCCTTGGCCGCTGGTGTTATTGCATTTCATTGCATTGCTGATAGTTCAGCTGAAGTTTATGGTGACCACTCCCTCCATCCTTTAAAAGGTCACCTGCTTCATCAGCTGACTGTCGGTGTTAGTTCATTCTTCAGTGATCAAGCCAGGAGTAGCAGCTAGCTGGGAACTGTTGTTTTACTGCTGTGTTCTTCTCATCTGGTGTTTCTTCCTGCTGTGCTTTGCAGCATAAAGCTAAGTTTGGTTTTTCTTTTCCATTTCTGTTTTGGTGTTATTTTTACTCTGGTGCAGTACACCTCTCTTGGGGGAGAGTGGGTCACTTATAGGGTCTGTACAGGAGACAGGGATACGCTGGCGGCTCGGGCCTCCTAACCTTCATAGGTACCCCCGAGATAAGGGAAAGTTAGGGTCCCTTTTAGTGGCAGGGACAGGTGCGGGTTCCAATACGCCGTCCTGCCCCTTTATAGCTGTAAACGGCATGACAGTGAGTAGGCCTGTTATACAAATCACTTCAGTAACAAAATAAAGTATACCTAAGTGTCAGATGTAACAGAAACTGCCTGTAAATTAAGCTAAGGTAAAGCTACCCGATACATGTTTCGCTTGCAAATGCTACATCACATACTTACTGTATATGTATTTTGTCACTTTATTTTTCAGAGTGCAGCCAGGCCCAGCACCTTTGGTCTTGCAAACTAGGGTGTCTGTTCACAAGGGATGAATTTAGTGCTGGGCATCCCGACTGATCGAATATTATGGGCGTCACTAATAGGCTGTAAACCAGATAATCTGCTTTACCTGTATCTGAATATCACCCTACACAAGCCTTTTTTTTTGCAATCACATAATAAGCAGTCACTTCCTCCAAGAATTGGTAGGCTGTGAATGGTTGTCTTATCAGTATTTTGCACCTGTATTGCCGCCATCTTTACTACATGAGTTTGCTGCATTTGTTCGGAGACCTGGGAAGGTAAACACTTCTGCCCCTTTTCTGCTGCATTAATTCTTGAATTTTTAGAGTTTTTTTAATCCTCTTTCTGTGGCTTTGCTATTAAGTTTAGTGTTAGGACTCGCAAGTGTGAGGACCCTTGTCGCTGGTTGCAAGCTTGCATATCTTGGCCAAAATATCGACCAACACCTCACATATTTATAAGTACTTTTTGTACTTTATTTTTCAGGGTGCAGCACTTTTGGCCTAGTAAACTGGGGTTTCTGTTCACATGGGATGCAATTAGATAGTGTTGGGCAGTCCGCCTGATCGAATAGTATGGGCGTCACTAATAGGCTGTAAACCAGATACTGTGCTTTACCTACTGTATATGTGAACAGCACCCTTTGCAAGCCTCTTTTGTGCAATCATATAGTAAGCAGTCCCCCCCCCCTCCATTAATTGGTAGGCTGTGAGAGGTTATCTTATCAGTATTTTGCACCTGATTTGCCTCCATCTTTACTACATGGGTTTGCTGCATCCTCATAGTGCATTTGTTCAGAAACCTGGGCAGCTTAGCACTGCTGCCCCTTTTCTGCTGTATTAATTTTTGAATTTTTGAAGATTTTTTACTCCTTTTTCTGCGGCTTTGCTATTATGTGTAGGGCAACAATAGTCATTTAACTGTTGGAATTTGTATTGTATTGGCTTTCCTTTAATTAAAACCCTTAATGCAAAACAATGTAACATAGTAACATAGTAACATAGTTAGTAAGGCCGAAAAAAGACATTTGTCCATCCAGTTCAGCCTATATTCCATCATAATAAATCCCCAGATCTACGTCCTTCTACAGAACCTAATAATTGTATGATACAATATTGTTCTGCTCCAGGAAGACATCCAGGCCTCTCTTGAACCCCTCGACTGAGTTCGCCATCACCACCTCCTCAGGCAAGCAATTCCAGATTCTCACTGCCCTAACAGTAAAGAATCCTCTTCTATGTTGGTGGAAAAACCTTCTCTCCTCCAGATGCAAAGAATGCCCCCTTGTGCCCGTCACCTTCCTTGGTATAAACAGATCCTCAGCGAGATATTTGTATTGTCCCCTTATATACTTATACATGGTTATTAGATCGCCCCTCAGTCGTCTTTTTTCTAGACTAAATAATCCTAATTTCGCTAATCTATCTGGGTATTGTAGTTCTCCCATCCCCTTTATTAATTTTGTTGCCCTCCTTTGTACTCTCTCTAGTTCCATTATATCCTTCCTGAGCACCGGTGCCCAAAACTGGACACAGTACTCCATGTGCGGTCTAACTAGGGATTTGTACAGAGGCAGTATAATGCTCTCATCATGTGTATCCAGACCTCTTTTAATGCACCCCATGATCCTGTTTGCCTTGGCAGCTGCTGCCTGGCACTGGCTGCTCCAGGTAAGTTTATCATTAACTAGGATCCCCAAGTCCTTCTCCCTGTCAGATTTACCCAGTGGTTTCCCGTTCAGTGTGTAATGGTGATATTGATTCCCTCTTCCCATGTGTATAACCTTACATTTATCATTGTTAAACCTCATCTGCCACCTTTCAGCCCAAGTTTCCAACTTATCCAGATCCATCTGTAGCAGAATACTATCTTCTCTTGTATTAACTGCTTTACATAGTTTTGTATCATCTGCAAATATCGATATTTTACTGTGTAAACCTTCTACCAGATCATTAATGAATATGTTGAAGAGAACAGGTCCCAATACTGACCCCTGCGGTACCCCACTGGTCACAGCGACCCAGTTAGAGACTATACCATTTATAACCACCCTCTGCTTTCTATCACTAAGCCAGTTACTAACCCATTTACACACATTTTCCCCCAGACCAAGCATTCTCATTTTGTGTACCAACCTCTTGTGCGGCACGGTATCAAACGCTTTGGAAAAATCGAGATATACCACGTCCAATGACTCACCGTGGTCCAGCCTATAGCTTACCTCTTCATAAAAACTGATTAGATTGGTTTGACAGGAGCGATTTCTCATAAACCCATGCTGATATGGAGTTAAACAGTTATTCTCATTGAGATAATCCAGAATAACATCCCTCAGAAACCCTTCAAATATTTTACCAACAATAGAGGTTAGACTTACTGGCCTATAATTTCCAGGTTCACTTTTAGAGCCCTTTTTGAATATTGGCACCACATTTGCTATGCGCCAGTCCTGCGGAACAGACCCTGTCGCTATAGAGTCACTAAAAATTAGAAATAATGGTTTATCTATTACATTACTTAGTTCTCTTAGTACTCGTGGGTGTATGCCATCCGGACCCGGAGATTTATCTATTTTAATCTTATTTAGCCGGTTTCGCACCTCTTCTTGGGTTAGATTGGTGACCCTTAATATAGGGTTTTCATTGTTTCTTGGGATTTCACCTAGCATTTCATTTTCCACCGTGAATACCGTGGAGAAGAAGGTGTTTAATATGTTAGCTTTTTCCTCGTCATCTACAACCATTCTTTCCTCACTATTTTTTAAGGGGCCTACATTTTCAGTTTTTATTCTTTTACTATTGATATAGTTGAAGAACAGTTTGGGATTAGTTTTACTCTCCTTAGCAATGTGCTTCTCTGTTTCCTTTTTGGCAGCTTTAATTAGTTTTTTAGATAAAGTATTTTTCTCCCTATAGTTTTTTAGAGCTTCAATGGTGCCATCCTGCTTTAGTAGTGCAAATGCTTTCTTTTTACTGTTAATTGCCTGTCTTACTTCTTTGTTTAGCCACATTGGGTTTTTCCTATTTCTAGTCCTTTTATTCCCACAAGGTATAAACCGCTTACACTGCCTATTTAGGATGTTCTTAAACATTTCCCATTTATTATCTGTATTCTCATTTCTGAGGATATTGTCCCAGTCTACCAGATTAAGGGCATCTCTAAGCTGGTCAAACTTTGCCTTCCTAAAGTTCAATGTTTTTGTGACTCCCTGACAAGTCCCCCTAGTGAAAGACAGGTGAAACTGCACAATATTGTGGTCGCTATTTCCTAAATGCCCAACCACCTGCAGATTTGTTATTCTGTCAGGTCTATTAGATAGTATTAGGTCTAAAAGTGCTGCTCCTCTGGTTGGATTCTGCACCAATTGTGAAAGATAATTTTTCTTGGTTATTAGCAGAAACCTGTTGCCTTTATGGGTTTCACAGGTTTCTGTTTCCCAGTTAATATCCGGGTAGTTAAAGTCCCCCATAACCAGGACCTCTTTATGGGTTGCAGCTTCATCTATCTGCTTTAGAAGTAGACTTTCCATGCTTTCTGTTATATTTGGGGGTTTGTAACAGACCCCAATGAGAATTTTGTTACCATTTTTCCCTCCATGAATTTCAACCCATATGGACTTGACATCCTCATTCCCTTTGCTAATATCCTCCCTTAAAGTGGACTTTAGACAAGACTTTACATAGAGACAAACCCCTCCTCCTCTCCGATTTTTACGATCCTTTCTAAACAGACTGTAACCCTGTAAGTTAACTGCCCAGTCATAGCTTTCATCTAACCATGTCTCGGTTATTCCCACTATGTCAAAGTTACCTGTAGATATTTCTGCTTCTAGTTCTTCCATCTTGTTTGTCAGGCTTCTGGCGTTTGCGAGCATGCAGTTTAGAGGATTTTGTTTTGTTCCAATCTCCTCACTGTGGATTGTTTTAGAAATGTTCTTACCTCCCTTCTGAGTATGTTTTCCTGGGTCGTCTTTGTTCGAGTCTAATGTTTTTCTTCCCGTCCCCTCTTCTTCTAGTTTAACGCCCTCCTGATGAGTGTAGCGAGTCTTCTGGCGAATGTGTGTTTCCCAGGTTTGTTGAGGTGTAGTCCGTCTCTGGCGAGGAGTCCATCATACCAGTAATTCACACCGTGGTCCAGGAATCCAAATCCTTGTTGTCTGCACCATCGTCTTAGCCAGTTGTTTGCATCAAGGATCCTGTTCCATCTCCTGGTGCCATGCCCGTCTACTGGAAGGATAGAAGAAAAAACTACCTGTGCATCCAGTTCCTTTACTTTCTTCCCCAACTCTTCAAAGTCCTTGCAGATTGTCGGTAGGTCCTTCCTTGCCGTGTCATTGGTGCCAACATGTATCAGAAGAAATGGGTGGACGTCCTTGGAGCTGAAGAGCTTTGGTATCCTATCGGTCACATCCTTGATCATCGCACCTGGAAGGCAGCATACTTCTCTTGCAGTTATGTCCGGTCTGCAGATGGCTGCTTCGGTGCCTCTCAGTAGTGAGTCTCCCACCACCACCACTCTTCGTTGCTTCTTGGCTGTACTTTTTGCTGTCACTTGTTGCTGTGTGCCCTTTTCTTTTTTTGCTTGCTGGTATTGCTTCATTCTTAGGTGTGCCATCTTCATCCTCTACAAAGATTTGATATCGGTTCTTCAGTTGTGTGGTTGGTGATTTCTCCATGGTCTTCTTGCTTCTTTTGGTCACATGCTTCCACTCATCTGCTTTTGGAGGTTCTCTGACACTTTTTGCACCTTCTGTGACCAGTAGAGATGCTTCTGTTCTGTCTAGAAAGTCTTCATTCTCTTTGATGAGTTTCAAAGTTGCTATTCTTTCTTCCAGACCCCGCACCTTTTCTTCTAAAAGGGCCACTAGTCTACACTTCTGACAGGTGAAATTGGATTCTTCTTCTGGTCGATCTGTGAACATGTAGCACATGCTGCAGCTCACCATGTAGGTTGTCACATCTGCCATGTTGCTCCTAGATCCTGCTGACTTGCTGTGTGTTTTCCTTCTTGTGTAATCTACTCAGCCAAGCTCTCTTGCAATAATGTCCTACAGGCACGCGGTTTGGTGATGCTTTCGAAGCAGCTGGTCCCGGCTGTACCCAACGATCTTCTAGCTTAGGGAGACTTCGCTTCTCCCAGAAGGCACCTGGAATATGCAAATTAGCCTCCTGAAGCTTGAATCCCTGGTTTGGTGATGCTTTCGAAGCAGCTGGTCCCGGCTGTACCCAACGATCTTCTAGCTTAGGGAGACTTCGCTTCTCCCAGAAGGCACCTGGAATATGCAATGTAGTAGAGTCAATAAAATATGATGAAGCAGATTTACTTTTTTCAATTCACCTAAACTTTAGCAGAAGTGCGGAATTGAGACAAATGCTATGGCTAATTATAGACCTATTGTTTTTTTTATCTAACAATTTGTATATGTATTCCAAAAAGAGTATGACTTATTAGCAAAATATGTGGGAACATAATGGTTCTCATTATAGCAACAAACTGAAAATGGAGAACTGCAGTCTAATCTTCACTGGAGAAAAAATGGGAAAAAGTTAGATAGAATGAAGGGAGGGAAGAAGGAAAGAAGGAAGGAAGAAATGAAGGTAGGAAGGAAAAAAGGATAGCCTTGTTTATTGGAAGTACCTTTTAGAAGAGCTAACTATGAAAACTGACAAATCAGCTGCTTTAAAAAGCCTTGAAACATATCTAGGAATAAATGTTAAAGGGAACCTTTCACCATGTTTTCCCAATGCAGAATACTGTCACCAACAAAACAGGTGTGGTATATGAATTGTCAACCCCTTTCTGCATAGATCCAAAAATAAATTTTATAATGCCCCCATACCATGCAGTCTACCCTGATGGGTGTACCTGGTCTTGATCCAACACGTTCTCATCTGTCGCAAATTCCGTCCTCTTTCCCTGCGTCATGTGGTTGACGTCCTACATTATCAACATTTTGTCCCTCAATCACACTTTACAGGCATATTTTGGTTAGCCCTCAGCAAGGAAGAGCAAAATAATGAAATGCACATGCACCCAGAAAGGCCAAAGAGCGATGATGACCCAAATGTGAAGTATGCATAATATAGCACTTTGCTCTATCCTCAGCAAGGGAAGAGCAAAGTATGCCTGTGCAGGAGGGCAATTGTGGGACACTGTGTTGCTGACTTAGGATACATTATCCACATGAAGCAGGACAGGAGGACGGTGTTTGCGACCAGACAGGAGGAACTAGATCAAGATCAGAGATGCCCGTTGGACCATACCTTATAGGGGCACTATAAAATCAATTTTCTGTCTATGCAAGGGGGCTAGATACTCATATACATCTTAATAGAATACTATTGCAGTAAAGGTAATGGCAGTAAAGGTATTGACAGTAATTTATATTTATATAACCCGATTACAGGTTTCTTTAACCCCATTCTGACATCGGGCGTCCCTTTGATGCGTGCTCTGGCAGTGAGCCCACATCTTTCCTGGCCCGGGACTTCCTCTGGTGGAATTGCGATCCACCCTCGGCTATTAATCCGCTAAATGCTGCTATCAAATGCTGACAGCGGCATTTAACTTGCGATTTCAGTAATTGCGACGGAAATCCACCCGTCGGTGACTCCTGTCACATGGTTGCAAATGACCGATGGGTTGGCATGACAAACAGACATCTACTGAAGACCCTAATGATTGTCACTGCTGTCTTGCTGAGAGCGCCGTCCAGTGAGCAGTGCTCATGGCAAGTGAGTAATTCTTCTACATACAGGCGATCTGATCATCAACTGTATGTAGAAGAGCCGATCAGGTTATATCAGCTTCTAGTCTCCCATGGAGACTATTGAAGCATGGCAAAAGTAAAAAAAAATATTTTTAAAAATATGAAAAAATAAAAAAAAAATATAAAAGTTCAAATCACCTCCCTTTTGCCCCATTTCAAAAATCAGACATTCACATATTTGGTATAACCGCATTCATAATCACCCGATCTTTTAACATTAAAAAGGATCAACCTGATCGCTAAACGGCATAGCGAGAAAAAAAGTTAAAACATGAGAATTATGTTTTCTTGTTTGCCATGACATTGCATTAAAATGCAATAACTTTTTTTGCTTGGCGCGAAAAAGATAAGCCGTCACCCAACCTGAGATCACGACCAATGGAGACGCTATGGCATCGGAAAATGGCACAATTATTTATACTTTTTACAAGAGTTGGAATTTTTTTTCACCACTTAGATATAAAGAACCTAGACATTTTTGGTATCTATGAACTGGTAATGACCTGGATAATCATATTCGCAGGTCACATTTAGCATTTAGTGAGCATAGTAAAAAATCAAAGCAAAAAACAAATGCACTTTTTTTGCAATTTCATCTCACTTTGAATTTTTTTCCTATTTTCCTGTACATGATATGTTAAAACCAATTGTTAGGGATCGAGTTCCCACCTCTGCACAGGGGGAATCTCGATCCATTTCCACTGCAGTTTCCCATTCTTCTCCTGAACCAGTGGAGCCTGCTCAGCGAGCCCGTCAGTCCCAGCGTCTCGCTCAGTCTGACACTGTGCAAAGGGTTACTGCTGCCTTTCCAGCTTCTGCCATTGTAGCCAGTACTGGTCAGTGGCAAGCAGACGTCTTTGGGACTAAGTCCTATTTTTCCCCTTCTGAACATGCCCAGGGTAAGATCTCTCATTGGAGATCAAGGGTCACATGCTCAGGTACTGCAGCAACTCCCCATTGGTCCTCTAGGAAGGTCCTGAAGTTGCTCAAGTTCTGTTGCAGCCTCCCATTGGTCTTTCTGGGAAGGTCCTGTAGTTGCTGCAGCTATAAAAGGTTCGCATGACCGCACGGCCATGCACTAGTATAAATCCTTATTATGTGCTTTGTGCCAGTGTGGTCATATATACCTGTGGTCAAGGTCAGCTGTAAAAGCCATTAGAATACCGGCACCTCCGGTCAGGAGTTTGGTTGCATGTATTCAGGGCCTGGCTGAAATAAGCCACTAGAATACTGGCTCCTCCGGTGAGGAATTGGTTGTGTGTTTTCCTGACTGCATGACCACTGACTGCTATCTGCTCAGCAGTTATCTGTGTGCTCCTGTGAGCTTAACAGGACACAGTCCTTTTCCATACCAGCGACTCTGTGAGGTAACAGAGTTCGCGTATACCGCCATATAGTGCCATTTACTAGCAGCAGGTTCCTCCTGCACAGTGGAACCCGGGCTGCGAACGCACCAATAACATCATCTATTTACTCGGTGCGTTCCGCAAGCCTTAACACCAATGGTGTTGTTTAGAAGTACAACTCGTCCTGCAAAAAACAAGCCCTCAATTGACCATTTTGACCTAAAAAAAAGTTATCGCTCTGGGAAGAAGGATAGCAAAAAATGAAAATGCAAAATCAAAAATACTCCTGGTTGTTAAGTGGTTAAGCCAAAAAATCATCTATAGACCATCTGTTTCGAGGCGGTTTCTGCTCATCGGTGTAGTGTTTATTTTGTTCTACAAGAAAGCTAATAAACAGAAAGAGGAAGGAATTAGCTTAGCTAGACAGGATGCATTTCAAATTGAGTATTCCAAATTGTACCAAGTTTCTCATCCATCATGAGTAGAGTTGAGCAACTTTTACTTTTTTAGGATCAAGTCAGGTTTCGCTTTGTCAAAAGTCGGGTCAGGTGAAATCGGCCGATTATTGCGAAAAGTCAGGGGCTGACCGAAACAAGAAATCCAATGCAAGTCAACGGGGAATCAAAGTCGGCAGTGAGTGGAGGACAGGAAAACACCTACAGTGTCCATTTTAATGCCAAAAACATCAATTCTTATTTCTTAAGCTTGTCAATCTTAATTTACTTTATAATAGTTAGGCATTGAAAACAGGGGGTCATTTGGCTAAAGTTATAGGGGGGTAGGGCTGGCTCAAGATTTTCGTGGGCCTAGGAAACGCGGAACACGTCACGGCGGTGGAGCAGGGAGAGGTAAGTATTTCAACTTTGCAAGTGCTGTGATCCTGAGCAAGCAGGGGGGGCACTCGTTAGCACTTGGCAATGGCACAGGGCCCCTCATAGCACGGCAGTGTGTTTGACGGTGGGTGGCTCCTCCCACTGTCAGAGACACTTTTGCGTACTATGAGGGGCCCTGTCCCAGTGATGTCGCCAACGAGTATGCCCCCCCACCTGATGAAGGAACCTGCACTTTCATCTGCACCTTCCTCTTTGTCCCCGTGTAAGGTGGCATAGTATGCGGGAAGGAGAACCTGACTTTCAGCAGGGTCTGATTCTCTCTGTGTAGAGTGCAAGGGTAATGTAGTGGTCTGGGTCAATGTACCAGCAAACTCATCTAGCAGTGGATGGGCAATGTGCAGGATGAGGAGGAAACAAAGAAATATAGGCCCAAATAATAAAGTAGGCTAAATGCAGTTCAAAATTGGTAACAGGACTTAATATGCGGCATAGCTTTGTTCAGTGGAGGACAACTGTAATGAGTGGCGCAGACACAGTTAGTAGGCCCAAAATAAAAAAGTAGGTTAAATTCAGTTCAAAATTTGTAACAGGACTAAACAGGCGGCCTAGCTTTGTTCAGTGGAGGACATCTGTAATGAGTGGTGCAGACACAGTTGGTAGGCCCAAATACAAAATTAGGCTAAATGCAGTTCAAAATTGGTAACAGGACTAAACAGGCGGCATTGCTTTGTTCAGTGGAGGACAACTGTAACGAGTGGCGCAGACACAGTTTGTAGGCCCACAATAAAAAAAAAGTAGGCTAAATATAGTTCAAAATTGGTAACAGGACTAAACAGGCGGCATAGCTCGGTACTGGGGTGGGCTCCTCTGCTGATTAGCAGACAGTGGTAGTAGGCGCAAAGTATTAACTGGTCTAAATGAAGGCCAGGGCCCCTGTATACTTTAACTATCATCTATCATTTCAACAAATTTGTATTGGCAGTGCCATTGAAGGATGTAACAGCAAAGACTACACAGTGGTGTAGCAGGGTAAGGTAAGTATTGCAAGTGATAGAGCACTGTTCGAGCTGGGGGGAACACTCTCTCGTGGGCGGCGGTACTGGCACAAGGCCGCTCACATTATGACGGTGTGTCTGACGTTGGTTGTGCACCACCACCGTCAGAGACACTTCATTGTACTATGAGGGACCCTGTGCCAGTGCCGTCACCCAAGAGTGGGCGCACCCACCTGTCCAGGGAAATGGCATTCGCACGGGTGCTTGCGCCAGGTGGTGACCACGGCCCTGTGGGGGGAGTCAGCCCATTTAGGGAGGTATAAAAATGGCCTATGATGGACATTCAGCAACTGCAAATGGCGGAATTGGAAAAGTCAGTAAGAGGAGGCCAAAAACAAGACATTTTTCAGGCAAGCTATGTGTCAGCAGGAGAAGGTGGGGCAAAATAATTTGAAATCCATGATTGGTTCATTTTAATGAAGGATAGATCCTCAACATTCTGGGTAGACAGACGTGTCCTTTTTTCGGTCAGTATTGAACCAGCAGCACTGAAGACTATCTGATAGCACACTAGAAGCAGGGCAAGCGAGCTCCTGTAATGCATATTCTGCCAATTCAGGCCAGGTGTCTATTTTAGATGCCTAGTAATCAAAGGGGAATGACCTGTGAGGGAGAACATCGATAACCAAATGGTCTACAAGAGTTGCTTGTTTGAGCAAATATTGGCTACCAAGGTTCACATGTGGCATGATATTTTGTAATTTTCCTTTATATCGTGGATCCAGGAGGCAGGCCAACCAGTAATCGCCATCGGTCATCATTTTAATAATGTGGGGGTCCATTTTTAGGATACGCAAGGCATACTCAGCCATGTGGGCCAATGTTCAAGGTGTCAATTCACTGCTTGTGCTGGGTTGAGAAGCACTTTCTTGCAAATCAACATCTCTTGTGTCCCGCAAAAACCCTGTACCTGACCTGGCAATGCCACCAGTTTTTACTGCCCCCTGTGAAGCATCCTCCTCCCATAAATATTCATCCCCATCATCCTCCTCCTCTTCATCCGCCACCTCATCCAGGAGAGTTCCCTGAGCAGACAATGGCTGACTGTCATCAAGGTTTCCCTCCTCCTCGGCTGCAAACGCCAGCTCCTTAATGTGTCACACTTTGCATCAGCAAACGCATGTGATTGTGAGATGATCATGCTTATGATGGCATCGTCTGCACTTACCAGCTGTGTGCATTCCTCAAAACACTGAAGGACTTGACAGAGGACATGAAGCTTTGACCACTGCACACCAGACAACACCCTGTCTGCCATCCAACTGCCTGCCCGTGTATGTGTATCCTCCCACAAATTAATTACAACATGCCTCTGTTCGCTCAGCCTCTGAACCATGTGCAGTGTGGAGTTTCAGCTTGTTGCAACGTCGATTATTAGACGTGCTGGGGAAGATTCAGCATTCGCTGATGGTTCAGCATACGGCTGGAGTGTACGGGCGACTGGTAGATGTGCGAGCAAAGTCTTCGCGCCTTCAGGAGCAGGGCTGGTAACTCCGGATAATTTTTGAGGAAGCACTGCACCACCAGGTTCAAGGTGTGAGCCAGACAAGATATGTGTTTAAGTTCTGAGAGGGCTATGGCAGCCATAAAATTCCTTCCGTTATCACTGACTACGTTACCTGCCTCAAGATGTACACTGCCCAGCCATGACTGAGTTTGTTGCGGCAAGTACTCGGCCAGTACTTCCGCAGTGTGTCTGTTGTCGCCCAAACACTTCATTTGTAACACAGCCTGCTGATGCTTACCACTAGCTGTTCGATAATGGGACACCTCGTGTGCAACACTGGCAGCTGCGCATGGAGTGGTAATGCGACTGCGCTCTGTGGACGAGCTTTCGCTTCTGGAGGAGGAGGGGTGGCGAATGCCTACAGCCAACTGTTTCCTAGACCGTGGGCTAGGCAGACCTGTTCCACTATGGCTGTCCCCTGTGGACCCTGCATCCACCACATTAACCCAGTGTGCCATGAAGTACACATAACGTCCCTGGCCATGCCTACTGGTCCATACATCTGTTGTGAGGTGCATCTTTCTACTGACTGATTGCCTCAGTGTATGGACAATGTGGTCTTTGACATGCTGATGAAGGGCTGGGATGGCTTTTCTCACAAAGAAGTGTCAACTGGGTAGGTCATAGCGTGGTACTGCGTAGGCCATCAGGGCATTGAAAGCTTTGCTTTCAATCAACCAGTAGGGCATCATCTCTAACATGATTAGTCTAGCAATGTGGGCATTCAAACCCTGTGTACGCGGATGAGAGGATGCGTACTTTCTTTTCCTAACGAGAGTTTCCTATAGGGTGAGCTGGACTGGAGAGGTGCATATGGTGGAACTAGCGGTGGTGGTGGTGGACATGGCGGATTGAGAGAGGGTTGATGATGGTATTCTTGATGTTGGCCTACATACAGTGTTTCCTACCAATAACCTTGTGATTCCCTGACTGCTTTGGCCATGCGACGATACCTCCACATTTGCTGCTGGTGGTGTCCTAACCGGTGGGCTTACAGTGAGGGAAGCAATGTAGCGTTGCTGACTACCTTCATTCTGAGCAGGTGCACCAACGGTACAGGACATTTGGTAGTTAGTCCAGGCTTGCAAGTGCATGCTGGTTAAATGCCTAAGCATGCACATTGTATTTAAATTTTGAAGATTCTTCCCTCTGCTAAAGGTCTTTGAGCATTTCTTACAGATAACTTTTGACTGATAATTCAGATCTTGGTTAAAAAATTCCCACACTGCACTCTTCCTACTATGGAATACCTTTTCAGGCATTGCACGCTGTGCTACTTTCACCGGATGGCCACACTCTCCTAAAACTGTTTTTGTTTCTGACAAACATTTTTGGCCTGATACGGGCCTGCCAGGTGACGGCTGTTGCAATGTAGATGGCTGCTGCGGATTATCCTCCTCCGCTTCTGAGCTACTGGCAGCGGCACCCTCTTCCCCCAATGGCTGCCAATCTGGGTCAACAACTGGGTCATCTATCACCTCTCCTTCAATGTCATGTGCACCTTCCTCTGTGTCACCGTGTAAGGTGCTATAGCGTTCGTGACGGGGCACCATAGTCTCATCAGGGTCAGATTCTGGCTCAGTATACTGCGAGGGCAATGTAGTAATCTGAGTCAATAGAACAGCATAATAATCTAGCTGTGGCTGTGCATCAGTGCACTCCATGTCCGATTCATCTTGTAATGGGCAGTTAACAATTTCCCGTTCTAACCCAGGAACGGTATGTGTAAAGAGCTCCATGGAGTAACCAATAATGTCGCCTGATGCATCCTTCACTTTTGGTTTGGGTGAAGGACACAAGGAAATGTCTTGTTCCTGACCGGGAGCATCCACTGACGACTTTTATATTTGGAACTTTCTGAAGAGGAGGCGAAAGAGCTAGAGGCTGAGTCAGCAAGGAAAGCCAAAACTTTTTCCTGCTGCTCCAGCTTTAAAAGCCATTTTCCTACTCACAGATAAGGGAGCCATCGAGGCCTTGTGTTGCCAGACGATGACGCTGGCTCAACACCTCCAGCCTTAGGTGCTATTGTGCTTTTGCCACTACCACCAGATGCACCACCACCACCATCAGTACCAGCTAGCAACCACCGCCCACGGCCTCTTCCACCTGACTTCCTCATTTTTGGGAAAATCTAACCAATATAACAACCATTATATGTTACTTTAAAACAAGGTAGGAGGTGTATATAAACATGTTAAGATTTTAAATCTTCCTTTTTTGGGAGACTGAACAAAAAAATCAGGCCCTGTGCAAAAAACAAAACACAATGTAAATGGCTGAAAGTGGCTGGATGATATACCACAAACAGGCCTGAAATATATCCCCTTTGTGATAATTTGAATCTCACTTTTTTTTTTGGGGGGAGACTAAACCAAACCTCAGGCCTTGTGCATAAAACAACACAACGTAAGTGGCAGAAAGTGGCTGGCTGCTATACCACAAACTAACAGGACTGAAATATATCCACCTTGTGAGAATTTGAATCTCACTTTTTTTTGGGGGGAGACTAAACCAAACCTCAGGCCCTGTGCATAAAACAACACAATGTAAGTGGCAGAAAGTGGCTGGAAGATATATGAAAAAATGCAAGGACTGTAGTACAATTTCAATGATCTCAGGACAAGTATGGCAGCAATAAAAAGGACTGTTGCACACAAAAGTGTGGACAAATGAACAAGATAACTGTGCAGAAAGGAGCAACAGGATTTTTGGTTTTAAAAAAGCAGTTGGTTTGCACAGCAGCATGCAAACAGCAATGCAGCTATCAGGGAGCCTTATAAGGCAGCCTAATAAGCTACAGAGCTGATGCACAAAAATATAGCCTCCACTGTCCCTGCAAACAAATGGTGGTGTTGGACAGTGGAAATCGCTACAGCACAAGCAATTTCGGGGCTTAATCTTCCCTCCCTAACTATATCCCTTCTTGTGATGAAGCTTCGGCAACCTCTCCCTATGCTGTGATCGGCAGAAGTAAGATGGCGGTCGGCGGGAACGCCCCTTTATAGCCCCTGTGACGCCGCAGAAAGCAAGCCAATCACTGTCATGCCCTTCACTAAGATGGTGGGGACCGAGACCTATGTCATCACGCTGCCCACACTCTGCGTCCTCCTTCATTGGCTGAAAAATGGCGCTGAACACGTCATACGAAACGCGACTTTGGAGCGAAGATCGCCGACCTCATGGCCGATCCCACACTAGGATCGGGTCGGGTTTCATGAAACCCAACTTTGCCAAAAGTCGGCGATGTTTCAATTTGTCTGATCCGTTTCGCTCAACCCTAATCATGAGCCAACATGATAAATTTGGAAGAATAGTTTTTTTTAGTCTGTTTTCACCAACTATTTTATATTTCATTAGTAAATCTGTCTCAATATTATATCATAAGGAGCTGTGTCCAATAATTAATTCAGTCTTCCTATATTTTACAGCAAAAAGAAAACAACTCCAATCTGCTTCATCTCTCTTTTTATGTCCAGTGTTAAATTACAGTATGAATGGGTTCAACTTTGGGTGAAAAAGTAAAATATGTGGAAACTGGTATTTGAACCATTCCTAATGTGTTATTTTTTGCACTTTGCAAATTAAATTGATGCACTCAAAAAAACATATGCTTATATTTAGATTAATAATATTAAAGTGAATACTTATGTCTCCATTGTGTAGTGATGCTTAAATCCTCTCTTTTTCTTTGGTCATACTGAAATTCTGCTATGTTGAGATAACAGGCCTCTCAGTGAGAGATTGCCTGACCAGTCAGTAAGTGAATTGCTGTTCCAGCATTTTGGACCTCTTTGTAGGAAAAGATGAAGAAATAGAGAAACCTTAAAATAGTTTTTTTGTCCATTAAAAAGTAAAGCTGTGTGTCAGATTTACATTGAAGTCTGGCTGTAACATAATCGCTCTAATTAAATCCATCTTTTCTAAAACATCAGAAAACAGAATATCATCATGTGAAATGACATTATCAATAGACTTTTTCGAATTTATTAAAATATGTATATGGGTGAAAGGAAATAGGAACTGACAATCAGCTGTGGCTTATGAATTTTGCATGATGTAGAAATGGTTGAAGTAAAGAATACCATAAAACCAAACACAAAAACACAAAATAAAAAGGCAGAATTGATGTTTTTAAATTCCTTTCACTATAGTTTAACTTTTTTTGCATTATATTTTTCCAACATCCAAATTGTCTAGGAAAAAACAAGACTTTATTTTATTTTTTCTGCACAACACTAAATGGACGTTCTGTTTTCTGTACAGTAATTAAATAATATATGTATATAAAGATGAGTGTATGTGAGTATGTATGTATGTGTGTATCGACGAGGATGTCATAACGGTTGTCATGGCGATGATGATGTCATAAAAGTTGCCATGGCGAAGATGATGTCATAACGGTTGCCATGGCAATGATGATGTCAATATGTGTGTATCGATGATGATGTCATAATGGTTGCCATGGCGACAATGATGTCATAAAGGCTGCCATGTCAAGGATGATGTAATAATGGTTGCCATGGTGACGATGATGTCATAATAGGTTGCAATGGTGACAATGATGTCAGAATTGTTGCCATGGTGAAGATAATGTCATAATGGGTATATGGGCATGGAACAATGGGATAAAGGATGAGTGATGGGTATATGGGCACGGGACTATGGGATGGAGGATGTGTGATGGGCATATGGGCACGGGACTATGGGATGGAGGATGTGTATGATGGGTATATGGGCAAGGGACTATGGGATGGAGGTTATGTATGATGGGTATTTGGGCATGGGACTATGAGGTGGAGGATATGTATGATAGGTATATGGGCATGGGACTATGGGATGGAGAATGTCTGATGGTATATATGCACGGGACTATGGGATGGAGGATATGTAAAATGGGAATATGGGCACAGGAATATGGTATGGAAGTTATGTATGATGGGCATATGGACACTGGACTATGAGATGGAGAATATGTATGATGGGAATATGGGCAACTCCGGGCTCTTCAGATAGTAAGTTACAATTCTCTGGTAGTAATCTTGTCACTGAGATCTGCACTGGGGAATGGGGGACTTATTACCTCTTTTTACCTCTGCTTCCATGGAGAAATGGGGTAGCAAGCACACTGTATTTTCATTTATTCTCTGTCTCGAAGATATTTTTGCGCACAGCACTTCACTACCAACAGCAGTCCCCTAGAAGAAGTAACAGAAATGCACATACTCAACAATTGCTCAATTCATATGGGGACAGAAGTGCCATATTACGCTAATTGGCAGCAGTCTCAGTCTCCTCGCGAACCCTGTTATCTAGAAGCAGAAACGCCTTGAGGTGGGACATCCAACATGGTTGGAACATGGCCTTTCTGAGACTGATAATTATCTCCAATTGATGCTAAATGGATTCCAGTGAAGCATTAGTTTAATATAACCTCTTTTATAATTCTGAATTGCTTTTGTTAATTATTTTCACTTGGTAAATAATTAGGGACACTTTAGAGACAGCTGTCGAGTGGAGGTGCCATATCGTTTATTATGACAAGGCAGGGAGCAGGTATTTCTAAAGGGCTTACCAGGGTCAGTACAGGTTATCCTTATCCATATTCCCTGAACACATTTTTTCTTTTCTTTACATATGTCTTTGGGGAAAAACTTCATAATATTGTAGGGCTTTTTTAATACTATTGATACTAGTAACCTATTTAGATTCTGAACTATCTACTATATAATTGTCTAAGGGTCACTTCCGTCTTTCTGTCCTTCTGTCTTTCTGTCATGGATATCCATTGGTCGCGGCCTTTGTCTGTCAAGGAAATGCAAGTCACTGATTGGTCGTGGCAAAACAGCCATGACCAATCAGCGACGGGCACAGTCTGGAAGAAAATGGCCGCTCCTTACTCCCCGCAGTCACTGCCCGATGCCCGCATACTCCCCTCCAGCCACTGCTAACACAGGGTTAATGCCGGTGGTAACGGACCACAATATGCCGCAAGTAACGCACTCCGTTAGCGCCGCTATTAACCCTGTGTGTCCCCAACTCTTTACTATTGATGACTATTTCAATAGTAAAAAATATAATGTTAAAAATTAATAAAAAAACAAAAAACCTGCTATACTCACCCTACGTTGTCCGCCGAGCAGGCCGCCATCTTCCGTTCCCGGCGATGCATTGCAAAATTACCCAGAAGACTTAGCGGCCTCACGAGACCGCTAAGTCATCTGGGTAATTTCGCAATGCATCCTGGGAATGGAAGATGGCAGCAGCCGCGTGCTACAACGGGCCCTCGGATCGGAAGGTGAGTATGTTAGAACTTCAAGGGGCCCTCGGATCGGAAGGTGAGTATATTTATTTTTTTATTTTTTAACCTGTGACATACGTGGCTGGGCAATATACTACGTAGACGAGCAATATACTACGTGACTGGGCAATATACTTTGTAGCTGAGCAATATACTAGCTTGCTGTGCAATATACTACATCACTGGACAATATACTACATCGCTGTGCAATATACTATGTGGCTGGGCAATATACTACATGACTGGGCAATATAGTATGTGGCTGGGCAATATACTACGTGGCTCTGTGCTGTGTGGAGATCAGACTGAACTAAAGGAATCCGTCTTGTCTTCTTCCTGAGAAATCTCGCTTACAACAAGATACATTTCTGCTGACTTGACATTTCCTTTTATGGAAGTAATCATGTGTGCATTCCTTCTTTCAATAGCAGCCTTTCATTCACCTTCCAGATGATGTAACTTTCTACTGATAAAGACTGGTATAGATTGTTTATGTAAGAGATAGTGAAATATGAGCGCTTGTGCGCATGTCTGTAAAAGAATAATTATTTTCTATATAAAGGGAGGGCAAAGCCCAGAGAGAGAGATGTGCTCCTGGGCTTCCCTTGTATATGATCACACAATACCTTGTTTGCGTGTCATTTACTTAGGATCCCTACCTCTAGTAAGCCAGGGACTGAGAAGGACTTAACATTTCTTTGGCGCACCGAACAGGGACCCGAGATGAGAGTATTTGCTCGAGATTCACCTGCGGATACGGACAACGGAGATCTGGGATAATGGACGGCAAATGAACTGAAAAACCTGGCCAGGTAGGAGACATTATTAGTTCTCTTTTATCTGCCTTGTATTATCCGAAAGATCTCTATGAGCCGTGTCACGCTGGGTTAGTCTAGTAGTGAGTAGATACCTATAAAACTCGGGTTACTATATTGTATAGATTTATGAGTCCTGTCCCTGGCAGTGTGTGAACAGAGTGAAGGTTGTGGTATGTTGTGAAAGAAGAGCAAAAGTGCGTAGAAAAATAAGCCGAAATAGTTGGGGTATAAGCCTTATACACGGAAGTCAGCCTAACTGGGTCATGTGGTTGCGTCCTTTCGGGGAGACCTCCGCCCATGCTTGACTCTCATTTAAGTGCTTAACCTCCTTCATTTCTGGATAAGGTTTGATAGAATGAGCCCAGGACGCGGGTCCATGAGCCTGGGACAAGTATGCTAACTGACACAGAAAGTTTTGTGATCTGTATGGTGTTGCTGGGTCTGTTTGCGTGCATAATAGCACTTAAGTACATTCTGCACATTAGAAAGAATGGAGCAGATCAGCCCTTCAATATTTTAGCTCCCTAGGAGAGAAGGCAACGAGACATCACCTAGGATAAGTGATTGTCCAAACGTCACCTGGGGTAGAAATAGCTAATATTGAAAAAAAAGAAAAATGGGAAATAAACAGACAAAATCCGTCTTAGGACAAGTAGAAGCAAAAGATATCATACAGGAAAGACAGTCAGAAGGCAGATCAGAAGGGTAAGAGAAAAAATGGGAATTTCAGAAGCACTTATGTTTAGCACTGAATGGGAAAGACTGAGTAAAGAACGAGGTGGAATTATCAAAGACAATGGGTGGGAAGAAATCATACACTGTATGATAGAGGTCTCAAAAACAGCTAAAGAGGAGAATTGGAAGTATGATCCAGACACTTCCAAATGGATTATGGGGAAGGGAAAAAGTTGTGACATAATCCCACCACCTTACCTAGATCCAAAAGCCCAATCATTTGTACCATCTGGAGGAGCAGAAGGAGGAAAACAATTTCCAGCCTTGTATCCCAATCTTGGTGGGGTAGGAGGATGGGTATGTTCACACTGTGGACAACAAAATCCAGATTGGAGAAATGATTGCCTAGTCTGTGGTACACCTAGACATGGCGCTGTACTTGCCCCTGTTAGGGTAGTACCAAGACCCTTTAGGGAACCTGGTGCTGACGGGGTAATGGGAACTAGATATCACCAGACCCGACAGTATTTTCCTTGGTCCCCTGCTGAAGGTATGTCCCTCCTGCATAATGCGCCTGATCCCACTCAATATCCCATCCGATTTGCACAATACATACAACAAATCATGCAGACTCATGCTGGGGTCTGGGCGGACGGGGAAGAATTATGTAGAATGAAAATGTCCCCCGGACTTTTTCAGGAATTATTGACACACCTACAGCCCAATAGACCAGTGGCAGAAGGGGGTGCCTTACAGACAGAAGCATCAGGTACCCAGTTCACAGAGGCATTAATAATTTTCATGAGAGAAAAACAGAGGGAAAGGGGATCTACGGGTGTGATTATGCAGAAATTTGGGCAAAGTATTGAAGAATATAGTCAAGAATTAGAAAATAGCTTTAGGGATGAAGGATTGGATTTGACTGATGCTTCAGTAAGGAGACTTTTTACAAAACAATTAATAGAGGGGCTAGATCCGAAAATCAGAGAAAAATTTAAATCCTCTACTCCAGATTGGAGAACAATTGAACAACCAAATATTGTGAAACAACGATGTTTAGGAATAGTCATGGATATGAGAGAGAATCGTAAGCCTGTTAGAATAGCACAAGCTAATACAGGAGGAAGAGTGAGACACAACTTTCCTTGCCACTACTGTAAAAAGCCAGGTCATTTCCAAAGAGAGTGCAGGAAGAAGTTGGCAGATATAAAGTCAGGCAAATTTGTTCCCAGAAATAACCCTCCCCAAACGGACAACCAGCAGAAATCTACCATCATAGATGGTCCCATACCAGATTCAGATTGACTCGATGTGTTACAAACTTCCCTACCAGCTAGAAGACCTATGATACAGGTGAATGCGGGGGGGAGAGAGATTCCATTTTTGATAGATACAGGTGCAACTTCCTCAATTTTGAATCAAGATTTTCTTCCGAATCCGGAAGATATTTCAGAACAAACAACTTTTGCTGAGGGTTATGATGGGGTAATTCGAACACTGCCATATACTGTGCCCCTAGAGGTCTCATTAGGACCTAAATGTTTTGCATCCAGATTTTTGTATGCCAGAGGTGCCCCAACATGTTTGTTAGGAACTGATGTCCTAAAGAAATTAGAAGCTAACATCAATTTTAGGGAAGATGGCACAGTTATACTGACTATCCCTGATGATGCAGAAACATTAGAACAATATGTTAGAATTCAGGCTTTTGAGGATTATGCTGAAGAAAAAGAGTACACCACAGATCTAGACCTCTCAATGGTCCCAGAAACACTGTGGGCACAGGGTGACACCGATGTGGGACTATTGCATATCTCTCCTGTAAAACTATCTGTGCAACCAGGAACTGTTCTCCCACAGCTCAGACAATGCCCTGTGAGTGCCCAGCAGGAACTAGCGATTACAAAACAGATAGAGGGATATAGAGAGAAAGGGGTTTTGGTAGAGATACAATCACCTGCTAACACTCCCCTGTATCCAGTCAAAAAGAGAACTCTTGATAAGAGTTCTATGCCCAAATATCGTATGGTACATGATTTAAGAGAAATAAACAAAGTTCTAGATCCAATCACCCCAGTTGTACCCAATCCTCATACGTTACTATCACAGATACCAGCCAGTTCTCAAGTATTTACTGTAATAGATCTTTCAAATGCATTTTTCTCGGTTCCTTTACACCAAGACAGTTGGCATTTGTTTGCATTTACATTTAAGGGCAAACAGTTGGCGTGGACACGCCTTCCACAGGGAATGATACACTCCCCTACTCTTTATTCAAATGCCCTACAAACAGTCCTTCAGAGGTTTGAACCCGAACCACAGGTAGTAATTTTGCAGTATGTGGATGACCTACTACTTTGCTGCCCAGATCTAGAAACTGCAGAAAGGTCCACTGTGAGTTTACTATGTTTCCTAGAAAAAGAAGGGTGTAAAGTGAATAGACAAAAGCTACAAGTTTGTCAGACCAAAGTGGTCTTTCTAGGTCATTGCATTTCTCAAGGTAAAAAGCATCTTACACCACAAAGAACTGAAGCAATAAGACAGATGAATGAGCCTAGAAATCATAAACAGCTACGAGCATTTTTAGGAATAGTGTCTCATTGTAGACAATGGATTATACATGCCAGTCAACTAATGCAACCACTGTATGACTGTGTAAAAAGTGAACCTTATTTGTTGACAAAAGAAGGTCAGATTTCGTTCCAACAATTAAAAGATGCCCTTGTTTCAGCTCCAGCGTTAGGGCTACCAGACTACACCAAACCGTTTCAGCTTATGGCTGCAGAAGTTGATTCCCATGCTACAGGAGTTCTTACCCAGAAGCATGCAGGGAAACAAAGACCAATTGCATATCTTTCAGCAAGGTTAGATCCCGTAGCTAGAGCAGCGCCAACCTGTGTACGTGTAGTTGTTGCTGTCTCACTATTGTTGGACAAAGCATCAGAAATTGTCCTAGAGCATCCACTCACAGTTCAAACTACACATGATGTTTATGGGATATTAAACCAGGTCCAACCAAAACACATTTCCATGGCCAGACATTTGCGGCTGCAGTGTTCTTTGTTGCTCCCCTCTACTATCACATTTGCTAGGCTTCAGACTCTCAATATAGCTACACTGCTACCTCTCGAGTCTGAAGGGGGGAATAAGGACACTGATCCACACGCAAATTTTTTCCCTACAGACACACATGATTGTACAGAGCTCATTTTACAAGAAACGGTAGGCTTACCCAATGTATCCGAAACACCACTTCAAAATCCAGATTTAGAGCTGTTTATAGATGGTAGTAGGTTTGCAGATGACACAGGTAACTTCCATACAGGGTATGCAGTTGTGTCAGAATCTGAAACTCTCAAAGCAGAACCGCTTCCACCGAAACAATCTGCACAAGAAGCAGAACTAACAGCATTGATTGAAGCTCTAAAAATAGCTGAGAATCAGACAGCTAATATATACACTGATTCTAGGTATGCACATGGTATTGTGTTTGATTTTGGAGTAATCTGGAGAGCTAGAGGTTACATGACAGCGTCAGGACAACCTGTAAAACATGCTTCTCTGATCAAACAGATCTTAGAGGCTGCACAAGAAACAAAAGAAGTAGCAGTAATCAAGGTAGCTGCACATGTGAGACTCGACACTAGGGAATCTAGGGGAAATGATAGGGCTGATAAAGCAGCCAAAGCAGCAGCAGTGAAACCCTTACAACAGGTCCATACTGTAAACCTCACAGAAAATACTGAAGATAGACTGAGCCAAGCACAGGAAGATGCAGGAGAAGAGGAGAGGGACAGGTGGAAAAAGGAAGGGGCAGAAGAACAAGCGGGAATTTGGAAGAAAGATGGACTAATATGTCTACCTAGAGCCTGGTATCCGATTGTAGTTGGTGGACTGCACCACCCTACTCATGTGTCTGCAAATGCAATGACACTACTGGCAAAGCAAGTCTGGTTGGCTCCAGGTTTTGGCAACTATGCAAGAGACTATTGTGCTGCATGCGCTATATGCCTGACACATAATCCCGGACAGACAGCAAAGACCCCTATGAAGCACCACGTCCGACCTCTCTACCCGTTTCAGCGATTACAAATAGACTTTATCCAGCTGCCAAAAAGTAATGGGTATGAGTATGTGTTGGTATGTGTGGACATGTTCTCGGGGTGGCCAGAGGCCTATCCAGTTCGGAAGGCTTCAGCTAAAAACACTGCTGTAAAGCTAGTTACCGAACTGGTGCCCCGTTATGGTCTCCCTGAAGTGATCGAGTCAGATAGGGGTACTCATTTCACTGGAGAAATATTTCAAAATGTACTAAAAATGTTGGGTGTTGAAAGTCAGTTACACACTCCGTATCATCCTCAAAGTTCTGGTAAGGTGGAACGCATGAATGGAACTTTAAAATTAAAAATACAGAAAGCCATGGCTGAAACAGGAAAGCCTTGGACAGAATGCCTTCCACTGGCCCTTTACTCAATACGTAATACCCCAAGGGGTAAGACTAAACTGTCTCCATATGAAATTTTGTTTGGCAGGACTGCCAATTTAGGATGTTATTTTCCACAGCAACTTGTGTTAAATATTGAGTCATTGACTTCTTATGTGCAAAATCTTCAGAAACAATTAACTAAGGTGCATGCACAAGTTTTTGCTTCCCTTCCAGATCCTGACAACACAGAAGGAAGTCACAAGTTGGAACCAGGTGATCAAGTCTATGTAAAAAGACACACCAGAAAGGCTCTAGAACCAAGGTTTGACGGACCCTTCCAAGTCCTGTTGACAACACCTACATCAGTCAAGCTTGAAGGAAAGGCATCATGGATACATGCAAGCCATTGCAAGAAAAGCAGTATAAACTCATGATATTGATGTTAATAATGATAACCTCAACGGAGGCGTGGGATAGACTGAATTCTCTAGCCCCTTTGAACAATAGATTCGTACAACATCATAGAAAATTAGTGCATGACTTGTTAAACAATACACAAACCCTGACAGATTGTTGGATCTGTACCCATTCGCCGGTATCAGCCACAAGTATACCTTTTCTAGCAGTTCCCGTATTAGCAGAAGAAATATTCGCTTGGCCTAATTGTTCAGACAACCTGGCCAACAACCAAATTGGTAATGCTAGGCTGTGGAATACTACAATCGCCATACCAATTGTGGGATGGGTAGAATTTCCTTGGTGGCAGGGTAATCTCTCAGGGAGTAACACACATCTACAATATTTAGCATTTAGGGGAGGAAAATGGGTACCTAGAAATAAGACTGGATTAACTAATTTAGGACAGGTCCCCACAGAAAATCTACAGCTTAGTTTCAGTACAACCGTCCCCCCCTCTGATGCTTTCAAACCTGTAGTATTGGAAAGATACATACATAATAGAAAATGGAAACATTCTAAATTGTTCCCCCAAGGTGATGCAAACAGTTGTACAAGTAAGCTGGGGAACCTGGTTTGTAATAAATCCGATGAGTATATCAAAGGAATGCCTGTATGTGGGAATCCCGCAGCCGGGTACTGTAGCCCCTTGGGACAAAAACCCTCTTGGTGTATGCTTCAGAATGTATCTAGATTTGTGGACTTGGCTCACAGATTGGTATTGCAGCACTCAGCTCTATGGGATCTGCCTGAAGGTACATTTTGGATATGCGGAGAAGGAGCATATAAATGGCTTCCCGTAGGTATAAAGGGTACTTGTACATTAGGACGCCTAACCCCGGCTACATTCATAATTTCAAATAAACAAGTGAATATGCAAGCCGTGCCCAAGCACACACTGTATAAAAGAGCTGCAGATAACTCACCACGTCCCTCGGGGAGGCCACATATAGTACAAATGGGAATTCCTAACAAAATTGCTAGTACCATTTTTATTTAACCTATGTTAACACAGATGTGGGATAAATTAGTTAGAGCCACGGATTATCTAGATGATCAGATCTGGGATATATTGGATATACTAAACACTAGTATAGCTGTACAGAATCAGCTTATAATAGTCACTAATCAACATACCCTGGTATTGGATTACCTAACTGCCTCACAAGGGGGTATGTGTCAAATCATCGGACCCACCTGCTGTCATTATATAGACCCGAATAGTACTATGAGTATGACATTTAAATTAAAGGACGTACAACGACTCAGAGATCAGTATGACAAAGACAATGACCAGAATAAGGATAGCTGGTGGTCAGATACCTTTTCTTTTCTTAACCCAGCCAACTGGTTCAGAGGAATCGGTGGGTGGGTTGCTGGGATTATGCAGAGCATAATACATATAGTTATGATTATTGTAGTCATATACGTACTATTCCAGATTGTGCTCAAGAGTATCTCAGTATGCACAGATAAACTTTGTGTAATAGATGCAAGAGTATAAAGTTTTTTTTCCTTCTTCTCTTATGTTATCCTTTGCTAATACTGATTATTGCGCTTATTTTGCTATCCCTTTGTAATATCTGTACTTATTGCAAAACAAAGAAAAGGTTGCGAGAGTTAAACGGAAGAATTAATACTAGATTTGATTCTCTTATTGAATACAAGCATGTACATGTGTAATACCAAATAAAGGCTTTGTCTTTGGCCCTGTGGTAATAAAATAAATAAAAGAAAATGTCAAAGGGGGGAATTGTGGAGATCAGACTGAACTAAAGGAATCCGTCTTGTCTTCTTCCTGAGAAATCTCGCTTACAACAAGATACATTTCTGCTGACTTGACATTTCCTTTTATGGAAGTAATCATGTGTGCATTCCTTCTTTCAATAGCAGCCTTTCATTCACCTTCCAGATGATGTAACTTTCTACTGATAAAGACTGGTATAGATTGTTTATGTAAGAGATAGTGAAATATGAGCGCTTGTGCGCATGTCTGTAAAAGAATAATTCTTTTCTATATAAAGGGAGGGCAAAGCCCAGAGAGAGAGATGTGCTCCTGGGCTTCCCTTGTATATGATCACACAATACCTTGTTTGCGTGTCATTTACTTAGGATCCCTACCTCTAGTAAGCCAGGGACTGAGAAGGACTTAACAGCTGTATACTATGTCGCTGTGCAATATACTACGTCACTGGGCAATATACTACGTAGCTGGGCAATATACTACGTGGCTGGGCAATATACTACGTCACTGGCAATATACTACGTCACTGGGCAATATACTACATGGCTTGGCAATATACTACGTGGCTCTGTGCTGTATACTATGTCGCTGTGCAATATACTACGTCACTGGGCAATATACTACGTAGCTGGGCAATATACTACATGGCTGGGCAATATACTATGTCACTGGGCAATATACTATGTCACTGGGCAATATACTACGTCACTGGGCAATATACTACATGGCTTGGCAATATACTACGTGGCTCTGTGCTGTATACTATGTCGCTGTGCAATATACTACGTCACTGGGCAATATACTACGTAGCTGGGCAATATACTACATGGCTGGGCAATATACTATGTCACTGGGCAATATACTACGTAGCTGGGCAATATACTACGTGGCTGGGCAATATACTATGTCACTGGGCAATATACTACGTCACTGGGAAATATACTACGTGGCTGGGCAATATACTACGTGACTGGGCAATATACTACGTGGACATGCATATTCTAGAATACCCGATGCGTTAGAATCGGGCCACCATCTAGTATTTTATATATGTCTTTGTAATACAAGAATATTTTAATAATTGTACAAAAAGATTTACTATATTAATATGTGAGGGTTTCCCATGCCATCTATTCTGACTATTGGCAGCAGTCTCAACAGGTGGACACTAAAAGTTATACATTTATCAATATTTTTTGGAATAGCTCATAACTTGAAACTTCTGGAATAACCCATCAAGTGACATAACCACTCATGTGAATTTTTCCTGAAATTTAATTTGATAATCCAGCTTTGAACATTTCTACATCGGAAGGTGAAGGAGATATTTGTCATCTCGCAAGTGCGAGTGTCAGATCCAGTCTAGTGCACCTATCTTTGTCATTATAAAAGAACAAGTGCACCATATTTGCTGCAGTATTTGCAAGTTCTACTGATCACCAGAAGTAAAACAATCAAGATTACCCATTTGAAGACACTTAAAGGGAGTCCGTCTAACCAAAAATGCATTTTAAGTGAGCAATAAAGTATTATAGAAGACTTAGCCCATTCAAAAACCATACTAGGGCTGTACTTGTTACCAGTACAGTGCCTGAGAAGATAACTTTTAATTAATATGAAAATGAGGAGGCTTCAGTGCATCCTCGGTGTGGCCAAGATTTTGGTGGTTCATAATGCCTCCTCATTTGCACAAAATACATTTTTTGGTGACAGACTCCCTCTAAACTAAATCTTGAATTTATTCCCTTGGCCATCATATTCCTCTTATTTTTTTAAATCTCTGCTTGATTTTAATTGAAAATATCTTCATAGTTTATTTTCTTTGGAACTTAAGCAACATGGTATCACATCTACTGTAGGTATTCTTCCCCAGAAGCAGTGAAGGCAAAAGTCTCTTACTTTTGGACAGAGTCCAAGCACATGGCTTCGCTGTGTCCATGAACATAATTTGGGCATCACAGTTAAGCACATCTCCTTTTTAAGCTTCTTGTTTTTGAATGTTGCCTTTAAAAAAGACAACTCTCAAATATAAAAGTAAAGTTTAACATTTTGTGAAATACTTAATCTTTTGCTAATTTAAATTCAGGCAAACATCATATTTCCAAAACACTTCTCAATATTCCTTGCATTCTTTAAATTCAGTTTTCTTTAACATTTTTAATATTTTCTGCTAATGCTATTTTCTTCTTTACCTCTTACCACTGATACATTAATTTTGTCAGTAATTCCTGCTGATTCCCCACAGCCCAATCAACCTGTGAATAATCCTGTTTGCTTTCAGAATATAATATTAATGTTTGATTGAAGCTTGCTATGTTTCAGTGATCTTTATTCAGGAACATCCCTGCGTACTGAACAATGTACAATTAGTTGGCAGTCTTTATTTCTTAGAAAAGCAAAATACACTCCATCGTTGTTTGATTATTACAGAAATTATTATTACGTTGTTCCTGTGGAACAGGCACCACAACTGGTACACAATTCACAACTGCCATGATGCAAACTAGATTTCCTTTTTTTCCTTTTTGTTTTTTTTTTTGTTATTTCAGTTTTGTTTAGCAATATGACTTTTTTTCAAATTAATGACAAAGAGAAAATTAAGGACATTATTTAGAATGTTTTCTAAATGCAGTAAAATGTTTTTTTGTAAACGCAAGCAAAAATGAGGTGTAGTTTGGCTTCCTTGTATTAAAAAAATCTTAAGAATGCATCTGATTAAACCACAATGATGAACTTTTTTCTGAATAGATTGTTTAAGATTAAACATAGTAGGCCAAAAAAAAAATTTTGTTTGTTTTTTTAATATAATTTATTATATTTGATCAATTAATTAAAATGGTTACCATTATTGGCTTCAAAAACCAATAATTCTTCTGGTTTGTTAAAATTTTAGTACAACCCAGGTTCCTAAAAAGTTGTAATGTTTTGTAAAATGTAGATAGAACAAATATTAAATTATTTAAAAATCTCTGATAGCAATATTTTATTCACAAGGGGACATAGAGCACAACAAATTCAAAGTTAAAACATTTTTGCACTTTATTTGATAAAATTTACTAATTTAGAAATTGATGACAGCAACACAGCTCAAAAAAATTGGGACAGGACCAAATCCACCATGTGTAGCCTCCCTTCTTTTTACAACAGTCTGCATAGTACAGACCAAAAGTTTGGACACACCTCATTTAAAGATTTTTCTGTATTTTCATGACTATGAAAATTGTACATTCACACTGAAGGCATCAAAACTATGAATTAACACATGTGGAATTATATACCTAACAAAAAAGTGTGAAACAACTGAAATTATGTCTTATATTCTAGGTTCTTCAAAGTAGCCACCTTTTGCTTTGACTGCTTTGCACATTCTTAGCATTCTCTTGACGAGCTTCAAGAGGTAGTCACCTGGAATGGTTTTTACTTAGTAGGTGTGCCCTGTCAGGTTTAAAAAGTGGGATTTCTTGCCTTATCAATGGTGTTGGGACCATCAGTTGTGTTGTGCAGAAGTCTGGTGGATACACAGCTGATAGTCTTACTGAATACACTGTTAGAATTTGTATTATGGTAAGAAAAAAGCAGCTAAGTAAAGAAAAACGAGTGGCCATTAGTGTTGAGCGATACCGTCCGATACTTGAAAGTATCGGTATCGGATAGTATCGGCCGATACCCGAAAAATATCGGATATCGCCGATACCGATATCCGATACCAATACAAGTCAATGGGACATCAAGTATCGGAATGTATCCTCATGGATCCCAGGGTCTGAAGGAGAGGAAACTCTCCTTCAGGCCCTGGGATCCATATTAAAGTGTAAAATAAAGAATTAAAATAAAAAATATTGTTATATTCACCTCTCCGGCGGCCCCTGGACATCAGCGGGAGGATCCGGCGTCCGGCACGGCTTCTTTCTTCAAAATGCGCGCCTTCAGGACCTGTGGAATGACGTCCCGGCTTCTGATTGGTCGCGTGCCGCCCATGTGACCGCCACGCGACCAATCAGAAGCCGCGACGTCATTCCTCAGGTCCTAGAAGGCGCTCATTCTAGGACTTTAGCTGAGGAATGACGTCGCGGCTTCTGATTGGTCGCGTGGCGGTCACATGGGCGGCACGCGACCAATCAGAAGCCGGGACGTCATTCCACAGGTCCTGAAGGCGCGCATTTTGAAGAAAGAAGCCGTGCCGGACGCCGGATCCTCCCGCTGATGTCCAGGGGCCGCCGGAGAGGTGAATATAACAATATTTTTTATTTTAATTCTTTATTTTACACTTCCGATACCGATACCCGATATCACAAAAATATCGGATCTCGGTATCGGAATTCCGATACCGCAAGTATCGGCCGATACCCGATACTTGCGGTATCGGAATGCTCAACACTAGTGGCCATCATTACTTTAAGAAATTAACGTCAGTCACTCCGATAAATTGGGAAAACTTTTGAAAGTGTCCCCAAGTGCAGTGGCATAAACCATCCAGCGCTACAAAGAAACTGGCTCACATGAGGACCACCCCAGGAAAGGAAGACCAAGAGTCATCTCTGCTTCAGAAGTTTATCCGAGTCATCAGCCTCAGAAATCGCAGGTTAACAGCAGCTCAGATTAGAGACCAGGTCAATGCCACACAGAGTTCTAGCAGCAGACACATCTCTACAACAACTGTTAAGAGGAGACTTTGTGCAGCAGGCCTTCAAGGTAAAATAGCTGCTAGGAAACCACTGCTAAGGACAGGCAACAAGCAAAAGAGACTTGTTTGGGCTAAAGAACACAAGGAATGGACATTAGACCAGTGGAAATCTGTGATTTGGTCTGATAAGTCCAAATTTGAGATCTTTGGTTCCAACCACCGTGTCATTGTGCGACACAGAAAAGGTGAAAGGATGGACTCTACATGCCTGGTTCCCACCATTAAGCATGGACAACATCTTGCAGCGGCATGCTAATCCATCCGGTTTGCATTTAGTTGGACCATCATTTATTTTTCAACAGAACCATGACCCCAAACACACCTCCAGGCTGTGTAAGGGCTATTTGACCATGAAGGAAAATGATGGGGTGCTACACCAGATGACCTGGCCTCCACAGTCATCAGACCTGAACCCAATCGAGATGGTTTGGGTTGGGCCGGACTGCAGAGTGAAGGCAAAAGGGTCAACAAGTGTTAAACATCTCTGGGAACTCCTTCAAGATTGTTGGAAGACTATTCCCGGTGACCACCTCTTGAACTCATCAAGAGAATGCCAAGAGTGTGCAAAGCAGTTATCAAAGCAAAAGGTGACTACTTTGAAGAACCTAGAATATAAGACATAATTTCAGTTGTTTCACACTTTTTTGTTAAGTATATAATTCCACATGTGTTAATTCATAGTTTTGATGCCTTCAGTGTGAATGTACAATTTTCATAGTCATGAAAATACAGAAAAATCTTTAAATGAGAAGGTGTGTCCAAACTTTTCGTCTGTACTGTATATGAACAAATTAGTTTACGTGTAATGTGTAAGATCTCGTTCACACTTTGGCTATTTCACAGACAAGCTCCAGAGGAAAAAAAGCATATGCCCTGCAGTATACTAACTTATGTTCTTACTCATTTCTTTGGCTTTGCTTCAGTTCCTTTTACTTTGCGTAAACATGGGTGCCCCTTTTTGAGCTATGTATTTCAGCAGTAAAGATACCCATAGGCAGGTGTATGAACAATCGGTCTCCTGTCATGCTCTGCCCTTTTCTTCATTAGGGTCAACTGACACAAGGTAAGGTTTTAATACTAGAAACAAGAAAGCAAAGCCCACACTGTGTACACTTGTCAAGGTGGGATGGCTTTTATGCTTTTTCATCAAAATCGTATTAACTAAGTGCCTTATGTTATTTACATGTACTATTAATATATACTTATTTATTTACCACAGGGGGTGCTAAATTTGTATCTTATGTTTTGCCTGTTAAATGGCACCGTGTGAACATGCCCATACACACTCCACTTATATGAACATATGTTTCAGCTCATTTTTTGTTTTTTCAAAAATTCATGTACAAAAAATGGTTTCAATTCGCATTTAGAATGCATAACTTACGTTACATTTCAGGAGAATGCCCCTTTTCTCAGGCAATGGAGACTGGAAAGGAAAAGACTAATAATAATAATAATAATAATTTTATTTATATAGCGCCAACATATTCCGCAGCGCTTTACAAATTATAGAGGGGACTTGTACAGACAATAGACATTACAGCATAACAGAAATACAGTTCAAAACAGATACCAGGAGGAGTGAGGGCCCTGCTCGCAAGCTTACAAACTATGGGGAAAAGGGGAGACACGAGAGGTGGATGGTAACAATTGCTTTAGTTATTCGGACCAGCTATAGTGTAAGGCTCAGGTGTTCATGTAAAGCTGCATGAACCAGTTACCTGCCTAAGTATGCAGCAGTACAGACACAGAGGGCTAATACTGCATAAAGTGAATGAGAACATGATGCGAGGAACCTTTTTTTTTTTTTTTTTTTTTTATTATAAATAGGCCACACAGGGATCGTTAGGTTAATGCATTGAGGCGGTAGGCCAGTCTGAACAAATGAGTTTTTAGGGCACGCTTAAAACTGTGGGGATTGGGGATTAATCGTATTAACCTAGGTAGTGCATTCCAAAGAATCGGCGCAGCACGTGTAAAGTCTTGGAGACGGGAGTGGGAGGTTCTGATTATTGAGGATGCTAACCTGAGGTCATTAGCGGAGCGGAGGGCACGGGTAGGGTGGTAGACTGATACCAGGGAGGAGATGTAGGGTGGTGCTGAGCCATGGATAATACTATCTTTACACTGCTTATTTTTAATTCCACCAATGATACCTCTATCTTTTCTGCCCCTCCGTCCCCTAAGGCACAGTACTTCAGGGACTACAGAATATATATCACAAGCAAAACTTCCATTTGCTTGAACAGTCAGTATTTGAACGTAGATGATAAGGAGTTGGAAAAGATGGAGGATAGGATTTAAACACCGAGCTTTGTTTGTGCATTTTTCTGTTGTTGTGGTGATGGTTTTGGCAGTGGCATCCCCGGTTACAGCAGCACTCTAAATCAAGGAACATCTAGTAGAAAAAATAAGGAGGGAGGGGGTGAATACAAACACTAGATATTTCTTTCATGGCCATTGGGTGAATATTTTCAGTGGCAGTTAGTGTATCATCGAAGCCAGAACAGGCGGTGAATTCTAGCTGGTTAATTATTTGTAGCTAGGTCTGATTTCAAGGTCAGATTGAACTTCACTCTGAAAACAACAAACCTGTTGCTATCTCTCAAAAAGGGATAACCACTATTTTCAAAAATACATGGCTTTTTCCTTGTACCCCACCTGTTTTACAGCTCCATGAATCTGGTCATTTTTGGATAATTTTTCCATTTTTAAAGCATAGCTGTATGTCAGTGCAGTGTGTTAATAATGAGGTGGTTGGTCTTTTTCCATAGCCATATATGTGTAGGTCACACAGACATTACTAGTCCCGTATTTGCATTAATGAGCTTCAAAGGGTTTGAAAACAGTCTTTGGAAATCTTTCAATGTTATACACCATTCATTGAGAATACATTTCCTGGGAAAAAACTCAGCTAAGCTGGAAAACTGAAATTAGAAGAGATTTGTCCATCTCTATTCAATTTGCATGAAATAATTTTGATACTAATGGAATGTTCCTGTCAAATTTGAGGGATTTGTTGAATTTGATGCTCCACAGATTTGCTCAGCTCTGATGTCTAAATAAATACTATGGGTAAATTAAAATGGTAAGTTAAAATTTTGTGCCCACAAACCTCTCCAAAGGATGGATAATATATGTATGCTTACTAGGATCTCACCATTGTGGGGATCCCATATTGATTGTTCATATAAAGCTGTTTTCTCACATACAGTATATACAACTACACTTTTAATTTATATGGGACTAGCAGTGCAGCCCATGAGAATCACCAATCAATAAATCACTGCAATAGATGGTAGGACCCACATTTACCCTCGGGCAACATCCATTTTTTTCCTCCCCATCATCTAAGAGTCATCACTTTTTTTTATTTTTCAGTCAATATGTGTGAGAGCTTGTTTTTTTGTGGGACAAGATGCACTTTTGAATGAAACAATTCACTTTAACATAAAGTGCACTAAAAATGGGAAAAAAATTTCCACGTGCGTTAAAATCGCAAAAAAGTGCAATTCCACAAATTTTTTGAGGGAGGCTTTTTATTTACCATTTTCACTGTATGGTAAAACTGACCTGGCAATATGTTTCTCCAGCTCAGTACTTATACTCAGATGCCAAACATCTGTAGTTTTTGTTATTTAAGTGGTGAATAAAGATTTTGAAATTTGTATGAACATTTTTTTTTTTGTATTTACCACCATTTTCCAAGACCCTTAGCGTATTTTTCAGTGATCTGTGGCTGAGTGATGGCTTATTTTTTTATGCCATGAGATCCCTTTTTTACTGATACCATTTTGGCGTAGATACAATGTCTTGATTGCCTCTTATTGCATTTTACTGCAATGTTTGGGTTGGCCAAAAAAAGTTAATCTAGACTTTAGATTTTTTTGTCATTACGCTGTTTACTGAATGGATTCATTTATTTTACGTTATTAATAATAATAATAATAATAATAATAATAATAATTTTATTTATTTTTCTAGCGCCAACATATTCCACAGCGCTCTACAAATTATAAAGGGGATTTGTACAGACAATAGACATTACAGCATAACAAAAATCAGTTCAAAATAGATACCAAGAGGAATGAGGGCCCTGCTTACAAACTATGAGGAAAAAGGGGAGACACGAGAGGTGGATGGTAATAATTGCTTTCGTTGTTCGGACCAGCCAAAGTGTAAGAATAGGGTGTTCATGTAAAGCTGCATGAACCAGTTAACTGCGTAAGCATGTAGCAGTACAGACACAGAGGGCTATTAACTGCATAAAGTGTATGAGAACATGATGCGAAGAACCTGATTATGGTTTAAGTTTTATGAATGGGCCACAGAGGGATAGTTAGGTTAATGCATTGAGGCGGTAGGCCAGACTGAACAAATGCATTTTTAGGGCACACTTAAAACTGTGGGGATTGGGGATTAATCATATTAACCTGGCAGTGCATTCCACAGAATTGGCTAAGCACGTGAAAAGTCTTGGAGACGGGAGTGGGAGGTTCTGCTTATTGAGGATGCTAACCTGAGGTCATTAGCAGAACAGAGAGCACGGGTAGGGTGGTAGACTGAGACCAGGGAGGAGATGTAGGGTGGTGCTGAGCCATGGATACTTTGTGGATGAGGGTAGTAGTTTTGTACTGGATTCTGGAGTGGATGGGTTACAAGTGTAATGACTGGCACAAGATAGAGGCATCGGTGTAACGGTTGGTGAGGAATATGATCCTGGCAGCAGCATTCAGGACAGATTAGAGTGGGGAGAGTTTGGAAAGAGGGAGGCCGATTAGTAGAGAGTTACAATAGTGCAGACAAAAATGAATGAGTGAAACAGTGAGTTTTTGCAGAGTCAAAAGTAAGAAAATAATTCTAGAAATGTTTTGAAAGAGCTCACAATTCGGAAAGCAGCAATACTAAATATGCGTCTTTTTTAATTGTTTTACTTTCAATTGGGCAAAAGGGTATAATTTTAACCTTTATGTTTTTTATTTTTTTTTCAGATTTTTCAAAACTCTTTTTAAAACTTTTAACTGCATTTATTAGTCCTCTTAGGGACTTGAAGCTGTGGTTGTTCGATTATTTGTGCTATATATACAGTGGGGAAATAAGTATTTGAATAATTGCTAATTTTGTAAGTTTGCCCACTGACAAATACATGAAAAGTCTATCATTTTATGGGTTGGTTAATTTTAACATTGACAGATAGAATATCAAAAATAGAATCCAGAAAATCACTTTGTATAAATTATGTAAATGTATTTCCATTTTGCAGTGAGAAATAAGTATTTGATCCCTCTGGCAAACAAGACTTAATACTTGGTGGCAAAACCCTTGTTGGAAAGCAGATGTTATTTTGTAGTTGATGATGAGGTTTGCGCACATGTCAGGAGGAATTTTGGTCCACTCCTCTTTGCAGATCATCTCTAAATCATTAAGATTTTGAGGCTGTCACTTGGTAACTCGGAGCTTCAACTCCCTCCATAAGTTTTCTATGGGATTATTATTATGATTTCCCCCACTGTAACAGTAATCACAATGTCCTATGAACGCCAGCCATGGGTTAGCATTCACAGGAGGCTTGTAATGACAGGGTCAGCACACCCCTGGTTGTCATGACAACCTATTGGTGCCCTGCTATCATGTCATTGGCACACTGATTGTAGCTTGGAATTACGCTGATTGTTGTCTGTTGGCGTATGTAAAATTCTGCATCAGATATTGACCGAGGAATTTAACATATGTATATGTCGTGAAGGGGTTAAACACCAAGCCTGTGGATAGGTCATAAATGTATGAGGGTCAAATCCTTTTTTTAAAAAAATATTATGTCCTAAAATCAGACATCTATAATATTATATGTAATATATCTCCATGACCACTATTGTATATGCAGTTGATTTTAAAAGATTCCCTCTCCTGAAAATAAATTCTTATTTCTTGAAAGCCAAGCTGACAATTTCTCCTCTTAGATGTGAATGTTTCTTAATTTTATCCTTTCACTTCACTCCATTAAGTATTTTTGAACAAAATGTTCCAGTTTATTACATTCTATTCCCCTTGGAATGCATTTGAAGCAGATCTCCCTTTTCCTTTGCTTGTTTTCCAGATCATCAGTTCTGCAAATAAGTGAAGTATTTTGATCTTCAAGTTGTTTCAGTTATACAGACTTGCCAAAAATGTGCACTTCTATCTTGTAATTCTATTTCACTGACTGATTCCCAAGTCAGTAATTGATTTTCTGAGGTCCAAAATTGTAACATCAAAGTCCACTTTAAAATAGAGCTGCAAGTCTCTGGATTCTCTCCTGGTTGGTATCAGTCTTCAGGGCAGACTTGTACATGTGTTGTCCTAAATCTTATTATGTAATACCATGTATATACAAATTTCTTGACTTTATGCAAGCCTTTTATCCATGAATTGATATGGATAGTTTAGTTTAAAATATTCAATATCAGTAGCTACAGCAAAAATATAAATAATGATAAATATAGTACTTTAAATAACATAATATATGGATAATAATTACTTTTATTATTTTACTTTTATTTTTTGCTCCCCTCCCTCCCGCAGCATAACTTTTTTATTTTTCCTTCAATATGGCCATGTCAGGGCGTACTTTTTGTGGGACAAGTTGCACTTTTGAACAACACCATTGGTATTACCATGTCATGTACTAGAAAATGGGAAAAAAATTCCAAGTGCGGTGAAAAGTGCAAACGCACACTTATTTGTTTGGCTTTTTTTGCTAAGTTCACAAAATGCTAAAACTGACATGCCATTATGATTCTTCAGGTCATTTCGAGTTCATAGTCACCAAACATGTCTAGGTTATTTTTTATCTAAGTGGTAAACAATTATTCCAATTTTTGCTAAATAAAAAAAGAAACGCAATTTTCCGAGACCCATAATGTCTCCATTTTTCTTGATCTCGGGTTGGGTTAAGGCTTATTTTTTGCATTATGATACCATTTCAGTGCAGACACGTTCTTTTGATCGCCCATTATTGCATTTTATTGCAACGTTGTAGCGCCAAAAAAACGTAATTCTGGCATTTTGAATTTTTTTCTCGCTATGCCGTTTTGTGATCAGGTTCATTTTTTTTTATTGATAAATCTGGTGATTCTGAATGCATACTAAATATGTGTAGGTTTGATTTTTTTATTGTTTTATTTTGAATGGGGCACAGGGTGGTTATTAGGTGTCGAGTTCCCACCGCTGCACAGGGGGAATCTCGAACCATCTCCACTGCGGTCTCCCAGTCTTCTCCAGCCGCAGTGGAGACGTCAATCCCAGCATCTGGCTCAGGCAGATACTCTGTGCTTGGTTGCTGCTGCTCTTCCAGGCTAAGCTATTGTAGCCAGTACTGATCAGCGGCATGCAGACGCCTCTGGGATTAAGTCCTGCTTCTCCCCTTCTGAGCATGCCCAAAGGAAGACTTCTCATTGGAGGTGAGGGTCACATGCTCAGGTCCTGTAACCACTCACATTGGTCTTCTAGGAAGGTCCTTGTCTGCTGCAGCTATAAAAGGTTTGCATGGCCGCACGGCCATGCGCTAGAATCAGCTTATGTAATGAGCTTTGCTATTTGGTGGTCATGTCTGCTTGTGGTAAGGTTCGGCTGAAGAGTTTTGTGTTTGAATTCAGGGCAGGCGTATAGCCACTAGAATTCCGGCTCCACCGGAGATGAGTTTGTGTGCTAAGCTGACTGCATGACCAATTATTGCTTTCTGCTCTGTTAGGTAGCTGTGATCCTCTGTGAGGTTAACAAGGCACAGCGTTATCCTATCTAGGTGACTCTGTGAAGTAACAGAGTTCACATATACCGCCATGCAGTGCTGCCAATTGCTAGCAGCAGGTACTTCTCCTGCACGGTGGACCCAGCGCTGCGAATGCACCTTTAATAACATATATATATTTGGTGCATTCCACCAGCCCTAACAAGGGGTGATTTATATATTTTTTATTTTCTTCATATTTTTAAAAACATTTTTTTTACTTTTGCCATGCTTCAATAGCCTCCATGGGAGGCTAGAAGCTAGCATAGCCTGATCGGCTCTGCTACACAGAAGCGATGCTCAGATCACCCCTATGTTGCTAAATTACAGCTAACAGCAATCTGGCATCAACAACCATAGAGGTCTGCAGGAGACCTCTGGTTGTTATGCCAATGCATCGATAACCCCCGATCATGTGACGGGGTCAACGGTGCGCACAATTCCTGCCGGATGGTCAGAAGTGCTTGTTAAATGCCACTGCCAGAGTTTGACAGTGGCATTTAGCTAGTTAATAAGTGCAGGCTGACATGTCCCAGCTTTGATGGGGGCTCACCACTGAAGTACGCATCAAACTAGGGGTTCTGCCATCGGATGTACTATTCCATCCGATGGCAGAAAGGGGTTAATTCCTCATCTAGCTTCAAGGCTGATGCATTGAGATCAGGCTGTAATATATATGCTGTATGCATACAGTGGGTATGGAAAATATTCAGACCTTGTTAGGCGACGGGATTCTCCTGCTCTACAGGATAGATCCCAAGCCGTATGTGCCTCTGCAGTCTCCCATTCAGATTCGGCTGCTGCGGGTGCTGCTGTGCATAGACATCGGTTCCAGCATCTTGCTCAGACTCATGGTGTTCGTTTGGTTGCTTCTGGCTCTCCTGACAATCCTATAGTAACCAGCGATAGGCAGCAGTGGCTTGACACTCTGGAGTCTAAATCCAGAAATCACCTGACTGAGCATGTCCATGACGTGGCATCTTCCTATTGGTGGTCGGATGTCTCCGGCACTGGTGATATGGCGGCTCCGGATTAGCCCTCAGGTGATGTCACGGCCAGCTGGGCATGAGAGTTTGTGGTAGAGCTTTGGGTTTAAAAGCCTTCCAATGGTGCCCGTGGGCATGCTAGTATCATTTGTGTGGCTATGTGAGTGAAGACCCTACTACTCTGTCTACAAATGTCGTATGTCTGTCTAGCTTTGGGACTCTACAGGTAGGCAGGCAGCCAGTGACATTGGGGCAATTAGCTGTTTGGCTTAGCATCTGTTACCTACATGTCTGTGGTTAGCACAGTAGAGTTTCAGAGCAAACTCAACCCTAGTCAGAGCATTATGCAGAGCATCTGTTTAGTTTCCGTGTATGACAAAGTGAGTGACACAGCTCAGTTGCAGAGTATCTGTTTCATTTCTGTGTTCGAGTGACACAGCTCAGGTGCAGAGCATCTGTTTCATTTCTGTGCGAGTTCAGTTCAAGTGCTTGTCCTGTGACGTTTAACATGACAAAGCACTTAGTACTCATTTGTACTGTTCCTTCCTGTGGAATAGCAGAGTGTGGAACTCAGCATCCAGTTCACACTGAGTGGCGTTAACCCAGTGTGTTCAAGTAATCATTCACTGTGTGTTCTGTCGTTGCTCACTAGCAGCATTTTAACATCTCTGCACAGTGGATCCCAGGTTGTGATTCCACTTTATTATTTATCTTACTTAGTGCAATACGCCAACCCTAACAGACCCCTTTAAATTTTTCACTCTAGCCATTTGGTAAATTCAAAAAATTTCATTTTTTTCTCATTAATGTACACTCTGCACCCCTTGACTGAAAAAAAACAACTCTGAGGACTGTTTTTTTTCCAGCAGGACAATGTGTCGTGCCACACAGTTAGGTCAATCAACGTGTGGATGAAGGACTACCACATAAAATCCCTGTCATGCCCAGACCAATCTCCAGACCTGAACCCCATTGAAAGCCTCTGGAATGTAATCAAGATGATGATGGATAGTCACAAACCATCAAACAAAGAAGAATGGCTTAAATTTTTGTACCAGGAGTGGCATAAGGTCACCCAAAAGCAGTGTAAAAAACAGGTGGAAAGCATGCCAAGACACATGAAAGCTGTGATTAAAAATTAATGTTATTCCACAATTATTGATTTCTGAACTCTTCCTGAGTTAAAATATTGTTGTTTCTAAGTAGTCACCTTTATAAAAGACTCTTGTCCACAGATCCAATTAATCAGTCAGACTCTAACCTCTACAACATGGGCAAGACCAAAGAGCTTCATAAGGATGTCAGGTATCATTGACCTGCACAAAGCTGGAATGGGCTACAAATCCATACGTAAGACACTGGGTGAGAAAGAGACAACTGTTGGTGCAATAGTAAGAAAATGGAAGAAACACAAAATGACTGTCAATCGACATCGATCTGGGGCACCATGCAAAATATCACCTTTTGGGGTATCCGTGATCATAAGGAAGGTGAGAGATCAGCCTAAAACTAACAAGGGGAGCTTGTTAATGATCGCAAGGCAGCTGGGACAACAGTCACCAAGAAAACCATTGCTAACATATTACACTGTAAAGCTTTACAATCATGCAGTGCCTCCAAGGTCCCCCTGCTCAAGAAGGCAAATGTACAGGCCCAGCTGAAGTTTGCCAATTAACACCTGGATGATTCTGTGAATGATTGGGAGAAGGTGCTGTGGTTAGATGAGACAAACATTGAGCTCTTTGGGATTAACTCAACTCGACATTTTTGGAGGAAGAGAAATGCTGCCTATGACCAAAAGAACACCATCCCCTCTGTCAATCATGGAGGTGGAAAAAAATATGTTTTGGGGGTGTTTCTCTGCTAAGGGCACAGGACTACTACACCACATCAATAGGAGAATGGATGGAGCTATGTACCGTAAAATCCTGAGCTACAGCCTCCTTCCCTCCGCCAGGATATTATTAAAAATGGGTCATGGCTGGGTCTTCCAGCAAGATAATGACCCGAAACATACTGCCAAGGCAACAAAGGAATGGCTCAGAAAGAAGCACATTAAGGTCATGGAGTGGCCTAGCCAGTCTTCAGACCTTAATCCCATAGAAAACTTAGGGAGGGAGTTGAAGCTCTGAGCTGCCAAGCGACAGCCTCAAAATTTAATGACTTAGAGATGATCTGCAAAGAGCAGTGGATCAAAATTCCTCCTGACATGTGTGCAAAATGCAAATCAATTTATACAATGTGATTTTCTGGATTTTAATTTTGATATTCTATCTCTCAATGTTAAAATTAACCTATATGTAAAATTATATACTGTTCATGTATTTGTCAGTGGGCAAACATACAAAATCAGTAAGGGATTAAATAATTCTTTCCTTCACTGTAAAGGAAATACCACCACCATGGCCACAACTACTGTTTTCAGGCACTGTTGAGGCTATAGATTATAATAACAGCAGATTTTAGCCAAATAATCTTTTTAGTAGGGCTTTACCTGCACTGTGCACATGGCCAACATCCTCCTCCTGTTATGACATTACCTTTTTGCACCTAGGTATGGTTCCCAGGTTCTAGGTCTTGTCCACCACAGAATCATCACCATCTATGTCATCTCTTATTCAGCTGTCAATTGTCTGTATAAGACTTATTTGTTCTGCTGACCGATTCTCACGTTGATATTCGCCCTTGCGAACAGTATTACTATTAATGAGACTGGCCTTACCACTATGTTTTGCCCAGCTTGCAACACAGCTTTCTTTTTGGAACATGTCCATTCTCTCATCCAGCCCCATGTTGTCTGAATGCAAAGTCAGACTATTCATCTTTTCCAATAAATCAACTGGACGAAAATATTTTGTTGTAGTAAATTCATTATCCTTTTTGGTGCTGACAGTTAGGGGAGTAAGGGACATAACATAAACAAGTTTCATTGGTGGAATTTAATTTCTGCTATTTACAACATTAAATGTTATGGCGGTGGAGGAGTTGGACTAAGCAAAACATTGTCTTTTGCTCAAAGAAAAGGAGGTAAGTATAACTTGAGTTTTGTGCTACTACTATCGAGGACGGTTTCTGCGAGTTTCAAAACATTTACCTTTTTTCCCATTTCTTAAACTTTTTCACTTTTTTATAATATTCCAACTCTTGAGAAAAATAAAACTTAATGCTAAAATGCTATGTTGTGAAGTAACTAGTAAATAGGTTCATAAACATAAATGGATAAATGGACATACAGCATTAACATGAAGTTTGGTTGTCAGGTGAACAGTTGCTAAATTACACTATTAAAATGGTTATTGAAAAACTTACATTTTCTTTAACCCCTACGTAACAATCACTGTTCTACTACTGCTTCGTGGGAGGAGAGTTTGTGCCAAGAGCAGTAATAGTACGCGCGGCCTCATGCCGAGCGCCGAAGGCGAGCACGTGCCCGTGTCTGCTGTACGTAACAGCTGACACCTCGTAGCAATGATCAGGGTCATTTGGATGTTTTGAGTTGTCATTATGATTTAAAAAGAGAAAGCACAGTAGTTTGACAATAAATGACTTCACATAACCACTAGCAATGAATGGAGAAAAAGTTTTGGTGTTATGATTCATTTTCTCTGAAAAAAGGCCAAGGAAGCAAACATTCTTCTGGTGTATGTAAATTTTTTGAGCACAACTCTACTGTAATTGATATCAATCAAAGTACTTAACAGGCAATCAGAGGGAGGGAGCCCCATTTGCTCCCTAATTGGCACGGCCACTACGTCATCATGATCGATCATAGCCATGATGACACAATGTTGTCATGACGATATCTGGGTTAGCAGAGCTAGCAAACTTGCTAGATCTTGATCAGAACACCTGACATCACTTCTGTCATTCCAGCAAACTTGGCTCTTGCAGTCTGCGCTCGATCTATATGCCATCATGTCACATGACTGCTGAGTCCTGAAATTATCTGCATCAGTGTCTAAAATGGATCATAACCAGATAATCATGCAATGATACACCAAATTAGTCAGCTGATTGCTGGGGACAATCAAATGTACCATAAGTCAACAAAGAACAGTGGAGTCATGGCTTCTAATCAAAGCTCAGATCACTGGAGCAATCTGTGCTGGATTCACGGATTTATTTTGCTATTTGCACCCCAACCATCCACCTGAAAAGTTTTTCTTCAGTGTTTCTTATTACCTATGGAAATTGACAAGAAAAGCACAGAACAGTAAAAAGTCACAAGTTTCCAACTTTTTTAATTCCAAAAAAGAAGGGTACAAGACATGATAATTATAGTTTTTTTTTATCTGCATCACATCCTTACTTTGTATTAACTGAGCATCTAACATTCACATTCGACTTACACTGAGTAACTTTGTATGCATTTAAGTATCTGTTAAGATCTTTTTTTGTGTCTTTTTTTTCTTGCTTAAGGATAGCAGCAGAATTTCAAAGGAATATTAAAGCATGTTTCCTTTACAATGCCAAAGAGTGCATCTTCATTTAATTTGTACCTTAGCCTTTCCTTTTCAATAACTTTATTTTCCATATTCTGCTGCCATTGTGCCTCCTTCTTGTAATTGTTTCCCAGCTGATCATTTTTTTTCCCATTTTATTATGTATGGAAAAGCAAGAATGTTAAAATTTCAATTATTTTTCTTCCAATTCAACATGTTGATATTACTTGTTATACAGTCTATAATCCACGCATTTATCCACCTAAATGTATACTTTAGGGAAATTAACCATGATTTGATGATATGTTTGCAATTTTTCTGTTAATGGGTTTATAAATAGATTTCCTTTGTGGTTGATTGTGCAATGTAATTTCTGCTTGTTGAACATGATATCCTACTTTGCTGTAAGGTTTAAAAACTGAAGAAAAAAATTGAACGAAACTTTAAAATAAGTGGCATGAGGTGCTTCAATATTCACGACGAATCTTTAGGACTGGTCATTAAAATCAAGTGGGTGAGGATTCCAAATCATGCAACCCCTATCAATCAGCTGTTTGAAGTGTCGTTGACAGTTCTCTATAATTAGTGTGGGGAGCCAGAGCAGCGTCTCTCTGTACATTCTGTAGTGTTTATTGTTGAGTGTTGCCGCATAGCTTCTATTCAATTTCTTAGGAAATCAATTGCAGTACCTGAGAATGGCAAGAGGAGCTTCAATCATGTGATTGGAGGAACTGTCCAATCAAAGTATAGTTTGGCTTTGTAAGGCCGGTGTCTCACTTGCAACTGCAATGCGAGAAAGTCGCACGAGTCTCTCACCTCAATACCCGGCACTGCCGCCAACACTCAGGACTGGAGTGTGCAGCTGCATGTATTTCTATATGCTCCGGTCCGAACCGCCGGCATCAATGCCGAGTATTGAGGTGAGAGACTCGCGCGAGTTTATTGCATTGCAGTTGCGAGAGGGACATCGGCCTAAAGGTACCGTTTCACAGTGGCACTTTGGTCGCTACGACGGCACGATCCGTGACGCTCCAGCATCGCACCATTATCGCTCCAGCGTTGTAGACTACGGTCACACTTCGCAATGCATGACGCTGGAGCGATAATTTCATGACGTGTTTGCGATGTAGAAGCTGTTGGTTACTATGCGCACATCGTATACAATATCGTGCACACCTTTGTTACATGATGCGATCATGCCGCCACAGCGGGACACTTGACGATGAAAGAAAGTTTCAAACGATCTGCTACGACGTACGATTCTCAGCGGGGTCCCTGATCGCAGTAGCGTGTCAGACACAGCGAGATCGTAAGTATATCGCTGGAACGTCATGAATCGTGCCGTCGTAGCGATCAAAATGCCACTGTGTGACGGTACCCTAAGAGAAAATTACATCTAAATGTACTATATCTTTCACTCTTTATATATGTGTAAATTATGTATTCAATGGCAGATTTTCACACTGCAGAGTTAAGGGATGACACTTGGTGCGTACAAGAAGTAGAAAATTTTTTTAAAAAACACCCTAATATAACATTGTTTTGTTTTTGCTTTTTTTCTAGCTTTTTTTTTAAAAAAGAGGGTGAATTTATATAAATATTTGAAAAAAAATATTTAGAATTGAGAGTCCTCAGTGGTTGACACCTTTTAATGGCTAACTGAAAAGATGGTAACAAATTGCAAGCTTTTGAAACTACTCGGGCCTCTTCATCAGGCGTAGACTAATACAATTTCTGACAAATCACATATTTATTCACAGCACAAGAAAGATAATGCAATGGATAAGACAAGTGAGATGAAGCAGAGCTGTCATTATGGGAGAGGTAGATAAACAGTTGTCTCCTTAAATATTGGAACAGTTCATAGATAAGGAGTGTGAATGTTTTATTGTCCTCTGATTGGGGCCCGGTTCTGTGTTGTGATGCCCCTACAAGGTCTAAGGAGCAAATTCCTTTATTTTTCTATTGGCTAACACGGTACCAAGATATATATCTTTCCTGTATAAATATTTGAAACATTTTTAACTGTTTTAAAATTATTACTATCAGCTATTAATTATTTGATGTATTATACAGGGATTTTTGTAAATCAATTTATTATTATTATTATTATTATTATTTTCAGAACATATAATTATGATTCACTGGGGAATAATTTTGTGCATAATTTTTGTTGAGTTTGATTTTCCTGCGGATTTAGACTAAAATAGGCATGCTGATTTCAAAACTGTGGTTAGTTTTCTTCTTTCTTCATGTAAGCTTTTTTCTCCGCAGCTTATCTTAACCCCTTCACCCCAAAGCCTGTTTTCACCTAAGTGACAGGGCCAATTTTTACAATTCTGACCACTGTCACTTTATGAGGTCATAACTCTGAAACGCTTCAACGGATCCTGGTGATTCTGACACTGTTTTCTCGTGACATATTGTACTTCATGATAGTGGTAAAACTTCTTCGATATGACTTGCATTTATTTGTGAAAAAAACAAAAATTTGTCGGAAAATATGAAAATTTAGCAATTTTCAAACTCTTAGTTTTTATGCCCTTAAATTAGAGAGTTATATCACATAATATAGTTAATAAACAACATTTCCCACATGTCTGCTTTACATCAGCACAATTTTGGAAACAATTTTTTTTTGTTAGGACGTTATAAGGGTTAAAAGTTGACCAGCGATTTCTCATTTTTGCAACGAAATTTGCAAAACCATTTTTTTACGGACTACCTCACACTTGAAGTGACTTTGAGGGGTCTATATGACAGAAAATGCCCAAAAGTGACACCATTCTAAAAACTGCACCCCTCAAGGTACTCAAAACCACATTCAAAAAGTTTATTAACCCTTCAGGTGCTTCACAGGAATTTTTTGAATGTTTAAAAAAATTGAACATTTAACCTTTTTTTCACAAAATTTTTACTTCAGGTCCAATTTGTTTCATTTTACCAAGGGTAACAGGAGAAATTGGACCACAAAAGTCGTTGTACAATTTGTCCTGAGTACGCCGATACCCCATATGTGGGGGTAAACCACTGTTTGGGCACATGGCAGAGCTCCATATGACTTTTCAATGCAAGATTTGCTGGAATTGAGATCGGAGCCCATGTCACGATTGGAGAGCCCCTGATGTGCCTAAACAGTGGAAACCCCCACAAGTGACACTATTTTGGAAAGTAGACCCCCTAAGGAACTAATCTAGATGTGTGGTGAGCACTTTGAACCTCCAAGTGCTTCACAGAAGTTTATAAAGTAGAGCCGTAAAAAAAATTTTTTTTATTAACTTTCACAAAAAATGATCTTTTTGCCCCAAATTTTTTATTTTCCCAAGGGTAAAAGGATAAATTGGACCCCAAAAGTTGTTGTGCAATTTGTCCTGAGTACGTCGATACTTCATATATGGGGATAAACCACTGTTTGAGCGCATGGCAGAGCTCGGAAGGGAAGGAGTGCCATTTGACTTTTCAATGCAAAATTGGCTGGATTTGAGATCGGACGCCATGTCGCATTTGGAGAGCCCCTGACGTGCCTTAACAGTGGAAACCCCCCACAAGTGACCCCATTTTGGAAAGAAGACCCCCTAAGGAACTTATCTAGATGTGTGGTGAGCACTTTTAACCCCCAATTGTTTCACTAAAGTTTAGAATGTAGCATTGTGAAAATTAAAAAATCATTTTTTCTTTCCACAAAATGATGTTTTAGCCCGCAATTTTTTTTTTCCCAAGGGTAACAGGAGAAATTGGACCACAAATGTTATTGTCCAATTTGTCCTGAGTACGCTGATACCCCACATGTGGGGGGGAACCACCGTTTGAGTGCATGGCAGAGCTCGGAAGGGAAGGAGCACCGTTTGAAATGCAGACTTAGATGGAATGGACTGCAGGTGTCATGTTGCATTTGCAGAGCCCCTGATGTACCTAAACAGTAGAAACCCACCACAAGTGACCCCATATTGGAAATTAGACCCCCCAAGGAACTTATCTAGATGTGTTGTGAGAGCTTTGAACCTACAAGTGTTTCACTACAGTATATAACGCAGAGTCGTGAAAATAAAAAATATATTTTTTTCCACGAAAATGATATTTTATCCCCTATGTTTTTATTTTCCCAGGGGTAACAGGACAAATTGGACCCCAAAAGTTGTTGTCCAACTTGTCCTGAGAACGCTGATACCCCATATGTTGGGGGGAACCACTGTTTGGGCACACAGGAGAACTCGGAAGGGAAGGAGCACTGTTTTACTTTTTCAAAGCAGAATTGGCTGGAATTGAGATCGGACGCCATGTCGCGTTTGGAGAGCCCCTGATGTGCCTAAACAGTGGAAACCCCCAATTATAACTGAAACCCTAACCCCAACCCTAACCCTAGCCCTAACCCTAGCCCTAGCCCTAGCCCTAACCCTAACCCTAGCCCTAACCCTAGCACTAATGGGAAAATGGAAATAAATACATTTTTTTACATTTTATTATTTTTCCCTAACTAAGGGGGTGATGAAGGGGGGTTTGATTTACTTTTATAACGTTTTTTTGGCGGATTTTTAGGGTTGGCAGCTGTCACACACTAAAAGACGCTTATTATTGCAAAAAATAGTTTTTGCATCACCACATTTTGAGAGCTATAATTTATCCATATTTTGGCCCACAGTCATTTGAGGTCTTGTTTTTTGCGGGACGAGTTGGCGTTTTTATTGGTAACATTTTCGGGCAGATGACATTTTTTGATCGCTTTTTATTCCGATTTTTGGGAGGCGGAATGAACAAAAACCAGCAATTCCTGAATTTCTTTTAGGGGGGGCGTTTATACCGTTCCACGTGTGGTAAAATGGATAAAGCAGTTTTATTCTTCGGGTCAGTACGATTACAGCGATACCTCATTTATGTAATTTTTTTTATGTTTTGGCGCTTTTACACAATAAAAACTATTTTATATAAAAAAATAATTGTTTTTGCATCGCATTATTCTGAGAGCTATAACTTTTTTATTTTTCTGCTGATGATGCTGTATGGCGGCTTTTTTTTTGCGGGACAAGATGACGTTTTCAGCGGTACCATGGTTATTTATATCCGTCGTTTTGATCGCGTGTTATTCCACTTTTTGTTTGCCTGTATGATAATAAAGCGTTGTTTTTTGCCTTGGTTTTTTTTTTTTTTTTTTGCGGTGTTCACTGAAGGGGTTAACTAGTGGGATAGTTTTATAGAGCGGGTCGTTACGGACGCGGCGATACCAAATATGTGTACATTTATTGCTTTTTTTTTTTTACATAAATAAATGGATTTATTGGGAAATGTTTTTTTTTTTTTATTTGGGGATTTTTTTTTTTTTTTACTTTCTAACATTGTCCCAGGGTGGGACATCTCTGTATTAGATCAGATCGTTGATCTGACACTGTGCATAGCACACTGTCAGATCAACGATCTGACAGGCAGCTTAGCTGGCTTCCAGCGCCTGCTCTCAGCAGGCGCCGGCTAGCCAGGTCACTTCATGACCCGGAAGGAGTCCGGCGGCCATCTTGGATCCGGGGACTCCTTCCGGGTCACCGGAGCAACGCGATCTCATTGCGTTGCTCCGGTGGGAGAGCGCAGGGAGCCCCCGTCCCTGCGCGATCCCCCTCTATGCCGCTGTCACTGACAGCGGCATCAGAGGGGTTAAATGCCCGCGATCGGCGATAGCGCCGATCGTGGGCATTGCTGCGGGGTGTCAGCTGTCATATACAGCTGACACCCGCACCCGATCACCGCGGCGCTCAGCGCGAGTCCGCGGTGATCGGTGCGCCGTACTAGTACTGCTGCTGGCACTAATGCAGTGCCGGCAGCGCAGTACTAGTACGGCGCATGTCGCGAAGGGGTTAATATAATAACTGTAGGCTGAATTGAGAGTAGCAATTGTGCTCTCCTATTTGCCAAGATCTAAACACCTTTGATTGGGGAAGGGTGAAGGTTTTTATTTTGTCTATCTACTTACACATGAGACAGTGTGGTGGGGGGTTGTGTGTCACTCTATATAGTGAAACATATTCTGTATGTCTGTTTACAAGGGGTTGGGATAATTTACTTTTTTATATATATACACTTATTTTCTGTCTAGCAGATAACATCTGTCTCTGCTATTTTTCATTGTAAGTGCTTATACATCTCAGATTCTTTTTATCATATCTGTGGCAGTTTCAACATTCTTGGTCAAAGGACAAACATCATCACATTTGTCAAACAACCCTTTTTTGCATATTTCAAAGTAAAGCCTGGAGATCAGTATAAGTCTTAAGGTACCGTCACACTCAGCGACGCTGCAGCGATATAGACAACGAGCCGATCGCTGGAGCGTCGCTGTTTAGGTCGCGGTAGCGACGTCAGACACAGCAACTCCAGAACGATGCAGGAGCGATCCAGTGACGTAACTTATCGTTCTCGCTGGTTGTTAGCTCCATGTAAAACATTGCTGGCATCGTTGCTTTTGATGTCAAACATGACGATACACGCCGACCTGACGACCAAATAAAGTTCTGGACTTCTAGCTCCGACCAGCGATGGCACAGCGGGATCCAGATCGCTGCTGCGTGTCAAACACAACACGATTGCTATCCAGGACGCTGCAACATCACGGATAGTTGTCATTCTCGTTGTAAAGTTGCTGAGTGTGACGGTACCTTTAGACTCCTCACAAGGTGTTTAAAAAGTGTATGGAGAGTTTACAGATGTTAATGAAGGAAACATGTGATAAAGATGCCACTTGGCAAATCTATGGTTTGGCGAGAGCCAAGAGATCATTCTTGTGACTGTAACAGTTGTAAAGTGAATATTTCAGGACATAATACGAAGAATAAATATAAAATAGAGTACCCTAGTCTATCATCAGCAATATGTCCAGTGCCTTAGCTGAAATTCCAGTGCCAGTTTTACTATAACTATCCTCTTTTCAAGAACAGCATTATGGTAAAGAACAAAGTGACAGCAATGATGAAGGTTTTGAAATTGAAGATGTCTCAGCTTGTAGCAAATTTGATCAGCATGAGTTTAATGATTTGGCATGAGTTTTGGGACTATCAAAAAGGGTTTTAGAACTCCTAGCATCAAGACTGCATGAGAAAACACTTGCTATAATAAGAGGAAACATATCTGACTTGTGATCCAGAGAAAGAGCATTTCTGCAATTCTTTAGCAGTGACAGTGGCTTTGTATATTGCCATAAGATACAGTACAATGTTTTGTTAAGGAACTGGGAATTCCAATCCATAACTCAAAGGAAAGGTGACTGTTCATTGAAAGCTCAAATAGGAGCTTAAAGCATGTCCTCCTCTATAATGGCAATTTATTTGGTGCAATCAAAGTGGCTATTCAATTTCTCTGTTGCAATAGCACATGTACAACTGGATCATATGTGTTCAGCTTAAAATGCTATGCTTACTTCTTTATCTGCAACACGGATACACCAAGTATCCTTGTTTTCTGTCCATGTGGGACAGCATAACTCATGAGTTGCTATGGACGAACCTCTGGATGTTCTAGTCTGGCAGGTTCGGCAGAACAAATAAAAAAGGTCAGCTCAGGTACTAGAACAGTGCTCGAATCTAAAACTTGACCCCATTTAGATGACAGGGGGGTCTGAGCATCCTTGATTGCCACACTGTCATCTGCATGCAGAATGGCAAACTCTGTCTCTGATCGGTGGCTACTTTATTACCAGTGATAAAAGAGCTGCCGATCCCATGCTGCCAGATGATAGCTTGAGCCAGTAGCTGTGACCGGTGGTAAAAAGTTTACCTCCTGTCACATAGGTGTGAGCTGATGAGAGAGTACTACTCCCATCAGATTACGCCTGCTTTCGCTAATAACAATGAGAGCAGGCATGTCTGATGAGAGTATTCATGGCTGGTTACCAGGAATAGAGGAGTCTCCATGCTAGTACGGTGCTGCGGGCCCTGCATTTGTGCCAGCCGCAGTACTAGTACGGCACCGCGCGGTGATCAGGTTCCGATGGCTGCTGTCCCTGACAGCAGACCGTCTCTGCACGTAGCCCCGGGGGGCTGCACCACCACCCCGCATCAGCGATTGCTGTGATTGGCTGGTCAATTCTGACCAGCCAATCACAGCGACATGACAATAAAGTAAAAAAAAAAAACATGTGACAGGCTGTGATAGGTGCTGTGTGACATCGCACCAATCACAGCTGTTATAGTAGATGGGGTGATAAATTCATAGAAAACAGCCGCACACAAATTCTTGGAGTTTTAAATGCAAAAAGGAGAGTAATTTATTGTCTTCACACAGAAGTATAGAAATGTTGAGGTAATGTTTCGGCCCCGTGGTGGGCCTTTGTCAAACCTCACTGGTAAAACAATGGAAATTACAATATATTAGTTTGTGGAAAAAAATGAAAAAATATATACAAAGAGACAAATCTAGTGCTATACAACAAATAGAAACATAACAGCTTAGGCTGAACCTGAATAAAGTCCCTCCAGGGTGTAAGACTAAACCCAGTAGGTGGGGTGATCGCCTTGTCACCCCACATGATTAACCCCTATGGTGCTGATTGGCTGAACAATAGCTTCTAGCCAATCAGTGCCAAAGGGGTTAATTTAAAATACCGATCACCGCCCTGCACGCCATTTTTCTCTCAGATTTGGTGTACAGAGCGGTTGTCCACGCCCCTCTGTCTGACCTGAGTGAAGAAATCCATTGGTGGCCAGTGTGATCAACCCGGCAATCTCTTGCCCTCCTGTTCTGTGCTGGTCTCCAGCTCCGTGCTCTGTGCTTGTGCTCTCTGCTGCCATCTGCCTGCTGTGTGAGGCCTGTGATCACAGCAGCAGCACCACCTCCCCCACCCCTTTCCCATCCCACATTGCTGTTCCAGTACCTCCTCCCTCCCCCTCCCCCACCCTCTAATTGAATTTTTTGCGCACTTTTTTGCACTTTTTTTCCTGTGTGTGGCATCCCGCGCAGAGCATTCGTGCTCTTCCTGTGTCCGCAGCGCTCTGATCTGTATTGCTGCTGATCATAGACTGCACCACAGGACTTTTTTTTAGCTAGTTCGTGTAGCGGACATTGCAGTTTAAGCGACGTCCATTTAAAAAAAAATAAAAACTAGTAGTTAGTACAGTGTAGTTTTAGACGTAACAAGGTAGCGTAGCCGGCGTCAGTGTTTGAATTTGTCCCTCCATCCCTGTTCCAGTACCCCCTACCGCCTCCAATTAAATTTTTTTCCTGTGCGTGGCGTCCCGTGCAGAGCATTCGTGCTCTTCCTGTGTCCGCAGCTCTTTGTTTAGTATCGCTGCTGATCAGACACTGCACCAGAGGACTTTTTCTTTGTTTAGCTAGTTAATGTGGTGGACTTCGCAGTCTAAGCGACGTCCGTTTTTTTTTTTTTTTTACAAAAAAATAATAGCAGTTAGTACAGCAGTTTCAGATGTAGATTAGCTGGTGTCACAGCGTTAGTGACGACCGATCTTTTTTTAGAGAAAAAAAAATTGTACAGAATAGTTTAGTGGTAGCGTGTTAGTGTAGCCGGCGTCACAGCGTTAGTGACGACCGATCATCTTTTAGAAAAAAAAATCGTGCAGAGTAGTTTTATAGGTAGGGAGGTAGTGTCTTTTTTGCATTAAAAAATCTATCTCCAGATAATCTCTAGTTCATTAGGGGAGCGTACGTCACACTGTTAGTGGCGTTCGCTTTTCTTTTGTAAAAAGAATAATTAGTTGCACCGCCTAAATTTTAGCGAGTGCATTAGGGGAGCGTACGTCACACTGTTAGTGGCGTTCGTTTTTTCTTTTGTACAAAGAATAATTAGATGTGTCGTCTAATTTTTAGCGAGTGCATTAGGGGAGCGTACGTCACACTGTTAGTGGCGTTCGCTTTTCTTTTGTAAAAAGAATAGTTGCGTCATTTAATTTTTAGTGCGTTCATTAGGGGAGCGTACGTCACACTGTTAGTGGCGTTCACTTTTCTTTTGTAAAAAGAATAATTAGCTACGTCATCTAATTTTTAGCGAGTGCATTAGGGGAGCGTACGTCACACTGTTAGTGGCGTTCACTTTTCTTTTGTAAAAAAAATCGTTGCGTCGTCTAATTTTTAGTGCGTTCATTAGGGGAGCGTACGTCACACTGTTAGTGGCGTTCACTTTTCTTTTGTAAAAAGAATAATTAGTTGCGTCGCCTGATTTTTAGCACATTCATCAGGGGAGCGTACGTCACACTGTTAGTGACGTTAGTTTTTTCTTTTGCAAAAAAAAAGATATAGTTGGGTAGGTTAAATTTATACTTTTTATTTACAAACTTATTTTTTTACATCTGATTTTTCTTTTCATCTTTTATTCTTGTTTCTTCTACATTTTTTCTCACAACTTGTTTTTTCTCTCTGATCGGTTATAATAAAGAGTACCCTATACACAAGCCCCACACATTACACGTGGTTTTGGAAAAAAAAATGGCCCATTCGTCAACAAGGCGCTGTTCACCAGAGGAGGCTTACGCCATCCTTGCGTCCGACACGGATACAGCCAGTGAGGAAGATCCCACATTCCTCTATTCCTCCTCCTCATCCTCCTCCTCCTCATCTGGTGAGGAAGAACCCCCAACAAAGCGCCCCATGACCCAGGTAACTCCTGCAGCAATCGATCCTGTATGGATTGCACCCCTTGAAAATTTTCAGCCCGTCATTCCGGATTTCAGCAGCAGCTCAGGAATCCAGTTTGACACGACTGGCCTCACTGAAATTGACTTCTTCAAATTCCTTTTCAGTGATGAAATAATAAATCTTATGGTGGCCCAGACAAACCAGTATGCCCAACAATTTGAGATGATGCCATTTTGGGGAATTGTGCTGCATAAGGGCATAATCAAAAAGCCAAAGCTTCGACAATACTGGAGTAATAACATTCTCTACAGTACACCGGTATTCCGCATGGCCATGAAAAGGACACGATTTTAAGGGATCCAAAACTTTTAGCATTTTAGTGATGATGCACAGTGTCCTCCTCGAGACGATCCAAACTTTGATTGTCTATATAAAATTCGGCCAGTGGTTGAACACTTCAGCAGAAAATTTGCTGAGGCGTACACACCCCAGAGGGACATCACTATTGATGAATCTCTCGTTCACTTCAAAGGGAGGCTAAAATTCCAACAATACCTGCCCAGTAAGAGGTCCAGGTATGGAATAAAGCTGTACAAACTGTGCAAGAGTACCTCAGGGTACACCCACAGATTTAGGGCCTACGAGTGGAAGGACACCCAGATTAACCCCCATGAATGCCCCCCATCCTGGGGGTGAGTGGGGAAATTGTGTGGGAATTGCTGCACCCACTGCTGGATAGGGGTTATCACCTCTACATTGACAACTTTTACACCAGCATCCCACTCTTCAAGGCCCTCTCTGCCAGAGTTACAGCTGCATGTGGCACCGTGTGAAAAAATCAGCGAGGCCTCCCTAAACCGCTAATTGGGCAAATGCTGAAAAAAGGGGAAAGCAGAGCCAAATGCAGCGACAACATGCTGGTGGTCAAGTATAAGGACAAAAGGGATGTCCTTATCCTGACCACCATACACCGTGACAACAGCACCCTTGTCACTGTTCGTGGGACCACAACACAAGTCCCAAAGCCAGATTGTATCCTGGATTACAATCGGTACATGGGGGTGTGGATCTCTCAGATCAGGTCCTCCAACCATACAGTGCCATGCGAAGAGCTTACATATGGTACAAAAAAATTGTATGTGCACATTGTACATATGGCACTGTACAATGCTTTTGTGCTGTTAAGATCTACAGTACAGGCAATATGGGGACCTTCCTTCAGTTTCAGGAGGTAGTCATCAAGGTCCTAATGTTTGGCACTCAGGGAGGTGAGGGTCCCAGTACTTCTGAATCTATAGTGCCCGTATTGTCCCAGGTCAGGGCGATCACAAAAACGGTGCAGAGTATGTTCCAAGAGGGGAATCCGAAGAGACACAATTTACCATTGTGAAACCTGCCCTGAGAAACCTGGCCTTTGCATTAAAGGATTGCTTCAAAGCATACCACACGTTCACAAATTAATAAAATTAGTTTATACCCTGTTGACACAACACACTTTTATTATCTGATGTACCCCGCACATATTACACATACCGCCACATTATAAATTCATACACCAGTAAAACCAAAAGAATTATAATCAATACTAAAAAACTATGCCTCTAAATAAATTCCTTCAGGGGTGTAGTTTCCAAAATGTGGTCACTTGTGGAGGATTTCCACTGTTTAGGTACATCAGGGGCTCTGCAAATGCAATATGATGCCCGCAGACCATTCCATCAAAGTCTGCAATCCAAAATGTCACTTAATCCATTCCGAGCCCCGATGTGTGCCCAAACAGTGTTTTTTCCCCACATATGGGGTATCGGCGTACTCGTGAAAAACTGCACATCTTTTTCTGTCTATTTTCTCCAATAACCCTTGGGAAAATAAAAAAATCGTAGCTAAAAGATCATTTTTTTGGAAAAAAATGTGTTTTATTTTTTTCACGACTCAACGTTATAATTTTTATCGAGGCACTTGGAGGTTCACGGTGCTCACCACATATCTAAATAAATTCCTTGGGAGGTCCAGTTTCTAAAATGGGGTCAATTGTGGGAGATTTCCACTGTTGAGGCACATCAGGGGCTCTGCAAATGCAACATGACGCCTACACTGCTACAAAATGCCAATATGTAAACATACAAAACAAAACACTTTATTGGCATGAACAATAAAAACAATTAAAATCACTACGCCACTGTGGACCACCTGGATACATAATATATATATATATATATATATATATATATATATATATATATACACAAACAATTTATACAGCCTGTCAATATACCCGTAGGATATATAGACGTTTATAGTAATACCAATCTACCTAGCGGCTCATGGGGAATCTAAAGGCATACATATAGCACAGTAACTCACAAAACCCAAAGAAGGAATAGGCTAAATAGCCATAGAACCACCCATATATAATGGTGGAAAAAAGTCCCCACTCATGAGTCTTGAATCATAAAGGCATAATACCTACGGTAGAATACAACCAAACCTATAGACTGACAGGCTGGAGTATCCAGGGGGCCGGGTGGACCATAGCCCCATGCGTATCGCCTCCCAAATAAGGCTTCGTCAGGGAAAGTGTATGGCCAGCCAAAGCACAAGTGTATATATACGTCCATAATTAATGCTTTAAACACCTACCGGTGTGTACTCGGGTCCTGCCATGAGAACGGGGCTGAAGTGTCACCCCCGAACCAGAAATGATGTGCCTCAGGAAGCTTGGGAGTGAGGCATGTAAAGCGCCTGTGCCCGTGCAGGAGAATGAACTGCACAAGGTGCGCACATGCACAGTAAAACCCGAAGGAGCGCAGTAAAAGATTAAACACCGCCTGCGTGGATACCGGCGCCTATGATAGAATAATCAGCCGCACCATAGGATATGCATGCGTGGAGCAATCCAGCCAAGCGCAGCTAAAGATAGAGCCGCGCATACTGGAATAGATCACTGGTCAGAACAAGGGCAAAAAGAGAACAATATATATTGGCCAGCGCGCGTCCGCGACTGTGCCATGGAAACACTATTAACCCATGCAGGTCCATACCTGGGTCACATAAACCACCCCACTGCACGCGCTCGGGGAATGATCCCGAGCAGGTGCAGATAGGGGGCCAGCGTGAGAGGGCCCATATAAGAAAGGGGGGTGAGGGGTGAAAAGGCTGCACAAAAACAGTCAGGGGACCAATATTAGGTATACCAATTAGTATGATCCCTGTATATAGTAATAAGGCCCATTTGCATTTGCTGTGCGCCGGTTTTCTTGGTATTTATGCAATCCAAAACGTCACTTATTCCATTCTGAGCCCCGACGTGTGCACAAACAGTGGTTTTTGCCCATATATGGGGTATCGGTGTACTCGTGAAAAATTGCACATCTTTTTCTGTCTATTTTCTCCAATAACCCTTGGGAAAGTAAAAAAATTGTAGCTAAAAGATCATTTTTGTGGAAAAAATGTGTTTTATTTTTTTTCACAACTCAACGTTATAATTTTTGATGAGGCACTTGGAGGTTCACGGTGCTCACTACATATCTAAATAAATTCCTTGGGAGGTCCCATTTCCAAAATAGGGTCAATTGTGGGAGATTTCCACTGTTGAGGCACATCAGGAGCTCGGCAAATGCAACATGACGCCCACAGACTATTCCATCAAAGTCTGCTATCCAAAACGTCACTTATTCCATTCCGAGCCCCGACTTGTGCACAAACAGTGGTTTTTGCCCACATATGGGGTATCGGCATACTCATGAATAATTACACAACATCTTTTTTTGTCTATTTTATCCTATAACCCTTGGAAAAATAAAAAAATTGTAGCTAAAAGATCATTTTTGTGGAAAAAATTTGTTTCATTTTTTTTCACGACTCAACGTTATAATTTTTGATGAGGCACTTGGAGGATCACGGTGGTCACCACATAGCTAGACAAGTTCCTTGTAGGGTCTAGTTTCCAAAATGGGGTCACTTGTGGTGGTTTTCCACTATTTAGGTACATCAGGGGCTCTCTAAACACGACATGGTGTCCGATCTCAATTCCAGCCAATTTTGGTTTGAAAAAGTCAAATGGCGCTCCTTCCCTTCCGAGCCCTGCCGTGCGCACAAACAGCGGTTTTCCCCCACATATGGGGTATCAGTGTATTCAGGAGAAATTGCACAACAACTTCAGTGGTCCATTTTCTCCTTTTACACTTGTGAAGATAAAAAAATTGTTGCCAAATGATCATTTTTGGGGAAAAAATTAGATTTTTTTTATTTTCACGACTCTATATTCTAAACTTCTGTGAAGCACATGGGGGTTCAAAGTGCTCACAACATAGCTAGATAAGTTCCTTGAAGGGTTTAGTTTCAAAAATGGGGTCACTTGTGGTGGTTTTACACTGGTTAGGCACATCAGGGGCTCTCCAAATGCGACATGGCGTTCAATCTCAATTCCAGCCAATTTTGGTTTGAAAAAGTCAAACGGCGCTCCTTCCTTTCTGAGCCCTGCTGTGTGCCCAAACAGTGGTTCCCCCCCCATATGGGGTATCAGTGTATTCAGGAGAAATTGCACAACAACTTTAGTGGTCCATTTTCTCCTTTTACCCTTGTGAAAATGAAAAAAAATTGTTGCTAAAAGATCATTATGTGAAAAAAAGTTAAATGTTCATTTTTTCCTTCCACATTCCGTTAATTCCTGTGAAGCACCTGAAGGGTTAATAAACTTCTTGAATGTTGTTTTGAGTACCTCGAGGGGTGTAATTTTTAGAATGGTGTCACTTTCGGGTATTTTAAATCATATAAGCCCCTCAAAGTGACTTCAAATGTGATGTGGTCCCTAAAAAAATGGTTTTGTAAAGTTTGTTGAAAAAATGAGAAATCGCTGTTTAACTTTTAAGCCTTATAACTCCCTAACAAAAAAAAAATTGGCTCCAAAATTGTGTCACGAGAAAACAGTGTCAGAATCACCAGGATCCGTTGAAGCGTTTCAGAGTTATTACCTAATAAATTGGCAATGGTCAGAATTGTAAAAATTGGCCCTGTCACTTAGGTGAAAACAGTCTTCAAGGTGCAGGGGTTAAATTATTTAAATAAACCAGCATGGGGGACCCACATTTTTGACAACCTTGCAAGCTAAAGAAGACAGCTGGGGGATGGTATTCTCAGGCTGGTAAGGGGCCATGGACATTAGCTGTTATGAATAGGTAATTCAGAACCACAATGGACCTTGAAGTTCAGAGCACACAAGTGACCTGACAAAAACCACAAAACATAGGACGAGCTCTGAGACGTGGGAACTCTGCTGACCGCAATCCCTAAACCTATCAAACCACACTAGAGGTAGCCATGGATTGCGCCTAACGCTCCCTATGCAACTCGGCACAGCCTGAGAAACTAGCTAGCCTGAAAATAGAAAAATAAGCCTACCTTGCCTCAGAGAATTTCCCCAAAGGAAAAGGCAGCCCCCCACATATAATGACTGTGAGTTAAGATGAAAATACAACCACACAGATGAAATAGATTTAGCAAAGTGAGGCCCGACTTACTGAATAGACCGAGGATAGGAAAGATAGCTTTGCGGTCAACACAAAAACCTACAAACAACCACGCAGAGGGGCAAAAAGACCCTCCGCACCGACTAACGGTACGGAGGTGCTCCCTCTGCGTCTCAGAGCTTCCAGCAAGCAAGCAAAACCAAAAAAGCCAGCTGGACAGAAAATATAGCAACAAAAGTAATACAAGCAGAACTTAGCTTATGCTGAGCAGACAGGCCACAGGAACGATCCAGGAGGAAGCAAGACCAATACTAGAAGATTGACTGGAGGCCAGGATCAAAGCACTAGGTGGAGTTAAATAGAGCAGCACCTAACGACTTAACTTCATCCCCTGAGGAATGAAACTCAGAAGCCGCAGTACCGCTCGTGACCACAGGACGGAGCTTGATCACAGAATTCACAACAATTAGCCCACCTCAGCCTAAAAACAGCAGCCCACAGCCACCCCAGAAGACTCATCTTTTACAAGTTCCAAGTCTGATGCCTCTTCATTACTAACCCCAGTCAGCAAAAACACCCAGAATAAAGTCCTTTATTTGAAATAAAAACATTGTTCTACAAATACATTTGAAAATATCAAACACAGTTATACTCACCTTTTGCCCATTCCACTAAAGCCCTGGTCTCCTGTAAAAAAACAGAAAATAATATGCAATAATAATACTCACTTAACACCCATTCCATTAAAGTCCTGGTCTACTGTAAGAAAACAATTATAAAAAAGAGCAAGATCACTCAACTGTCAAACATATTGTAATCCATGTCTGTGATAATTAGTTTTCAACTTTGATGGTGCCAAGATCCGACCATCCAGGCTGCAAATCATGGGATAATGAGCTGCTGTGAGTGTTAGTGACTAGCTGTGGTATCATCGAGGTTACCACGGGTTACTGAGGCTGTTTTTTTTTTTGGCTGAGTCAGGCCAATATCAATGACCCCTTACCAACCTGAGAATAGCAGACCCCAGCTATCTGCTTTAATTTGGCTGTTTGCCAAAAATGGGGGGACCCGCATGCTGTTTTTTCAAGTTATTTATTTAAGTAACTAAAAAAAGGCACGAGGACCCAACTACTCTTAACCAGCCATGATAAAGCTAACAGTTAAGAGTTTTGCCATGCTGGTTATCAAAAATAGAGAACACATGACATGTTTTACAAATGTATTCACAGCACAGGCCCTGGCTAATGAATGCTCCCATCAGCTATGCCTGCTCTTGCTGCTATTAACGGCAGAAGGCGTAGGTTGATGGGAGTAGTAATCTCTCATTATTCGACACCTCTGTGACCGGAAGTACATTTTTTACTTTCGGCTAGAGCTGCAGGTGCTCTTACCAGCAATAGTGAACTTACCGTGGATCATAGCGTCCTGTGTTTCTCGTTCTGTCATGCAGATGACAGCGTAGGAAACACCCATTGGTCAGGTTCAGAATGCTGAACGCTAACAGTAGTATGGACTTCCTGGAGAAGTCTATGGTCTAAGTCCATACGTCTGTCCATATCAGGGTAAATTGGATGTATATATGTTGACTGACTATTGTTTAAGCATCAGGTGAGATAGGACACAGAAAGAACACTCCAGGAAAAAAAATGAGCATAAATTGTTACTGTCATGGTTGTGGTCAGGGTTCCTTCCCTGTCCTCTCATGGTTAATTTTGTATGGCCTCCTTTTGGTTTGGAGAGGGCAATATTTACCCAACTTCGTCTGGGGATCCTTGTCAGTGATATATTTGTTCTGGCTGCATGTCTGACCACCTGGTGTGCTTGCATACTGTGTTGTCCATTTGCCTTCTTGTGTATGATCTGGTCCATGTTCTCATTCTGTGCATTGCTTTGTGATTCTGTGCTTACTGTCTGTTTCTGGCTCTGACCTTTGGCTTGGTCATTTTACTAGTCTCCTGTTTGCCCCATTTGTACTGGACCGCTATCTTCGTCTATCTGACCTTTTGCTACATCCTGACCACACTCAGCATCTCACTCTTTGGCACGTCATCGACCTCCTGGCTTGACTTTGTCATGTTCAGACCACTCTCCAGTTTCACCAGTCACGCCGCCACTCAGCATCTGGCTCCGCCTCAGGCCACTTCAGGGTGTTCAAAGAGGTGTGCACATTGTTTTTCTCTCTGCATCTGCACGCCTCTGGGAATTAAAGTCAGAAAATTGGAATTATTATTTCTGTATTATGGGGCCTCCACAGGCTTGGGCTTTTTCACTCTCTCCCTCCGCTCTGGAACTGCATCTTCGGCTATCTGACCTTTTGCTACATCCTGACCACTCTCAGCATCTCACTCTTTGGCACTAATTGATCTCCTGGCTTGACTTCGGCATGTTCACACCACTCTCCGGTTTCACAGGTCACCGCTAGTGTTGAGCGATACCTTCCGATATTTGAAAGTATCGGTATCGTATGGTATCGGCCGATATCCAAAAAATATCAGATATCGCCGATACCGATACCCGATACCAATGCAAGTCAATGGGACACAAATATTGGAATGTATCCTGGATGGTTCCCAGGGTCTGAAGGAGTGGAAACTCTCCTTCAGGCCCTGGGATCCATATTAATGTAAAAAATAAAGAATAAAAATATGCTGCAAACGTCCGCCTCCGTTCCTGAGAATGCAGAGTGAAGGACCTTCGATAACGTCGCGGTCAGATGAGCGGTCAGGTGACCGCTCACCTGTCCGCTCACGTGACCGTGACGTCAGCGAAGGTCCTTCACTCACTGCATTTTCAGTAACGGAGGCGGACGCTTGCAGCGGTGACAGCCAGGGTTCGTCAGAGGAGTGAGTATATCCATATTTTTTATTTATTTTTTACATTAATATGGATCCCAGGGCCTGAAGGAGTCTCCTCTCCCCCAGACCCTGGGAACCATACGCACCACACACGCCGATTCCGATTTCCGATATCACAAAAATATCGGAACTCGGTATCGGAATTCTGATACAGCAAATATCGGCCAATACCCGATACTTGCAGTATCGGAATGCTTAACACTAGTCACCACTGCTACTCGGCGTCTGGCTCGACCTCCGGCTACTCCCCCGGTGGCCACGTGTTTCAGGTCCTGCGCTCCTGCAGGTAAGCTCACCACAGCGCTTCCCTCTCACCCCCTGTCCTTATGTATTTCATGCACAGACTCCTGCTGTAAGTCTGCAGCAGGGTTCTTGATTGTTCTTGATTGTTACCTTTACTTCTATATTACTACTACTTGCACACAATTAGACTTACAGTAACAATATATCCTTTGTATGAACAAAATACATTTGAATAAACATTACATTCAGGTTATCTATTTCCATTATTTTCCATTCTATATACATTTTGAATGGTTTTGGAGACAAAGGAAGGGTATAATTTCATTATATGGTGCAACTGACAGGGCAATATTATTCTCAATATCGGAAAGAGTATGAAGATACCAAACATTTATATATATTTTTTTAATTTCAGTGTTGAAAAAAACATAGAAATTTGAAAGAAAAACAAAATTGCTTATGTTGCGATTTCCTGAGACCATTAGAGTTTTCATTTTCAGAATCTGGGACTGGAAGATGGCTTTTTTTTGTGCCCAGTGCTGATGTATTTATTGCTATCATTATTGGGAAGATACAATGGTTTGATCGCCTGCCTCTTATTGCATCTTACTGCAATGCTATGTTGGCCGAAAAATTTGCAGTTAGGGAGTTTTGATTTTTTTCTTGTAACATTGTTTACTGATCTGATTAATTTACTTAATATTTTGATATATTGGACGATTCTTAAGACAGAGATACTAAATATGTCATAAAGGTACATGATTACTGATTAAGGCTAGTCTCACAGCATGGTTTCTGTGCGCAGCGTATTATCTGTATGCGCAAATGCATGCTACAACACATGTAAAAGCATGTTTACTCAGTGCTTTTTATGTAAAAAAAAGCTGCGTGTGCATGCATATGGTATTTCCCATTGGGTGTGGCTTATGGGATTTCTGTATATAGACACACTGCACAAAAGAAATCCTCTTCTCTTGATGCAGTATCCTGCTGCAAGATGGATATTGGCATGGAGAGCTTCAATCTGAATTTGGATTTATCATTGAAATTGGCTTTTGTTTTTGCTGGAGAAGAGAAAGACAGAGAAGACTTTGTTGTCGCTATTGGCAACACCTAGTGATGAGCTAGTGTACTCATTGCTCGGGTTTTCCGGAGCACGCTCGGGTGACCTCCGATTGTTTGTTAGTTTTCGGAGATTAAGGTTTCATCACCTCAGCTGAATGATTTACAGCTACTAGCAGGGCTGAGTACATGTGGGGGTTTCCTGGTTGCTGGGGAATCCCCACATGTAATAAAACTGTCTAACAGTCGCAAATCATCCAGCAGCTGTGAGGAAAACTAAATCTCAAGCAGTCATAAATACTCAGAGACCACCCGAGTGTGCTCAGGAAAACAAGAGCAATGAGTACACTCGCTCATCACTAGCAACACCCCATTGTTGAAGTTCGAGACAGCCATGGAGCCTACCACTCATTGTACTCGGAGCTTCATGAAAACCCGCAAAAGTTTTTTGTGTACACAAGGATGTCTGAACAGAGCTTCCAAGAATTGCTGCTATGTGTTAGAGGATCCATCGCCAGGCAGGACACACAGCTACGTATAGCAATTCCTGCTGAAGAACGTCTGTTGGTGACCCTAAGGTATGTAATTTAGAAAAGAAACACCTCTCATTAATTTTATTGTTCTAAAAGCCATGTACTGATCTTTTGTTCCCACTTTCTTTTCCACATATTCCTGGCTACCGGAGAGACCTTAAGATCTCTACATTTTCAATTTTGGATTTCTGGGATTGTTGAAGACACCTGCTGTGCATTGTGTGATGTTCTGCATGCAGAATTCATCCCCCAACATACAACTGTACTCTGGCTGAAACATGCTGAAAAATTCAAGGAAATTTGTAATTTTACAAACTATTTGGGGGGGTTGGAGGGCAAACACATCCGCATTCTGAAACCTAGTGGAAGTGGATCTGAGTACTTCAATTATAAAAAATATTGTTTTATATTGTTCTCATGGCGATTGCAGATGCTGAGTGTCGATTTGTCGCTGTTGATGTTGGCTCATTTGGACGAGGAAATGACATGCAGACTTTCAAAAACTTTGACAAGGGCCAACATTTGTATGGTAATAATTTTAATTTTCCACCGCCACAACCGCTTCCGAATATAGAAGGACCGCCAATGCCATTTGTTGTAGTTGGAGATCAGGCATTTCAAATGTGTGCCAACCTCATAAAACCATAGTTGAGTTGGGACTTGATTCACAGAAAAAGGATTTTCAACTACAGATTGACAAAGGCACAAAGAACTGTGGAGTGTGCCTTTGGTTTGCTGGCAGCTAAATGGCACATTTTGGGAGAGCTATTAATGTTAAAATTTAGACAATTGGTGAGGTTGTGAAAGGGTGTGTTGTTCTGCATAATTAGTCAAAATAGCAACCCCACTTCGAACTTGAGGAACCTGTTAATACCACATTGCAGGATTACCATTCTCAGCCTCTGAGGACTACAGTGGAAGTTGCCCAAATGAGGGATAAATTGGCTGCCTACTTTGTTTCTGATAATGGAAGTGTGGCATGGCAAGATGAAACGGTTTAAGCTGTAATGTACCTGTAATGTTATTTACCTGTATTGTTTTCTGAATGCAATACTAGCACCTTGACTATAACTGCCTTTGCCTATTCCTGAGAGGCCCTGGACGCATATTTCCATGGATTTTATTTCTGATCTTCCTGTTTCTCAGAAGATGTCTGTCATCTGGGTGGTTTGTGACCGGTTTTCTAAGATGGTCCATTTGGTGCCGTTGCCTAAGTTGCCTTCCTCTTCTGATTTGGTTCCATTATTTTTTCAGCATGTGGTTCGTTTGCATGGTATTCCGGAGAATATTGTGTCTGACAGAGGTTCCCAGTTCGTTTCTAGGTTTTGGCGGTCCTTTTGTGCTAGAATGGGCATTGATTTGTCTTTTTCTTCTGCATTCCATCCTCAGACAAACGGCCAAACGGAGCGAACCAATCAGACCTTGGAAACCTATTTGAGATGCTTCGTGTCTGCTGATCAGGATGATTGGGTGACCTTTTTGCCGTAGGCCGAGTTTGCCCTTAATAATCGGGCTAGTTCGGCTACCTTGGTTTCGCCTTTTTTTTGCAACTTTGGTTTTCATCCTCGTTTTTCTTCAGGGCAGCTTGAGCCTTCTGACTGTCCTGGTGTGGATTCCGTGGTGGACAGGTTGCAGCAAATTTGGACTCATGTGGTGGACAATTTGACGTTGTCTCAGGAGAAGGCTCAGCGTTTTGCTAACCGTCGTCGGTGTGTTGGTCCCCGGCTTTGTGTTGGGGATTTGGTCTGGTTGTCTTCTCGTCATGTTCCTATGAAGGTTTCTTCCCCTAAGTTCAAGCCTCGCTTTATTGGGCCTTATAAGATATCTGAAATTATCAATTCAGTGTCTTTTCGTTTGGCCCTTCCAGCTTCCTTTTCCATTCATAATGTGTTCCATAGATCCTTGTTGCAGAGATATGTGGTACCTATGGTTCCCTCCGTTGATCCTCCTGCTCCGGTGTTGGTTGAGGGGGAATTGGAATATGTGGTAGAGAAGATTTTGGATTCTCGTTTTTCGAGGCGGAAGCTTCAGTATCTGGTCAAGTGGAAGGGTTATGGCCAGGAGGATAATTCTTGGGTTGTTGCCTCTGATGTTCATGCTCCCGATTTGGTTCATGCTTTCCATTTGGCTCGTCCTGATCGGCCTGGGAGCTCTGGTGAGGGTTCGGTGACCCCTCCTCAAGGGGGGGGGTACTGTTGTGAGTTCCGTTCTGGAGCTCCCTCCTGTGGTTGCTAATGGTATTTTTGCGAGTTCTGCCCTTGGGCTCCCTCTGGTGGTTTCGAGTGGAACTGCTGCTCCGTTAGGTGGCTGTAGCAGCTGCCTTCACTAATCGCCTTGCCTGGGTTTGTTATTTAAACCTGCTCTGGGCTTTAGTCCATGCCTGCTGTCAATGTTCTTGGTTGGATTTTATTCTTCCCTTGGATTTCTCATATGGCCAGTCCTTGTCTGCAAAAGATAAGTTTTGCTAGTTTTGTTTGTCCATTTGTTTGGACTCTATTGCTTTGCATTTTGTCTCTTTTGTCCAGCTTGTCACTATGTCTTATTCAGGCTAGCTGGAAGCTCTGGGAAAGCAGATTTGCCCCTCCACACCGAGAGTCGGTGTGGAGTTCATTTTTGTAAATTCTGTGTGGATTTTGTAGTTTTTAATACTGACCGCACAGTATCCTTTGCTCTCTGTCTATCTAGTTTAGTTTTGGCCTCCCTTTGCTGAATTCTAATTTCATTTCTGAGTTCGTCATTTCCCTCTCCTTTCACAATCAATATTTGTGGGGGGCTATCTTTCCTTTTGGGGGTTTCTCTGAGGCAAGATAGCTTTCTAATTCCTTCTTTAGGGGTAGTTATATCTGAGGCTGTGACGAGGTGTCTAGGGAGTGTCAGGAACATCCCACGGCTATTTCTAGTTGTGTTGTTAGGATTAGGGACTGCGGTCAGTAGAGATACCACCTTCTCAGAGCTCGTTTTATGTTGCGTTTTAGCCACCAGGTCATATCAGTGTGGCCTCTTAACCACCAGGTCATAACAGATATTGGCCCACTACTGTCTAATAGTGTTAGGAGTCGAGTTTCCTCTGCTGCACAGGGGGAATCTCGATCCGTCTCCGCTGCGGTCTCCCATTCTCCTCCAGCCGCAGTGGAGTCTGCTCAGCAGGGACGTCGATCCCAGCGTCTCGCTCAGTCTGACTCTGTGCAAAGAGTTACTGCTGCTTTTCCTGCTTCTGCCATTGAAGCCAGTGCTGGGCAGTGGCGAGTGGACGTTTCTGGATCTAAGTCCTTATTTGCACACACTGAGCATGCCCAGGGCAAGTTATCCTGTTGGAGATCGAGGGTCATATGCTCAGGTACTGCAGCACATCCCATTGGTCCTTTTGGCAGGTCCTGAAAGGGCAAAACTTCTGTAGCTGTTTCCTGTGCTGCAGCTATATAAACTGCGCATGACCACACGGCCATGCCCTAGTATTGTCTTGTAAATATGTGTGTGTGTTGTGAGTGAAAGTCTCTCTTTAACCCTTTCATGACCCAGCCTATTTTGACCTTAAAGACCTTGCCGTTTTTTGCAATTCTGACCAGTGTCCCTTTATGAGGTAATAACTCAGGAACGCTTCAATGGATCCTAGCGGTTCTGAGATTGTTTTTTCGTGACATATTGGGCTTCATGTTAGTGGTAAATTTAGGTCAATAAATTCTGCGTTTATTTGTGATAAAAACGGAAATTTGGCGAAAATTTTGAAAATTTCGCAATTTTCACATTTTGAATTTTTATTCTGTTAAACCAGAGAGTTTTGTGACATAAAATAGTTAATAAATAACATTTCCCACATGTATACTTTACATCAGCACAATTTTGGAAACAAAATTTTTTTTTGCTAGGAAGTTATAAGGGTTAAAATTTGACCAGCGATTTCTCATTTTTACAACGAAATTTACAAAACCATTTTTTTTTAGGGACCACCTCACATTTGAAGTCAGTTTGAGGGGTCTATATGGCTGAAAATACCCAAAAGTGACACCATTCTAAAAACTGCACCCCTCAAGGTGCACAAAACCACATTCAAGAAGTTTATTAACCCTTCAGGTGCTTCACAGCAGCAGAAGCAACATGGAAGGAAAAAATGAACATTTAACTTTTTAGTCACAAAAATGATTTTTCAGCAACAATTTTTTTATTTTCCCAATGGTAAAAGGAGAAACTGAACCACGAAAGTTGTTGTCCAATTTGTCCTGAGTACGCTGATAACTCATATGTGGGGGTAAACCACTGTTTGGGCGCACGGCAGGGCTTGGAAGGGAAGGAGCGCCATTTGACTTTTTGAATGAAAAATTGGCTGCACTCTTTAGCGGACACCATGACACGTTTGGAGAGCCCCCGTGTGCCTAAAAATTGGAGCTCCCCCACAAGTGACCCCATTTTGGAAACTAGACGCCCCAAGGAACTTATCTACATGCATAGTGAGCCCTTTAAACCCCCAGGTGCTTCACAAATTGATCCGTAAAAATGAAAAAGTACTTTTTTTCACAAAAAAATTCTTTTAGCCTCAATTTTTTCATTTTCACATGGACAACAGGATAAAATGGATCCTAAAATTTGTTGGGCAATTTCTCCTGAGTACATTGATACCTCATATGTGGAGGTAAACCACTGTTTGGGCACATAGTAAAGCTCGGAAGGGAAGGAGCGCCATTTGACTTTTTGAATGGAAAATTAGCTCCAATTGTTAGCGGACACCATGTCGCGTTTGGAGAGCCCCTGTGTGCCTATGCATTGGAGATCCCCCACAAATGACCCCATTTTGGAAACTAGACCCCCAAAGGAACTAATCTAGATGTGTGGTGAGCACTTTGAACCCTCAAGTGCTTCACAAAAGTTTATAACGCAGAGCCATGAAAATTAAAAAAAAAAATTCTTTTCTCAAAAATGATTTTTTAGCCCGCTATTTTTTATTTTCCCAAGGGTAACAGGAGAAATTTGACCCCAAAAGTTGTTGTCCAGTTTCTCCTGAGTACGCTGATACCCCATATGTGGGGGTAAACCACTGTTTAGGCACATGCTGGGGCTCGGAATTGAAGTAGTGATGTTTTGGAAAGCAGAGTTTGATGGAATGCTCTGCGGGCGTCACGTTGCGTTTGCAGAGCCCCTGATGTGGCTAAACAGTAGAAACCCCCCACAAGTGACCCTATTTTGGAAACTAGACCCCGAAAGGAACTTATCTAGATGTGAGGTGAGCACTTTGAACCCCCAAGTGCTTCACAGAAGTTCATAACACAGAGCAGTGAAAATAATAAATACGTTTTCTTTCCTCAAAAATAATTATTTAGCCCAGAATTTTTTATTTTCCCAAGGGTTACAGGAGAAATTGGACCCCAAAAGTTGTTGTCCAGTTTGTCCTGAGTACGCTGATACCCATGTGTGGGGGTAAACCACTGTTTGGGCACACGTCGGGGCTCAGAAGGGAAGTAGTGACTTTTGAAATGCAGACTTTGATGGAATGGTCTGCGGGCGTCACGTTGCGTTTGCAGAGCCCCTGGTGTGCCTAAACAGTAGAAACCCCCCACAAGTGACCCCATTTTGGAAACTAGACCCCCAAAGGAACTTATCTAGATATGTGGTGAGCACTTTCAACCCCCAAGTGCTTTACAGAAGTTTATAACACAGAGCCGTGAAAATAATAAATACGTTTTCTTTCCTCAAAAATGATGTTTTAGCAAGCATTTTTTTATTTTCACAAGGGTAACAGGAGAAATTGGACCACAGTAATTGTTGCGCAGTTTGTCCTGAGTATGCTGGTACCCCATATGTGGGGGTAAACCACTGTTTGGGCGCACGTCGGGGCTCGGAATTGAGGGAGCACCATTTGACTTTATGAATACAAGATTGGCTGGAATCAATGGTGGCGCCATGTTGCGTTTGGAGACCCCTGATGTGCCTAAACAGTGGAAACCCCTCAATTCTAACTCCAACACTAACCCCAACACACCCCTAACCCTAATCCCAACTGTAGCCATAACCCTAATCACACCCCTAACCACAACCCTAATTCCAACCCTAACCCTAAGGCTATGTGCCCACGTTGCGGATTCGTGTGAGATTTTTCAGCATCATTTTTGAAAAATCCGCGGGTAAAGGGCACTGCGTTTTACCTGCGGATTTACCGTGGATTTCCAGTGTTTTTTGTGCGGATTTCACCTGTGGATTCCTATTGAGGAACAGGTGTAAAACGCCGCGGAATCCGCACAAAGAATTGACATGCTGCGGAAAATACAACGCAGCATTTCCGCGTGGTATTTTCCGCACCATGGGCACAGCGGATTTGGTTTTCCATATGTTTACATGGAACTGCAAACCTGATGGAACACTGCTGCGAATCCGCAGCGGCCAATCCGCTGCAGATCCGCAGAAAAATCCACACCGTGTGCACATAGCCTAATTCTAAAGGTATGTGCACACGCTGCGGAAAACGCTGCAGATCCGCAGCAGTTTCCCATGAGTTTACAGTTCAATGTAAACCTATGGGAAACAAAAATCGCTGTGCACATGCTGCGGAAAAACTGCACGGAAACGCAGCGGTTTACATTCCACAGCATGTCACTTCTTTCTGCGGATTCCGCAGCGGTTTTACAACTGCTCCAATAGATAATTGCAGTTGTAAAACCGCAGTGAAATGCCCAGAAAAACCGCGGTAAATCCGCGATAAATCCACAGCGGTTTAGCACTGCGGATTTATCAAATCCGCAGCGGAAAAATCCGCAGAGGAACAGAATACGTGTGCACATACCGAAACCCTAGCCCTAGCCCTAACCCTACCCCTAACCCTACCCCTAACCCTAACCCTACCCCTAACCCTAACCCTAGCCCTAACCCTAACCCTAGCCCTAGCCCTAACCCTAACCCTAACCCTAACCCTACCCCTAACCCTATTCTAACCTTAGTGTAAAAAAAAAAAGAAATTCTTTATTTTTTTATTGTCCCTACCTATGGGGGTGACAAAGGGGGGGGGTCATTTACTATTTTTTTTTATTTTGATCACTGAGATAGGTTATATCTCAGTGATCAAAACTCACTTTGGAACGAATCTGCCGGCTGGCAGATTCGGCGGGCGCACTGCACATGCGCCCGCCATTTTGGAAGATGGCGGCGCCCAGGAAAGAAGACGGACGGATCCCGGGAAGTAAGTATAAGGGGGGGGGGAGATCAGGGCACGGGGGGAGCGTCGGAGCACGGGGGGTGGATCGGAGCATGGGGGGGTGGATCGGAACACGGGGGGGTGGATTGGAGCACGGGGTGGGGGATCGCTGTGCAGGGGGGTGGATCGGAGCACGGGGGGGGAATCGGAGCACGGGGGGAGGATCGCTGTGCGGGGGGGTGATCGGAGTGCGGGGGGGTTTGATTGGAGCACGTGGGGTGTGATTGGAGCACGGGGGAGCGGACAGGAGGACGGGGGAGCGGAGCACAGGACGGAGGGGAGCGGACCACAGATCGGAGGTCTGGGGGGGCGATCGGTGGGGTGGGGTGGGGGCACATAAGTGTTTCCAGCCATGGCCGATGATATTCCAGCATCGGCCATGGCTGGATTGTAATATTTCACCAGTTTTTTTAGGTGAAATATTACAAATCGCTCTGATTGGCAGTTTCACTTTCAACAGCCAATCAGAGCGATCGTAGCCACGGGGGGGTGAAGCCACCCCCCCTGGGCTGAACTACCACTCCTCCTGTCCCTGCAGGCCGGGTGAAATTGGAGTTAACCCTTTCACCCGGCCTGCAGGGACGCGATCTTTCTGTGACACAGCATATGCGTCACAGGTCGGATTGGCACCGACTTTCATGATGCATACGCTGTGTCACAGGTCGGGAAGGGGTTAAATAACCCTCCCTATTGAATGTCTGTTCGCGGAAGGTGTATGTTTGCTATCTAGCGCCCAACTTATCCAACAGCACGTAACACACATTACAGCTACCAGTTGCTGTGTCTGCCTGTACGGCGCCGTGCGCTTGCTCTGCGCTTTCCTGACCCAAGCCTGGGTGGTTAGTGGCGTCCGTCTATGCGGCACCACACGCACTCTTGTGCCTTTATATTATTATTTAGTTTCCTTACACACCCAGTTGCGGTGTTGTGCCAGCAAGTGTCTAATCGGACTTCAATCCTAGTTGGGGTTGAGTTCGCTGACTTCTTGCTCGCGCTCTATGTGCTGTACCGCGGTCCTGTGACGCAACAGGATCGCTTCCTTCACGCAGGGTGTAGTTAACCCGTGCGTGTATACTTGTAGTACCGCCATATAGTCCGTCTTACTAGCAGCAGGGTTTTTACCTGTACAGTGGACCTCGGACTGCGAACGCACCTAGTTCCATTTCATCTTGTACTTGGTGCGTTCCACCAGTCCTAACATAATACTAGCGCCAAGGTCTGGCTAGTAAATGGCGGACGATCAGCGTTTACAGCGGTACATCCAGCAGCTGGAGGGAAGGTTGGCGGCTCTAGAGCGTTCAACCTCAGCTGTGGTTGTTACTGCTGTCGCTGTTCAGGCTGCTAGCGTGGCTGCAGCTACCTTGTCCACTGCCACCCCTGTTCCGACTCTATCTCGCCTCCCGCTACCAGAGAAATTTTCTGGTGACAGTAAGTCTTGTAGGGGTTTCGTGAGTCAGTGCTCTATACATCTCGAGCTTCTGGCCTCTCGTTTCCCTACAGAGCGGGCAAAGGTGGGGTTTATTGTGTCTCTCCTGTCGGACAGGGCGTTGCAGTGGGCTACGCCGCTGTGGGAGCGCGGCGATCATGTGGTGCAGAGTGCTCCGTTATTCCTGAGCACTCTAAAACATGTCTTTTTAGGACCTCGTGTCACCCATGATACGGCGCTCCAACTGTTGGCATTGACTCAGGGCTCGTCCTTGGTCAGCCATTTTGCCGTACACTTCCGCACCCTAGCATCTGAGCTGGGGTGGTCGGATAAAGCCCTTATTCCTATATTTTGGAGGGGGCTGGCTGACCACGTTAAGGACGCCCTGGCCACTAGGGAGATTCCCGCCACACTGGAGGAATTAATAACAGTATCCACTCGTATTGACGTCCGTTTTCACGAGCGGAGGTTAGAGCGAGTCCAGTGTAGGCAGAGGTTTCGGCTGGCTCCCACCTTCGCCAAACCTTTGGAATCTCCAGTCCAGGCCCCTGAGTCCCATGAGTCTATGGTAGTGTCACGAGCGGGATCTAAGTCCCAGACCGCTCGTGCACTCCAGGTTTGTCATGTGTGCCAGCAGTCAGGACATCTTGCCACCAGATGTACCCAGCGGTCGAGGAAACGTCAGCGTCTCGTGGTAGTAGGTGGAGGTACACTACACACGGCGACGTTTGCCTCCAAATTGTCCATTAAGGGGACAATAACATTAGGCTCATCCTCCCACTCGGTAGAGCTCTGCGTGGATTCTGGGGCGGAGGGCAATTTTATGTCTTCTGCCTTCGCCTAACGTCACGCAATACCCCTGGTTATGCTACCTCAACCAGTAACGGTACGAGTGGTGAATAGGTCGACACTGCCCTCACAGATAACACATCAGACCATCCCTTTTACCCTGTCCATGTCACCATCCCATCAGGAGATTATATCTCTGCTCATCATTCCTGAGGGAATTGATGAGGTCCTGTTGGGGATACCTTGGCTACGGTACCACTCTCCTCACATTGAGTGGTCCTCAGGCAGAATTCTGGGATGGGGTGAATCTTGTGGGGGTAGGTGTCACCGAGAGTGCGTTCAGGTTGCTACTACAGAGGTACCCGCAGATCTATCCTCTCTCCCCAAGCAATATTGGTCTTGTGCAGACGTGTTCTCCAAAAAGGCGGCGGAGACCCTTCCGCCCCATCGCCCCTATGACTGTCCTATTGATCTCTTGCCTGGTGCTGAGCCTCCCCGGGGTCGAGTCTATCCATTATCTCTCCCGGAGACGGAGGCAATGTCTCAGTACATTCAAGAGAATCTGGCAAGAGTGTTCATCAGGAAGTCGGTGTCACCTGCTGGGGCAGGGTTCTTTTTCGTGCAGAAGAAGAATGGGGAACTACGTCCATGCATAGACTACAGGGGTCTTAACGCTATCACCGTTAAGAACAAGTATCCTTTGCCCTTGATATCTGAGCTTTTCGATAGGCTTCGGGGAGCAAGGGTGTTTACTAGTGTTGAGCATTCCGATACCGCAAGTATCGGGTATCGGCCGATATTTGCGGTATCGGAATTCCGATACTGAATTCCGATACTTCCCGCGTATCGGATACCGGAATCGGAAGTTCCCAGAATTCAAATTGAACGCAGCAGCCAATGAGGAATGAATGAAAGTGTGGGCACATCCTGTTTAGCATGGTGGGCATGTAAGTACTGGCAAGGCTGGGATTGGCTGCTGAAATGATGTCACTCTGCACTATAAAAAAGCGCTGCCGCCATTTTGCGCTCACTCTGCTGTGATTTCAGTTAGGGACAGGACGCTGTGTTCTAACTGAGGGCCAGTCGAGCTAGCTAATTGCTTTATTTTCCTTTCCAAAGGCTAATTTAGCAAAACGCTGTGTGTTCTTCACTGTTCACCTTGCTCTTGCCTTGCAGCGCTGTTTTAACAGCGTTCTGCAAGGTCTCTGTGTGTGTGTGTGTGTGCAGCTCACTCTGTAGTCTGTGTGCAGCCATATACCCGGTTGTATTCAGCTCAGGGGGGGTTCACACTGCCTCACACAGTTGTTCTTTTTTGCTCTTAGTGCAGCCTGCTGCACATTTTTTCTCAAATTTCCTATTAGTGTTTTTCCACCAGTCTCCAGCTCTATTGTGGAAAAACACTACATAGGATAACCTAGAGGGGGTTTTTTGGGCCTTGCAGCGCCGTTTACGGCTGTCTGCACGGTCTCCGTGTGAGCCCAGCTCGCCCTGTAGTCTGTGTGCAGCCATAGCCGGTTGGATTCAGCTCAGGGTTCGTTACTGGCTCATACCTTGAGAAAAATTTTCCTTTTTTTCAAATAGTGCAGCCTGTTTAAAATTTGAAAAAAAAAATTCCTATTAGTGTCTTTCCACTCGTATCCAGCTAAATAGTGGAAAAACACTATATAGGATAACCTAGAGGAGGGTTTTTTGGCCTTGCAGCGCCGTTTACGGCTGTCTGCACGGTCTCCGTGTGAGCCCAGCTCGCCCTGTAGTCTGTGTGCAGCCATAGCCGGTTGGATTCAGCTCAGGGTTCGTTACTGGCTCATACCTTGAGAAAAATTTTCCTTTTTTTCAAATAGTGCAGCCTGTTTAAAATCTGAAAAAAAAAATTCCTATTAGTGTCTTTCCACTCGTATCCAGCTAAATAGTGGAAAAACACTATATAGGATAACCGAGAGGAGGGTTTTTTGGCCTTGCAGCGCCGTTTACGGCTGTCTGCACGGTCTCCGTGTGAGCCCAGCTCGCCCTGTAGTCTGTGTGCAGCCATAGCCGGTTGGATTCAGCTCAGGGTTCGTTACTGGCTCATACCTTGAGAAAAATTTTCCTTTTTTTCAAATAGTGCAGCCTGTTTAAAATTTGAAAAAAAAAATTCCTATTAGTGTCTTTCCACTCGTATCCAGCTAAATAGTGGAAAAACACTATATAGGATAACCTAGAGGAGGGTTTTTTGGCCTTGCAGCGCCGTTTACGGCTGTCTGCACGGTCTCTGTGTGAGCGCAGCTCGCCCTGTAGTCTGTGTGCAGCCATAGCCGGTTGGATTCAGCTCAGGGTGCGTTACTGCCTCATACCTTGAAAAACAATTTCCTTTTTTTCAAATAGTGCAGCCAGTTTAAAATTTGAAAAAAAAAATTCCTATTAGTGTCTTTCCACTCGTATCCAGCTAAATAGTGGAAAAACACTATATAGGATAACCGAGAGGAGGGTTTCTTGGCCTTGCAGCGCCGTTTACGGCTGTCTGCACGGTCTCCGTGTGATTTAAACTAGCTCTGTAGCCCGATCTGCACCAAAAAAAAGGTTAAGTTCACCAAACACAACTTACACTTGTGTAGGCCACATTTGCAAAATAATAAAGTTTAGTCCACAATTTACAACATTAGTGTTTCTTACACCTGTTAGGAGGAGCATTACAGGAATAAGCACACTAAGGCCTTAGTACTTTTCTGCTTATCTTTATCTGTCAACCAAGATGAAGAGGGCAGGGAGTAAGGCACGTGGGCGTGGGCGCGGAGCAGGGAGAGGAGCAGGGAGAGGACGTGGTGATTCTGTGCCTGCTGCGGGCGCCGGTGACTCGTCGTCACTCAGTTTCAGCAGGGAACAGTCCTTCATGCGCAGCTTTGTCGGAGAGCGCCGTGCACCGCTGCTGCGTGAAGACCAAATTGAAGCCGTTGTCGGGTGGATGGCAGCTAACGCCTCGGCATCGACTTCAGTTAGTGCCACATCCTCTCAGGCACAGAGCACTGGAGAGCAGCCATCTGTCTCTTCACCACCTGCCAAATTGGCCAGGCAGTCAGAGAGCCCAGGACAGGAGCCGTCTCTACTTCTGTTCTCTGAATCTCTTGGCTTGGAAACAGGGGGCCAGCCAAGCAGCATTGGAGAAATGGAAGAAGAGGCAGTGTGCAGTGATGCCCAACACCTTTTTCTCTCTGACTCTGAAGAGGCAGGTGGGCCAGTGCCTCCGGTGACCACAGCGCAGTACGCATCTGATGATGAAACTCAGGTGCCGCTTTCTCGTGCGTACTGTGCTGCTGAGACTACCCAGGAGGAGCAGTTGGTGGCAGAGGGTAGTGGAGATGATGAGGTCCTTGACCCATCGTGGCGTGAGGAACAGGAAGGTGGTGGGAGCAGCTCAGAGGAAGAGCTTCCTCTTACGGGCCAAAGAGGGAGACGGAGGGGGAAGACTGCGGAGCCTGTAGCCTCCACTTTGGCACCCGTTAGGAGCCTGTCTCTTTCCAAAGCCAAAAAGGGCGCTCCCAAGACTTGCAGTGCCTGGTCCTTTTTTGACACAGTTGCAGATGACATTTGTTTTGTCAAATGCAAGCTGTGTCATCATAAAGTAAAAAGAGGGAAAAATGTCAGCAACCTCAATACCACAAATATGTGGAAACATGTGCGGACCAGGCACGCGGTGGAGTTACAGAAACACACTGAAGATGTAGGCCAACCAACAGCGGCAGCTACCACCTCTTCAGCTCGTGTTGCCTCTTCCTCCAGCTCACGCACAGCTGGTTTGGCTTCCTCCCAGAGACCTTGTGTAATTCCACCCACAGCACCACCTTCCCAGTCATCCTCACACTCCCAGTCTACTCTACAGCCATCGGTAGTACAGGCATGGGAGAAAAGGCGGGCATTCTCGGCCAACCACCCCCGAGCACAGGCTCTGAATGCAGGCATTGCCAAACTGTTGTCCCTGGAAATGCTCTCGTTCAGGCTGGTGGAGACTGACAGCTTCCGTGACTTGATGGCATTGGCAGTCCCACAGTACAAGGTGCCCAGCCGCTTTTACTTCAGCAGGCAGGCTGTCCCTGCCCTGCACAGGCATGTTGAGGCAAACATAAAACATGCGCTACTGAACGCCGTCAGTAGCAAGGTCCACCTCACCACCGATGCGTGGACCAGTCAGCATGGACAGGGGCGATATGTTTCCCTCACTGCCCATTGGGTTAATGTTGTTGAGCCAGGTACAGATCGTGCGAGTGGCGCAGGACGTGTCCTGCCCACTCCAAGGATTGCAGGAATCCAGTCTGTACGCATCGACTCCTCCTCTTACACCAGTTCCTCTGATTCCTCTCTGCAGGATCCGTCACAGTCCACCCCCACATGGACCCGTGAACGTTTACCTATGACCGACATGAGCACAGCCGTGGCCAAACGTCAGCAGGCCGTCTTGAAACTAGTTTCATTGGGGCATCGAAGCCACACAGCGCAGGAGCTCTGGAATGCTATAAAGCAGGAGAGCGATGTGTGGTTACTGCCAGCGAATCTCCAGCCAGGCATGGTAGTGTGTGACAATGGCCGAAATCTGGTGGCAGCTTTGGCCCTTGGCAACCTCACTCACATCCCATGTCTGGCACATGTGCTCAATTTGGTTGTGCAGAGTTTTCTGAGGGACTATCCGGATCTTGATGCCCTGCTGCACAAGGTCCGCCTAGAGTGTGCTCACTTGCGGCGTTCCAGCTTGGCCAGATCCCGCATTGCTGCTCTGCAGCGCCGATTCCGCCTTCCGGAACACCGCATCATATGTGACCTACCTACCCGGTGGAATTCCACGTTACATATGTTGGAGCGGTTGTGTGAGCAGCAGCAAGCAGTTATGGAGTACCAGCTGCATCAGGCGCAAAGAAGTCGCAGTCAGCGCCGATCAGACTTCACAACCACAGAGTGGGCCACTATGAAGGACGTCTGCCAGGTTTTGCGTCCTTTTGATTATTCCACGCGGATGGCAAGTGCAGATGATGCACTAGTCAGCATGACTGTCCCCCTTATCTGCCTGCTTCAGCAAACTTTGCAAGGGTTAAGGGATGATGTGGTGGAAGAGGTGGAGGATGAGGAGTCACCTTTTCCATCAGCTTCTGGAGAGTCAGCGCCACGTGGTTCCTCACAAAGGGGTACGCAGGGGCCAATTTGTGAGGAGGATGAGGAGGAGTCAATGGAGGAGGAAGAGCTCCGTCCAGAGGAGGGAGCGACACAATTGTCCAGTGGTCAGTGTGTACAGCGAGGGTGGGGTGATGACGAGCGGGCAGAGATCATGTCTCAAGCAGGGGACAGCGTTTCTGGGCCGGTTGGCACTCTGCAGCACATGGTGGATTTCATGCTGCAGTGCCTGAGAAACGACCGCCGCATCGACCACATTCTCAACATGCCTGATTATTGGGTGTTCACCCTCCTCGATCCTCGCTACCGGGACAACGTCCAAAACCTCATCCCTGCGTTGACCCGGGAGCGTAAATTGCGGGAGTACCACGACACACTGGTGAATTCCATCATCTTCTCCAGTCCAACTGAGAGGAGTGCTGCTAGTGCTTTACAAAGCAGCTCAGTGCGTCGAGGCAGTGGGGGAGGCTCTGCCCAAAGAGGGAGCAGAAGCAGTGCCTCTGCCCAAGGCAAGCCCAGTATGGCACAACTCTGGCACACTTTTGTGTGCCCGCCCCAAATGTCTACACCATCACCGGCGGCTCCAGTCAGCAGGAGGCAACGGTTCCGTCAGATGGTGACAGACTACATGGCTTGCCCTCTTACTGTACTCCCAGACGGCTCTTCCCCGTTCAAGTTTTGGGTCTCTAAGCTGGATACATGGCCAGAGCTAAGCCAGTATGCATTGGAGGTGCTGGCTTGCCCTGCGGCTAGTGTCTTATCGGAACGTGTCTTTAGTGCCGCAGGTGGTGTACTAACAGACCGTCGCATGCGACTATCCTCCGATAACGTTGACCGGCTTACTTTCCTGAAAATGAACCAGGCCTGGATCTCGCAGGAATTTGCCACTCCTCTGCCTGATTAAGTAATTGGGTGTCATCCAGGTCTCCTGCTGTGTTCATCTTTCTACCACCTGAACTGCTATTCCTGGGCTCCAACACCGCCAGTTGCGGCTCAGAAGTGCAGGCTGCACAGTAAAAACATACGACCCAGTGTTATTGGGTTTCAGTAACGTCAGCTGATCCCCAGCTGTGTAGCCGGCAATGTGTCCTGCGACCGCCACGCTGGCACAACAACCTAAATGTAAGGGAACCTGTCCCCCCCCCCCCCCGTCGTTTGTTACTGAAAGAGCCATCTTGTGCAGCAGTAATGCTGCACAAGGAAAAGGTAGCTCTTTTTTTTTAGCTCTTTGCACACGCAGAACTTAACACTTATAAAATGTGTTCACTGATACCGTTATACCGTCCCGGAGCTGGGACTTTCCTTCGTAATGTGACGCAGCACAGCCGTCATTCCTACCCCCTTGGTGCCATGCGCTGCCTCCTCAGCGTTGTTTTAAGCTGTCACGGAGCCTGCGCTGTTCTGTTATCCCTTGGGCATGCCCTATTTGCGCTGCCTGTCTTCTGACATAATTTGGTGTCAGGCTGGCTGCGCCTGTGCGGCCGCGGTGCCCGAGATCCCGCCTCGCAGTGTCTTCTGATTGAGTCACACTGCGGGCCTGGGATCCATGGGCATGCGCAGTGCATATCTTCCCCTCGGGCTCTCGCTCATTTCCCTCCGCCTTCTTTAGACTGTGCGCCGTCAGCTGATCCCTAGCATGCCACGGCCGTGACACCGCACAGTCTGAAGAAGAGGGAGGAGGGGAGTGAGAGTCGAGGTTATGCACTGTGCATGCCCATGGTTCCAAGGCCCGCAGTGGGATTACGTTAGATGAGACTGCGAGGTGGGATCTGGAGCAGCGTGGACGCACAGGCACTGACAGCCTGACACCAAATTATGTCAGAAGACAGGCAGCGCTAATTGGGCATGGCCAAGGGCTAACAGAACAGCGCAGGCTCCGTGGCAGCTTAAAACAACGCTGAGGAGGCAGCGCACGGCATCAAGGGGATAGGAATGACAGCTGTGCTGTGTCCCATTACGAAGGAAATTCGCACCTCCGGAACGGTTTAACGGTATAAAGGGACACATTTTTAGTGTTTACTTCGGTGTTTGCAAGGAGCATAATTAAAAGAGCAACCTTTTCCTTTTGCATCCTTAGTGCTGCACAACATGGCTCTTTCAGCTACAAACGTCTTGGGGGGGGGGGTTAAAGGTTTCCTTTCAACTTGCTCCAATCAGGCTTCGGCCTACACTCTGTTCCTCTGCTCCTCCTGCTGTCCCTGGGCTCTAACACCGCCAGTTGGTGCCTGGAAGTGCTGTGTGCACAGTCAACAGTCGCTCCTCTGTTATTGGGGTTCAGTAACGTCAGCTGATCCCCAGCTGTGTGTGCGGCAATACCTCCAATCTGCTCCTCCTGCTGTCCCTGGGCTCTAACACCGCCAGTTGGTGCCTGGAAGTGCTGTGTGCACAGTCAACAGTCGCTCCTCTGTTATTGGGGTTCAGTAACGTCAGCTGATCCCCAGCTGTGTGTGCGGCAATACCTCCAATCTGCTCCTCCTGCTGTCCCTGGGCTCTAACACCGCCAGTTGGTGCCTGGAAGTGCTGTGTGCACAGTCAACAGTCGCTCCTCTGTTATTGGGGTTCAGTAACGTCAGCTGATCCCCAGCTGTGTATCCGGCAACGTGTCATGCGACCGCCACGCTGGCACAACTAAAATGTAAGGGGACCTGTCCCCCCCCCCCCCCCCTAGGCGTTTGTTACTGAAAGAGCCACCATGTGCAGCACTAATACTGCACAAGGGAAAGGTCGCTCTTGAAATTATGCTCCTTGCAAACGCTGAACTACACACTCATGTAATGTGTCCCCTCACACCGTCCAACCGTCCTGGAGGTGGGACTTTCCTTTGTAATGTGACGCAGCACAGCCGTCATTGCTACCCCCTTGGCACCGTGCGCTGCCTCCTTAGCGTTGTTTGATTCCGTCATGGACCCTGCGCTGTTATGTTATCCCTTGGCCATGCACAGTTTGCGCTGCCCGTCCTCTGACATCATTTGTTGTCGTCCTGGCTGCGCCTGTGCGTCCACGCTGCCCGAAATCACACCTCGCAGTGTCGTCTAATGTGATCCCACAGTGGGCCTGGTATCCATGGCCATGCGCAGTGCATATACTAGCCTCTCACTCCCCTTCTTCACGCTTCTTCAGACTAGGCGGCGTCAGCTGATCCCTAATAGCATGCCACGGCCGTGACGCCGCACAGTCTGAAGAAGCAGGAAGGAGGTGAGTGAGAGGCGATGATATGCACTGCGCATGCCCATGGATCCCTGGCCCGCAGTGGGACTACATTAGATGACACTGCAAGGTTGGATCTCGGGCAGCTTGGACGCACAGGCACTGCCAGCCTGACACCTACATGATGTCAGAAGACGGGCACCGCTAACTGTGCATGGCCAAGGGATAACATTACAGTGCGGGCTCCGTGACAGAACCAAACAACGTTGAGGAGGTGGTGCCCGGCACCAAGGGGGTTGGAATGACGGCTGTGCTGTGTCACATTACAAAGGAAAGTCCCACTTCCGGGATGGTTTGACGGTGTGAGGGGACACATTATATGAGTGTGTACTTCAGCGTTTGCAAGGAGCATAATTTTCGGAGCCACCATTTTCCATGTGCAGTATTACTGCTGTACAAGATGGCTCTTTCAGCAACAAATGCCTGGGGGGGGGGGGTTAAAGGTTCCCTTTCAACTTGCTCCACTGCAGGCTTCGGCCTACACTCTGCTCCTCTTTGATTCCCTGGGTTTCAACACTGTCAGTTGCCACCTGGAAGTGTTGTCTACACAGAAAAAAACACTAGGTGATGTGTCAGTGGGGTTCAGCACCGCCAGCTGTTCCCCTGCTGTGTAGTCGGCAACGTGTCCAGCAAAAGCCACGCTGGCACAACAGAACAAAAGCTGCCACCAGTGCAGGCTTCGGCCTACACTCTGCTCCTCTCCTCCTCCTGCTGACCCTGGGCTCAAACACCGCTAGTTTTTGCCCGGAAGTGCTAGCTGCACAGAGAAAAACACCAGCCAATGTGTTAGTGGGGTTCAGCAACGCCAGCTGTTCCCCTGCTGTGTAGCCGGCAACGTGACCTGCAAACGCCATGCAGGCACAGGAACTGAAATTAAAAGGGAACCTGGCCCCACCCCCCCAGGTGTTTCTATGTATAACAGCCACCTAGTACAGCAGTACTGCTGCATTTGTACAAGGTGGCTGACTTTTTCTCCTTGCCCACGTGGAACTCAACACGTACAAAATGTGTCTCATTGAGACCATTCCACTGTCCCTGAGGTGTGACTTTCCTTTGTAATGATACGCAGCACCCCCCTTGGTAGCGTTTCCCGTCTTTTGTCATCATGGTTAGCTGGCTGCGCCTGTGCATCCGCCCTGCTAGAAACAACGCCCCTCGTTGTCATATTTATTTTGTCAGCGAGGGTGTGGTTTATGGGCACGAGCAGTGCATATGTTCGCCTGTCTTAACTCATCTCCTTCCGCCTTCTTCAGACTGTGCGGCCTCCTGGCCGTGGTAGGCGATAAGGGATCAGCTGAGGCCGCCCAGTCTGGAGCAGGTGTAAGGACATGTGTAAGCGGCAAACCTATTTACTGCACAAGGCCACGAATCCCAGCCACGCAGTGTGATTTTTTGAAAACACACTGTGGGTCTGGGATTCATGTCCATCGCTAACCGCAACGGCCGACATGAAATGAGGTCAGAAGACAGGAAGCGCTCACAGCGCATGGCCAAGGGATCACAATAGCGCAGACTCCTGTACAGCAAATAACAACGCTCAGGAATCTGCGCCCAGTACCTAGGTGCAAATTTTGACACCTGTGCTGCGTCTCGTTAAAAAGACAAGTCACGCCTCCACAACTGTTTGACAGTATAATGGGCTAAATAGTGTACGTGTTTTAGTCAGCGTGTGCAAGGAGCAAAACAAATAGAGCAACCTTTTACTTGTGCAGCATTAATGCTGCACAAGGTGTGGCTCTTGTACCTTGCAACACCTGAGGGGGGGGTTAAAGGTAACCTTTGAAATTGGTTCAACTAGGCTTCGGCCTACACTCTGCTCCTCTCCTCCTCCTGCTGACCCTGGGCTCAAACACCGCTAGTTTTTGCCCGGAAATGCTAGCTGCACAGAGAAAAACACCAGCCAATGTGTTAGTGGGGTTCAGCACCGCCAGCTGTTCCCCTGCTGTGTAGTCGGCAACGTGTCCAGCACAAGCCACGCTGGCACAACCGACCAAAAGCTGCCACCAGTGCAGGCTTCGGCCTACACTTTGCTCCTCTCCTCCTCCTGCTGACCCTGGGCTCAAACAACGCCAGTTTCTGCCCGGACATGCTAGCTGCACAGAGAAAAACACCAGCCAATGTGTTAGTGGGGTTCAGCACCGCCTGCTGTTCCCCCGCTGTGTAGCCGGCATCGTGTCCAGCACAAGCCACGCTGGCACAACCGACCAAAAGCTGCCACCAGTGCAGGCTTCGGCCTACACTTTGCTCCTCTCCTCCTCCTCCTGCTGACCCTGGGCTCTAACACCGCTAGTTTTTGCCCGGACATGCAATCTGCACAGAGAAAAACACCAGTCAATGTGTCAGTGGGGTTCAGCAACGCCAGCTGTTCCCCTGCTGTGTAGCTTGCAACGTGACCTGCAAACGCCACGCAGGCACATGAACTGAAATTGAAGGGAGCCTGCCCCCCACCCACAGGTGTTTCTATGTATATCAGCCACCTTGTACAGCAGTACTGCTGCATTTGTACGAGGTGGCTGACTTTTTCTCCTTGCCCACGTGGAACTCAACACGTACAAAATGTGTCTCATTAGAGACCATTACAATGTCCCTGAGGTGTGACTTTCCTTTGTAATGACACGCAGCACCACCCTTGTTAGCGCTGCCCGTCTTTTGACATCATTGGTTAGCTGGCTGCGCCTGTGCATCTCCCCTGCTCGAAACAACGGCCCTCGGTGTCTTATTTTTTTGGACAGCGAGGGTGTGATTGATGGGCATGTGCAGTGCATATGTTTGCCTGTGTTCACTCATCTCCTTCCGCCTTCTTCAGACTGGGTGTCCTCATGGCCGCGGCAGGCGATAAGGGATCAGATGAGGCCGCCCAGTCTGAAGCAGGTGTAAGGACATGTGTGAGCGGCAAACATATTTAGTGCACCAGGGCACGAATCCCAGCACCGCAGTGTGATTTTTTAAAAACACACTGTGGGTCTGGGATTCATGTCCATCGCTAACCGCAACGGCCGACATGAAATGAGGTCAGAAGACAGGAAGCGCTCACAGCGCATGGCCAAGGGATCACAATAGCGCAGACTCCTGTACAGCAAATAACAACGCTCAGGAATCTGCGCCCAGTACCTAGGTGCAAATTTTGACACCTGTGCTGCGTCTCGTTAAAAAGACAAGTCACGCCTCCACAACTGTTTGACAGTATAATGGGCTAAATAGTGTACGTGTTTAATTCAGCGTGTGCAAGGAGCAAAATTAAATAGAGCAACCTTTGACTTGTGCATCATTAATGCTGTTCAAGGTGTGGCTCTTGTACCTTGCAACACCTGAGGGGGGGGTTAAAGGTAACCTTTGAAATTGGTTCAACTAGGCTTCGGCCTACACTCTGCTCCTCTACTCCTCCTGCTGACCCTGGGCTCAAACACCGCTAGTTTTTGCCCGGAAATGCTAGCTGCACAGATAAAAACACCAGCCAATGTGTTAGTGGGGTTCAGCACCGCCAGCTGTTCCCCTGCTGTGTAGTCGGCAACGTGTCCAGCACAAGCCACGCTGGCACAACAGAACAAAAGCTGCCACCAGTGCAGGCTTCGGCCTACACTTTGCTCCTCTCCTCCTCCTGCTGACCCTGGGCTCAAACAACGCCAGTTTCTGCCCGGACATGCTAGCTGCACAGAGAAAAACACCAGCCAATGTGTTAGTGTGGTTCAGCACCGCCAGCTGTTCCCCCGCTGTGTAGCCGGCATCGTGTCCAGCACAAGCCACGCTGGCACAACCGACCAAAAGCTGCCACCAGTGCAGGCTTCGGCCTCCACTTTGCTCCTCTCCTCCTCCTCCTGCTGACCCTGGGCTCTAACACCGCTAGTTTTTGCCCGGACATGCAATCTGCACAGAGAAAAACACCAGTCAATGTGTCAGTGGGGTTCAGCAACGCCAGCTGTTCCCCTGCTGTGTAGCTTGCAACGTGACCTGCAAACGCCACGCAGGCACATGAACTGAAATTGAAGGGAGCCTGCCCCCCACCCCCCCAGGTGTTTCTATGTATAACAGCCACCTTGTACAGCAGTACTGCTGCATTTGGACAAGGTGGCTGACTTTTTCTCCTTGCACACGTGGAACTCAACAAGTACAAAATGTGTCTCATTACAGACCATTACAATGTCCCTGAGGTGTGACTTTCCTTTTTAATGACACGCAGCACCCCCATTGTTAGCGCTGCCCGTCTCCTGACATCATTGGTTGGCTGGCTGTGCCTGTGCGTCCCCCCTGCCCGACACAACGCCCCCCGTTGTCTCATATATTTTGACTGCGAGGGTGTGATTGATGGGCACGAGCAGTGCATATGTTCCCCTGTTTTCACTCCCCTCCTTCCGCCTTCTTCTGACTGTGCGGCCTCATGGCCGCGGCATGCGATAAGGGATCAGCTGAGGCCGCCCAGTCTGAAGCAGATGTAAGGACATGTGTGAGCGGCGAACATATTTACTGCACAAGGCCACGAATCCCAGCACCGCAGTGTGACTTTAGGAAAAGCCACTGTGGGTCTGGGATTTATGGCCATCGTTAACCGCACCGGCCAACATGAAATGAGGTCATGAGACGGCCTGCACTAACAGGGTATTGCCAAGGGATAACACAAGAGCGCAGTTTCCTGTACTGCAAATAACAACGGTAAGGAATCTGCGCACAGCACCTAGGTGTAAATTTGTACACCTGTGCTGCGTCTCCTTAAAAAGACTAGTAGTCACGCCTCCACTACTGTTTGACAGTATAATGGGCTAAATAGTGTACGTGTTTAATTCAGCGTGTGCAAGGAGCAAAATTAAATAGAGCAACCTTTGACTTGTGCATCATTAATGCTGTTCAAGGTGTGGCTCTTGTACCTTGCAACACCTGAGGGGGGGGTTAAAGGTAACCTTTGAAATTGGTTCAACTAGGCTTCGGCCTACACTCTGCTCCTCTACTCCTCCTGCTGACCCTGGGCTCAAACACCGCTAGTTTTTGCCCGGAAATGCTAGCTGCACAGAGAAAAACACCAGCCAATGTGTTAGTGGGGTTCAGCACCGCCAGCTGTTCCCCTGCTGTGTAGTCGGCAACGTGTCCAGCACAAGCCACGCTGGCACAACAGAACAAAAGCTGCCACCAGTGCAGGCTTCGGCCTACACTTTGCTCCTCTCCTCCTCCTGCTGACCCTGGGCTCAAACAACGCCAGTTTCTGCCCGGACATGCTAGCTGCACAGAGAAAAACACCAGCCAATGTGTTAGTGGGGTTCAGCACCGCCAGCTGTTCCCCTGCTGTGCAGCTTGCAACGTGACCTGCAAACGCCACGCAGGCACATGAACTGAAATTGAAGGGAGCCTGCCCCCCACCCACAGGTGTTTCTATGTATATCAGCCACCTTGTACAGCAGTACTGCTGCATTTGTACGAGGTGGCTGACTTTTTCTCCTTGCCCACGTGGAACTCAACACGTAAAAAATGTGTCTCATTAGAGACCATTACAATGTCCCTGAGGTGTGACTTTCCTTTGTAATGACACGCAGCACCCCCATTGTTAGCGCTGCCCGTCTCCTGACATCATTGGTTGGCTGGCTGTGCCTGTGCGTCCCCCCTGCCCGACACAACGCCCCCCGTTGTCTCATATATTTTGACTGCGAGGGTGTGATTGATGGGCACGAGCAGTGCATATGTTCCCCTGTTTTCACTCCCCTCCTTCCGCCTTCTTCTGACTGTGCGGCCTCATGGCCGCGGCATGCGATAAGGGATCAGCTGAGGCCGCCCAGTCTGAAGCAGGTGTAAGGACATGTGTGAGCGGCGAACATATTTACTGCACAAGGCCACGAATCCCAGCACCGCAGTGTGACTTTAGGAAAAGCCACTGTGGGTCTGGGATTTATGGCCATCGTTAACCGCACCGGCCAACATGAAATGAGGTCATGAGACGGCCTGCACTAACAGGGTATTGCCAAGGGATAACACAAGAGCGCAGTTTCCTGTACTGCAAATAACAACGGTAAGGAATCTGCGCACAGCACCTAGGTGTAAATTTGTACACCTGTGCTGCGTCTCCTTAAAAAGACTAGTAGTCACGCCTCCACTACTGTTTGACAGTATAATGGGCTAAATAGTGTACGTGTTTAATTCAGCGTGTGCAAGGAGCAAAATTAAATAGAGCAACCTTTGACTTGTGCATCATTAATGCTGTTCAAGGTGTGGCTCTTGTACCTTGCAACACCTGAGGGGGGGGTTAAAGGTAACCTTTGAAATTGGTTCAACTAGGCTTCGGCCTACACTCTGCTCCTCTACTCCTCCTGCTGACCCTGGGCTCAAACACCGCTAGTTTTTGCCCGGAAATGCTAGCTGCACAGAGAAAAACACCAGCCAATGTGTTAGTGGGGTTCAGCACCGCCAGCTGTTCCCCTGCTGTGTAGTCGGCAACGTGTCCAGCACAAGCCACGCTGGCACAACAGAACAAAAGCTGCCACCAGTGCAGGCTTCGGCCTACACTTTGCTCCTCTCCTCCTCCTGCTGACCCTGGGCTCAAACAACGCCAGTTTCTGCCCGGACATGCTAGCTGCACAGAGAAAAACACCAGCCAATGTGTTAGTGGGGTTCAGCACCGCCAGCTGTTCCCCTGCTGTGCAGCTTGCAACGTGACCTGCAAACGCCACGCAGGCACATGAACTGAAATTGAAGGGAGCCTGCCCCCCACCCACAGGTGTTTCTATGTATATCAGCCACCTTGTACAGCAGTACTGCTGCATTTGTACGAGGTGGCTGACTTTTTCTCCTTGCCCACGTGGAACTCAACACGTAAAAAATGTGTCTCATTAGAGACCATTACAATGTCCCTGAGGTGTGACTTTCCTTTGTAATGACACGCAGCACCCCCATTGTTAGCGCTGCCCGTCTCCTGACATCATTGGTTGGCTGGCTGTGCCTGTGCGTCCCCCCTGCCCGACACAACGCCCCCCGTTGTCTCATATATTTTGACTGCGAGGGTGTGATTGATGGGCACGAGCAGTGCATATGTTCCCCTGTTTTCACTCCCCTCCTTCCGCCTTCTTCTGACTGTGCGGCCTCATGGCCGCGGCATGCGATAAGGGATCAGCTGAGGCCGCCCAGTCTGAAGCAGGTGTAAGGACATGTGTGAGCGGCGAACATATTTACTGCACAAGGCCACGAATCCCAGCACCGCAGTGTGACTTTAGGAAAAGCCACTGTGGGTCTGGGATTTATGGCCATCGTTAACCGCACCGGCCAACATGAAATGAGGTCATGAGACGGCCTGCACTAACAGGGTATTGCCAAGGGATAACACAAGAGCGCAGACTCCTGTACAGCAAATAACAACGCTCAGGAATCTGCGCCCAGTACCTAGGTGCAAATTTTGACACCTGTGCTGCGTCTCGTTAAAAAGACAAGTCACGCCTCCACAACTGTTTGACAGTATAATGGGCTAAATAGTGTACGTGTTTAATTCAGCGTGTGCAAGGAGCAAAATTAAATAGAGCAACCTTTGACTTGTGCATCATTAATGCTGTTCAAGGTGTGGCTCTTGTACCTTGCAACACCTGAGGGGGGGGTTAAAGGTAACCTTTGAAATTGGTTCAACTAGGCTTCGGCCTACACTCTGCTCCTCTACTCCTCCTGCTGACCCTGGGCTCAAACACCGCTAGTTTTTGCCCGGAAATGCTAGCTGCACAGAGAAAAACACCAGCCAATGTGTTAGTGGGGTTCAGCACCGCCAGCTGTTCCCCTGCTGTGTAGTCGGCAACGTGTCCAGCACAAGCCACGCTGGCACAACAGAACAAAAGCTGCCACCAGTGCAGGCTTCGGCCTACACTTTGCTCCTCTCCTCCTCCTGCTGACCCTGGGCTCAAACAACGCCAGTTTCTGCCCGGACATGCTAGCTGCACAGAGAAAAACACCAGCCAATGTGTTAGTGTGGTTCAGCACCGCCAGCTGTTCCCCCGCTGTGTAGCCGGCATCGTGTCCAGCACAAGCCACGCTGGCACAACCGACCAAAAGCTGCCACCAGTGCAGGCTTCGGCCTACACTTTGCTCCTCTCCTCCTCCTCCTGCTGACCCTGGGCTCTAACACCGCTAGTTTTTGCCCGGACATGCAATCTGCACAGAGAAAAACACCAGTCAATGTGTCAGTGGGGTTCAGCAACGCCAGCTGTTCCCCTGCTGTGTAGCTTGCAACGTGACCTGCAAACGCCACGCAGGCACATGAACTGAAATTGAAGGGAGCCTGGCCACCACCCCCAGGTGTTTCTATGTATAACAGCCACCTTGTACAGCAGTACTGCTGCATTTGTACAAGGTGGCTGACGTTTTCTCCTTGCCCACGTGGAACTCAACACGTACAAAATGTGTCTCTTTGAGACCATTCCACTGTCCCTGAGGTGTGACTTTCCTTTCTAATGATACGCAGCACCCCCCTTGGTAGCGCTTCCCGTCTTCTGACATCATTGGTTGGCTACTTGCGCCTGTTCGTCCGCCCTGCCTGAATAAAATGCTCCTCGTTGTCTTAATTATTTTGACTGCGAGGGTGTGATTGATGGGCACGAGCAGTGCATATCTTCGCCTGTCTTAACTCATCTCCTTCCGCCTTCTTCAGACTGTGCAGCCTCATGGCCGCGGCATGCGAGAAGGGATCAGCAGAGGCCGCCCAGTCTGAAGCAGGTGTAAGGACGTGTGTGAGCGGCCAAAATATTTACTGCTCAAGGCCACGAATCCCAGCACCGCAGTGTGACTTTAGGAAAAGCCACTGTGGGTCTGGGATTTATGGCCATCGTTAACCGCACCGGCCAACATGAAATGAGGTCATAAGATGGGCAGCGCTAACAGGGCATTGCCAAGGGATAACACAAGAGCGCAGACTCCTGTACAGCAAATAACAACGCTCAGGAAGCTGCGCCAAGCACCAAGGCGTTATTTTGGACACCTGTGCTGCGTCTCATCAAAAAACCAAGTCACGCATCCACTACAGTTTTACTGTAGAATGGGGTAAATTGTGTATGTCTTTCATTCAGCGTGTGCAAGTAGACAAATTAATAGAGCAACCTTTCACTTGTGCAGCATTAATACTGCACAAGGTGTGTCTCTTGTACTTTGTAACACCTGAGGGGGGGGTTAAAGGTTTCCTTTGAAATTGGTTCAACTAGGCTTCGGCCTACACTCTGCTCCTCTCCTCCTCCTCCTGCTTCAACACGGGCTCTAACATCGCAAGTTTTTGCCCGCAAGTGCTAGCTGCACAGATAAAAACACACGCCATTGTGTTAGTGGGGTTCAGCAACGCCAGCTGTTCCCCCAGTGTGTAGCCGGCAAAGTGTCCTGCAAACGCAACGCAGACACAAAGCTGCCTCCAGTGCAGGCTTCGGCCTACACTCATCTCCCCCTGCTTACCCTTTGCTCCAACACCGCTAGTTGGGGCTCTAGGAAGACAATCTTTAATAGGCAAGGCAACGCATCCGGGTTCCAGCACCGCCAGCTGGTTCTCGGCAGTGTTCTTGTCACAGGTACTCCCTCGTGCCAAGCCTGGTTTCAGCACCGTCAGCTGTTTCCGGGTTGTGTCAACTTCACTGAGACGCCTATGCTTGCCCCGTCGTGGGGCGGTCGAGTTAGCCAACTCCAGGGTGCCTCCAGTTTAGGAGCTTCCTATGTGGGCTGCGTGAACTGGTAGTCAAGGCTGGTTCTGTAGTGCCAGTAGGCCCAGCTCCCCCTGTAGGACTGTTGGGGTTCGGTAACTGCGGCTGCCTCGCGGCCTAGCTGTTCTCTCCTCTCCTGTGGGCCTTGGGGTCCACCACCTGGTTCCAGCACCGTCAGCTGGTTCCGGGCCGAGCCTTTGGCTAAGGTGCCTCCTCCTGGGTATCCGAGTTCCGCCAACGCCAGGCGGTCCTTGGTAGTGCTTTTAAGCGCGGGCACCTACAGCTTAGTAACCGGGTTCCAGCACCGTCAGCTGGTCCTCGGTCGTGCCATTGGCTCTTGCACACTGGGGCAACGCATCCGAGTTCCAGCACCGCCAGCTGGTTCTCGGCAGTGTTCTTGTCACAGGTACTCCCTCGTGCCAAGCCTGGTTTCAGCACCGTCAGCTGTTTCCGGGTTGTGTCAACTTCACTGAGACGCCTATGCTTGCCCCGTCGTGGGGCGGTCGAGTTAGCCAACTCCAGGGTGCCTCCAGTTTAGGAGCTTCCTATGTGGGCTGCGTGAACTGGTAGTCAAGGCTGGTTCTGTAGTGCCAGTAGGCCCAGCTCCCCCTGTAGGACTGTTGGGGTTCGGTAACTGCGGCTGCCTCGCGGCCTAGCTGTTCTCTCCTCTCCTGTGGGCCTTGGGGTCCACCACCTGGTTCCAGCACCGTCAGCTGGTTCCGGGCCGAGCCTTTGGCTAAGGTGCCTCCTCCTGGGTATCCGAGTTCCGCCAACGCCAGGCGGTCCTTGGTAGTGCTTTTAAGCGCGGGCACCTACAGCTTAGTAACCGGGTTCCAGCACCGTCAGCTGGTCCTCGGTCGTGCCATTGGCTCTTGCACACTGGGGCAACGCATCCGGGTTCCAGCACCGCCAGCTGGTTCTCGGCAGTGTTCTTGTCACAGGTACTCCCTCGTGCCAAGCCTGGTTTCAGCACCGTCAGCTGTTTCCGGGTTGTGTCAACTTCACTGAGACGCCTATGCTTGCCCCGTCGTGGGGCGGTCGAGTTAGCCAACTCCAGGGTGCCTCCAGTTTAGGAGCTTCCTATGTGGGCTGCGTGAACTGGTAGTCAAGGCTGGTTCTGTAGTGCCAGTAGGCCCAGCTCCCCCTGTAGGACTGTTGGGGTTCGGTAACTGCGGCTGCCTCGCGGCCTAGCTGTTCTCTCCTCTCCTGTGGGCCTTCGGGTCCACCACCTGGTTCCAGCACCGTCAGCTGGTTCCGGGCCGAGCCTTTGGCTTAGGTGCCTCCTCCTGGGTATCCGAGTTCCGCCAACGCCAGGCGGTCCTTGGTAGTGCTTTTAAGCGCGGGCACCTACAGCTTAGTAACCGGGTTCCAGCACCGTCAGCTGGTCCTCGGTCGTGCCATTGGCTCTTGCACACTGGGGCAACGCATCCGGGTTCCAGCACCGCCAGCTGGTTCTCGGCAGTGTTCTTGTCACAGGTACTCCCTCGTGCCAAGCCTGGTTTCAGCACCGTCAGCTGTTTCCGGGTTGTGTCAACTTCACTGAGACGCCTATGCTTGCCCCGTCGTGGGGCGGTCGAGTTAGCCAACTCCAGGGTGCCTCCAGTTTAGGAGCTTCCTATGTGGGCTGCGTGAACTGGTAGTCAAGGCTGGTTCTGTAGTGCCAGTAGGCCCAGCTCCCCCTGTAGGACTGTTGGGGTTCGGTAACTGCGGCTGCCTCGCGGCCTAGCTGTTCTCTCCTCTCCTGTGGGCCTTGGGGTCCACCACCTGGCTCCAGCACCGTCAGCTGGTTCCGGGCCGAGCCTTTGGCTTAGGTGCCTCCTCCTGGGTATCCGAGTTCCGCCAACGCCAGGCGGTCCTTGGTAGTGCTTTTAAGCGCGGGCACCTACAGCTTAGTAACCGGGTTCCAGCACCGTCAGCTGGTCCTCGGTCGTGCCATTGGCTCTTGCACACTGGGGCAACGCATCCGGGTTCCAGCACCGCCAGCTGGTTCTCGGCAGTGTTCTTGTCACAGGTACTCCCTCGTGCCAAGCCTGGTTTCAGCACCGTCAGCTGTTTCCGGGTTGTGTCAACTTCACTGAGACGCCTATGCTTGCCCCGTCGTGGGGCGGTCGAGTTAGCCAACTCCAGGGTGCCTCCAGTTTAGGAGCTTCCTATGTGGGCTGCGTGAACTGGTAGTCAAGGCTGGTTCTGTAGTGCCAGTAGGCCCAGCTCCCCCTGTAGGACTGTTGGGGTTCGGTAACTGCGGCTGCCTCGCGGCCTAGCTGTTCTCTCCTCTCCTGTGGGCCTTGGGGTCCACCACCTGGTTCCAGCACCGTCAGCTGGTTCCGGGCCGAGCCTTTGGCTAAGGTGCCTCCTCCTGGGTATCCGAGTTCCGCCAACGCCAGGCGGTCCTTGGTAGTGCTTTTAAGCGCGGGCACCTACAGCTTAGTAACCGGGTTCCAGCACCGTCAGCTGGTCCTCGGTCGTGCCATTGGCTCTTGCACACTGGGGCAACGCATCCGGGTTCCAGCACCGCCAGCTGGTTCTCGGCAGTGTTCTTGTCACAGGTACTCCCTCGTGCCAAGCCTGGTTTCAGCACCGTCAGCTGTTTCCGGGTTGTGTCAACTTCACTGAGACGCCTATGCTTGCCCCGTCGTGGGGCGGTCGAGTTAGCCAACTCCAGGGTGCCTCCAGTTTAGGAGCTTCCTATGTGGGCTGCGTGAACTGGTAGTCAAGGCTGGTTCTGTAGTGCCAGTAGGCCCAGCTCCCCCTGTAGGACTGTTGGGGTTCGGTAACTGCGGCTGCCTCGCGGCCTAGCTGTTCTCTCCTCTCCTGTGGGCCTTCGGGTCCACCACCTGGTTCCAGCACCGTCAGCTGGTTCCGGGCCGAGCCTTTGGCTTAGGTGCCTCCTCCTGGGTATCCGAGTTCCGCCAACGCCAGGCGGTCCTTGGTAGTGCTTTTAAGCGCGGGCACCTACAGCTTAGTAACCGGGTTCCAGCACCGTCAGCTGGTCCTCGGTCGTGCCATTGGCTCTTGCACACTGGGGCAACGCATCCGGGTTCCAGCACCGCCAGCTGGTTCTCGGCAGTGTTCTTGTCACAGGTACTCCCTCGTGCCAAGCCTGGTTTCAGCACCGTCAGCTGTTTCCGGGTTGTGTCAACTTCACTGAGACGCCTATGCTTGCCCCGTCGTGGGGCGGTCGAGTTAGCCAACTCCAGGGTGCCTCCAGTTTAGGAGCTTCCTATGTGGGCTGCGTGAACTGGTAGTCAAGGCTGGTTCTGTAGTGCCAGTAGGCCCAGCTCCCCCTGTAGGACTGTTGGGGTTCGGTAACTGCGGCTGCCTCGCGGCCTAGCTGTTCTCTCCTCTCCTGTGGGCCTTGGGGTCCACCACCTGGTTCCAGCACCGTCAGCTGGTTCCGGGCCGAGCCTTTGGCTAAGGTGCCTCCTCCTGGGTATCCGAGTTCCGCCAACGCCAGGCAGTCCTTGGTAGTGCTTTTAAGCGCGGGCACCTACAGCTTAGTAACCGGGTTCCAGCACCGTCAGCTGGTCCTCGGTCGTGCCATTGGCTCTTGCACACTGGGGCAACGCATCCGGGTTCCAGCACCGCCAGCTGGTTCTCGGCAGTGTTCTTGTCACAGGTACTCCCTCGTGCCAAGCCTGGTTTCAGCACCGTCAGCTGTTTCCGGGTTGTGTCAACTTCACTGAGACGCCTATGCTTGCCCCGTCGTGGGGCGGTCGAGTTAGCCAACTCCAGGGTGCCTCCAGTTTAGGAGCTTCCTATGTGGGCTGCGTGAACTGGTAGTCAAGGCTGGTTCTGTAGTGCCAGTAGGCCCAGCTCCCCCTGTAGGACTGTTGGGGTTCGGTAACTGCGGCTGCCTCGCGGCCTAGCTGTTCTCTCCTCTCCTGTGGGCCTTGGGGGTCCACCACCTGGTTCCAGCACCGTCAGCTGGTTCCGGGCCGAGCCTTTGGCTAAGGTGCCTCCTCCTGGGTATCCGAGTTCCGCCAACGCCAGGCGGTCCTTGGTAGTGCTTTTAAGCGCGGGCACCTACAGCTTAGTAACCGGGTTCCAGCACCGTCAGCTGGTCCTCGGTCGTGCCATTGGCTCTTGCACACTGGGGCAACGCATCCGGGTTCCAGCACCGCCAGCTGGTTCTCGGCAGTGTTCTTGTCACAGGTACTCCCTCGTGCCAAGCCTGGTTTCAGCACCGTCAGCTGTTTCCGGGTTGTGTCAACTTCACTGAGACGCCTATGCTTGCCCCGTCGTGGGGCGGTCGAGTTAGCCAACTCCAGGGTGCCTCCAGTTTAGGAGCTTCCTATGTGGGCTGCGTGAACTGGTAGTCAAGGCTGGTTCTGTAGTGCCAGTAGGCCCAGCTCCCCCTGTAGGACTGTTGGGGTTCGGTAACTGCGGCTGCCTCGCGGCCTAGCTGTTCTCTCCTCTCCTGTGGGCCTTCGGGTCCACCACCTGGTTCCAGCACCGTCAGCTGGTTCCGGGCCGAGCCTTTGGCTTAGGTGCCTCCTCCTGGGTATCCGAGTTCCGCCAACGCCAGGCGGTCCTTGGTAGTGCTTTTAAGCGCGGGCACCTACAGCTTAGTAACCGGGTTCCAGCACCGTCAGCTGGTCCTCGGTCGTGCCATTGGCTCTTGCACACTGGGGCAACGCATCCGGGTTCCAGCACCGCCAGCTGGTTCTCGGCAGTGTTCTTGTCACAGGTACTCCCTCGTGCCAAGCCTGGTTTCAGCACCGTCAGCTGTTTCCGGGTTGTGTCAACTTCACTGAGACGCCTATGCTTGCCCCGTCGTGGGGCGGTCGAGTTAGCCAACTCCAGGGTGCCTCCAGTTTAGGAGCTTCCTATGTGGGCTGCGTGAACTGGTAGTCAAGGCTGGTTCTGTAGTGCCAGTAGGCCCAGCTCCCCCTGTAGGACTGTTGGGGTTCGGTAACTGCGGCTGCCTCGCGGCCTAGCTGTTCTCTCCTCTCCTGTGGGCCTTCGGGTCCACCACCTGGTTCCAGCACCGTCAGCTGGTTCTCGGCAGTGTCTTTTGCTCTTGTACCTTCTGCTCCCCATCCTGGTTCCAGTACCGTCAGCTGGTTCCGGGCAGAGCCTTTGGCTTAGGTGCCTCCTTCTGGGTATCCAAGTTCCACCAATGTCAGGTGGTCCTTGGTAGTGCTTTCAGGCACGGGTACCTCCTGCTTAGTAACCGGGTTCCAGTAACGTCAGCTGGTCCTTGGTAGTTCCATTGGCTCTTGGACATTCGGCTACCCATCCGGGTTCCAGTACCGTCAGCTGGTTCTCGGCAGTGTCTTTTGCTCTTGTACCTTCTGCTCCCCATCCTGGTTCCAGTAACGTCATCTGGTTCCGGGCAGAGCCTTTGGCTTAGGTGCCTCCTTCTGGGTATCCGAGTTCCGCCAACGTCAGGCGGTCCTTGGTAGTGCTTTTTAGCACGGGTACCTCCTGCTTAGTAACCGGGTTCCAGTAACGTCAGCTGGTCCTCGGTAGTTCCATAGGCTCTTGAACCTTCGGGTAGCCATCCGAGTTCCAGTTCCATCAGCTGGTTCTTGGCATTTTCTCAGCCTTCTTGTACCTTCTGCTACATTTCCAAGTTGAAGACCCTAACGTCGACAACCCGGAAGACCACCCCGATGACGACGACCCGGAAGACCACCCCGATGACGACGACGACGACGACGGCGGAGACGACGACGGCTGAGACGACGACGGCGGAGATGACGACACTGGAGACGAAGACCCTGGAGACGACAACATGGAAGACCGAGAAGCAGAAGAACAAGAGGCTGCAGAACAAAGAGCAGAAGAACATTAAGCATAAGACTTAATATCAGAGCAAAAGATATTATCTAAATTATATGCAGAAGAAGACTAAGCAGTGTATGGGGGTGAGTCCGTTCCTCCTCGTGGTGCCCCTGGATAAAGCCTGATGCTGCAGGCCAAACTGAACGCGGACAAATGTAACTTTTGTGACTGGCAGAACGGAAGGTGTAATCTTCCAACTTTTATAGATAACAACTACGGGAATGCCTGTCACAAATGAGAATATGATGAAGAAGTAGAATAGGAAGAATAATAACAGTGGAATAAAAAGAATATGTAGAATAGGAAGAATAATAATAGTTGAAGAAAATGAATATGAAGAATGTAATAAAAAAAAAAATAGGTAGAAGATGAAGAAGAAGATGAATAAGGTGAAGAAGTTGATGTCAAGGATGCTGATGATGATGAAGATGAAAGTGTGGGAAAAGAAAAAAAAAAAAAAGAAAAAAAAGAAGGGGAAGGGCGTGGAATAGTGAAACATCAATATCTGACAAAATAAAAAAAATTTACATACTCAATATCTTTTTCAATCCGAACTTCTTTAAAAAAAAAAAAAAAACATGCTATTCTATTTGATTGGACTAATCCTCATTGCCTTTAATGTCTCCGCCACCTCCCCCATACATCCTACATTATTCTTAGTTGTTTTCCTTCAGGTAGAATGAACCTACAAGGAAAGAAAGGGTTTATTTTAATTCCGATATTTTGGTCCCATTGACTTGCATTGGGATCGGGTATCGGTATCGGCGATATCCGATATTTTTTGAATATCGGCCGATCCAAACCGATACCGATACTTTCCGATATCGGAAGGTATCGCTCAACACTAGTGTTTACTAAACTAGATCTGCGGGGTGCTTACAACCTGATTCGCATCCGTGAGGGGGACGAATGGAAAACGGCGTTTAACACCAGAGATGGGCACTATGAGTATCTGGTAATGCCCTTCAGGCTCTGTAATGCCCCAGCCGTTTTCCAAGACTTTGTCAACGACATCTTCCGGGATATGCTTTCCACCTCGGTTGTAGTCTATCTGGATGATATTCTCATCTTTTCTCCAGATATTGACTCCCACCGGAGAGATGTTGGCAGAGTCTTCGACCTCCTACGGGCAAACTCTCTTTATGCAAAGTTGGAGAAGTGTATGTTTGAGCAGGAGTCTTTACCTTTCCTGGGCTATATCATCTCCGCCCAGGGATTGGCTAAGGATCCTGCCAAACTACAGGCTGTGATGGACTGGCAAGAGCCCCATTCTCTTAAAGCGGTGCAGCGCTTTATGGGGTTCATAAGCTATTACCGCCAGTTCATTCCCCACTTCTCAACTCTGGTAGCTCCCTTGGTAGCCCTCACCAAGAAGGGAGCGGATCCCAAATTGTGGTCGGAAGAGGTCTCCAAGGCCTTCACTTCTATTAAGTCCCACTTTGCTAGCGCTCCCATCTTACATCGTCCCGATGTGGATAAGCCATTCCTAATGGAGGTGGATGCCTCGTCCGTTGGTGCTGGAGCGGTCCTCTATCAAAAGGATGCTCAAGGTCGGAAGCATCCATGCTTCTTCTTCTCTAAGACCTTCACGCCAGCGGAGAGAAACTACTCCATCAGGGACAGGGAGTTGCTAGCAATGAAGTTGGCCTTTTCGGAGTGGAGACACCTTCTGGAAGGTGCGCGGTTTCCCTTCCAAGTTTACACGGACCACAAAAATTTGGTCTATTTGCAGACAGCCCAGCGGCTAAATTCTCGCCAGGCCAGATGGTCCCTGTTCTTCTCCCGGTTCCACTTTTCCCTTCATTATCTCGCCGGGGAGAAGAATATCCGTGCTGACGCTCTCTCTCGCTCCCTTATGTCAACTGAGGAGGAGGAAGAGGAGCCTCGGCTTATTGTCCCTTCCGAGAGCCTGAGAACCGTAGCGACGGTTTCGCTAGAGTCTGTGCCTCTGGGCAAGACTTTTGTGCCCATTAATTTGCGACCGGAGGTTCTCTCTTGGGCTCATTCGTCCAGGGTGGGTGGACACTTTGGGACAAAGAGGACATCTGAGCTACTGGCGAGGACGTACTGGTGGCCGCATATGGTCCGAGATGTGAGAGATTACGTTCTGGCGTGTGTCTCATGCGCCAAAAATAAGTCTCCTCGACAGACAGGCCCTAGGAGATGGTCGGGATGGACTTTGTAGTGGGTTTGCCCAAGTCTCGCGGCTGTACCGTCATTTGGGTTATTACCAATCATTTCTCGAAAATGGTGCATTTGGTGCTGCTCCCACTGTTACCTTCTGCACGGGCCTTGGCAGCGTTGTTCATAAGACACATCTTCCGCCTACACGGCATGCCAGACAAAATTGTCAGTGACCGGGGTCCCCAGTTTGCGTCTCGGTTCTGGAGAGAGCTTTGTCGTCTTCTCAGCATTGAGTTAAATCTCTCTTCCGCATATCATCCCGAGACGAATGGGTTGGTAGAGAGGGCCAACCAGACCTTGGTCACATACCTGCGACATTTTGTTTCAGCCAGGCAGGATGACTGAGTATCCTTGCTATCATGGGCAGAGTTTGCACTGAACAACGCCATAGCCGACTCCACTGGACAAACCCCATTCCTCCTCAACTATGGTCAGCATCCACGGATACCTGTGCCTATGCCCGTGTCTTCCGCCGACTCCAGGGTGGCAGACTGGAGTGTGGAGGCACGGGATATTTGGGACCGCACTCAGGATGCCATTCGAGCCTCTAAGGAGAGAATGAGGTCCTCCGCCGATGCTCATCGGCGCCCCGCTCCGACCTTTGCTCCTGGCGACTTGGTGTGGCTCTCCGCCCGTAACATCAGGCTGCGAGTTGAGTCCACTAAATTTGCTCCTCGCTACTTGGGCCCATTCAAGGTCCTCGAGCAGGTTAATCCTGTGGTCTATCGTTTGGCCCTTCTGCCACGCCTGGGTATCACCGACACCTTTCATGTGTCTCTCTTGAAACCCGTGTATGTGTCCCGAGTCATCTGCTCGGACATCGGGTTCGTCTACGGACGATTATGAGGTGAATGCTATTTTGGGGTGCAAGGTGGTACGTGGCAAAAAATTTTATTTGGAAGACTGGAAGGGTTATGGCCCCGAGGACAGGTCCTGGGAGCCTGTTGAGCACATTCGGGCCCCGCAGCTCATTGCTGCCTTCGAACGTAGCGAGGCCCAAGGAGGGGGGGGCCCTAGGAGGGGGGGTAATGTTAGGAGTCGAGTTTCCTCTGCTGCACAGGGGGAATCTCGATCCGTCTCCGCTGCGGTCTCCCATTCTCCTCCAGCCGCAGTGGAGTCTGCTCAGCAGGGACGTCGATCCCAGCGTCTCGCTCAGTCTGACTCTGTGCGAAGAGTTACTGCTGCTTTTCCTGCTTCTGCCATTGAAACCAGTGCTGGGCAGCGGCGAGTGGACGTTTCTGGATCTAAGTCCTTATTTGCACACACTGAGCATGCCCAGGGCAAGTTCTCCTGTTGGAGATCGAGGGTCACATGCTCAGGTACTGCAGCACATCCCATTGGTCCTTTTGGCAGGTCCTGAAAGGGCAAAACTTCTGTAGCTGTTTCCTGTGCTGCAGCTATATAAACTGCGCATGACCGCACGGCCATGCGCTAGTATTGTCTTGTAAATATGTGTGTGTGTTGTGAGTGAAAGTCGCTCTTTAAATAACCCTCCCTATTGAATGATTGTTCGCGGAAGGTGTATGTTTGCTATCTAGCGCCCGACTTATCCAACAGCACGTAACACACATTACAGCTACCAGTTGCTGTGTCTGCCTGAACGGCGCCTTGCGCTTGCTCTGCGCTTTCCTGACCCAAGCCTGGGTGGTTAGTGGCGTCCGTCTATGCGGCACCCAGGGCCGGCGTCAGCACCCGGCACAGCGGGCAAATGCCGGGGCCCTGGGGAGAGGGGGGGGCCCACTCATGCTGTCATAGATACAGCTGGGAGAGCAGAGCAGGAGATAACATGCTCTCTCCCCCCACAAAGTCATGCTGGCTGCGTTCTCTTAACCCCTATGTGCCAGCTCTGACACAAGCATCTTCTCACTCAGTCAGTGCAGCCAGGCAGGCACACATAGGGGTTAACAGAAGGCAGCCAGTGTGACATTGTGGGCGGAGAGAGCACATTTTCTGCTCTCCCCCCTGGGTGGCTGCAGACAGTGCTGAAGTTTATCAGGCAGATTCCGAGGAGCTCCGTCCTACTAGTGCCTGAGTGAGTGCAAAGGTATCCAGCAGTGATTGCAGTTGGACTTGTGGCTCAGTCTGCTGCTGTCTTTCTCCGCTGCCTAAAAATGTGGGTGGTGTCTGGAGGAGCAGCTGGTGGGTTGCAGCCTGCAGCCGCCCAGCTCACCCAGAATACATGCATGCTGCACCAAACCTGCACCAGTGGGGTAGGAAGAAGCTTAACCCCTTCCCATCTGTATGAAGGTTATTGCTGAACCTTAAAGATAACAATCCGACCAGCATAAATGGGGTTAACCAGATGCCAGGAGGAAGGGGAGCTGCTGCCATGGATAAAACTGAGCTGTGGGCTGTACATTGGGGCCCCGTGGCCCCAGGCTGGTGACTGGAGGGACTCTGCCCAGTGCTGGCATGTGGGTGATTTCTGCTCCGGAGTCTCAGCTTCTCTCCTCCACATCACACTGTGCAGTCACAGCAACATTGGTTGTGTCTGTCCAGGTCCCAGCAGATGCCTCTGCTCCCACCAAGGACATGGCATCACTTAACCCTTCCCCTGCAGCCACCGGCAACAAATCCACATTATTCCTTGATTAAATCAGGTTCCAACCCAATAGAGGAGCAGACATTTCCTGCTGCCATTAGGGTCCGGGAGGGGGTGACATTGGCTGCCCTGCTACTCTGTAGTGGGGGGTGACAAGTGTAACATGGGGTAACGATGACAGAGAAATGCACAGGATAATAGTGAGGGCGACAGAGGGCAGTGCATGGTATGGAGCAGTCAGGGGGTGGGCTGCAGGATCCTCCCATACTGTACATGACTGCTCGGGACAGGGAGGCGTTTAATGAGCTTCTAATGATGGGGCACTAATTGGGTCATTAGGGTTTGTGGAAAGGATTCAGCATCAGGTCCCTCATTAATGCCCGAGCCGCCTGTTAATTTGTAGCACAGATCTGTTGGGGCCGCAAAACCAAACAACGTTGTTTATGTAGAAAAGTCTTTGTTTCATAGAAAAACTCAAAACAGAAAAGCACCTCTACTGTATATATACACTGCACAGCACCTTTCCTCCTGTATATATACACTGCACAGCACCTCTCCTGTATATATACACTGCACAGCACCTTTCCTCCTGTATATATACACTGCAGAATCTACAATAGCTGTCACTCATGTAAGAAGTGAAATCTGGCATTGTACTATACATTTCTCTGCCGTATCTGTGCATCATAAATCGGGGTATGTGTTAAAGGGGGGGCCCACTGAGACTCTTTCGCCCGGGGCCCTCGAAAACCTGGAGCCGGCCCTGGCGGCACCACACGCACTCTTGTGCCTTTATATTATTATTTAGTTTCCTTACACACCCAGTTGCGGTGTTGTGCCAGCAAGTGTCTAATCGGACTTCAATCCTAGTTGGGGTTGAGTTCGCTGACTTCTTGCTCGCGCTCTATGTGCGGTACCGCGGTCCTGTGACGCAACAGGATCGCTTCCTTCACGCAGGGTGTAGTTAACCCGTGCGTGTATACTTGTAGTACCGCCATATAGTCCGTCTTACTAGCAGCAGGGTTTTTACCTGCACGGTGGACCTCGGACTGCGAACGCACCTAGTTCCATTTCATCTTGTACTTGGTGCGTTCCGCCAGTCCTAACAAATAGTACACAGTTACCTAGGCAAGGAATGTGTGCAACTTGCAAGCTCTATAATTTGGAGCCAAGAAGCACCACTCTGAAGCTGGCTGGATCATTATAGTCTGGAAAGCTTCAGTCAACTTGTGCTACTTCTATATTGCAGAATCAAAGCTGCCTTTGCCAGCAGCTTAGGAGAGTGCTCAGTTCGGATGAACAGCCACTGTCCCACACTGTCAAATTTCAGGTGCACTGCCCTTAGCAAACAGGAAGTCAAGAGGCTGGGAGAGTATTACGCTCCCGAAGACTGAGGATAAGAACACTGCCTTAATGGTAGATGTTTAATTTAACTGATAATAATCATAAATGTATGGTAACATTAATTTTGTTTCATTAAGTACATTTTCTAAGATAATAAGAGGCATCATTGCTAATCTAGATACTTGAAGTTCTCTTGTAATCGATCGAATATCTACTGAACATTGACAGGTCACTATGTTTGCAAGTGGATAATTATTTTTAATACAACTTTTTGTTCTATTAAAACTACCGCAGTGAAATGAGATGTGCATGTATTACTTTCTTTTATGTCTGTTTTACTGCATTAGCCTTTGGCATTCTTGGAAAAGGCTCAGAACTGACCTTTATGACATATATTCACTTGTAAGACTCATTTGCAGTTAATCACTTCTTTTATAGGCTTAAATCTATTACAAAATTCCAAGCTTAACTTAAGGTTATGACCTATTTTCTCCAATGAATCATCTTCTGATTTATTTTAGCCATGTTATGAAAAATACATACCAGATAAGAGATGGATAATTGCATTATTATTATTATTATTATTATTATTATTATTATTATTTATTGTTATAGCGCCATTTATTCCATGGGGCTTTACATGTGAGGAGGGGTATACATAACAAAAACAAGTACAATAGTCTTAAACAATACAAGTCTAGCATATGTATATGTTTGGTAAAAGTTTTCATGACCACCAGAAGTAACATAATTCTAATGAAATAATGATGCCTGTTAATATTAATGATTATAGTGATGTCACATAATAAAAAGAAATCAATGAGTCAACTGACCAACTTATGTTGATGTACATGCACAGAAATATACATTGTGCGTCATTTGTAGTATTAGCCTCTTTTTTAGGACAGGTGAAGCAGTTGGATTCACTCATGCTCTAGGGCCTGGGTATGAACACAACATTCTCGCCTCTAATAGGTATGCTTTAGACTAATTTTGAGTATGTGTTAAATGTTTATGGTGGACAACACAAAAAAATACTTCATTTAGTTTATTTTTGCTTTGCATCAGTCACTCACACAAATAGAATTCATGGGGCTCCATAGTAAAAGTTCAATTTTGCACGCTCCTTTATCCTCATACCCCAAAAATATATTTGGCTAAGTAAATGGGCTCATGCCTCTCAAATTTTAAAAACAGGGAGAGGAACATGAATTGCACCATGTACAAAGTAATTGAACCTCTATTAAAGTCCTTTAGTATTCTAATCCAATGCAATACCCCTTTCAGGGTCAAATTTGAGTATGATATCACTCCACGCAGTAAATTCCCTCACAAATTTTGACCTCAAAGTACCTTCCAAATGCAAATTATGATGTCCTTCAGTGCCCCAATACACATTTGATGGCTTCCACAGCCCTCCACACATACAGTGTGAGGACCCAAACTGCCCCATACACACTATCATGACTCTACTCAACATGCTGATCCCCACACGATATTATGGCAAACACAATATTATATCCCCCACATAGTATGATGCTGTTACAAGCCCCTAAACAGTATAATGTCCCTCACACATAGTATGCTGGTACTCACAGTTCCCATACACAGTTTTATGGCCCCCACAGCTGTCCACACATAATATGAAGGCCTCTGTTAGGTGTCGAGTCCCACCGCTGCACAGGGGTAATCTCGAACCACGTCCGCTGCGTTCTCCCATTCTTCTCCAGCTGCAGTGGAGCCTGCTCATTAGAGACATTGGTCCCAGCATCTGGCTCAGGCTGATACCTTGCGCTTGATTACTGCTGATCTTCCAGGCTCATCCATTGTAACCAGCACTGATCAGTGGTGAGCAGATGCTCCAGGGACTAAGTCATGCTTTTCCTCTACTGAGCATGCCCAAGGGACGACCTCTCATTGGAGGTCAGGGGTCACATGCTCAGGTCCTGTAGCAGCTCCTATTGGACCACTAGGAAGGTCCCGGAAAGCTTCCTCTATAAGAGGTTTGCATGGCCACATGGCCATGCGCTAGTATAAATCAGTAATTGTGTGTGTGGATGTATGCCTTTGCTGGTGAAAGCTCCGAATCATTCCCATCTCTAGAGTTGCCGAATGTTTGCGAATGTTGGAGCTGTCTAGCGCCAGATAGTGCCATCCAGCATCAGACACAATCTATACTGCGTCTAACCAGCAGTGACTGCCAGTGATGTGCTGTACGCACCCTGTGTGGCTATCTCCATTTTCTCTTGACAATTCGTCAGAGTAGAGTGGGAACTCCCGCTTGATCCCAGCATCTGACTCAGAGCGTCCTCAGGTGTGGGCTCAAAAGCCACCTAGGGTCAGAGCGGGATCAGTCACCAGCATAGTGGGGTGAATTGCAGGGATCTCACTAGTATCCATTTGCTGCACCCTGTGACTTCTAACAGGGTACAGAATTATCTTTATTCCCTGTGACTCTGTGAAGCAACAGAGTTCGCTCCTATACAGACCGGGTGATGGAACCCGTGTCTATTCTGATGTAGTACAGCCATATAGTGCCGCAATTAATTAGCAGCAGGTTCCACTCCTGCACGGTGGACCCTGGGCTGCGAATGCAACTGTACCATCATTATATTTACTCGGTGCATTCCGCCAGCCTAACATGATACTAGCGCCAGGGTCTGGCTAGTAATAGCGGACGAACAGTGACTGCAGCGGTACATCCAGCAGCTAGAGGGCAGGTTGGCGGCTCTCCAGCATACAACCTCAGCTATGGATGTTACCACAGTAGCTGTTCAGGCTGCTAGCGTGGCTGCAGCCAGTTTGTCTACTGCCACCCTTGCTCTGACATTATCCCGTCTTCCGTTGCCGGATAAGTTTGCTGGTGACAGTAAGCTGTGTCGGGGATTTGTGAGCCAGTGTGCCATACATCTTGAGCTACTGGATGCACGTTTTCCCACAGAATGGGATAAAGTGGGATTTATTATATCGCTTCTGTCGGGCAGGGCATTGGAGTGGGAGACGCCGCTGTGGGAGCATGACGATCATGTGGTTCAGAGTGCTCCAAGGTTCCTGGACACTCTGAAAAAGGTCTTTATGGGACCTCATGCCACCGATGATTCGGCGCTCTAACTGTTGGCATTGATACAGGGTTCGTCCATGGTCAGTCATTTTATCTATTTATCTTGTGGAGACGCTCAGTCTCTGCAAGATAAATAGCACCATCCTATGTTTAGGATGTGGTGATTCCGCATGTGTTCAATGAACACATGCAGAATCACCGAGTGTACAAAAGTCGGCAGTGCTTTGGACGGAATGGGTATCTGCTGCTTCCAAAGTGCTGCCTTAATGGAACATGGAAACATGCCCTTAGATTGCACACACGTAGACTTTCTTCCACTAAGCATGCGACTTACCAAAGTAATTGCTTGCACCAAACATTTTTAGGAGCTTCATAGCCAAAATAATGATTACATGTGATTACAAATGAAATGTGCACATGCCAATTTTTAGTTATTTAATGCCATACAATTATTTATGTCTATATTTTTCTCACTTGATTTGAGCACCGTAGAATATTTAGTGCTGATCCATCATACACAAATCGGATTACAAAAATGTTTTAACACAGGTTGTAATGTAACAAAATTGGGTGAATGCTTTCGCAAAACAATATATATACTGCAATTTTTCATATATATATTTCTATTTTTTTCACCGCTAAAATTAAAAAGAAACCATGCAAGTTTGAATTCACCTTAATCATAATGATCTGAACAATCAAGTTGGAACTCATTTTTACCACGCAATGAACCGTAAGAAACTATGGTGGAGTTTCACCGCATTTGGAACATTTTCTAATTCTCCATTGCATGTTAAAAAAATGTTGTCATTCAGAAATATAATTTATCCTGCACAAAACCTAGCTGTCATATGATAATACAGTCAGAAACATGAAAAAGAAGAAAATTATAAAAAATGGTTCAAAAACGAGAATTTCCTGCAGTGTCAGCAGTAGGAAGGGGTTTATATATAACATCATAACAAGTATTTTTTAAGCCATGTAAGAAAAGTTTTTATATTTCTTGTACAATACTTTAATAATATACAGACAAATTATACTATGCTGTTCTTTCATTTTAATGATCCAATATACTTTAATTAAAGGATCAGCTCAAATGCTGTAAAAGATCAGAAACTTCCTCCATCACAAAATATTAAACCTTAGTAAAGTTTCATGCATGAAATACTTCACTAATTTAGTTTTAAACAATAAATCTGCTGTATTGTATTTCTGGCAAAGTTGGACTTTTTTTTTTTAAAAACTTTGCTTGACCCATATCATGTAGGTTATTTACCATACAGCAGGATTAAAGGAAGAATTGCCCTTTAACCTTTTCCATGAGATGATTCCCCGTGAGGCAAAACTGTTTAATTTTTTTTTCACAAAATTTCCTACGATAATAATGATAAGCTCTTAGAATCCATCTTTAATAACTTTCCCTAATGAATATTTTAGTGAGCGCTCAGTAACCTTACAGAATAAGTTAACTTTAAAGAACTTAAATTGTTCATTATCAGGACAATCACAAAGAATACTACACATTTATTTGATTTAAGAGCCTCTCAAAGTCTTGTTAGCAACTTAATGAGGATGTTATTAGTACCATGGCAATTAACCTAAAATGTAGTAAAATTTGTATTGAGTCAACATGTACAAGTTCCACCTCTGCACATAATTAGCAAAGTTACAGTAAGGTTATCTCTAGAATAAAAGCGAATAGCAATATAATGAGACATATTTGGTAACCTTAGTTTTTATTTTTACAGTAGATAGCAATACATTTTTATTAACAAACTTTTAAGTTAATTCCATGTTTATTGTCCTAAATGTAACAAAACTTTTATGAAATGTCAAGACTACTGTGCACCATATATTCTTCCTTAGAAATAAATAGTCACAGACATTTAATAACTTGCATAATCTTAAACTAAAAAAAGTATATATACATTTCAGTGAGCTCTTTCTTCATGCCCTTTTCTGGCTGAATGGACATGATGTAGCTTGGAAGAAGCTCGGAAATAAGTGAAGGACTTGGGTAACCTCAGAAGAGGAAAAGAGGAGGATCAGTAGGTCAAGGTATATTATTTTTTAAGACCTTTGTGAGTTATTGTGTGTTTTTCATATGAAAGCCAACTTAATGTTATAAACTTTTGAATAAAATAAGGTGTAAAGCAGTATAGCTGTGATATATGTGCAAGGTGTAGAGTATATTGTACACATACAGTGTACGTATGTTGACCAACATACCATATTTTCCAGACTATAAAACACATTTTTTAACAACAAAAACTCTTGTTAAAATGTGTGTTAATCTTACAGCTTGGAAGCAGCTCCTTATGATAGAGGAAATGCTGAAACCACATACTTACCGATGACAACGAGAGCTCCCTCTCTCCTCCTGCTCTGCACTTACTATGTGATCGATTGGCACAGACCAGGAGAGGAAGCGGCTGGAGCTGAATAGAGGCTGCATGAACTGAGCAGATGAAGGACATTCTACGTAAGTCCATAAGCAGAAAAAATAGAAGTGCACTCACCAGTCCTGTGAATTGCGAGCCTTTATTGAAAATACATGCAGGTAAATTTAAGGGAGAACGTGGAATGGACAGACGATGGCCGTTTCGTGCTGCTTCACTTCTACAGGTCAGAATCAATCATTCAGACCCGTAGAAGTGCAGCAGCACGAAACGGCCGTCGTCCATCCATTCCACGTTGTCCCTTAAATTTACCTGCATGTATTTTCAATAAAGGCTCGCAATTCACAGGACTGGTGAGTGCACTTCTATTTTTTCTGCTTATGGATGTTCATACTTGACTCATTTTGGTGCACCCGAATGTCCGTTTTCGTGTCTCACGGACTCTGCAGCGGCATTTAGCAGTAGGCGTTTTGGGGAAGTGTAAGGTAGCAGTGCCGTGTTATTTTTTCCTTGCTACATTGACATTCTATGTAAGTAATTGCAGGGCCTTCCAGGTCATGTGACTGATCACATGACTTGAATGGTGCTTGAGTTAATCAAGTCAAAGGTCCTGCAAATGCACTCCTGCTTCAGCCTCCATACAGGTCCCAATTAGAAAATGTAGGATGTAGTAATATATAGAATGTGCAGATGGAAATATAGATATAGATATATAGAAAAGCAGAGCTGTGTGTATGTACAGAATACGTGCATATGAAGCAGAGCTGTGTTGTACATAAAACACTGCTGAGACACTAACAATAGATTCATTACCTCCCTATTCTACCCCTATAAATTAAAATTAGTGATCATGAGTGATTGTGCACCCTTCAGGCATGCGCGGTGATTACGAACCATGCAATGGGGTGTACCCACACACCAGACTGGCGTATGTGCAGACTAATAGCAAACAAATACCTGGCGTACTTCTCCTGCCACTCCTACCTTGTGTATGAAAAAGCTCTAGAGTTAATACTGTTTGGGTAAGCTATCCGATAGCGCTATCATGAAGAAAGTGAACGGGTACAGCTATCCCATAGCCCTGTTCCTAAAGGAAATGAACGGGTAGAGCTATCCGATAGCGCTATTTCTCAATGTTCCTGAGCATAAGCTATTTCACATGGTTGAGTACACTTGGGATCTGCCCCCAAGGCCCTTCCCATGCTCAATGTTTAGTCTATAGTCAGCGGCTAGGAGTTAGTCCCACTTTTGTGTACAAAATTTTTTGGCATTTACAATTGTTAAAAAGTTTAATAAAATACTTTTTTGTACACACAGTTGACAGTAAACCATTTGTCAACGTTAGGAATAAGTTTACCTTGCTTCTGTGTCTCAAATATTTTGACCCTAATTTGTTGGCCTTTCCTTCCCCTGGAGAAAGGCACATATAACTGCCCGTGTGAAAACACTGGGAGAGGTGTTGTGTTTGCTAATGAAAGGTGTTATGAAGGCAATCCAGAGACACAGTGTGCCTAGCGATCAGAGCGCACACAGTGATCTGACAAATACCCAAAAACAAAAGAACGAGCTCTGAGACGTGGAAACTCTGTAGACTGCACACCTGATCCTATCCTAAACACAACTAAAAGCGGCTGTGGATTGCGCCTAACAACTACCTAGGCAACTCGGCACAGCCTAAGAAACTAGCTAGCCTGAAGATAGAAAAATAGGCCTGACTTGCCCCAGAGAAATTCCCCAAAGGAAAAGGCAGCCCCCCACATATAATGACTGTGAGTAAGATGAAAAGACAAAACGTAGGGATGAAATAGATTCAGCAAAGTGGGGCCCGATATTCTAGGACAGAGCGAGGACAGTAAAGCGAACTTTGCAGTCTACAAAAAACCCTAAAGCAAAAACCACGCAAAGGGGGCCAAAAAAAGACCCACCGTGCCGAACTAACGGCACGGCGGTACACCCTTTGCGTCTCAGAGCTTCCAGCAAAACAAAAGACAAGCTGGACAGAAAAAAAGCAACAAAATAGCAAAAAGCACTTAGCTATACAGAGCAGCAGGTCACAGGAACAATCAGGAGAAGCTCAGATCCAACACTGAAACATTGACAAGGAGCCAGGATAGCAGCATCAGGCGGAGTTAAGTAATGAAGCAGTTAACGAGCTCACCAGAACACCTGAGGGAGGAAACTCAGAAGCTGCAGTACCACTTGTGACCACAGGAGTGAATTCAGCCACAGAATTCACAACAGAGAGGCAAATAAATTCCTACAATATCCAAGGACTGTCCCTGAGATTTATTAATGGTCATTGCAAAGCCAACATGACAAGAAACTGATGCCGTTGCATCTGGACTGGCAAGTTTTTATCTTTGGAAATCAGGTCAATTCTTGGAATAAGAACTGTATGACGCTTTGCTTTTCCATTTAAAGCAACAACTTAAATAACATTTGCTTTTAAGCTTTTCACATAAAGCCTTGTGCCATTACAAAGGCCACGCTTTCTGTTAAGATTATGCAGGAGCATAATTACAGCTCCTTGTTTCAGCTTTAGTTCATGAGGAGGTATCCCAGTGGGATTCAAAGAGATAAGAAACTCTACAGGGTAATATGTGAGAATCACACCCTCCTCTTCCGCAATTGTGTCGACAGAGTGATATGTTGAGTATTCACCTTGAACTTGACTAAGAATTTTGTCATTCAAGGTGTGATTGTCATCTTTCAATGGCGTAAGAACTGCTTTATTGGCAATTGCTTCTACCATTACATCGGTAATCTCAATTGAGTCGCCAAAAATAGCTGTAATTAAATCACCCTCTTCAATAAAAGAATTCGGGATTTCAATTGACAACTCTCCATTGCCCAGTTTCAGTAACCATGAGTTGTACTCAACTTCGTCCTGAGACGTTCTCATATTCTATGGTAACTGGAACCGTGAAAACTGATTGCAGGATTTTGAATATTTAATGGTGGACTGTACAATTTGGGCTCATTTTCCACCTTTCACTATTGGTAGGGTTCGATGAAAGTCACCACCGTTTATGAAAATGTTCCACCAAATGGTCTTTTTGTTCCACATATGTCATGAAACAAATTATATTCATATTAAAACAGTCATTGTTACTTCATCCCAAATAACGACAGATGACGCCCTAAGCTCCTCTGCTTGAAGTGAGGTTGGCGCTACCATTTTGTAGTAATGTAGCAGTTAGAAAAATGTCTTCCCACTGCCTCCTGGGCCTTCCAGAAAAAAAACTGTGTGAGCTAGTGTCGTCTGGCTGATGCAGCATTGACTGCTGCATAATTGCATCGAAAGCTGATTTCTGAGTTTCATTGAGCATAGCTTTCAATTGCTCAGCCTCCTGCTTTATTACAGCATAATTCAGTTGGTCCAGTATTTCATTTGGAACATTTACTGGAGTTGGCAATCTGTAGTCAGCACTGGTCTTTTTATTGCTTAAGAGCACTTCAATAATATCACGAAGAGCCAGTTGCTCAGCAATTTCTGGAGTAAACCTCCTGGTGTAATCCTCTAGAAATTCGGTTTTATATCTTTGCCATAATGAAAAATGGCTTAGCTGGTTCCCCATATACACAAATTATGGCTAATAATTTGCAAAGTTGGCAGGGCATTTGGAAACCAATTGCATCCATTATACAATCTTCCCATTGGGAATCATCTTTCAAAGTATGAAGAACAATGCACGCATTGTTATACGTGTCATGTACGACTCCATTGACACTCTTTAAGTAAGCATAAGACTTTGCTCCTCTTACTTGAAGTAAAAGGAGTCTTAGGTAGTACAGCTCATCATCTGTTAAAGAGACTGTATACATTTGGGCAATGGTTTTCCCAAATTGAGCCCATCGTTTTTTCCATCCTTCTAGTACAGCTTTTCTATCCCAGACATAGTGTTCAGGGATTTCACAGTACAAATACTGACGGGCAGAAGTGTCAACTCTGTTTAGCTCAAAATAAGCCTGCAGAGTAGAGGCTTTTCAGTCCGAAATAACCATATCCACATTACCATCTTCAAAAAACACTTGTTGCATGTTTTCAAGGTGAACAGCAAGCCTTTTAATGGTATGTGAAGCATCATGCATATTATTTTTTTGGACTCTCCACATGTCTTCAGGGGAGCTTATATATCGAGAATCTAGGTACATGGCTGGTTCATTCCAGTCTAATATATCAAACTTGATATTGGCATAGTCATGTCCTTTGTATATATATTTGAAAAGATATTTAACACTTTTTATTGAAGCACATATCTCAACATTGATATGGCAATTGTACTTGAGTAATAAATAGGGGTTGTATGGAACTACCCATCTATTGTCGATTTCTCACCTTCCTCCTCTGGGTAATCATCAACATTGGGGTTTGTCTCTGTATTAAATTCCTTTGAGAATTTTTGGGGGCATTGACCATCTGTCTTGCATATAGCACCAGGTTGATCTTCGCCACATGGGCCATGAATCATGTGCTTCAACACTGCCTCATGCAGTTTTGGATTTGCTGTCTCATTTAGGATTTCAGCAGAGACCAATTTGCCAATTATTTATAATTATTGTCCCTCGATTTATCTTCCCCTCCGAGGATTAAGAGCATGTGAGCATGTGGTAGTCCATGCTTTTGAAATTCTATTACATGCACATAGGCAATTACACGGCCAAAAATGTTTTTTTTTTCAAAATCTCGTTAAGCAAGGCTTGGAGTTTGATTTTAAATATTTGTGCAACCAAGTCTGGTCTGAACTCTGGCCTTTGCCATGGTTCTAAGTTTTCAGTAATTTCTTTCCACTGTGGGTTACAGGTCATCATAACAAAAAGATCTGCCTTTCCGAATTTTCAGACAATTGTCAAGGCATCTTGGTAATTTTTCTGCATAGCTCTTGGGCTTCCAATGAAAGTGGACAGTAAAATTACTGGTGTCCCAGCTTTTAGCCCTTGGTGTAATGCAGCATTATGGATATGATCCATAATGCCGGCATAACTGTTGATGAATAATGCCTTTTGATTTTGTTTGATATATTCGATCCTGTCGGATTCAATTTTGATGTAACTGTCAACGATAAATTGCGTCAACTTCCCAGCATTTAAAAGGGGATTGAACTCGTCACGAATGGCAAGCCTGTATGCATAGTATTGCAACGGGGTGATTTTTTTCTTGTCGATCTTGATCCACTGGTATGGATGGTAGATAAATGTCACCAATTCCTTGATGTTGCACACTTAGGCAATTGGAGTTGTCAAATTTATTGTCCATCCACTGTCCTCATATGGAAATAGAAGTGGATATGCCATTGAATCACACTTTCTGTGAAGAAAGCTGACCTGAACAGTTTGTTTTTCACTTTTGAGGTGAACTCTGATGTCCCTATTAAATGGGAGTTCACCCATTGCATTTTGATAAATTATAGCTACTTCATTGCATCTTGATGCATTGTAGCACCTCTGCTCATCATTATAGTCATTTATAATTGACATTACTATTTTGAGTGGATCGCGATTTTCTAATTCAGCAATCCTCTCTTCCTCTATTTCAAATTCCCTCATCATTGTGAAGGCTCTTGCGAGTGGGTTAATTGCTTTCATTTTCTCTCCAAGAGATGACAGCAGTGCTGGGAGGCACTTTTTATTTGCTTGACTACTTGTACTTATTGTTTCTTCACTGTCCAAGATATAAATCTGGGCAAACTTGGGAGTACCACCCACAGCGGGATGCAATGGGGCAGTTCTGTGGTAAATTTGTCCTTGAATTTGAAAACAGTATGGACCATGCCCAGGAGGTGGCGTTACTTGTGCTCCCATTGATACCAAAGCAAGCGAGTTACTGTATTGCCTTATACAGTATTAGCCATAAACTTATTGGAGTGCTGATGCTCTCCTTTCATCAACTTGACTAATTGATCATCCATACGAATGGGACATAATTGGATGCACCCTCTCTTGCAGCAGGAAGGCGATGTTTTGTCCTGCACCATTTCATTTCCATTTTACTCGGTGGGTTCCACCAGTCCTAACAGCTATAATTTTAACAAATATTCTGTCATGTTTGTAAGTTGACTCAGAACCCACCGAGTCATCTTTGAAATATTTAGATTGGCAGAACTGACATTGAAAAGTCAGTTCGCCAGCATAGTGCTCTTCAATACATGTCTCATCAAATTTATTAAGAAGTCTTCTAGTGGCATATGCAACTTTCCGTTATCGAGTAGCTCTTGTATTTTGAACACGTATTTTATCTTGATCTCTTTTTGTGAAATATGTGTATCACTTTGTGCACTGCGTGTTGCTCGTTGTCGTGCAGCATTAGATGCTCTGTGATTTAGTTACTTCATTCTTTTCTCTTGCTCTGGCTGCCCTCTGTCGGGCTGCATCAGCAGTTCTTTGAGAATTTTGTTCGTCTTCTGTTTCATTAAGACGCAGGTTACGCATCCGTATGCGATTCGCTTCTCTTCGTGCAGCAGTGCGCTCAATTTGATCCATCTTTGCAGTGTTGCCTCACAGTGTTGCCTTACAGGCTAACATTCAAAAAAGGCTTATGCCTTAACTCGCCACCAGGGGGAGCTCCACTCCTTAGGTATCCATGGCTACACCCAACTGTGGATGACTCATTGTGCAAAGACACACATACAAGTCCAAATTATTAGGTATATTGATAATCCTGCTAATTTACAATGCCAGAGCAGTTTTAATTAATATAAAACAATGTTTATCCTCTTTACTACTGTCAAAACCTCAGTTGTGTCTTATGGTAAGGTATGTCTTATAGTCTGAAAAATATGGTATTTCTATTTTCAAAACTTACAAACATGACAGAATATTTGTTAAAATTATAGCTGTTAGGACTGGCGGAACACACTGAGTAAATAGAGAGATGTTATTTGGTGCGTTCACAGCCCAGGGTCCACCGTGCAGGAGAGAACCTGCTGCTGGCAAATGATGGCCCTATATGGCGGTAGAAGCGAACTCTGTTACTTCACAGAGTCGCCTAAAGAAAGCACTGTGTCCTGTTAAACTCAAAGGAGTACACAGCAACTGCCGAGCAGATAGCAGTTACGCAATCAAAGCGGCAATGATACAATCTCCTTACCGGAGGAGCTGTTATTCTAGGGGCTTATTTCAGCCGGGGCCCTGAATTCATACACACAATCTCCTCACCGGAGGTGTCGGTATTCTAGGGGCTAATTTCAGCCGGGTCCCTGAACACATTTATATGCAACCACACTGGCGAAAAGCATATCACTTAGATTTGATACTAGCGCATGGCCATGCGGCCATTCAAATCTTTTATAGCTGCAGCAAGTATAGGACCTTCCTTGAAGGACCAATGAGAGGCTGCCACAGAGCCTGAGCAACTTCAGGACCTTCCTGGAGAAGCAATGAGTTTTGCTGCAGTATCTAAGCATGTGACCCTTGATCTCCAATGAGAGATCTTACCCTGGGCATGCTCAGAAGGGGAAAAGCTGGACTTAGTCCCAAAAGCATCTGCTCACCGCTGCCCAGCACTGGCTTCAATGGCAGAAGCTGGAAAAGCAGCAATAACCCTTTGCATAGAGTGAGACCGAACAAGACGCTGGGACCGACGTCTCCGCCGAGCAGGCTCCACTGCGGCAGGAAAAGAATGGGAGACCGCAGCGGAGATGGCCAGAGATTCCCCCTGTGCAGAGGAGGGAACACGACCCCTAACAATAGCTTTATTAAAATCAAATATAAAATGTACAGAATAAAAACAGAAGAAATGCGGGTGATATAATCTCAGTGCATTGTCGAAGAAAATACAAGTTATAACTATTGATGCATGAAGAGAATAAAAAGAGAAAATGACAATGAAAAGGTTCGTAAATACATATGTCATGTGTTAGAGGCCATGGCAGATTTCAATAATACTTAGCTGTAATGATGAATAAGCAAGATACGATAGTGAAAGATGAATAGCAGGCAAGGACAGGAAATGACAGTGTCTTAACCTAACAATGAGGGCTTATTGCCTGGTAGTACAGCATAGTACACATGAGGCAAGAGTAGGCTAATCCTACAAAATATGACCATAATGAGTACAAAACATGTAATTGCAGTCTAACAAAAGACAGCAAAAGCAAAATATACATGCTTTAAAAATCATTATTTGATAGAGGATTGCCATAAACTTACAGCAATTGTATAGTGCATAATGTATACCTTTGATGACCATTTATAAAAGAGGCTATAGCAAATAGCTACAATACATAGCTATAATGAATGAGAAAATAAAGAATAAGCAGCAAGGACAGTAAATAGCAAAATATCTCAACTAAATAAGGGCTAAATGGGCAGGTGAACAAGATAGTACATATGAGGCAAAAGTGAGCTCTTCCTGCAATAAGTGATCAAAATAGGTACAAAATGAAGTTTAGTAAAGATAAATAAATACACAATTGCCATGTCAAAGCAAACACATAGTGACCTAGTACAGGCTTAGGCTGCCGTCACACTAGCAGTATTTGGTCAGTATTTTACATCAGCATTTCTCAGCCAAAACCAGGAGTGGGTGATAAATGCAGGAGTGGTGCATATGTTTCTATTATACTGTTCCTCTAATTGTTCCACTCCTGGTTTTGGCTTACAAATACTGATGTAAAATACTGACCAAATACTGCTAGTGTGACGGCAGCCTTACCGTGAAATCACGGTAAATGCATTGTGCAAGGAATATATTACATTTGATGACAAAGGTGCTGACGACTTTCTGCACTTATGCTAACTAACATATTTGTGGTCTCTATATTTTTTTCAAAACCCAGAATTTATTCAGAATATGTGTGTACTTGGCATATAGGAAAATAAAAACAAAGTAGAAAGGTGTAAACACTCACCACTTGTATATTTAGTCGTGCAGTGCCATAAACCATAATAAAAAAAGAAAAACAAAATTAGACTGAGCAAAAAGCAATAAAAAAAATTATACTAATAATTTATTTGACACTATAGTGGACTAAGTGTTAGGTTTGGCGGATTGCACTAAATTAAATTAAACTATAAAATACTATCGCAACCCAGGGTCCACCATGCAGAGATGATGGGGTTTGGGTTCCTGCAGAACTGGGCCGACTTCTCAGTTGGCTACAGGCTCTACGCTAGGGATGGACTGCACCTCAATGGGGAGGGTGCAGCTGTGTTGGGGGAGAAAATGGCTAGAAGGTTGGAGGAGTGTTTAAACTAGGAATTGGGGGGGAGGGTATTCATTTTATAGGAGGGGAAGATAGTGCAGATAGAGACCTGGGCACAAATAAGGAAGTTGGGGGTGGCGGTGGCATGGGTGGGGTTAGAACAGTTAATAATTTAAGAAAGAATAGAGGTGCAGAGAGAAACATAAAATGTATGTATACTAATGCCAGAAGCCTCGCCAACAAAATGGACGAATTAGAACTAATGTTGTTGGAGCATAATTATGACATGGTGGGGATATCTGAAACGTGGCTGGATGAGAGCCATGACTGGGCTGTTAACTTGCAGGGCTATAGCCTGTTCAGAAATGACCGTACAGACAAGCGAGGGGGAGGGGTGTGTCTATATGTAAAATCGTCCTTAAAACCCATCCTGCGTGATAATATAGGTGAATTTAATGAAAATGTAGAATCCCTGTGGGTGGAGATAAGGGGAGGGGGAAAAAATAATAAATTACTGATAGGGGTTTGTTATAAATCTCCAAAAATAATGGAAGCAATGGAGAATATCCTCGTAAAGCAAATAGATGAAGCTGCGACTCAAGGAGAAGTCATTATTATGGGGGACTTCAACTACACTGAAATAGATTGGGGAACAGAAACCTGCAGTTCCAGCAAAGGTAATCGGTTTTTGACAACTATGAGAGACAATTACCTTTCACAACTGGTTCAGGACCCAACAAGAAGGGGGGCACTGCTAGACCTAATATTAACCAACAGGCCAGACCGCATATCAAATATAAGGGTTGGGGGTCACTTGGGTAATAGCGATCACAAAATCATAAGTTTTCATGTATCCTTTAAAAAGATGTGTAATAGAGGGGTTACAAGGACACTAAACTTCAGGAGGGCAAATTTCCAACGGATGAGAGAGGATCTTGGTGCAATTAACTGGGACGATATCCTGAGACACAAAAATACACAAAGAAAATGGGAGACATTTATTAGCATCCTGGATAGGACCTGTGCACAGTATATACCGTATGGGAATTAACATACTAGAAATAGGAGGAAACCAATATGGCTAAATAGAGCTGTAAGGGGAGCAATAAGTGACAAAAAGAAAGCATTTAGAGAATTAAAGGAAGTAGGTAGTGAGGAGGCATTAAATAAATACAGAAAATTAAATAAATTCTGTAAAAAGCAAATCAAGGCAGCAAAGATTGAGACAGAGAGACTCATTGCCAGAGAGAGTAAAAATAATCCTAAAATATTCTTTAACTACATAAATAGTAAGAAACTAAAAAATGATAGTGTTGGCCCCCTTAAAAATAGTTTGGGTGAAATGGTGGATGAGGATGAGGAAAAAGCCAATATGCTAAATGACTTTTTTTCATCAGTATTTACACAAGAAAATCCCATGGCAGACAAAATGACTAGTGCTAAAAATTCCCAATTAAATGTCACTTGCTTAACCCAGCAGGAAGTGCGGCAGCATCTAAAAATGACTAAAATTGACAAATCTCCGGGCCCGGATGGGATACACCCTCGAGTACTGCGTGAATTAAGTACAGTCATTGATAGACCATTATTTTTAATCTTTAAAGACTCCATAACAACAGGGTCTGTACCACAGGACTGGCGTATAGCAAATGTGGTGCCAATATTCAAAAAGGGGACAAAAACTGAACTCGGAAATTATCGGCCAGTAAGCTTAACCTCTACTGTGGGTAAAATCCTGGAGGGCATTCTAAGGGATACTATACTGGAGTATCTGAAGAGGAATAACCTCATGACCCAGTATCAGCACGGGTTTACTAGGGACCGTACATGTCAGACTAATTTGATCAGTTTCTATGAAGAGGTAAGTTCCGGATTGGACCAAGGGAACCCAGTGGATGTAGTGTATATGGACTTTTCAAAAGCTTTTGATACGGTGCCACACAAAAGGTTGATACATAAAATGAGAATAATGGGGATAGGGGAAAATATGTGCAAGTGGGTTGAGAACTAGCTCAGGGATAGGAAACAAAGGGTGTTTATTAATGGAACACACTCGGACTGGGTAGCGGTTAGCAGTGGGGTACCACAGGGGTCAGTATTGGGCCCTCTTCTTTTTAACATATTTATTAATGACCTTGTAGGGGGCATTCAGAGTAGAATTTCAATATTTGCAGATGACACTAAACTCTGCAGGGTAATCAATACAGAAGAGGACAATTTTATATTACAGGATGATTTATGTAAACTAGAAGCTTGGACTGATAAATGGCAAATTAGCTTTAATGGGGATAAATGTAAGGTCATGCACTTGGGTAGAAGTAATAAGATGTATAATTATGTGCTTAATTCTAAAACTCTGGGCAAAACCGTCAATGAAAAAGACCTGGGTGTATTGGTGGATGACAAACTCATATTCAGTGGCCAGTGTCAGGCAGCTGCTACAAAGGCAAATAAAATAATGGGATGCATTTAAAGAGGCATAGATGCTCATGAGGAGAACATAATTTTACCTCTATACAAGTCACTAGTTCGACCACACTTAGAATACTGTGCACAGTTCTGGTCTCCGGTGTATAAGAAAGACATAGCTGAACTAGAGCGGGTGCAGAGAAGAGCGACCAAGGTTATTAGAGGACTGGGGGGTCTGCAATACCAAGATAGGTTATTACACTTGGGGCTATTTAGTTTGGAAAAACGAAGACTAAGGGGTAATCTTATGTTAATGTATAAATATATGAGGGGACAGTACAAAGACCTTTCTGATGATCTTTTTAATCATAGACCTGAAACCGGGACAAGAGGGCATCCTCTGCGTTTGGAGGAAAAAAGGCATAAGAACAGACACGGATTCTTTACTGTAAGAGCAGTGAGACTATGGAACTCTCTGCCGTATGATGTTGTAATGAGTGATTCATTACTTAAATTTAAGAGGGGACTGGATACCTTTCTGGAAAAGTATAATGTTACAGAGTACATACACTAGATTCCTTGATAGGGCGTTGATCCAGGGAACTAGTCTGATTGCCGTATGTGGAGTCGGGAAGGAATTTTTTTCCCCAATGTGGAGCTTACTCTTGCCACATGGTTTTTTTTTGCCTTCCTCTGGATCAACATGTTAGGGCATGTTAGGTTAGGCTATGGGTTGAACTAGATGGACTTAAAGTCTTCCTTCAACCTTAATAACTATGTAACTATGTAACCTGCTGCTAGTGTGAATAAATGACCGATACAAAATTGTCAAACGCAATGCGTTAAAACCACACAGAACGAATGGTAGGTAGAGTGCTAACCACCGAGAGGCACAGAAAATATAAGTACCAAGCTCAGCTAACCACTAAGTGGCACAGAAAATTAAGAAAAGTACAATACCCTGTTAAACCCGCAGGGGTAAAAGCAAATGGCAAGCTAGGTGTGGAACTCCATTGCTCTCTGAGGAAAGTCTAGGCTAGTGGTTGGGCTTGCTCTGTAACTCAGCTGTGCTAACCGCACACACGACCGGAGATAGATGCTAACTCAAGCAGGGATGACCCACCCTACACTGCCTGTACAGACACACAGTCACTGGTAAAGTGCGGTGCACACCCATGCAAATATAGTGGTAGCGTGCCTGCATGCACAATGCTAGCACATCCGCATGCGGCACTGGAAGCGTTTTATGCACTAGGCTCCACCCCATCACTCACACTGACATTGCCCACTGGCCAATCTGGAGCTGCCACATCACCAGAGCAGTCAGCGAATAAACAACAATGAAAAGTCGCCGCATCATGGACATGCTCAGTAAGATGACTTCTGAACTTAGACTCCAGATGGTAGGGCTGCCTTTGTATGCCACTGATTACCATAGACTTAGCTGGAGAGCCAGCAGTAACCACATGGACACTAGGAAGCAGTGCAAGACCAAAGTCTGTGCTAAGCAGCAATCCCAGCAGCTGGGCCTGGGTGACAAACCACAGAGGCAGACAAGGCCCGGGATCCATCCCGTGGAGCAGAAGAATCCTCGCGTCTAATACTAAGTCTTTGTCATTAAGTGTAAGTAAATTGCTGCCATTTACTGAGTATACAAACTTTATTTACCAACACATAAAATAAAGAAAAATTGTATTAGACAAAATATAATGCAATCAAAGAGGGGAAGAAATGAAAGACAAATCATCCTTCACACAGTAGACAAATATCCCACTTATTAGTTAACATTAATATTAAAGTGCATAAGAGTAAAATAAATACATAACAGTATGGATTTTAATAAGGATCCACTTATAGAGTATGTCACAAAAGTGAGCACACCCCTCACATTTTTGTAAATATTTTATATCTTTTCATGGGGCACTGAAGATAAGACACTTTTATACAATGTAAAGTAGTCGATGTAATGCTTGGATTTGGTGTGCCCTCAAAATTATTTCTATTATTATTATTTATTATTATAGCGCCATTTATTCCATGGCACTTTACATGTGAGGTGGGGCATACATAATAAAACAGGTATGGTAATCATACACAATACGAGTCGTGACTGGTACAGAAGGAGAGAGGACCCTGTCCGCAAGGGCTCACGATCTACAAGGGATGGGTGAGGATACAGTAGGCAAGGTTAGAACTGTTTGTGCGGTGGCTTGGACGATCGTTGTAGGTTGTAGGCTTGTGCTGTGGTAAATAACTCAAATAAATAAATAACTCAACACACAGCCATTAATATATAACCAGTGGCAACAAAAGTGAGTACATCCCTAAGTGAAAATGGCCAAATTGTGCCCAAAGTGTCAATATTTTGTGTTGTCAACATTATCTTTAAGCATTTCCTTTACTCACTTGGGAATGGAGTTCATAAGAGCTTCACAGGTTGCCAATGGAATCCTCTTCAACTCCTCCATGACGATATGTCAGTGTTGGTGTGTGCTAGACACCTAGCGCTCCTCGACCTTCAGTCTGAGGGTCCCACACAGATGCACAATTGGGTTTAGGTCTGGAGACATGCTTGGCCAGTCCAGCACTTTTACCTGTAGTTTTTTTTAGCAAGGCAGTGGTCATCTAAGAGATGTGTTTGGAGTCATTATCATGTTGGAATGCAGCACTGCGGTCCTGTTTTCTAAAAGAGAGGATCATGTTATATTTCAGTATACATGGTATATGTTGGCATTCATGGTTCCCTCAATGAACTGTAGCTCCTGTAGCGTTTCCCTTACTTCGGGTCTTGGGGGACACTCGCTTTGCACGGGAATAACGCATACAGGCACGATTTCTCACACAAATTAAGTCCTTTCTGGTTTATTAAAGCGTCATAAACCGTACCGTAAGCCAGGTTACACACAGTCTGTTACTTTAACACGTGTGGCTTTACAAAACATTCGGTAGTCACATATTTTCTCTCCATTACAGTTCATTACATGCATCAACGGAACATATTAAACCCCGACAGTCTGTTCCAATGGCAGATACGCCTCTGCCATATATTACAGGTTTTTCCCATACCAGGGGTTACCTCTCAGGAGCGTCGGCTCCACACACTGACTCCTGCAAGTGCTGATTCACATAGGGAAACTGCCTCACTGGGATCAGCGTCCTTGGGATCAGGGCACCTCGGATAGTCCAGACCCACAGTAGGAACTGTAGCTTCCCCAACACAGAAACCGTCTCAGGCTCTGTAGATGCAGCCTTTCCATGCTCTTCCAGGAAGTCCAATCACAGACACTTCCAACACACAGGCCATCAGTCTATGATCTTACCAAGTGCTTACAGGACTCCAGTCCATCTGCGGACAATCCAACACTCTGACCATTCCAGGACTCATTCTCTTACCAGGTACTTGCAGGACTCCAGCTCATCCCAGGACAATCCAACACCCTCAAGCATTCAGTTCATAGCCCCAGCAGTGCTTCCAGGACTCCAACCCACTTCAGGACAATCCAACACTCTGACCATTCCAGGACTCAGTCTACAGTGCTTCCAAGACTTCTCCAATGCCAGGATAATCCAACACTGACCCATCCACTAGGTCAACGGTCTCAGCAATGCTTGCAGGACTTCTCCAATGCCAGGAGACTCCAACACCGACCGGCCAGAACCTTGCACATGGAACAAACAGATCCATACACAGGAACCATGTGACCCACACCCTGGTCACATTATCTAGGTGTAACCACTCCCCTTGGTGGGAGTGTGGGTGTGTGTGGCTAGTTTGACCCTCCCATCTCTCATAACTAGCCCTGCCAGTCTCCCATTAGCATTACACAATTACTTGTGTGACTACAGGTCCCAGCAAACCAACTTAACTTTAGACTTACAGAGCAGAGCGTCTTCCTCCGCAACACACACACCGGCCATTTACACTCCTGCCGGACTTTGTCTGATCACATTTATGCCTCCAAGCGCATATTGAAGTGCACACACAGCACCCCCTGGCTGTAACGTGGGTCACTGCACCACATACCTCCCCCCTTTGTTCAACCCTATTGGGGTGGACACATGACATAAACCCGGGGTTCTGACATCGGGTACGCAAGTCATCTTGCCCTACCAGTCGAGAGGACCGTCTCAGTCGAATTTGTGCATCCCTCATCATCACACCCTTGTTTTCCCCGCACCCCAGCGGTCAACATGTAGGCTCTGAACATTAGCCCTCAAGTCACCATCTGTCTATGTCAACAGATCTTTATTCACCATATTTTTGCTACAAGGTCTTCCACCTATGTCACTCATCCCTGAGTAAACTGAGGTGACCCTACTTCTTTCATTAGGCTGGGTACTTCCACACTTTTTCTTGTCCACATTTTGAGTCAAACCTGGCAGCCCTCTTCCATCAACTGAACGTAGCAGTCCTGTAAGGCGCCGTCCTTCAACTCTTAGCTGCTCCATTTTCTTCTAATGACTCTTTTTACCATAGATACGGGTACCTGTATTACAGTTCCCTGAAGACTCACATGCTCCAGTCGTCTAACTGCGTCTTCATTCCACAATTGGATCATCCACTTTGTGCGCAGATATCTCCAGTGCATGTCAGTCAGGGTAGCTACTCTCTTCACTGTGACATCAGTTGTGGACAGTATCATTAACTGACTTGTTTCTGGGGTCCAGCTCACCTTACACGTCCCCACAGCCTTCTTGAACCCTTCATGCATAGACTCCCTGTGACATGCCTCTCTCAGGTCTTCAGGTACGTCTATCATGCACTTGAGCAAGGAACTCTCCTTCTCTTCTGCTGTCATTAGACACCCATCTTGTTCAGCTTTCTGAGACAACTTCCTCTGAATATCACCAGTTTCCAGATGTTTGGCCAGGATAGACACCAGCCGCTCCACCTTCTCCCAGGCTGCTTTATGCATTGACTGGCTTTCTTCCAGGCGACCTCTGAGCTCCGCCACCTCTTTCTCTAAGGCACTCACACGGCACTCAGCAGTCTGTCTCCAAAGCTCATCTTGCTTTAACCGGGTTTCTACTTCAGGCCTCACTCCTTTGGTGGACTCCTCCATTTCTTCTCAAGGTGCAACTGGTACAATTTATTTGCACCCTTTACGTCTCCGGCGACGGGAGGACTTTTCCTTTTGGTGGGGCTCTTCTTTACTGTACTCCCTAACTTCCTCAGAGTCACAGTCACCCGCATAGTCTGTGTCATACCCCACAGTATGGTGAACCCCCAAGTCACACTCTTTCTGGGCGTCAGCTCCACACATTTTATCTACTACATCACAAACAGTCATATTGTTTAACACGTCAGGTGACATCATGTCCGTAACTTGGGACTCTCCACCATATTCCTTGGTCACGCCTAACTTAGGACTGTCAACTATAGGGGTGCATTCTCTGCAACAGTTTTCATACACATTAACCCCACAAACACTTTCCCTTTTATCCACCAGTCCCACAGGGTTTCCAAGTCTCGCCCTATTACCATAGTGTACAGTAAGTCTGGGACTACCCTTACTTTGTGGTACGTGGACTCCTCTGTTGTGTCAATGTAGAGGCAGGCTGTCAAATGTTGTTTAACGTCCCATCTGTGTCATTCACTCTTGTCCCTAAAACAGGTAAAACAGTGCATTCAGAAGGGGTTCTCAGTAAAGTCGCTTCACACCCTGGGTCTATCAGTCCCACCACACTTTCTCCATCCAAATAAAAGGAGCAATGTCATGACAAAACATTAGCTGAGCAATTCACAGTACAGCATGGACCTGCATAGCACAACTGCGCCTGGAGCTCATCGGTCTGCGCCACACCTTTAACTTCAGGAGGCTCCGCCCTTTTTTGGATTTCACCCCCTTTAGGGTCACCACCTCTTTTTGGGCAACTACTACCTTTTGGGATACCGCCCCTTTTTTGGACTCTGCCCCTTTTTTGGCAGCCATCCCTTTTTGGGTTTTCCGCACCATTTTTGGGACACTACCCTTTTAGGGACACCACCTCTTCCCTGGGGTACACCTCGTGGACTCCCCACGGTACTCTCCAGCACCAGTTCACATAGTACAGAAAAATGTCTATTTGAGTCACACTGGCCCTTTAAGAGTCTGCACAACCTGGAACACAAAAAAATTTTTTTTTTCAACACTTCACCAGCTCCTGCTGGCAACCACAAGCCGCTGCTGCTGAATCTCTTGCTGCAACTGCAGCTGCAGTCCACAATGCTCTGTACCGCTCCACTGCAGATTTTGTGGACCCACCGATCCACAGCAAGACGCTTGTCACCTTCATAACCCCGCCGAGTTACAGCAAGACGCTTGTCACCTTCGTAACCCCACTGAGTCACAGCAAGCTGACTTGAGAAAAAAACTTTGCACGTGCTTTTTTGGGGGGTTAGGAACCATTTGCCCGCAATCTCCACCAATTGTAGCATTTCTCTTACTTTGGGTCTTGGGGACACTCGCTTTGCACGGGAATAACGCATACAGGCACGATTTCTCACACAAATTAAGTCCGTTCCGGTTTATTAAATCATCATAAACAGCACCGTAAGCCAGGTTACACACAGTCTGTTACTTTAAAACTTGTGGCTTTACAAAACATTCGATAGTCACACCTTTTCTCTCCATTACAGTTCATTACATGCATCAACGGAACATATTAAACCCCAACAGTCTGTTCCAATAGCAGATACGTCTCTGCCGTATATTACAGGTTTTTCCCATACCATGGGTTACCTCTCAGGAGCTTCAGCTCCACACACTGACTTCTGCCAGTGCTGATTCACACAGGGAAACTGCCTCACTGGGATCAGCGTCCTTGGGATCAGGGCACCTCGGATAGTCCAGACCCACAGTAGGAACTGTAGCTTCCCCAACACAGAAACCGTCTCAGGCTCTGTAGATGCAGCCTTTCCATGCGCTTCCAGGAAGTCAAATCACAGGCTTTTCCAACACACAGCCCATCAGTCCTTGATCTTACCAAGTGCTTATAGGACTCCAGTCCATCCGTGGACAATCCAGCACTCTGACCATTCCAGGACTCACACACTTACCAGGTGATTGCAGGACACCAGCCCATCCCAGGACAATCCAACACCCTTGAGCATTCAGTTCATAGCCTCAGAAGTGCTTCCAGGTCTACATCCCACTTCAGGACAATCCAACACTCTGACCATTCCAGGACTTAGTCTACAGTGCTTCCAAGACTTCTCCAATGCCAGGAGAATCCAACACTGACCCGTCCACTAGGTCCACAGTCTCTGTAGTGCTTGCAGGACTTCTCCAATGCCAGGAGACTCCAACACCAACCGGCCAGAACCTTGCACATGGAACAAACAGATCCATACACAGGAACCATGTGACCCACACCCAGGTCACATTATCTAGGTGAAACAACTCCCCTTGGTGGGAGTGTGGGAGTGTGTGGCTAGTTTGAACCTCCCATCTCTCATAACTAGCCCTGCCAGTTTCCTATTAGCATTACACAATTACTTGTGGGACTACAGGTCCCAGCACACCAACTTAACTTTAGACTGACAGCGCAGAGTGTCTTCCTCCGCAACACACACCGGCCATTTACACTCCTGCCGAACTTTGATCACATTTATGCCTCCAAGCGCATCTTGAAGCGCACACACAACTCCCACTGGCTGTAACGTGGGTCACTGCACCACACTTCTCACAGCTGGCAGCACTCCTGCAACCCCAAACATGACACTCCCACCACCATGCTTCACTGTAGGCAAGACACACTTGCCCTTGTACTCCTCATCTGGTTACTGCCACACAAGTTTGACACCATCTGAACCAAATACGTTTATCTTGGTTTCATAAGACCACAGGACATGGTGGTCCTATGCTTGTCTTGTGGGCTTTCTTGTGCATCATCTTTCAAAGGGGCCTCCTTATGGGGTACTGCCATGCCCACAAATTTTATGCAGTGTGCGGTGTATGGTCTGAGCAATGATAGGCTAACACCCCATCCCTTTAAAGTCTGCAGCAATGCTGGCAGCACTCATTTGTCTATTTGTTAAAGAAAACCTCTAGGTATGACGTTGAGCATGTGCACTCAACTTCTTTGATCCAGCATGGCTAGGCCAATTCTGAATGTAACCTGTCTTGTTAAACCATTATGTTTTTTGCCACCATGCTTTAGCTCAGTTTCAGCATCAATTTATAGCCTATGCCATCTTTATGTACAGCAAAAATTATTTTTATACAATCCTCAAAGAGTTCTTGGTCATGAGCAGTGTTGAGCATTCCGATACCGCAAGTATTGCATATTGGTAATGAAAACCCCAGATACATGTTGTGAGATGCCGGGTGTGGCAAGATCCACCAAACACCCAAGCTCTCACTAAATCAGCTCCAATATATCATATTTTAAAAAGGAGAACAATACGGAGCATTGATTAAAAAAATATCACAAATGTTTATTTAATAAATGGTATAAATACAACGTGGAATTAAACATCACTTATATTATACAGTAACATGCAAGGATGAAATGCCTGGAAATGCTGGAACCCTCCTCCCCACAATACACCCACAGATGGTACTCCCGCAGTGGAAAATGGCACAAACTCCCCTCCTCCAACGTATCAAAAAGAGGAGGAAAAGGGTAACATAATAGCAGGCGCACTGCAAAAAGGCACGTCACAAACGGCGCGGCTCAATAACAATTGCGCATATCCCAAGGTCCATGTCCCAATAGGGCCAGAGAAAAAAAGTAATGTAAGAGCAGACACCCATAAATGAACATGCCGCAGTGAGCCAAGCTCAATGGCCAATGCCCATAGCCCAAAAACAGCGTCCCTCAGTAGGAAAAAACAACCACTGCAAAGATAAAAAATAATTAATGAGGACCAGGCTTACCAATAGTGGGGTCGGAGTGGGGAGACAGCCGGGCGGTGTCATCCCCCTGAGGAAGCGGCTGCATGTTGCCGCGAAACGCGCGTCGGGGTCCACCGCCCGGCTGTCTCCCCACTCCGCCCCCACTATTGGTAAGCCTGGTCCTCATTATTTATTTTTTATCTTTGCAGCGGTTGTTTTTTCCTACTGAGAGACGCTGTTTTTGGGCTATAGGCACGTCACTGCCTCATACTTTTCAATCCATTGTCCTTTTTTGCAGCCTGCTGTACATTTTTTCAAATTTATCCTATTAGTGGCTTTCCATCTGTATCCTGCTAGATTGTGGAAAAACACTATATAGGATTACATTTAGGAGCTTGTTTTGGCCTTGCAGCGCCATTCACGGCTGTCTGCACAGTCTGTGTGTGAGTGCAGCTCGCTCTGTAGTCTGTTCAGCCACCACAGCCGGTAGTAGTCAGCTCAGGGTGCGTCACTACCTCATAGCGTTCCATTGTCCGTTTCTCAATTAGTGCAGCCTGCTGCACATTTTTTCAAATGTATCCTATTAGTGGCTTTCCCTCCATATCCTGCTAGATTTTGTAAAAACACTATATAGAATTACATAGAGGAGCTTGTTTTTGCCTTGCAGTGCCGTTCACGGCTGTCTGCACAGTCTGTGTGTGAGTACAGCTCGCTCTGTAGTCTGTCCGCAGCCACCGCTGGTTGTAGTCAGCTCAGGGTGCGTCACTGCCTCATACTGTTCAATCCATTGTCCTTTTTTGCAATTAGTGCAGCCTGCTGCACATTTTTTCAAGTTTATCCTAGTAGTGGCTTTCCATCTGTATCCTGCTAGATTGGGGAAAAACACTATATAGGATTACATAGAGGAGCTTGTTTTGGCCTTGCAGTGCCGTTCACGGCTGTATGCACAGTCTGTGTGTGAGTGCAGCTCGCTCTGTAGTCTATTCTGCCACCACAGCCGGTAGTAGTCAGCTCAGGGTGTGTCACTGCCTCATACCGTTCCATTGTTCGTTTCTCAATTAGTGCAGCCTGCTGCACAATTTTCAAATTTATCCTATTAGTGGCTTTTCCTCTGTATCCTGCTAGATTGTGAAAAACACTATATAAGATTACATAGAGGAGCTTGTGTTGGCCTTGCAGCACCGTTCACGGCTGTCTGCACAGTCTGTGTGAGAGTGCAGCTCACTCTATAGTCTGTTCTGCCAAAAAAAAAATAATAATAAAGTTCACCAAACACACCACTTTACAGTTGTGTAGGCCATATTAGCTCATATAAAAGTCTAGTCCACACTTTAGAAAATTAGTGTTTCTTATACCTGTTAGGAGCTGTTCAGGAATAAGCACACTAAGCCCTTAGTACTTTTCTGCCTATCTTAATCAGTCTACCAAAATGAAGAAGACAGTGCGTAAGGCACGTGGGCGTGGAGCAGGGAGAGGATGTGGGGATTCTGTGCCTGCTGTGGGCACCAGTGACTCATCATCACCCAGTTTCAGCAGGGAACGCATCGACTTCAATTAGTGCCACATCCTCTCAGGCCCAGAGCACTGGAGTGCACCCATCTGTCTCTTCACCACCTGCCAAATTGCCCAGGCAGTCAGCGAACTCTACTTCTGTTCTCTGAATCTCTTGGCTTGGAAAGAGGGGGCCAGCCAAGCAGCATTGGAGAAATAGAAGAAGAGGTAGTATGCAGTGATGCCCAACAGCTTTGTCTCTCTGATTCTGAAGAGGCGGGTGGGCCAGTGCCTCCGGTCAGCACACCTCAGTATTCATCTGATGATGAGACTCAAGTGCCACTTTCTGGTGCGTACTGTGCTGCCGAGACTACCCAGGAGAAGCAGTTGGTAGAAGAGGGTAGTGTAGATGATGAGGTCCTTGACCCATCGTGGTGTGAGGTACAGGAAAGTGGTGGGAGGAGCTCAGAGGAAGAGATTCCCCAAACGGCCCAAAGAGGGAGAGGGAGGGGGAAGACTGCGGTGCCTGTAGCCTCCACTTCGGCACCCATTCAGAGCATGGCTCTTCCAAAAGCCAAAACGGGCACTCCCAAGACTTGCAGTGCCTGGTCCTTTTTTGACATAGTTGCAGATGACATTTGCTTTGTCAAATGCAAGGTGAGTCATCAGAAAGTCAAAAGAGGGAAAAGTGTCAGCAACCTCAATACCACAAATATGTGGAAACATGTGCTGACCAAGCACGCGGTGGAGTTACAAAAACACACCGAAGACCTAGGCCAACCTACAGCGGCCCCTACCACCTTTTCAGCTCGTGTTGTTGCCTCTTCCTCCAGCTCACACACAGCTGGTTCAGCTTCCTCACAGGATCGCCATAGAAGAACCTCTGGCACTGTTTCCAGAGACCCTGTGTAATTCCACCCACATTACCACATTCCCAGTTATCCTCACACTCCCAGCCCACTCTACATCCATCGGCAGCACAGGCATGGGAGAAAAAGTGGCAATTCTCGGAAAACCACCCCCGAGCACAGGCTCTGAATGCTGGCATTGCAAAACTGCTGTCCCTTGAAATGCTGTCATTCCGGCTGGTAGAGACTGACACCTTCCGTAACTTGATGGCATTGGCAGTCCCACAATACAATGTGCCCAATCGCTTTTATTTCAGCAGGCTAGCCATCCCTGCCCTGCAAAAGCATGTGGAGGGACCCATAAACACGCACTACTGAACGCCGTCAGTAGCAAGGTCCACCTCACCACTGATGCGTGGACCACCCACCATTGACAAGGCCAAAACCTTTCCCTCACTACCCATTGGGTTAATGTTGTGGAGCCGGGTACAGATCGTGAGACTGGCGCAGGATGTGTTCTGCCAACTCCAAGGATTGCAGGAATCCAGTCTGTACACATTGGCTCCTCCTCATACGTCAGTTCCTCAGAATCATCGCTGCAGGAGCCGTCAGGGTCTACCTCCACCTTGACCCTTGAACGCATACCTGTTACGACATGAGCACAGCTGAGGCCAAACGTCAATAGGCCGTACTGAAATTAATTTCTTTGGGGAATCAAAGCCACACAGTGCAGGAGCTCTGGAATGCCATCAAGCAGGAGAGCGACGTGTGGTTTTGGTCCAGCGAATCTCCAGGCAGGCATGGTAGTGTGTGACAATGGCTGAAATCTGGTGGCAGCTCTGGCCCTAGGCAACCTCACTCATATCCCATGTCTGGCACATGTGCTCAACTTGGTCATGCAGAGTTTTTTGAGGGACTATCTGGATCTTGATGCACTGCTGCACAAGGTCCACCTAAAGTGTGCTCACTTGCAGCGTTCCAGAATGGCAAGATCGCGCATTGCAGCTCTACAGCGCTGATTCCGCCTTCCGGAACATCACATCATATGTGACCTACCCACCAGGTGGAATTCCACGTTAGATATGTTGGAGCAGTTGTGTGAGCAGCAGCAAGCAGTAATGGAGTACCAGCTGCATCAGGCGCAAAGAAGTCGCACTGCGCACCGTTCAGGCTTCACAACCACTGAATGGGCCACTATGAAGGACGTCTGCCAGGTTTTGCGTGCCTTCGATGATTCCACGCAGATGGCGAGTGTAGATGATGCACTAGTCAGCATGACTGTCCCCCTTATCTGCCTGCTTGAAAGAACACTGCAAGCGCTAAAGGATGATGTTGTGGAAGAGGTGGAGGATGAGGAGTCACCAATTCAATCTGCTTCTGGACAGTCAGTGCAACGTGGTTCCTCACAAAGTCCTAGGCAGGGGACACTTTGTGAGGAGGATGAGGAGGAGTCAATGGAGGAGGAAGACATCGGACCAGAGGAGGGAGTTACACAATTCTCAAGTAGTAAGTGTGTAGAGCGAGGGTGGGGTGATGCAGAGCAGGCAGATATCACGCCTCAAGCAGGGGACAGCGTTTATAGGCCAGTTGGCAGTCTGCAGCACATGGTTGATTTCATGCTGCAGTGCCTGAGAAAAGACCGCCGCATCGCCCACATTCTCAACACGGCTGATTATTGGGTGTACACCCTCCTAGATCCACGCTACCGGGACAACTTGCAAACCCTCATAACATCGTTGAACCGGGAGCGTAAAAAGAGGGAGTACCAAGACACACTGGTGCATTCCATCATCTTCTCCTGTCCAACTGAGAGTAGTGCTGCTAGCGCTTTACAAAGCAGCTCAGTGCGTTGAGGCAGTGGAGGAAGGTCAGCAGAAACAGGGAGCAGAAGTAGTGCCTCAGCACAAGGCAAGACCAGTATGGCCCAACTGTGGCAAACTTTTGTGTGCCCGCCACAAATGTCTACACCATCACAGACGGCTCCATTCAGCAGGAGGCAACGTTTCCGTCAGATGGTGACAGAGTACATGGCTTGCCCTCTCAGTGTACTCTTAGACGGCTCTTCCCCCTTCAAGTTTTGGGTCTCTAAGCTGGATACATGGCCATAGCTTAGCCAGTATGCATTGGAGGCGCTGGCTTGCCCTGCTGCTAGTGTATTATCGGAACGTGTCTTTAGTGCCGCAGGTGGTGTACTAAGAGACCATCGCATGCGACTATCCTCCGATAACGTTGACCAGCTTACTTTTCTGAAAATGAACATGGACTGAATCTCGCAGGAATTTGCAACTCCTCTTCCAGATTAAAAATTTCGTTGGCTACAGTATCCAGGTCTCCTGTTGTGTTCATGTTTCTACCATCGGAACTGTAATCCCTGGGCTCCAACACCGCCAGTTGTTGCCCGGAAGTGCTGTCTGCACAGAGAAAAACCCTCGCTCCTGTGTTAGTGGGGTTCAGTAACGCCAACTGCTCCCCTGCTGTGTAGCCGGCAATGTGTCCTGCGATCACCACGCTGACACTACAACTGAAATTAAAGGGAACCTGTCCCTTCCCCCAGACGTTTGTATCTGAAAGAGCCACCTTGTGCAGCAGCAATGCTGCACAAGGAAAAGGTGGGTCTTTTAGTTATGCTCCTTGCACACGCTGAACTTAACACTTATAAAATGTGTCCCATCACACCATGAAAACGGCCCGGAGGTGGAACTTTCCTTCCTGATGAGATGCAACGCAGCCGTCATTCCTACCCCCTTGGTGCCAGGCACCGCGTCCTCAGCATTCTTTGAATCTGTCCCATAGCCTGCGCTGTTATGTTCAACCTTGGCCATGCGCAGTTAGCGCTGCCCGTCTTCTGACATCATTTGGTGTCAGGCAGACTTTGCCTGTGCGGCTGCGCTGCCTGAGATCCCGCCTCGCAGTGTCTTCTGATTTAATCACACTGCCTGCCTGGGATTTATGGGCATGCGCAGTGCATATCTTCATGTCAGGCTCTCACTCATCTCCCTCTGCCTTTTTCAGACTGTGTGCCATCAGCTGATCCCTAATAGTATGCCACGGCCATGACGCCGCACAGTCTGAAGAAGCCAGAATGAGGTGAGTGAGAGGTGAAGATATGCACTGCGCATGCCCATGAATCCCAGGCCCACAGTGTGATTAAATCAGAAGACACTGCGAGGCGGGATCTCGGGCTGCGCGGCTGCACAGGCGCAGTCTGCCTGACACCAATTGTTGTCAAAAGATGGGCAGCGCTAACTGCACATGGCCAAGGTTTAACATAACAGCACAGGCTCCAGGACAGATTAAAACAACGCTGAGGAAGCGGCGTGCTGTGCCAGGGGGGTGGGAATGACGGCTGTGCTGCCTGTCATTACGAAGAAAAGTCCCACCTCCAGGATGATTTCACGGTATCAGGGGACACATTTTAGAAGTGTTTAGTTCTGTGTTTGCAAGAAGCATAATTAAAAGAGCCACCTTTTCCTTTTGCAGCATTACTGATACACAAGGTGGCTCTTTCAGTTACAAACGCCTGGAGAGGGTTAAAGGTTCCCTTTCAACTTGCTACAATTAGGCCTCGGCCTAAACTCTGCTTCTCCTGCTTTACCTGGGCTTCGACACTGCCAGCTGTTGCCCGGAAATGCTGTCTGCACCATCATCAGTTGCTCCTCTGTTATTGGGGTTCAGTAACGCCAGCTGTTCCCCTGCTGAGTGTGCGACAAAAACTTATGTCTGCTCCTCCTGCTTTCCTTGGGCTTCAACACTGCCAGTTGTTGCCCGGAAATGCTGTCTGCACAGAGAAAAACACTTGCTCCTGTGTTAGTGGGGTTCAGTAATACCAGCTGCTCCCCTGCTGAGTGTGTGGCAAAAACTAAAGTCTGCTCCTCCTGCTTTCCCTGGGCTTCAACACCACCAATTGTTGCCCAGAAGTGCTGTCTGCACAGTCAACACTTGCTGCCGTGTTATTGGGGTTCAGGAACGCCAGCTGCTCCCCTGCTGTGTGTGCAGCAAAAACTAAAGTCTGCTCCTCCTGCTTTCCCTGGACTTCAACACTGCCAGTTGTTGCCCGGAAGTGCTGTCTCCACAGAGAAAAACACTCGCTCCTGTGTGCTCCCCTGCTGTGTGCGGCAAAATCTGCTGCTCCCCTGCTGTGTGTGCAGCAAAAACTAAAGTCTGCACCTCCTGCTTTCCCCGGGCTTCAACAGTGCCAGTTGTTGCACAAAAGTGCTGTCTGCACTGTCAACACTTGCTGCCGTGTTATTGGGTTCAGTAGCGTCAGCTGCTCCCCTGCTGTGTGTGCGGCAAAAAATAAAGTCTGCTCCTCCTGCTTCCCTGGGCTTCAACAACACCAGTTGTTGCCCGGAAGTGCTGTCTGCACAGAGAAAAGCACTCGCTCCTGTGTTAGTGGGGTTCAGTAACGCTAGCTGCTCCCCTGCTGTGTAGCCGGCAATGTGTCCTACGATTGCCATGCTGACACTACAACTGAAATTAAAGGGAACCTGTCCCCTCCCCCCAGACGTTTGTATCTGAAAGAGCCACCTTGTGCAGCAGTAATGCTGCACAAGGAAAAGGTGGGTCTTTTAGTTATGCTCCTTGCACACGCTGAACTTAACACTTATAAAATGTGTCCCCTCACACCGTGAAAATGGCCCGGAGGTGGAACTTTCCTTCCTAATGAGATGCAACGCAGCCATCATTTTTACCCCCTTGGTGCCAGGTGCCGCCTCCTCAGCATTGTTTGAATCTGTCCTGTAGCCTGCGCTGTTATGTTCAACCTTGGCCATGCTCAGTTAGCGCTGCCTGTCTTCTGACATCATTTGGTGTCAGGTGGACTGTGCCTGTGCGGCCGCGCTGGCTGAGATCCCGCCTCGCAGTGTCTTAGAAATTAATCACACTACGGGACTGGGATTCATGGGCATGCGCAGTGCATATCTTCACCTCAGGCTCTCAGTCATCTCCCTCCGCCTTCTTCAGACTGTGCACCATTAGCTGATCCCTAATAGCATGCCTGTTGTGAATTCTGTGGCTGAGTTCACTTCTGTGGTCACAAGTGGTATTGCAGTCTCTGGGCTTCCTCCCTCAGGTGTTTTGGTGAGCTCGTTGGCTGCCTTGCTATTTAGCTCCACCTGAGTCTGTCTTCCTTGCTCCTTGTCAATGTTCCAGTGTTGGATCTGAGCTACTGCATCTTTCCTTGGGCCTGCTGCTCTGCTAGATAAGTGTTACTTTGTTTTTGTTTCCGTTTTTTCTGTCCAGCTGTGCTATTCTCTTTTGCTGGAAGCTCTGAGACGCAAAGGGTGCACCGCCGTGCCGTTAGTTCGGCACGGTGGGTCTTTTTGCCCCCCTTTGCGTGGTTCTGCTTTAGGGTTTTTTGTAGACTGCATAGTTCTCTTTGCTATCCTCGCTCTGTCTAGAATATCGGGCCTCACTTTGCTGAATCTATTTCATTCCTACGTTTGTCTTTTCATCTTGCTAACAGTCATTATATGTGGGGGGCTGCCTATTCCTTTGGGGTATTTCTCTGAGGTAAGTCAGGCTTGTATTTCTATCTTCAGGCTAGTCAGCTCCTCAGGCAGTGCCGAGTTGCATAGGTAGTGATAGGCGCAATCCACTGCTGCTTATAGTTGTGTGAGGATAGATCAGGTACTGCAGTCTACAGAGATTCCACGTCTCAGAGCTCGTCCTATTGTTTTTGGTTATTGCCAGATCTCTGTATGTGCGCTGATTACTGCACGCTGTGTTGCCTGATTGCCAGCCATAACAGTACAAGGAGCCACACCAATGATTCCCAATAGAGGGAAAAAAGAAATCCTGACATCATTTTTTTTTCTTAGCTCTGTCTTCAGTCTTTTTTTTCCCCTAGACATTAGAGTGCTTCAGGACACAGCTGTGGACATGGATATTCAGGCTCTGTGCTCCTCAATGGATAATCTCGTTGTAAATGTACAAAAGATTCAAGATACTATTGATCAGAAATCGATGCTAGAACCAAGAATTCCGATTCCTGATTTGTTTTTTGGTGACAGAACTAAGTTCCTGAGCTTCAGAAATAATTGTAAGCTATTTTTGGCCTTGAAACCTCATTCTTCTGGTAATCCTATTCAACAGGTTTTGATTATTATTTCTTTTTTGCGCGGCGACCCACAGGACTGGGCGTTTTCTCTTGCACCAGGAGACCCTGCATTGAGTAGTGTTGATGCATTTTTCCAGGCGCTGGGATTGCTTTACGATGAGCCTAATTCAGTGGATCAGGCTGAGAAAAATCTGCTGGCTTTATGCCAGGGTCAGGATGATGTAGAAGTATATTGTCAGAAATTTAGGAAGTGGTCAGTACTCACTCTGTGGAATGAATCTGCACTAGCGGCTTTGTTCAGAAAGGGTCTCTCTGAAGCTCTTAAGGATGTAATGGTGGGATTTCCTATGCCTGCTGGTTTGAATGAGTCTATGTCCTTGGCCATTCAGATCGGTCGTCGCTTGCGCGAGCGTAAATCTGTGCACTATCTGGCGGTATTGTCTGAGAGTAAACCTGAGCCTATGCAGTGCGACAGGACTATGACTAAAATAGAACGGCAAGAACACAGACGTCTGAACAGACTGTGTTTCTATTGTGGTGATTCCACTCATGCTATTTCTAATTGTCCTAAACGCACTAGGCGGTTCGATAGCTCTGCCGTTATTGGTACTGTACAGTCCAAATTCCTTTTGTCCATTACCTTAATGTGCTCTTTGTCATCGTATTCTGTCATGGCGTTTGTGGATTCAGGCGCTGCCCTGAATCTGATGGATTTGGATTATGCTAAACGTTGTGGATTTTTCTTGGAGCCTTTGCGGTGTCCTATTCCGTTGAGAGGAATTGATGCTACACCTTTGGCCAAGAATAAGCCTCAGTACTGGGCCCAGCTGACCATGTGCATGGCTCCTGCACATCAGGAAGTTATTCGCTTTCTGGTACTGCATAATTTGCATGATGTGGTCGTGTTGGGGTTGCCATGGCTACAAACCCATAATCCAGTATTGGATTGGAACTCTATGTCGGTAACCAGCTGGGGTTGTCAGGGAGTACATGGTGATGTTCCATGTTTGTCTATTTCGTCATCCATTCCTTCTGACATCCCAGAGTTCTTGTCGGACTTTCAGGATGTATTTGAAGAGTCCAAGTCTGATGCCCTACCTCCGCATAGGAATTGTGATTGTGCTATCGATTTGATTCCTGGTAGTAAATTCCCTAAGGGTCGTTTATTTAATTTGTCCGTACCTGAACACACCGCTATGCGCAGTTATGTGAAGGAGTCCCTGGAGAAGGGACATATTCGCCCATCGTCGTCACCATTGGGAGCAGGGTTCTTTTTTGTAGCCAAGAAGGATGGTTCGCTAAGACCGTGTATTGATTACCGCCTTCTTAATAAGATCACTGTTAAGTTTCAGTATCCCTTGCCATTGATTTCTGACTTGTTTGCTCGGATTAAGGGGGCTAGTTGGTTTACTAAGATTGATCTTCGTGGTGCGTATAATCTGGTGAGAATCAGGCAGGGAGATGAATGGAAAACGGCATTTAATACGCCCGAGGGTCATTTTGAGTATCTGGTGATGCCGTTTGGACTTGCCAATGCTCCATCTGTTTTTCAGTCTTTTATGCATGACATTTTCCGTGAGTATCTGGATAAATTCTTGATTGTTTACTTGGATGACATTTTGATCTTCTCAGATGATTGGGAGTCTCATGTGAAGCAAGTCAGAATGGTTTTCCAGGTACTGCGTGCTAATTCCTTGTTCGTGAAGGGATCAAAGTGTCTCTTCGGTGTGCAGAAAGTTTCATTTTTGGGGTTCATCTTTTCCCCTTCTACTATCGAGATGGATCCGGTTAAGGTTCAGGCCATCCAGGATTGGACTCAGCCGACATCTCTAAAAAGTCTGCAGAAATTCCTGGGCTTTGCTAATTTTTATCGTCGCTTCATCTGTAATTTTTCTAGCATTGCCAGACCATTGACCGATTTGACCAAGAAGGGTGCTGATTTGGTCAATTGGTCTTCTGCTGCCGTGGAAGCTTTTCAGGAGTTGAAGCGTCGTTTTTGCTGTGCCCCTGTGTTGTGTCAACCTGATGTTTCTCTTCCGTTCCAGGTCGAGGTTGATGCTTCTGAGATTGGTGCAGGGGCGGTTTTGTCACAGAGAGGTTCTGGTTGCTCAGTGTTCAAACCATGTGCTTTCTTTTCCAGGAAATTTTCTGCTGCTGAGCGTAATTATGATGTGGGCAACCGAGAGTTGCTGGCCATGAAGTGGGCATTCGAGGAGTGGCGTCATTGGCTTGAGGGTGCTAAGCATCGCGTGGTGGTATTGACTGATCATAAGAACCTTACTTATCTTGAGTCTGCCAAGCGCTTGAATCCTAGACAGGCCCGTTGGTCGTTATTTTTTGCTCGTTTTGATTTTGTGATTTCATACCTTCCGGGCTCTAAAAATGTGAAGGCGGATGCTCTGTCTAGGAGTTTTGTGCCCGACTCTCCGGGGTTATCTGAGCCGGCGAGTATCCTCAAGGAAGGAGTCATTGTGTCTGCCATCTCCCCTGATTTGCGGAGAGTGTTGCAGAAATTTCAGGCTAATAAACCTGATCGTTGTCCGGCCGAGAAACTGTTCGTCCCTGATAGGTGGACTAGTAAAGTTATCTCTGAACTTCATTGTTCGGTGCTGGCCGGTCATCCAGGAATCTTTGGTACCAGGGAGTTGGTTGCTAGATCCTTCTGGTGGCCATCTCTGTCACGGGATGTGCGTGCTTTTGTGCAGTCCTGTGGAATTTGTGCTAGGGCTAAGCCCTGCTGTTCACGTGCCAGTGGGTTGCTTTTGCCCTTGCCGGTCCCGAAGAGGCCTTGGACACATATTTCGATGGATTTCATTTCTGACCTTCCCGTTTCTCAAAAAATGTCGGTCATTTGGGTGGTCTGTGATTGCTTTTCTAAAATGGTCCATCTGGTGCCCTTGGTTAAATTGCCTTCCTCCTCTGATTTGGTGCCTTTGTTCTTCCAGCATGTGGTTCGTTTACATGGCATTCCTGAGAATATTGTTTCTGACAGAGGTTCCCAGTTTGTCTCGAGGTTCTGGCGAGCCTTTTGTGGTAGGATGGGCATTGACCTATCTTTCTCCTCGGCCTTCCATCCTCAGACTAATGGCCAGACCGAACGAACCAATCAGACCTTGGAAACATATCTGAGATGTTTTGTTTCCGCTGACCAGGATGATTGGGTGTCATTTTTGCCGTTGGCTGAGTTCGCCCTTAATAATCGGGCCAGCTCGGCTACCTTGGTCTCTCCATTTTTCTGCAATTCTGGGTTCCATCCTCGTTTCTCTTCAGGACAGGTTGAGTCTTCGGACTGTCCTGGTGTGGATTCTGTGGTGGACAGGTTGCAGCAGATCTGGACTCAGGTAGTGGACAATTTGACCTTGTCCCAGGAGAAGGCTCAGCTTTTCGCTAATCGCAGACGCCGTGTGGGACCCCGACTTCGTGTTGGGGATCTGGTTTGGTTATCTTCTCGTCATATTCCTATGAAGGTTTCCTCTCCTAAATTTAAACCTCGTTTTATTGGTCCGTATAGGATTTCTGAGATTCTCAATCCGGTGTCTTTTCGTCTGACCCTCCCAGACTCCTTTTCCATACATAATGTATTCCATAGGTCGTTGTTGAGGAGATACGTGGCACCTATGGTTCCATCTGTGGAGCCTCCTGCCCCTGTTTTGGTGGAGGGGGAATTGGAGTATATTGTGGAGAAGATTTTGGATTCTCGTGTCTCTAGACGGAAACTCCAGTATCTGGTCAAATGGAAGGGTTATGCTCAGGAAGATAATTCCTGGGTTTTTGCCTCTGATGTCCATGCCCCAGATCTTGTTCGTGCCTTTCATGTGGCTCATCCTGGTCGGCCTGGGGGTTCTGGTGAGGGTTCGGTGACCCCTCCTCAAGGGGGGGGTACTGTTGTGAATTCTGTGGCTGAGTTCACTTCTGTGGTCACAAGTGGTATTGCAGTCTCTGGGCTTCCTCCCTCAGGTGTTTTGGTGAGCTCGTTGGCTGCCTTGCTATTTAGCTCCACCTGAGTCTGTCTTCCTTGCTCCTTGTCAATGTTCCAGTGTTGGATCTGAGCTACTGCATCTTTCCTTGGGCCTGCTGCTCTGCTAGATAAGTGTTACTTTGTTTTTGTTTCCGTTTTTTCTGTCCAGCTGTGCTATTCTCTTTTGCTGGAAGCTCTGAGGCGCAAAGGGTGCACCGCCGTGCCGTTAGTTCGGCACGGTGGGTCTTTTTGCCCCCCTTTGCGTGGTTCTGCTTTAGGGTTTTTTGTAGACTGCATAGTTCTCTTTGCTATCCTCGCTCTGTCTAGAATATCGGGCCTCACTTTGCTGAATCTATTTCATTCCTACGTTTGTCTTTTCATCTTGCTAACAGTCATTATATGTGGGGGGCTGCCTATTCCTTTGGGGTATTTCTCTGAGGTAAGTCAGGCTTGTATTTCTATCTTCAGGCTAGTCAGCTCCTCAGGCAGTGCCGAGTTGCATAGGTAGTGATAGGCGCAATCCACTGCTGCTTATAGTTGTGTGAGGATAGATCAGGTACTGCAGTCTACAGAGATTCCACGTCTCAGAGCTCGTCCTATTGTTTTTGGTTATTGCCAGATCTCTGTATGTGCGCTGATTACTGCACGCTGTGTTGCCTGATTGCCAGCCATAACACATGCCATGGCCGTGACGCCGCACAGTCTGAAGAAGCCGTAAGGAGGTGAGTGAGAGGCGAAGATATGCACAGCGCATTCCCTTGAATCCCAGGCCCGCAGTGTGATTAAATCAGAAGACACTGCAAGGTGGGATCTCGGGCAACGCAGCCGCACAGGCGCAGTTAGCCTGACACCAAATGTTGTTAGAAGACGTGCAGCGCTAACTGCGCATGGCCAAGGTTGAACATAAGAGCGCGGGCTACAAGATTCAAACAACGCTGAAGCGGCAGCGCACAGCGCCAAGGGGGTAGGAATGACGGCTGTGCTGCTTCCCATTACGAAGGAAAGTCCCACCTTCTGAACGGTTTCACAGTATCAGTGGACACATTTTAGAAGTGTTTAGTTCTGCGTTTGCAAGGAGCATAATTAAAAGATCAACCTTTTACGTGTGCAGCATTATTGCTGCACAAGGTGGCTCTTTCAGTTTCAAAAGCCTGGGGGGGGTTAAAGGTTCCCTTTCATCTTGCTACAATTAGGCCTCAGCCTGCACTCTGCTTCTCCTGCATTCCCTGGGCTCTAACATTGCCAGTTGTTGCTCGGAAGTGCTGGCTACACAGAGAAAAACACTCGCCACTGTGTCAGTGGAGTTCAGTAACGACAGCTATTTCCCTGCTCTGTAGCCGGCAACGTGTCCTGCGACCGCCACGCAGACACAACAGATATTAAACTGCCTTCAGTGCAGGCCTCGGCCCACACTCTGCTCCTCCTAGATTCCCTGGGCTCCAATATCGCCAGTTGGTGCTCGGAAGTGCAGGCTGCACAGAAAAAAACACTCGCCACTGTGTCAGTGGGGTTCAGTAACGTCAGCTGTTCCCCTGCTGTGTAGCTGGCAATGTGTCCTGCGACCGCCACGCAGACACAACAGATATTAAACTGCCTTCAGTGCAGGCCTCGGCCCACAATCTGCTCCTCCTGGATTCCCTGGGCTCCAATACCGCCAGTTGGTGCTCCAAAGTGCTGGCTGCACAGAGAAAAACACTCGCCACTGTGTCAGTGGGGTTCAGTAACGTCAGCTGTTCCCCTGCTGTGTAGCCGGCAATGTGTCCTGCGATCGCCACGCAGACACAACAGATATTAAACTGCCTTCAGTGCAGGCCTCGGCCCACACTCTGCTCCTCCTGGATTCCCTGGGCTCCAATACCGCCAGTTGGTGCTCTGAAGTGCTGGCTGCACAGAGACAAACACTCGCTCATGTGTCAGTGGGGTTCACTAATGCCAGTTGTTCCCCTGCTGTGTATCCGGCAACGTGTCCAGCGACTGCCATGCTGGCACAATAACAGACATTAACCTGCCTCCAGTGCAGGCTTTGGCCTACACTCTGCTCCTCCTGGATTCCCTGGGCTTCAACACTGTCAGTTGTTGCCCGGAAGTGCTGGCTGCACAGAGACAAACACTCGCTCATGTGTCAGTGGGGTTCAGTAATGCCAGCTGTTTCCCTGCTGCGTATCTGGCAACTTGTCCAGCGACCGCCATGCTGGCACAATAACAGACATTAACCTGCCTCCAGTGCAGGCTTCAGCCTACACTCTGCTCCTCCTAGATTCCCTGGGCTCTAACACCACCAGTTGGTGTTCGGAAATGCTGGCTGTACAGAGAAAAACACTTGCCACTGTGTTAGTGGGGTTCAGTAACGCCAGCTGTTCCCCTGCTGTGTAGCCATTAATGTGTCCTGCGACCACCACGTTGACACAACAACAGATATTAAAGGGAACCTGTCCCCCCCCACAAGGCGCAGCCAGCCTGACAACAAATGATGTCTGAAGATGGGCAGCGCAGGGCCAAGGGACAACATAACAGCGCAGGCTCTGGGACAGATTCAAACAATGCTGAGGAAGCGGCACACGGTGCCAAGGTGGTGTGACTGACAGCTGTGCTGCGTCTCATTAATAAGGAAAGTCCCACCTTCGGGACGGTTTCAGGTTATGAGGGGACACATTTTATAAGTGTTAACTTCAGCGTGTACAAGGATCATAATGAAAAGAGGCACCTTTTCCTTGTGCAGCATTAGTGCGGCACAAGGAGGCTTTTAGTTGCAAACACCTTTGGGGGTTAAAGGTTCCCTTTCAACTGGCTCCAATTAGGCCTTAGCCTATACTCTGCTTCTCATGGATTCCCTGGGCTCCAACACTGTCAGTTGTTGCCCGGAAGTGCTGGCTGCACAGAGACAAACACTCGCTCATGTGTCAGTTGGGTTCAGTAATGCCAGCTATTCCCCTGCTGCGTATCTGGCAACGTGTCCAGCGACCGCCATGCTGGCATTATAACAGACATTAACCTGCCTCCAGTGCAGGCCTCGGCCTACACTCTGCTCCTCCTAGATTCCCTGGGCTCTAACACCGCCAGTTGGTGTTCGGAAGTGCTGGCTGTACAGAGAAAAACACTTGCCACTGTGTTAGTGGGGTTCAGTAACGCCAGCTGCTCCCCTGCTGTGTAGCCAGTAATGCTTCCTGCGACCACCACGCTGACACAACAACAGATATTAAAGGGAACCTGTCCCCCCCCACAAGGCGCAGCCAGCCTGACAACAAATGATGTCTGAAGACGGGCAGCGCAGGGCCAAGGGACAACATAACAGCGCAGGCTCCGGGACAGATTCAAACAATGCTGAGGAAGTGGCGCACGGCGCCAAGGGGGTGTGAATGACAGCTGTGCTGCGTCTCATTAAGAAGGAAAGTCCCACCTTCGGGATGGTTTCAGGGTATGAGGGGACACATTTTATAAGTGTTAACTTCAGCGTGTACAAGGATCATAATGAAAAGAGGCACCTTTTCCTTGTGCAGCATTAGTGCCGCACAAGGAGGCTCTTTTAGTTGCAAACACTTTTGGGGGTTAAAGGTTCCCTTTCACCTAGCTCCAATTAGGCCTCAGCCTATACTCTGCTTCTCATGGATTCCCTGGGCTCCAACACCACCAGTTGCTGCTCAGAAGTGTCTTTATCACGGGTAGTCCTTCCTGCCCATCCTGGTTCCAGTACCGTCAGCTGGTTCCAGGCAGAGCCTTTGGCTTAGGTGCCTCCTTCTGGGTATCCGAGTTCCACAAATGTCAGATGGTCCTTGGTAGTGCTTTCTGGCACAGGTACCTCCTGCTTAGTAACCGGGTTCCAGTGCCGTCAGCTGGTCCTTGGTAGTTCCATTGGCTCTTGTACTTTCAGCTAGCCATCCGGGTTCCAGTACTGTCAGCTGGTTCTTGGCAGGGTCTTTTGCTCTTTTACCTTCTGCTCCCCATCCTGATTCCAGTACCGTCAGCTGGTTCCAGGCAGAGCCTTTGGCTTGGGTGCCTCCTTCTGGGTATCCGAGTTCCACCAACGTCAGGTGATCCTTGGTAGTGCTTTCTGGCATGGGTACCTCCTGTTAGTAACCGGGTTCCAGTAACGTCAGCTGGTCCTCGGTAGTTCCATTGGCTCTTGTACCTTCGGCTAGCCATCCAGGTTCCAGTACCATCTGCTGGTTCTCGGCAGTGTCTTTTGCTCTTGTACCTTCTGCTACATTTCCAAGTTCAACACCCTAAAGAGAATGATGAAGAAGAAAGTGTGGGAGAAGTTAAAAAGAAGGTGAACAGCATGGAAGTAGCAAAACATAAATATCTGACTAAATATAAAATATCGTACTATAGTCAACAGCTTTGTAACTCCGAACGTCTTAAAAAAAAAATAATTCCTGCTATTCCATTTGATTGGGCTAAACCTCTATGCCTTTAATGTCTCCTCCACCTCCCCCAATACATCCTACATTATTCTTAGTTGTTTTCCTTCATGTAGAATTAACCAACAAGGAAAGAAAGGGTTTATTTTAATTCCGATATTTTTGTCCCATTGACTTGCATTGGTATCGGGTATGGGTATCGGCGATATCCAATATTTTTTGAATATCGGCCGATCCAATCCGATACCGATACTTTTGGATATCGGGAGGTATCGCTCAACACTAGTTATGAGATGTCATGTTATATGTAGTGTTGAGCATTCCGATACCGCAAGTATCGGGTATCGGCCGATATTTGCGGTATCGGAATTCCGATACCGAGATCCGATATTTTTGTGATATCGGGTATCGGTATCGAATCAATAGGGATGTGGAAAATAAAGAATTAAAATAAAAAATATTGATATGCTCACCTCTCCGGCGGCCCCTGGACTTCACGCTGCTATCCGGGAGGCTTCTTTGCTTAAAAAGCGCGCCTTTCGGACCGGTGAATGACGTCGCGGCTTCTGATTGGTCGCGTGCCGCCCATGTGACCGGCACGCGGCCAATCAGAAGCCGCGACGTAATTCTCATTCACAAAACTGCTAATTATAGGAATTGAGGACCTGCGAATGACGTCGCGGCCTCTGATTGGTCGCGTGCCGGTCACATGGGCGGCACGCGACCAATCAGAAGCCGGGACGTCATTCACAGGTCCAAAAGGCGCGCTTTTTAAACAAAGAAGCCTCCCGGTTAGCAGTGTGAAGTCCAGGGGCCGCCGGAGAGGTGAGCATATCAATATTTTTTATTTTAATTCTTTATTTTACACATCCCTATGGATCCCAGGGCCTGAAGGAGAGTTTCCTCTCCTTCAGACCCTGGGAACCATGAGAATACCTTCCGATACTTGATGTCCCATTGACTTGTATTGGTATCGGATATCGGTATCGGCGATATCCGATATTTTTCGGGTATCGGCCGATACTATCCGATACCGATACTTTCAAGTATCGGACGGTATCGCTCAACACTAGTTATATGTCCAGTGACTAGTATGAAAAAGTGTGAGAGTGATAGCACCAAATTTACCACCCTGCTCCCCATTTATACCTGAGACCATATAACACTAATGAGCCACATGACAACAAAGAGGCAAAATGGCTAATTGGACAAAATTTGGACATTTTCACTTAGGGGTGTACTCACTTTTCTTGTCAGTGGTTTGGACATTAACCCCTTAATCCCATATGACGTACTATCCCATCAAGGTGACCTGGGACTTAATTCCCAGGGACGGGCTAGTACGTCATATGCGATCGGCTGCGCTCACCGGGAGAATGCGGCCGAGCGCGGCTGGGTGTCAGCTGACTATTGAAGCAGACATCCGGCACTATGTGCCAGGAGCGGACATGAACCGCTCCTGGCACATTAACCCCCGACACACTACAATCAATCATGATCGCAGTGTTCCGGGGCATAGGGAAGCATCACGCAGGGAGGGGGCTCCCTGAGGGCTTCCCTGAGACGATCGGTACAAGGCGATGTTCTCACCTTGTACCGAGCATCTCCTCCCTGCAGGCCCAGGATCCAAAATAGCCGTGGGGCTACTTCTGGGTCCTGCAGGGAGGTGGCTTACGAAGCGCCTGCTCAGAGCTGGCGCTGGTAAGCCAGGAGCAGGGCACGTCAGATCGCTGATCTGACACAGTGCTCTGCAAAGTGTCAGATCAGTGTTCTGTAACTATACAGTGATGTCCCCCTGGGACAAAGTAAAAAAGTTAAAAAAATTTTTTTTAGATGTGTAAAAAATTTTTTAAAAAATTCCTAAATAAAGGAAAAATAAATATTGTTCCCATGAATACATTTCTTTATCTAAATAATAAAAAAATAGTAAAAGTACACATATTTAGTATCGTCGCGTCCGTAACAACCCGACCTATAAAACTGTCCCACTAGTTAACCCCTTCAGTGAACACCGTAAAAAAAAACAAGACAAAAAACAACGTTTTATTATCATACCGCTGAAGAAAAAGTGGAAAAATTCGCAATCAAAAACACAGACATGGTACTGCTGAAAACGTCATCTTGTCCCGCAAAAAACGAGCCCTCATGCAGTATCATCAGCGAAAAAATAGAAAAGTTACAGTCCTCAGAATAAAGCGATGCAAAAATAATTATTTTTTCTATAAAATAGTTTTTTATTGTATAAAAGTGCCAAAACATAAAAAAAATGATGTAAATGAGGTATCGCTGTAATCGTACTGACCCGAAGAATAAAACTGCTTTATCAATTTTACCATACGCGGAACGGTATAAACGCCTCCTACAAAAGAAATTCATGAATAGCTGGTTTTTGGTCATTCTGCCTCACAAATTCGGAATAAATAGCGATAAAAAAGTCACATGCCCAAAAATGTTGCCAATAAAAACGTCAACTTGTCCTGCAAAAAAAAGACCTCACATGACTCTGTGGACCAAAATATGGAAAAATTATAGGTCTAAAAATGTGGTAACGCAAAAAATATTTTTTAGAATAAAAAGCGTCTTTTAATGTGTGACAGCTGCCAATCATAAAAATTCACTAAAAACCCGCTATAAAAGTAAATCAAACCTCCCTTCATCACCCCCTTAGTTAGGGAAACATAAAAATTTTTTAAAAAATGTAATTATTTCCATTTTCCCATTAGGGTTAGGGCTAGGGTTAGGGCTAGGCTTAGGGCTAGAGCTAGGTTTAGGGCTAGGGTTAGGGTTAGGGCTAGGCCTAGGGCTAGAGTTAGGGTTAGGGCTAGAGTTAAGGTTAGGGCTAGGGTTAGTGTTAGGGCTAGGACTAGGGTTGGGGTTAGGGTTATGGTTAGGGTTAGGGCTAGGGTTAGGGTTAGGGCTAGGGTTAGGGCTAGGGTTAGGTTTAGGGCTAGGGTTAAGGTTAGGGCGAGGGTTAAGATTAGGGCTAGGGTTATGGCTATGGTTAGGGTTAGGGCTAGGGTTAGTGTTTGGGCTAGGATTAGGGTTGGGGCTAGAGTTTGGGTTAGGGTTAGGGTTGGGGTTAGGTTTAGGGTTGGGGCTAGGGTTAGGGCTACAGTTAGGGTTAGGGCTAAAGTTTGAGTTAGGGCTGGGGCTAAAGTTAGATTTCGGGTTGGCGCTAAAGTTAAGGTTAGGGCTACAGTTAGGGTTGGGGCTAAAGCTAGGGTTAGGGTTGGGGCTAAAGTTAGGGTTAGGTTTGGGGCTAAAGTTAGGATTAGGGTTGGGCTAAAGTTAGGGTTAGGGTTGGGGCTAAAGTTAGGGTTAGGGTTGGGGCTAATGTTAGGATTAGGGTTGGGCTAAAGTTAGAGTTAGGGTTGGGGCTAAAGTTAGAGTTAGGGTTGGGGCTAAATTTAGGGTTAGGGTTTGAATTACATTTACGGTTGGGATTAGGGTTAGGGGTGTGTCAGGGTTGGGGGTGTGGTTAGAGTTATGGTTGGGATTTAGGGTTAGGGGTGTGTTTGGGATAGGGTTTCAGTTAGAATTGGGGGTTCCACTGTTTAGCCCTAGAACGCATACCCATAGAAATCTACACATTCACGCACCTGGGGCCTTTTAGGCCTGTTTACAATTATCATGGAATAACTCAAATAAAAATACTTTTCAAAGTTTATTGCAAAGTAAGGATGCATTCCCACTAGCGCAGGGGTCCGCCAGGATGGGATTCCGTAATGGATCTGACCTCCTGGTGACCCCAGCTAAGGCTGGCAGACGCATACCTCGGGCCTCGCAGGCCTGCCAGGTTACTTGTTTTCTATTTTCTGTAAAATTACTTTAGTTAGAATTTTGAAACTCTAGGTATTCCTCAGGTATATAGTTGCTAGTAGTGTTGAGCATTCCGATACCGCAAGTATCGGGTATCGGCCGATACTTGCGGTATCGGAATTCCGATACCGAGATCCGATATTTTTGTGATATCGGGTATCGGTATCGGAAGTGTAAAATAAAGAATTAAAATAAAAAATATTGTTATATTCACCTCTCCGGCGGCCCCTGGACATCAGCGGGAGGATCCGGCGTCCGGCACGGCTTCTTTCTTCAAAATGCGCGCCTTCAGGACCTGTGGAATGACGTCCCGGCTTCTGATTGGTCGCGTGCCGCCCATGTGACCGCCACGCGACCAATCAGAAGCCGCGACGTCATTCCTCAGCTAAAGTCCTAGAATGAGCGCCTTCTAGGACCTGAGGAATGACGTCGCGGCTTCTGATTGGTCGCGTGGCGGTCACATGGGCGGCACGCGACCAATCAGAAGCCGGGACGTCATTCCACAGGTCCTGAAGGCGCGCATTTTGAAGAAAGAAGCCGTGCCGGACGCCGGATCCTCCCGCTGATGTCCAGGGGCCGCCGGAGAGGTGAATATAACAATATTTTTTATTTTAATTCTTTATTTTACACTTTAATATGGATCCCAGGGCCTGAAGGAGAGTTTCCTCTCCTTCAGACCCTGGGATCCATGAGGATACATTCCGATACTTGATGTCCCATTGACTTGTATTGGTATCGGATATCGGTATCGGCGATATCCGATATTTTTCGGGTATCGGCCGATACTATCCGATACCGATACTTTCAAGTATCGGACGGTATCGCTCAACACTAGTTGCTAGTAATCTCCAGTTGTTCATATATTTTTATGTTATAGGCATTTCGGTATAACAACCTTTTTTTGGGACTACCCCATATTCACGCACCTGGGGCCTTTTAGGCCTGTGTGCAAATAACACGGAATAACTCAAATAAAAATACTTTTCAAAATTTATTTTATAATTGCAAGGTAAGGATGCATTCCAACTAGCGCTGGGGTCCACCAGGAGTGGATCCGTAATGGATCTGACCTCCTGATGACCCCAGCTAAGGCTGGCTGAATCCCGCCATTCCGTCAGCCTTAGCTGGAGTTACCAGGAGGTCAGATCCATTATGGATCCCCTTCTGGCGAACCCCAGCGCTACTGGGATCACAGCCTAAGATGTGTATATTTCAAAACATAATTATGTGCATAAAACAACAAAAAAGTAAGTAAACGGGCACGCCAAATATAGGCATTCTATATGCAATTTTGATATGAAAACATTTTTTGGTTGTAGCAAACTTGGTGCAGGAATATTTATTTGTAACTTTACATATTCCCCCGATAATTCTCGCATATTATTTTTTCGGCTGAATGTTCCTTGCATACATTTTGTCCGCAAGTAGAACAGAAACGCTCCGATTTTCTTTCCTTCTTCGCTGGACAAATATAGCAGCGCTTTCTTTTTTTTTTCTTTGCTCTGAATGTTCCAGAAAGCGTATTCCACATCGGATCATTGCCTCCGTAATTTGCCTTGATAAGCATATCATGCTGCTTCTCTCCATCATAGTAGACATCAAAAGTTCCTAACAAAGTTCTGTCAAAAATAGACGTCTCTTGTCTTTCCTGTTGGCATGGAATTCTGGATTAGTTTGACAGTAAACAATGTAGAAATTGAGGGCTGACGCATCAAGGATATTGGAAAAAAGGGCAACAGGCCAACGTTTAATCTGCTTTTGCACGAATACTCTCCAATCATTTCGTCCATCTTGTCGACACCTCCTTTTGTCTTATTATAATGCAGTATGATTTCAGGGTTTTTTTTCCTGTCATTGGTGTCAATACTTCCATCATGATGCATTGTACTCAGTAATATCACGGATTTTTCTTTCTTGGCTTTATAAGACACCATTATTGCTTGATTGCAGAAACCGAATACACTCTCGTAGATTGTTCGCTGTGCATTGTGCTTCATGATTGGAGGAATTTCGCGGCGGTTTGGCCTCATAGTACCAACAAGTATAAGTTGCTTTTGAAGCAAAAAGATGGCCATTTCAAAATTGGTAATGTAATTATCCATTGTAATATTTTTTCCTGAATTGAAAATTGGTAGAGCAAGTGTTTTTACTATGTCGGAACATAGGTCTTTCTGGACTGGAGCATCAGCTTCTTTGCCACAGTAAATCAGACCATTCATCCCATAATCCCAGAGTCATAAAAGTTCTTCCCCAGCAACAATACAGACAAAAAGACTGAGTATCACATGTAAACCTAGTACAGGCCTAAAAGGCCCCAGGTGGGTGAATATGGGGTAGTCCCAAAAAAAGGTTGTTATACCGAAATGTCTGTAACATAAAAATATATGAATAACTAGAAATTACTAACAACTATATACCTGAGGATTACCTAGATTTTCAAAATTCTAACTAAAGTACTTTTACAGAAAATAGAAAACAAGTAACCTGGCAGGCCTGCGAGGCCCCAGGTATGCGTTCTAGCACATCAGGGCTCTCCAAACGCGACATGGTGTCCGATCTCAATTCCAGCCAATTCTGTGCTGAAAAAGTAAAACAGTGCTCCTTTCCTTCCATGCTCTCCTGTGCGCCCAAACAGGGGTTTACCCCAACATATCGGGTATCAGCATACTCAAGACAAATTGGACAACAACCATTGTGGTCCAATTTCTCTTGTTACCCTTGGGAAAATAAAAATTTGGGGGGCTAAATAAACATTTTTGTGGGAAAATTAATTTTTATTTTCACGACTATGCTTTATAAACTGTTGTGAAACATTTGGGGTTAAAAGCTGTCAAAACACATCTAGATAAGTTCCATTGGTGGTCTAGTTTCCAAAATGGTGTCACTTGTGGGGGGGTTTCTACTGTTTAGGTGCATCAGGGGCTCTGCAAATGCAACGTGATGCCTGCAGACCAATCCATCTAAGTCTGCATTCCAAATGGCGCTGCTTCACTTCCAAGCTCTGCCATGCACCCAAACGGTGGTCCCCCCAACATGTGGGGTATCAACATACTCAGGAAAAATTGGACAGCAACTTTTGGGGTCCAATTTCTCCTGTTACCCTTGGAAAAATACAAGACTGGGAGCTAAAAAATAATTTTTATGGAAAAAAAATGATTTCTTATTTTCACGGCTCTGCGTTATAAACTGTAGTGAAGCACTTGGGGGTTCAAAGTTCTCACAACACATCTAGATAAGTTCCTTGGGGGGTCTAGTTTCCAAAGTGGTGTCATTTCTGGGGGGTTTCTACTGTTTAGGTGCATCAGGGGCTCTGCAAATGCAACGTGACACCTGCAGACAAATCCATTTAAGTCTGCATTCCAAATGGAGCTCCTTCCCTTCCGAGCTCTGCCATGCACCCAAACAGTGGTTCCCCCCCACATATGGGGTATCAGCATACTCAGGACAAATTGGATAACAACTTTTGCGGTCGAATTTCTCCTGTTACCCTTGGGAAAATACAAAACTGGGGGCTAAAAAATAATTTTTGTGAAAAAGAAAAATAATTTTTTTTCACGGCTCTGCATTATAAACTGTAGTGAAACTCTTGGGGGTTCAAAGCTGTCAAAACACATATAGATAAGTTCCATAGGGGGTCTACTGTCCAAAATGGTGTCATTTGTGGGGGGTTTCAATGTTTAGGCACATCAGGGGCCCTCCAAACCCAACATGGCATCCCATCTCAATTCCAGTCAATTTTGCATTGAAAAGTCAAACGGCGCTCCTTCCCTTCCAAGCTCTGCCATGCACCCAAACAGTGGTTTACCCCCACATGTGGGGTATCGCCATACTCAGAACTTATGGTACAACAACTTTTGGGGTCCACTTTCTTCTTTTACTTTTGGGAAAATAAAAAATTGGGGGCAAAATATCATATTTGTGAAAAAATATGTTTTTTTTTTTATTTTTACGGCTCTGCATTATAAACGTTTGTGAAGCACTTGGTGGGTTAAAGTGATCACCACACATCTAGATAAGTTACTTAGGCATCTACTTTCCAAAATGGTGTCAAGTGTATGGGGGTTTCAATGTTTAGGCACATCAGGGGCTCTCTAAACGCAACATGGCGTCCCATCTCAATTCCAGTCAATTTTGCATTGAAAAGTCAAACAGCGCTCCTGCCCTTCCGAGCTTGCCATGAGCCCAAACAGTGGTTTACCCCCACATATGGGGTATGAGCGTACTCAGAGAAAATTGTACAACAACTTTTGGGGTCCATTTTCTCCTGTTACCCTTGGTAAAATAAAATAAATTGGAGCTGAAGTAAATTTTTTGTGCAAAAAGTTAAATATTATTTTTTTTTAAACATTCCAAAAATTCCTGTAAAACACCTGAAGGGTTAATAAACTTCTTGAATGTGATTTTGAGCACCCTGAGGGGTGCAGTTTTTAGAATGGTGTCACACTTGGTTATTTTCTATAACATAGACCCCTCAAAATGACTTCAAATGTGATGTGGTCCCCAAAAAATATTGGTGTTGTAAAAATGAGAAATTGCTGGTCAATTTGTAACCCTTATAACTCCCTAAAAAAAAAAATTTGGTTCCAAAATTGTGCTGATGTAAAGTAGACATGTGGGAAATATTACTTATTAATTATTTTTTGTGACATATCTCTGTGATTTTAGGGCATAAAAATTCAAATTTGAAAAATTGCTATATTTTCAAAATTTTCGCCAAATTTCCATTTTTTTCACAAAAAAACACAAGTTATATTGAAGAAATTTTACCTCGATCATGAAGTACAATGTCACAAGAAAAACACTGTCAGAATCGCCAAGATCCGTTGAAGCGTTCCAGAGTTAGAACCTCATAAAGGGACAGTGGTGAGAATTGTAAAAATTGGCCCGGTAATTAACGTGCAAACCTCCCTTGGGGCTTAAGGGGTTAATGTTGAGTTATTTAGAGGCCACATCAAGTTTACGCTGTTTTACAAATTGTACACTGACTAGTTTATTCTATATCTGTGTCATATTTTTAGTGTTGTCCCATGAAAAAATATAAAATATTTACTAAAATGTGAGTAATGTAGTCACTTTTCTGATATATTGTTATGTGTAGCACATTACATCATCTATAGTGCACATATAAATTAAGGCTCCTGAAGCCACAGTCATAGCGGTGAAATGTGCATTGAGGTTGCTATATACCCTACATGTGGAGCAGAATTTCTCAAATTATATTTAGGAGGCTATTTGTTATGCTGCTATTTGTTTCATTTATAACATTGACATAGCATACCATATTTCATATATATCTAGCATGACGCATGAACATCAGTTTTCATTATTTATATTGTATGTGCATGTTATATGTGCAGAGAGGGATGGATCTGTAGCACAAAAACAAGCAAGAAAAGGTATTGATTTGACCAGAGGGAGAACTCGATCAACTGTTCCACAGAACCCCCTAATTGGCTAGATACAGTAACAGGACAAGTGTGTGTTGTACACCATTGAAAACCTCTGGAATGTAGTCAAGAGGATGATGGATAGTCACAAGCCATCAAGGAAAGAAGAACAGCTTACATTTTTGTGCCAGAAGCAGTGTGAAATACTGGTGGAATGCATGCCAAGACACATGAAAGCTGTCATGGCTATTCCACAAAATATTGATTTCTGATCTCTTCCTGAGCTAAAACATTAGTATTGTTGTTTCTAAACGAATATGAAGTTGTTTTCGCTGCATAATTTGAGGTCTGAAAGCACTGTTTTTCTATTTTGACCCTTTTTCTTTGTCAGAAAAAAAATGCAAAATTTATTGCTTGGAAATTCGGAGACATGTTGTCAGAAGTTTATAGACTAAAAGTACAATTTACATTTTACTCAAAAATATACCTATAAAGAGAAAAATCAGACAAAGTGAACATTGTGCAGTGGTCGCTTTTTTTTCGGGCCACCAGACCCATTTGTTGGGTCTAGCAGGTTTCCCCTTTGACTTGCATTGGATTCATTATTCGGCACGAATACACAGATATTAGAAATTATTTGTACCGATTTTTCTGAAATTGAATATTTCACAATTCACTCATCACTAAGAAATACGGTATATGAATATATGAATTTATGACATGGCCATTGTGAAGAATACATATCATGATCCAGACCGGGTTTGGAGTCCTGTCTTTGCTTTTCCCGCTCTGATCATGTCCTTCAAACCACATATCCAAGCCCTTTCCACTTCCTGCCGACTTCAACTCAAAAATATTTCACGAATCCGTTCATTCCTCAACCATGAATCTGCAAAAACCCTAGTCCATGCCCTCATCATCTCTCGCCTTGACTACTGCAACCTCCTGCTCTGTGGCCTCCCCTCTAACACTCTCGCACCCCTCCAATCTATTCTAAACTCTGCTGCCCGACTAATCCACCTGTCCCCCCGCTATTCCCCGGCCTCTCCCCTCTGTCAATCCCTTCACTGGCTCCCCATTGCCCAGAGACTCCACTACAAAACCCTAACCATGACGTACAAAGCCATCCACAACCTTTCTCCTCATACATCTGTGACCTCGTCTCCCGGTACTTACCTACCCGCAACCTCCGATCCTCACAAGATCTCCTACTCTACTCCCCTCTTACCTCCTCTTCCCACAATCGTATACAAGATTTCTCTCGCGTATCACCCCTACTCTGGAACCCTCTACTGTTGTGAATTCTGTGGCAGAGCTCCCTCCTGTGGTCACAAGTGGTACTTCGGCTGATTTTCTCTGGGAGCTTCCGTTTGTGGAGGAAAGTGGTACTGCGGCTTCTGAGTTTCCTCCCTCAGGTGATCTGGTGAGGTCGTTAGGTGCTTCTCTACTTAACTCCACCTAATGCTTTGTTCCTGGCTTCCTGTCAATGTTCCAGTGTTGGACTTGTTTTTCCCTGGATAATTCCTGTGGCCTGCTGTTCTGCATAGCTAAGTTCTTATTTGCTATTTGTTTGCTATTTTTTCTGTCCAGCTTGTCTATTTGTTTTGCTGGAAGCTCTGGGACGCAAAGGGTGCACCTCCGTGCCGTTAGTTCGGTACGGAGGGTCTTTTTGCCCCCTTTGCGTGGTTTTCGTTAGGGTTTTGTGTAGACCGCAAAGTTATCTTTCCTATCCTCGCTCTGTTAAGAAAGTCGGGCCTCACTGTGCTGAATCTATTTCATCCCTACGTTTGTCTTTTCATCTTTACTCACAGTCATTATATGTGGGGGGCTGCCTTTTCCTTTGGGGTATTTCTCTGAGGCAAGGTAGGCTTATTTTCTATCTTCAGGCTAGTTAGTTTCTCAGGCTGTGCCGAGTTGCATAGGCAGAGTTAGGCGCAATCCACGGCTGCCTCCAGTGTTGTTTGGAGAGGATTAGGGATTGCGGTCTGCAGAGTTCCCACGTCTCAGAGCTCGTTCTATGATTTTGGGTTATTGTCAGATCACTGTATGTGCTCTGACCTCCATGTCCATTGTGATACTGAATTGCCTTTCATAACAGTACAGGAAGCCAAAAGTGCTAATGATTCTCAATAGAGGGAAAAAAGAAGTTCTGAGACCATTTTTTTTTCTTTGCACTGTGTTTTGCCTTTTTTTTCCCCTAGACATTTGGGTGGTTCAGGACACAGGTGTAGCAATGGATATTAAAGGTCTGTCTTCATGTGTGGATCAGCTCACGGCAAGAGTTCAAAATATTCAAGATTTTGTGGTTCAGAATTCTTTGCTAGAACCGAGAATTACTATTCCAGATTTGTTTTTTGGAGATAGAACTAAATTTCTGAGTTTCAAAAATAATTGTAAACTATTTCTGGCTTTGAAACCTCGCTCCTCTGGTGACCCAGTTCAACAGGTTAGGATCGTCATTTCTTTTTTGCGTGGCGACCCTCAGGACTGGGCGTTTTCTCTTGCGTCAGGAGATCCTGCATTGAGTAATATTGATGCGTTTTTTCTGTCGCTTGGGTTGCTGTACGATGAGCCTAATTCAATGGATCAGGCAGAAAAAAAATTGCTGGCTCTTTGTCAGGCTCAGGATGAGATAGAGGTATATTGTCAGAAATTTAGAAAGTGGTCTGTACTGACTCAATGGAATGAATCTGCGCTTGCAGCTATATTCAGAAAGGGTCTCTCTGAAGCCCTTAAGGATGTCATGGTGGGATTTCCTATGCCTGCTGGTTTGAATGAGTCCATGTCTTTGGCCATTCAGATCGGTCGACGCTTGCGTGAGCGTAAATCTGTGCACCATTTGGCGGTATTACCTGAGCTTAAACCTGAGCCTATGCAGTGTGATAGGACTTTGACCAGAGTTGAACGGCAAGAACACAGACGTCTGAATGGTCTGTGTTTCTACTGTGGTGATTCCACTCATGCTATATCTGATTGTCCTAAGCGCACTAAGCGGTTCGCTAGGTCTGCCACCATTGGTACAGTAAAGTCAAAATTTCTTCTGTCCGTTACCTTGATCTGCTCTTTGTCATCGTATTCTGTCATGGCATTTGTGGATTCAGGTGCTGCCCTGAATTTGATGGACTTGGAATATGCTAAGCGTTGTGGGTTTTTCTTGGAGCCCTTGCAGTGTCCTATTCCCTTGAGAGGAATTGATGCTACGCCTTTGGCCAAGAATAAGCCTCAATACTGGACCCAGCTGACCATGAGCATGGCTCCTGCACATCAGGAGGTTATTCGCTTTCTGGTATTGCATAATCTGCATGATGTGGTCGTGTTGGGGTTGCCATGGCTACAAGCCCATAATCCAGTATTAGATTGGAAATCCATGTCGGTGTCCAGCTGGGGTTGTCAGGGGGTACATGGTGATGTTCCATTTCTGTCAATTTCGTCATCCACCCCTTCTGAGGTTCCAGAGTTCTTGTCTGATTACCGGGATGTATTTGATGAGCCCAAGTCCGATACCCTACCTCCGCATAGGGATTGTGATTGTGCTATCAATTTGATTCCTGGTAGTAAATTCCCAAAAGGTCGACTGTTTAATTTATCTGTGCCTGAGCACGCCGCTATGCGCAGTTATGTGAAGGAATCCCTGGAGAAGGGGCAAATTCGCCCGTCATCATCGCCATTAGGAGCAGGGTTCTTTTTTGTAGCCAAGAAGGATGGTTCGCTGAGACCTTGTAAAGATTACCGTCTTCTAAATAAGATCACGGTTAAATTTCAGTACCCCTTGCCATTGTTATCTGATTTGTTTGCTCGGATTAAGGGGGCTAGTTGGTTCACCAAGATAGATCTTCGTGGTGCGTATAATCTGGTTCGAATCAGGCGAGGCGATGAATGGAAAACTGCATTTAATACGCCCGAGGGTCATTTTGAGTATCTAGTGATGCCATTCGGACTTGCCAATGCTCCATCAGTGTTTCAGTCCTTTATGCATGACATCTTCTGAGAGTACCTGGATAAATTCCTGATTGTGTACTTGGATGACATTTTGATCTTCTCGGATGATTGGGAGTCTCATGTGAAGCAGGTCAGAACGGTTTTTCAGGTCCTGCGTGCTAATTCTTTGTTTGTGAAGGGATCAAAGTGTCTCTTTGGTGTGCAGAAGGTTTCATTTTTGGGGTTCATCTTTTCCCCTTCTACCATCGAGATGGATCCTGTTAAGGTCCAAGCCATCCATGATTGGACTCAGCCGACATCTCTGAAAAGTCTGCAAAAGTTCCTGGGCTTTGCTAATTTTTATCGTCGCTTCATCTGCAATTTTTCTAGTATTGCCAAACCATTGACCGATTTGACCAAGAAGGGTGCTGATGTGGTCAATTGGTCTTCTGCTGCTGTGGAGGCATTTCAGGAGTTGATGCGTCGTTTTTCTTCTGCCCCTGTGTTGTGTCAGCCAGATGTTTCTCTTCTGTTCCAGGTCGAGGTTGATGCTTCTGAGATTGGAGCAGGGGCTGTTTTGTCGCAGAGAGGTTCTGATTGCTCAGTGATGAAACCATGCGCTTTTGTTTCCAGGAAGTTTTCGCCTGCTGAGCGAAATTATGATGTGGGTAACCGAGAGTTGCTGGCCATGAAGTGGGCATTCGAGGAGTGGCGTCATTGGCTTGAGGGAGCTAAGCATCGCGTGGTGGTATTGACTGATCATAAGAACTTGACTTATCTCGAGTCTGCTAAGCGTTTGAATCCTAGACAGGCTCGTTGGTCGCTGTTTTTTGCCCGTTTTGACTTTGTGATTTCGTACCTTCCGGGCTCTAAAAATGTGAAGGCGGATGCTCTGTCTAGGAGTTTTGTGCCTGACTCTCCGGGTTTGTCTGAGCCAGCGGGTATCCTCAAGGAAGGAGTCTGCCATCTCCCCTGATTTGCAGCGGGTGCTGCAAAAATTTCAGGCTAATAAACCTGATCGTTGTCCAGCGGAGAAACTGTTTGTCCTTGATAGGTGGACGAATAAAGTTATCTCTGAGGTTCATTGTTCGGTGTTGGCTGGTCATCCTGGAATCTTTGGTACCAGAGAGTTAGTGGCTAGATCCTTTTGGTGGCCATTTCTGTCGCGGGATGTGCGTACTTTTGTGCAGTCCTGTGGGATTTGTGCTCGGGCTAAGCCCTGCTGTTCTCGTGCCAGTGGGTTGCTTTTGCCCTTCCCGGTCCCGAAGAGGCCTTGGACACATATCTCTATGGATTTTATTTCAGATTTTCCCGTTTCTCAAAAGATGTCAGTCATTTGGGTGGTCTGTGATCGCTTTTCTAAGATGGTCCATCTGGTACCCTTGTCTAAATTGCCTTCCTCCTCTGATTTGGTGCCTTTGTTCTTCCAGCATGTGGTTCGTTTACATGGCATTCCAGAGAATATCGTTTCTGACAGAGGTTCCCAGTTTGTTTCGAGGTTTTGGCGAGCCTTTTGTGGTAGGATAGGCATTGACTTGTCTTTTTCCTCGGCTTTCCATCCTCAGACTAATGGCCAGACCGAACGAACCAATCAGACCTTGGAAACCTATCTGAGATGCTTTGTTTCTGCCGATCAGGATGACTGGGTGTCCTTTTTGCCTTTAATAATAATAATAATAATAATAATAAATAATCTTTATTTTTATATAGCGCTAACATATTCCGCAGCACTTTACAGTTTGCACACATTATCATCACTGTCCCCGATTGGGCTCACAATCTAGAATTCCTATCAGTATGTCTTTGGAATGTGGGAGGAAAACGGAGTGCCCGGAGGAAACCCACGCAAACACGGAGAGAACATACAAACTCTTTGCAGATGTTGTCCTGGGTGGGATTAGAACCCAGGACCCCAGCGCTGCAAGGCTGCAGTGCTAACCACTGTGCCACAGTGCTGCCTTTGGCTGAGTTCGCCCTTAATAATCGGGCCAGCTCGGCTACCTTGGTTTCGCCATTTTTCTGCAATTCTGGGTTCCATCCTCGTTTCTCTTCAGGACAGGTTGAGTCTTCGGACTGTACTGGTGTGGACACTGTGGTGGACAGGTTGCAGCAGATTTGGACTCATGTAGTGGACAATTTGACCTTGTCCCAGGAGAAGGCTCAACGTTTCGCTAATCGCAGACGCCGTGTGGGTCCCCGACTTCGTGTTGGGGATCTGGTTTGGTTATCTTCTCGTCATATTCCTATGAAGGTTTCCTCTCCGAAGTTTAAACCTCGTTTCATTGGTCCGTATAGGATTTCTGAGGTTCTTAATCCTGTGTCTTTTCGTCTGACCCTCCCAGATTCTTTTTCCATACATAACGTATTCCATAGGTCATTGTTGCGGAGATACGTGGCACCTATGGTTCCTTCTGCTGACCCTCCTGCCCCGGTTTTGGTGGAGGGGGAATTGGAGTATATTGTGGAGAAGATTTTGGATTCTCGTGTTTCAAGACGGAAACTCCAGTATCTGGTTAAATGGAAGGGTTATGCTCAGGAAGATAATTCCTGGGTTTTTGCCTCTGATGTCCATGCTCCCGATCTTGTTCGTGCCTTTCATGTGGCTCATCCTGGTCGGCCTGGGGGCTCTGGTGAGGGTTCGGTGACCCCTCCTCAAGGGGGGGTACTGTTGTGAATTCTGTGGCAGAGCTCCCTCCTGTGGTCACAAGTGGTACTTCGGCTGATTTTCTCTGGGAGCTTCCGTTTGTGGAGGAAAGTGGTACTGCGGCTTCTGAGTTTCCTCCCTCAGGTGATCTGGTGAGGTCGTTAGGTGCTTCTCTACTTAACTCCACCTAATGCTTTGTTCCTGGCTTCCTGTCAATGTTCCAGTGTTGGACTTGTTTTTCCCTGGATCATTCCTGTGGCCTGCTGCTCTGCATAGCTAAGTTCTTCTTTGCTATTTGTTTGCTATTTTTTCTGTCCAGCTTGTCTATTTGTTTTGCTGGAAGCTCTGGGACGCAAAGGGTGCACCTCCGTGCCGTTAGTTCGGTACGGAGGGTCTTTTTGCCCCCTTTGCGTGGTTTTCGTTAGGGTTTTGTGTAGACTGCAAAGTTATCTTTCCTATCCTCGCTCTGTTAAGAAAGTCGGGCCTCACTTTGCTGAATCTATTTCATCCCTACGTTTGTCTTTTCATCTTTACTCACAGTCATTACATGTGGGGGGCTGCCTTTTCCTTTGGGGTATTTCTCTGAGGCAAGGTAGGCTTATTTTCTATCTTCAGGCTAGTTAGTTTCTCAGGCTGTGCCGAGTTGCATAGGCAGAGTTAGGTGCAATCCACGGCTGCCTCTAGTGTTGTTTGGAGAGGATTAGGGATTGCGGTCTGCAGAGTTCCCACGTCTCAGAGCTCGTTCTATGATTTTGGGTTATTGTCAGATCACTGTATGTGCTCTGACCTCCATGTCCATTGTGATACTGAATTGCCTTTCATAACACTCTACCACAACACATCAGACTCTCGCCTACCATTGAAACCTTCAAAAAGAACCTGAAGACCCACCTCTTCCGACAAGCCTACAACCTGCAGTAACCACCGATCGACCAAACCGCTGCATGACCATCTCTACCCTCACCTACTGTATTCTCACCCATCCCTTGTAGATTGTGAGCCTTCGCGGGCAGGGTCCTCATTCCTCCTGTACCAGTTATGACTTGTATTGTTTAAGATTATTGTACTTGTTTTTATGTATACCCCTCCTCACATGTAAAGCGCCATGGAATAAATGGCGCTATAACAATAAATAATAATAATAATAATGTCAGGGGTTAACTTTTCTCAGCCTCAGTTTGGTCTCAGGTTTGCTATTTATCTCCGCTGCATCCTGTAGGTGGTGACAGTTATAGCTTCTGCCTCCAGAGTGAGTAGCTGACTCTGGTTATATCCAGATTTTCCTGCTGCGATTCCGGACTGTTCCCGTGTCTATTCATTGCCCTTCCCCCATTCCAACTCAGTGTTTCCCCCTTTGACTTTGGATTCTTTGGAGCTTACTGAAACTGTAAAATCTTTTCAGGGTCCCATGACAAAAACAACTGTTAAGCAATCTAACCCCATTGATATTTCCTCACACTCTCCTTACACTCTCCTGAACCTACGGTCAGGCTCCCTGATACGTTCTAAAGAGAGAAGGAGAGGTTTCTTACATTCAGAGAGGGTTGTAAGCTACTTTTTCCCTTAGACCCAGATCCTCAGGTGATGAGAGTCAACGGGTGGGGCTAATTATTATCTCCTAGTGTGTCCTCACCCACCCCCTGCAGACTGTGAGCCCTCGCGGGCAGGGTCCTCCCTCCTTATGTACTCGTGTGCCTTGTTATCTGCTCATGTTTAATGTATTTGTCTATATTTGCCCCGTATTCACATGTAAAGCGCCATGGAGTAAATGGCGCTATAAAAATGTAAAATAATAATAATAATTATTATTATTTCGTTGCTCCAGGAGGGTCTTTTAACCAGGGATTTTTCTTTACCTGACAATAAGCTCTTTTCCCGGTTCAGTACAGGTTGAGGGTTCTCCAGGAGTTCTACGATTCTGCTCTCAGTGGACACCCGAGAATCTCGGCCACATGGAAAGCCATAGCTAGGCTGTTTTGTTGGTCCTCCATGACCTCTGATGTCGCTGTGCTAGTGTTTGCTTGTGATTCCTGTGCCCATGCTAAGAGCTCCCATAACTGGCCGGCTGGGGAATTGATGCCATTGCCAATTCCAGATAGACCTTGGACTCATTTTTCCACGGATTTTATCACTGATCTTCCTGTTTCCAATGGCAAAACTGTGATCTGAGTAGTGGTTGTCAGATTCAGTAAACAGGTAGCATTTTATAACTTTGGCAGGACTGCCTAATGAAGAATCACTATCTAAGTTGCTTGTTGTGCCTTTGAGTGTGGTTTCTGATAGAGGGGTACAATTTGTGTCCAAATTTTGGAGGGCATTTTGTATAAGAGTGGATATTTGCTTGACCTTCTCATCAGCCTACCATCCCGAGACCAACGGTCAGACGAAGAGTACCAATCAGTCACTTGAACAGATTTTACGCTGTCTTGTTAAATCTCAGCAGGATGATTGGTGTTCTCTGTTGCCCGTGGCTGAGTTTCCTTTTAATAATCGGATTAATCATTCCACTGGCACCTCTCCGTTCTTCTGTAACTACTGTTTTCACCCCCATTTTGGCAAATTTTCCAGGCTGGATTCTGGATGTCCAGGGGCTGATTCAGAAGTTCAGCGGTTGGGGGAGGTGTGAAAGGAGGTCCAGAAGAACATTGGGGAGGCAAGGGGTAAACATAAGCATTTTGCTTATAAGCGGCGGTTTGTAGGGCCTATATTCCTGGTAGGAGATTAAGTGTGGTTGTCTACCAAGAACATATGTCTGAAAGTTCCTTCTGCTAAGCTAGATTGCAGGTTTATTGGTCCCTACAAGATCATTGAGGTTGTCAATCCAGATGCCTTCTGCTTACGCCTTCCTCATCGCTTTGGATCCCCAATGTGTTCCATAAGTCCCTTCTTAAGTAATTTCTGCCTTCCTCTGCTGGGTCTCCATCACCTCTGCCTCCTGTCCTTGTGGATGGTCAGACTGAATATGAAGTGGAACGGATTGTGGATTCTCGCATGGTCTGCAGTTCACTTCAGTATTTGGTCCATTCGAGGGGTTACGGTCCTGAGGATCAATCGTGGGTCCTGGTATGATCTGTCCATGTTGATCGATTGGTTTGGGCATTTCATGCACGTTATCCTTGGACACCTGGGGCCACCCCTTGAGAGTAGGGCACCGTCATGATCCAGACTGGGATTTGAGTCTTGTCTTCCCTTTTCACAGTCTGATTATGTCAGGTTTTAAATTTTCTCATCCTCAGTCTGGTCTATTTATCTATGCTGCATCCTGTAGGCGATGTTAGTTATAGCTTCTGCCTACAGAGGGAGTAGCTGATTCTGGTTATATCCTGATTTGCCCGGTTGCAATTCCTGACTGTTCCCATGTCTGTTAATTCTCTTTCCCTGTTCTGACTCAGAGCTTTCCCTTTGGGTTTGGACTCTCAGGTACTTAACTTAGCTTTGACTCTGACTTGACTGTCTTTTACTCCTGGTGCTTCTGCTTCTGTCTTGTATTGACCATCTGGCGCGTCTGACTCTGAATTGATTTTCCCCTTTGTACTACGTTACTCTCCTGGTTTTGATGCTGCTTGTTTGACTACCCTGTTGCCACCTGGTGGTTGCCTCGCTGCAGTTCTGCAGGTCTGCTCTGGCAAGTTTTGCAGTCTTCCCTCCACTCTACTGCCATCTAGTGGAGCGTGCATCTACCTGCATAGCTGCAGCGTGACATTATGTGGGCGATTAAATGTCATGCACATTAACTGTATCATATCCGAGATTACAAGCCTCCTTCAAAATGTGCAGCTGAAACATAACACATGGCTCAACAAGTGGTCAATCCTTCAGAGGTTCAAAGTGAAAACTCACACCCCCACCAGCTTATGAATGATCAAGTCTCTTGACAAGATTACCCCCCATCGGGAGTCCACACTTTGTAACTGAATCAGTCAAATTCACACAGATGTTAATTTCATAAAGATATTATAGAGTTATTGTACATCCTAGCTGTATACTGGTTACATTTTCGAGATCTCAGGAAGGGGCCAAACACCTGCCGGGGTCTCAATCTGTCCTAACACCCCAGGGTGGGGAGTTCTGCTGAATGGATAGTAGAAGCCAGGCAACAAAACTGTGTTTGGTCTCCAAGCATAATGGGGGCTCGGTCAGATCTGATGGTCCCAAAACCCGCCACCATATGATCTTCTATTGGGAAGGTATGCACCTTCATTGGTTTTGGAATTGTAGCTCCAATACCACAGGGGAGGGAGGATTAGGACCATGCCGGGGAGGAAAAAGGAGTAACCAGTCAAGGGGTTAAATGCTTCTGTAAGACCATGTGCTCTCCCTTTATTTGTCATGCTTGCTGTTCACTTCTGAGGGGGGTCACTGTTATGGCTGGCAATCAGGCAACACAGCGTGCAGTAATCAGCGCACATACAGAGATCTGGCAAAAACCCAAAACAATAGGACGAGCTCTGAGACGTGGAATCTCTGTAGACTGCAGTACCTGAACTGTCCTCACACAACTGGAAGCAGCAGTGGATTGCGCCTATCACTACCTATGCAACTCGGCACTGCCTGAGGAGCTGACTAGCCTGAAGATAGAAATACAAGCCTGACTTACCTCAGAGAAATACCCCAAAGGAATAGGCAGCCCCCACATATAATGACTGTTAGCAAGATGAAAAGACAAACGTAGGAATGAAATAGATTCAGCAAAGTGAGGCCCGATATTCTAGACAGAGCGAGGATAGCAAAGAGAACTATGCAGTCTACAAAAAACCCTAAAACGAAAACCACGCAAAGGGGCAAAAAAGACCCACCGTGCCGAACTAACAGCACGGCGGTGCACCCCTTTGCTTCTCAGAGCTTCCAGCAAAAGATAATAACAAGCTGGACAGAAAAAACAGAAAACAAACTAGAAGCACTTATCTAGCAGAGCAGCAGGCCCAAGGAAAGATGCAGTAGCTCAGATCCAACACTGGAACATTGACAAGGAGCAAGGAAGACAGACTCAGGTGGAGCTAAATAGCAAGGCAGCCAACGAGCTCACCAAAACACCTGAGGGAGGACGCCCAGAGACTGCAATACCACTTGTGACCACAGAATTCACAACAGTACCCCCCCCTTGAGGAGGGGTCACCGAACCCTCACCAGAACCCCCAGGCCGACCAGGATGAGCCACATGAAAGGCACGAACAAGATCTGGGGCATGGACATCAGAGGCAAAAACCCAGGAATTATCTTCCTGAGCATAACCCTTCCATTTGACCAGATACTGGAGTTTCCGTCTAGAGACACGAGAATCCAAAATCTTCTCCACAATATACTCCAATTCCCCCTCCACCAAAACAGGGGCAGGAGGCTCCACAGATGGAACCATAGGTGCCACGTATCTCCTCAACAACGACCTATGGAATACATTATGTATGGAAAAGGAGTCTGGGAGGGTCAGACGAAAAGACACCGGATTGAGAATCTCAGAAATCCTATACGGACCAATAAAACGAGGTTTAAATTTAGGAGAGGAAACCTTCATAGGAATATGACGAGAAGATAACCAAACCAGATCCCCAACACGAAGTCGGGGTCCCACACGGCGTCTGCGATTAGCGAAAAGCTGAGCCTTCTCCTGGGACAAGGTCAAATTGTCCACTACCTGAGTCCAGATCTGCTGCAACCTGTCCACCACATAATCCACACCAGGACAGTCCGAAGACTCAACCTGTCCTGAAGAGAAACGAGGATGGAACCCAGAATTGCAGAAAAATGGAGAGACCAAGGTAGCCGAGCTGGCCCGATTATTAAGGGCGAACTCAGCCAACGGCAAAAATGACACCCAATCATCCTGGTCAGCGGAAACAAAACATCTCAGATATGTTTCCAAGGTCTGATTGGTTCGTTCGGTCTGGCCATTAGTCTGAGGATGGAAGGCCGAGGAAAAAGATAGGTCAATGCCCATCCTACCACAAAAGGCTCGCCAGAACCTTGAGACAAACTGGGAACCTCTGTCAGAAACAATATTCTCAGGAATGCCATGTAAACGAACCACATGCTGGAAGAACAAAGGCACCAAATCAGAGGAGGAAGGCAATTTAACCAAGGGCACCAGATGGACCATTTTAGAAAAGCGATCACAGACCACCCAAATGACAGACATCTTTTGAGAAACGGGAAGGTCAGAAATGAAATCCATCGAAATATGTGTCCAAGGCCTCTTCGGGACCGGCAAGGGCAAAAGCAACCCACTGGCACGTGAACAGCAGGGCTTAGCCCTAGCACAAATTCCACAGGACTGCACAAAAGCACGCACATCCCGCGACAGAGACGGCCACCAAAAGGATCTAGCAACCAACTCCCTGGTACCAAAGATTCCTGGATGACCGGCCAGCACCGAACAATGAAGTTCAGAGATAACTTTACTAGTCCACCTATCAGGGACGAACAGTTTCTCGGCCGGACAACGATCAGGTTTATTAGCCTGAAATTTCTGCAACACTCTCCGCAAATCAGGGGAGATGGCAGACACAATGACTCCTTCCTTGAGGATACTCGCCGGCTCAGATAACCCCGGAGAGTCGGGCACAAAACTCCTAGACAGAGCATCCGCCTTCACATTTTTAGAGCCCGGAAGGTATGAAATCACAAAATCAAAACGAGCAAAAAATAACGACCAACGGGCCTGTCTAGGATTCAAGCGCTTGGCAGACTCAAGATAAGTAAGGTTCTTATGATCAGTCAAAACCACCACGCGATGCTTAGCACCCTCAAGCCAATGACGCCACTCCTCGAATGCCCACTTCATGGCCAGCAACTCTCGGTTGCCCACATCATAATTACGCTCAGCAGCAGAAAATTTCCTGGAAAAGAAAGCACATGGTTTGAACACTGAGCAACCAGAACCTCTCTGTGACAAAACCGCCCCTGCACCAATCTCAGAAGCATCAACCTCGACCTGGAACGGAAGAGAAACATCAGGTTGACACAACACAGGGGCACAGCAAAAACGACGCTTCAACTCCTGAAAAGCTTCCACGGCAGCAGAAGACCAATTAACCAAATCAGCACCCTTCTTGGTCAAATCGGTCAATGGTCTGGCAATGCTAGAAAAATTACAGATGAAGCGACGATAAAAATTAGCAAAGCCCAGGAATTTCTGCAAACTTTTTAGAGATGTCGGCTGAGTCCAATCCTGGATGGCCTGAACCTTAACCGGATCCATCTCGATAGTAGAAGGGGAAAAGATGAACCCCAAAAATGAAACTTTCTGCACACCGAAGAGACACTTTGATCCCTTCACAAACAAGGAATTAGCACGCAGTACCTGGAAAACCATTCTGACTTGCTTTACATGAGACTCCCAATCATCTGAGAAGATCAAAATGTCATCCAAGTAAACAATCAAGAATTTATCCAGATACTCACGGAAAATGTCATGCATAAAAGACTGAAAAACAGATGGAGCATTGGCAAGTCCGAACGGCATCACCAGATACTCAAAATGACCCTCGGGCGTATTAAATGCCGTTTTCCATTCATCTCCCTGCCTGATTCTCACCAGATTATACGCACCACGAAGATCAATCTTAGTAAACCAACTAGCCCCCTTAATCCGAGCAAACAAGTCAGAAATCAATGGCAAGGGATACTGAAACTTAACAGTGATCTTATTAAGAAGGCGGTAATCAATACACGGTCTTAGCGAACCATCCTTCTTGGCTACAAAAAAGAACCCTGCTCCCAATGGTGATGACGATGGGCGAATATGTCCCTTCTCCAGGGACTCCTTCACATAACTGCGCATAGCGGTGTGTTCAGGTACGGACAAATTAAATAAACGACCCTTAGGGAATTTACTACCAGGAATCAAATCGATAGCACAATCACAATTCCTATGCGGAGGAAGGGCATCAGACTTGGACTCTTCAAATACATCCTGAAAGTCCGACAAGAACTCTGGGATGTCAGAAGGAATGGATGACGAAATAGACAAAAATGGAACATCACCATGTACTCCCTGACAACCCCAGCTGGTTACCGACATAGAGTTCCAATCCAATACTGGATTATGGGTTTGTAGCCATGGCAACCCCAACACGACCACATCATGCAAATTATGCAGTACCAAAAAGCGAATAACTTCCTGATGTGCAGGAGCCATGCACATGGTCAGCTGGGCCCAGTACTGAGGCTTATTCTTGGCCAGAGGTGTAGCATCAATTCCTCTCAACGGAATAGGACACCGCAAAGGCTCCAAGAAAAATCCACAACGTTTAGCATAATCCAAATCCATCAGATTCAGGGCAGCGCCTGAATCCACAAACGCCATGACAGAATATGATGACAAAGAGCACATTAAGGTAATGGACAAAAGGAATTTGGACTGTACAGTACCAATAACGGCAGAGCTATCGAACCGCCTAGTGCGTTTAGGACAATTAGAAATAGCATGAGTAGAATCACCACAATAGAAACACAGTCTGTTCAGACGTCTGTGTTCGTGCCGTTCTACTTTAGTCATAGTCCTGTTGCACTGCATAGGCTCAGGCTTACTCTCAGACAATACCGCCAGATGGTGCACAGATTTACGCTCGCGCAAGCGACGACCGATCTGAATGGCCAAGGACATAGACTCATTCAAACCAGCAGGCATAGGAAATCCCACCATTACATCCTTAAGAGCTTCAGAGAGACCCTTTCTGAACAAAGCCGCTAGTGCAGATTCATTCCACAGAGTGAGTACTGACCATTTTCTAAATTTCTGACAATATAGTTCTACATCATCCTGACCCTGGCATAAAGCCAGCAGATTTTTCTCAGCTTGATCCACTGAATTAGGCTCATCGTAAAGCAATCCCAGCGCCTGGAAAAATGCATCAATATTACTCAATGCAGAATCTCCTGGTGCAAGAGAAAACGCCCAGTCCTGTGGGTCGCCGCGCAAAAAAGAAATAATAATCAAAACCTGTTGAATAGGATTACCAGAAGAATGAGGTTTCAAGGCCAAAAATAGCTTACAATTATTTCTGAAGCTCAGGAACTTAGTTCTGTCACCAAAAAACAAATCAGGAATCGGAATTCTTGGTTCTAGCATCGATTTCTGATCAATAGTATCTTGAATCTTTTGTACATTTACAACGAGATTATCCATTGAGGAGCACAGAGCCTGAATATCCATGTCCACAGCTGTGTCCTGAAGCACTCTAATGTCTAGGGGAAAAAAAAGACTGAAGACAGAGCTAAGAAAAAAAAATGATGTCAGGATTTCTTTTTTCCCTCTATTGGAAATCATTGAATTGGCTCCTTGTACTGTTATGGCTGGCAATCAGGCAACACAGCGTGCAGTAATCAGCGCACATACAGAGATCTGGCAAAAACCCAAAACAATAGGACGAGCTCTGAGACGTGGAATCTCTGTAGACTGCAGTACCTGAACTGTCCTCACACAACTGGAAGCAGCAGTGGATTGCGCCTATCACTACCTATGCAACTCGGCACTGCCTGAGGAGCTGACTAGCCTGAAGATAGAAATACAAGCCTGACTTACCTCAGAGAAATACCCCAAAGGAATAGGCAGCCCCCACATATAATGACTGTTAGCAAGATGAAAAGACAAACGTAGGAATGAAATAGATTCAGCAAAGTGAGGCCCGATATTCTAGACAGAGCGAGGATAGCAAAGAGAACTATGCAGTCTACAAAAAACCCTAAAACGAAAACCACGCAAAGGGGCAAAAAAGACCCACCGTGCCGAACTAACAGCACGGCGGTGCACCCCTTTGCTTCTCAGAGCTTCCAGCAAAAGATAATAACAAGCTGGACAGAAAAAACAGAAAACAAACTAGAAGCACTTATCTAGCAGAGCAGCAGGCCCAAGGAAAGATGCAGTAGCTCAGATCCAACACTGGAACATTGACAAGGAGCAAGGAAGACAGACTCAGGTGGAGCTAAATAGCAAGGCAGCCAACGAGCTCACCAAAACACCTGAGGGAGGACGCCCAGAGACTGCAATACCACTTGTGACCACAGAATTCACAACAGGTCACGTCATGTAATTTGTTGGAAGGAAATGAAAACAACTGGCATCCCTCACTCCCCATGTGGTCCAGCTCACTTCAAGCCGGTAACTGACATGACTGACATGTTTCACCAGCTTATACTTTTTGTACTACAATATTTAATTGCATACCTGGCCATTGTATATGTAAACCTATTGTAAATAAAGTGCTTTGTTTAGTCATTCCTTAATGGAAGTAGATATAAAATTTATTCTTAGGCTGCAATTTTGTTTCGATCCATGAATCCACACGTCCTTGTTCTCGGTTGAACTCATATGCTATCGGAGTTGGTTTCTGGCCTGATATAATGCCGTTAACATACCAGGATTTTACCTAATGAGGAACTGGTGGCAGTCCTACTGACAAGGCTCTCTTTTACTATTGCCAGTGAAAGGGGCCTCCCAGCCTGTCAGGGTTGTGAGCAAGTGTTGTGTCACGGATGCGTGGTCCATTCTCTCTCACTCCCTATGCCTATCTGCGTCCCCAGGGTGTGCGGAACATCACGGTAAAAGGAGGGAGACCGTACATCATGATAGTGATGTCAGGCAGGGCTGCTAGGTGCGGGTTCGTCATGCCTATATTGCATGTATCAGTTGTACATTTTCAGATCAATTATAAAATTTCCAGAAATTCAACTTTAAATCGATTTCCCTCAGATCAAGCCACTCATCTCAAAAAAATCAATATACTGCTTTTGTTAGATTGCTTACTTTCTGAAATGCTTCTTGGTGCCATTTCTTCTCCCTGTTAGCAAAGCACATGGCCCACAACTGTTCATATTATGTAAAATGAAATGTCATTTATCCGACCAGAACACCTTATTTTCAATTGCTCCATGTTCTAAAGGATGAAAAGTGGCACCATTATATCTAACAGCTACTTTTTCTCTCTTGAACATCAGCTACTTAGGCTGTCTGTCTATACAAGGATTGCTGTAATGTTTTACTTTTTTTCCCATGGCATAAAACATTTGCTTCCAGATTCCTTAACTGATTTGATCTGAAGGTCCAACTGCAGGTGATCAATTTACTAAATTAGGCAGAGACATCTTTTTAAAACCCTATACCCCAATACAAATTCTCACATGATCCCCCATCTAACATGTGCCGCTAATAATATTGCTATCCTTTTTTGTGTTACAGAAGTTTTGGGGCTTAAACAGAAAGCAGAGCTTTGTTCAGATGGACTCCTGGGCCCCTACACAGTAGTTATACCTCTAAATGGCGGACCTATGCAACAAAAAATGCTTATTAAAAATAGTATACAAATGGGAATACCAGTATTTATAAAATCAAAAGGTTCTATGAGTGAATTATCAAATAAGTTAACGTAAATCTCAACTTGTGGAATTGTTTCTAAAGCTTTAAATATGATATTTTCATTATGTATTATTAGTAGCTGTATTTATGTATATATTTATGTATAATACATACTGTATATCATATTTTTATTATGTATTGGTAGCTTATAAATATAAAGTACAAAATTACAGATGATATCGTCTAAGTATGCTCTGCATGAACCTTAACATTTAAGTCCGTTGACTGTTGTAAGGAATTGTGCATTTTTGAGGTAAAAGTATGAAACTTTGCATGTATGTTCTTTGAAGGAGGCTAATGATTTTGACACCTGTAGGCATTGTAGAAATCTATTCTGAGGAGCAGTATTGGAAAATGGTGGCCACATTTTTTTTGTACCCGTAACTTTTGAAATGATGGTTTTTTTTTTTAATGCATGTAGTATTTTAATGCTGCTTTTGCGCAACTTTTGAACTTTGGATTGTTTTCTGTTTTACTTAAAAGTTCTTACTGAAATGAATCTTTTCCAGCTTATGAGATGAACCTAAAGTTTGGTATATTAAGTACTTAAGAATTCATTGAGCTTTCAAGATGAACCAAAAAAAAGGATTTAAAGTGAAACTGTCCGAAGGGTTGTGCTCAGTAAAATACAGACAGTGTTAGGTTAACGTCCTTATACTGATTGAAATAATACCTTGGGTGATGAAATCCATCTTGTGGTTGTTGTTTAAGCTTTATTTGCAGTTTTCACTAAATGAGATTTTCTTGCTCCTTAATGGGCCTGTGGAATATGGGCTCTTACATAAGGTGTTTGAAGGTAGCCCATCGAGGAGCTCATCCCATGTCTCAGAAACACACTGGGAGCAGAGCATCTTTTGTCAGATAATGAGAAACTATCTTGTTCTGCTGAGTTGAAAGCACAAAATGCAGCAGCTAGGTATGAATCTGTTGAGAAGAATATTTTAATTCTTCAAGCTGTAGAGAATCTTTCTGCAGGAATTGAATCAAAGATTGGATAATGGTAGTGGCTTAAAAGACTCTTTTGAAGAAAAAAAGCAAAGTTACACAGAAAATGTAACTTACGTTACAATCAGAAGCAGGTCGATCGTGCAACCCAACATTGGGAGAAGAGAAAAAACTTGGTTTGATCATCAGGAAACAGTTCACACCAGTTAGAAGTGGATGTTAATAGCCTTCAAAAAGTTGTTTTACCCACGGATCCTTATGTAGCAAAACCACAATGGAAAATGTATGCTTCTTTTGTATTAAAGGTACTGTCACACTAGACGATATCGCTAGCGATCCGTGACGTTGCAGCGTCCTCGCTAGCGATATCGTCCAGTGTGACAGGCAGCAGCGATCAGGCCCCTGCTGGGAGATCGCTGGTCGGGGAAGAAAGTCCAGAACTTTATTTTGTCGCTGGACTCCCCATAGACATCGCTGAATCGGCGTGTGTGACACCGATTCAGCGATGTCTTCGCTGGTAACCAGGGTAAACATCGGGTAACTAAGCGCAGGGCCGCGCTTAGTAACCTGATGTTTACCCTGGTTACCATCCTAAAAGTAAAAAAACAAACACTACATACTTACCTACAGCCATCTGTCCTCCAGCGCTGTGCTCTGCACTCCTCCTGCTCTGGCTGTGAGCGTCGGTCAGCCGGAATGCAGAGCGGTGACGTCACCGCTCTGCTTTCTGGCTGCCCGGCGCTCACAGCCAGACCAGAGAAGCAGAGCGCCGAGGACAGACGGCTGTAGGTAAGTATGTAGCGTTTGTTTTTTTACTTTTTAGGATGGTAACCAGGGTAAACATCGGGTTACTAAGCGCGGCCCTGCGCTTAGTTACCCGATGTTTACCCTGGTTACCGGGGACCTCGGGATCGTTGGTCGCTGGAGAGCGGTCTGTGTGACAGCTCTCCAGCGACCAAACAGCGACGCTGCAGCGATCCGGATCGTTGTCGGCATCGCTGCAGCGTCGCTATGTGTGACGGTACCTTAATGTTGATCCCCAGATGAGGAACAAGCCCCTTTCACTATTCACAACTTTTAAAGTAGACAGTCAAGAAAGGATGTTTGCTGCTAATGTTAAAGATAATGCTCTTTCAGCAAAGTTGACTCAAGGGGACATGATTGCCATGGATGTGGCATACCATGTTCACTGTCTACCTAGTTGTTTTGGGGGAATTACATTAACTCAAAGATACCTTCAAAAGATGCAGTTAACCTTTTGTTCAACTGGGCTTATCAGTGTCTTATGATAAAGTGCTGACATTTTCTGCTGATGTGGGTAACTTTGCCATTAATCATTTTCATAACATCAATGCTTTTGTACCTCTAAAGGTACCTTCACACTAAACGATATCGCTAGCGATCCGTGACGTTGCAGCGTCCTCGCTAGCGATATCGTTCAGTTTGACACGCAGCAGCGATCAGAATCCTGCTGTGATGTCGTTGGTCGGGGCTAGAGGGCCAGAACTTTATTTGGTCGCTGGCTCTCCCGCTGACATCGCTGAATCGGCGTGTGTGACACCGATTCAGCGATGTCTTCGCTGGTAACCAGGGTAAACATCGGGTTACTAAGCGCAGGGCCGCGCTTAGTAACCCGATGTTTACCCTGGATACCATCCTAAAAGTAAAAAAAACAAACGCTTCATACTTACCTTCCGCTGTCTGTCCCTCGGCGCTGTGCTTTCCTGCACTCACTGTGAGCACAGCGGCCGGAAAGCAGAGCGGTGACGTCACCGCTCTGCTTTCCGGCCGCTGTGCTCACAGCCAGTACAGAGAAGCACAGCGCCGGGGACAGACAGGGGAAGGTAAGTATGAAGCGTTTGTTTTTTTAACTTTTAGGATGGTATCCAGGGTAAACATCGGGTTACTAAGCGCGGCCCTGCGCTTAGTAACCCGATGTTTACCCTGGTTACCGGCATCGTTGGTCGCTGGAGAGCTGTCTGTGGAACAGCTCTCCAGCGACCAAACAGCGATGCTGCAGCGATCCGGATCGTTGTCTGGATCGCTGCAGTGTCGTTTAGTGTGAAGGTACCTTAAGCTTGAATATTGGTATCTTCACAACAATGATCATAATCACACAGCTATGCTTGCGCAAGGTTCATTGCATGGAACTAGGACCTTCCTTTTTTTGGAAAAATGTCGATTCAACACAAACCACAAAATTTTAAACAGATCTGGTTAAACAATCACAAAATTGCCAATAGGCTACACAACAAGTCCTCAAATTCCTCCTATTTAAATGAAAAGCTTTCTGCAAATTGAATTTGTGTCCATAAATAGTGAAATACAGTAAATACACTTGGTGTGATAATTAGTGTTGAGCATTCCGATACCGCAAGTATCGGGTATCGGCCGATATTTGCGGTATCGGAATTCCGATACCGAGTTCTGATATTTTTGTGATATCGGGAATCGGTATCGGGATTAAGATTAATGTGTAAAATAAAGAATAAAAATAAAAAATATTGATATACTTACCCTCTGACGCGCCCTGGTCGTCACCGCTGCAACCGCCTTGCTTTCGTTCCAAAGAATGAGCGCATTAAGGACCTTCGATGACGTCGCGGCTTGTGATTGGTCGCGTGAGCGGTCACATGACCGCTCAGCGACCAATCACAAGCCGCGACGTCATCGAAGGCCCTTTACACGCTCATTCTTCGGAACGAAAGCAAGGTGGTTGCAGCGGTGATGACCAGGGCGCGTCAGAGGGTGAGTATATCAATATTTTTTATTTTTATTCATTATTTTACACATGAATATGGATCCCAGGGCCTGAAGGAGAGTTTCCTCTCCTTCAGACGCTGGGATCCATTACAGGATACCTTCCGATATTTGTGTCCCATTGACTTGTATTGGTATCGGCGATATCCGATATTTTTCGGATATCGGCCGATACCATCCGATACCGATACTTTCAAATATCGGACGGTATCGCTCAACACTACCCGTGCCCTCCGCTCCGCTAATGACCTCAGGTTAGCATCCTCAATAATCAGAACCTCCCACTTCCGACTTTACACGTGCTGCGCCGATTCTTTGGAATGCACTACCTAGGTTAATACGATTAATCCCCAATCCCCACAGCTTTAACCCCTTCCCGACCCATGACGCCACGTAGGCGTCATGAAGGTCGGTGCCATTCCGACCCATGACGCCTATGCGGCGTCATGGAAAGATCGCGTCCCTGCAGATCGGGTGAAAGGATTAACTCCCATTTCACCCGATCTGCAAGGACAGGGGGAGTGGTAGTTTAGCCCAGGGGGGGTGGCTTCACCCCCTCGTGGCTACGATCGCTCTGATTGGCTGTTGAAAGTGAAACTGCCAATCAGAGCGATTTGTAATATTTCACCTATTATAACGGGTGAAATATTACAATCCAGCCATGGCCGATGCTGAAATATCATCGGCCATGGCTGGAAATACTAGTGTGCCCCCACCCCACCCCACCGATCACCCCCCCCAGCCCTCCGATCTGGCCGGTACACTGCTCCGGCTCCCCTCCGTCCAGTGCTCCGCTCCCCCCCCGTGCTCTTGTCCGCTCCCCCCGTGCTCCAATCACCCCCCCGTGCTCCAATCACCCCCCCTGCACTCCGATCCACCCCCCCCGGTGCTCCGTTCCACCCCCCCGTGCTCCATTCCAGCCCCCCCGTGCTCCGTTCCACGCCCCCCGTGCTCCGTTCCACCCCTCCCGCACTCCGATTCCCCCCCCCGTGCTCCGATCCCCCCTCCGTGGTCCCCCCCCACCCCATCATACTTACTGATCCAGCCGGGGTCCCGTCCGTCTTCTCCCTGGGCGCCGCCATCTTCCAAAATGGCGGGCGCATGCGCAGTGCGCCCCCCGAATCGGCCGGCAGATTCGTTCCAAAGTGCATTTTGATCACTGAGATAGATTATATCTCAGTGATCAAAATAAAAGAAATAATAAATGACCCCCCCCCTTTGTCACCCCCATAGGTAGGGACAATTAAAAAATAAAGAAATTTTTTTTTTCCACTAATGTTAGAATATCGTTAGGGTTAGGGTTAGGGCTAGGGGTAGGGTTAGGGGTAGGGGTAGGGTTAGGGTTAGGGGTAGGGTTAGGGTTAGGGCTAGGGGTAGGGTTAGGGCTAGGGTTAGGGTTTCGGTGTGTGCACACGTATTCTGGTCCTCTGCGGATTTTTCCGCTGCGGATTTGATAAATCCGCAGTGCTAAACCGCTGCGGATTTATGGCGGATTTACCGCGGTTTTTCTGCGCATTTCACTGCGGTTTTACAACTGCGATTTTCTATTTGAGCAGTTGTAAAACCGCTGCGGAATCCGCACAAAGAAGTGACATGCTGCGGAATGTAAACCGCTGCGTTTCCGTGCAGTTTTTCCGCAGCATGGGCACAGCGATTTTTGTTTCCCGTAGGTTTACATTGAACTGTAAACTCATGGGAAACTGCTGCGGATCCGCAGCGTTTTCCGCAGCGTGTGCACATACCTTTAGAATTAGGCTATGTGCACACGGTGCGGATTTGGCTGCGGATCCGCAGCAGTGTTCAATCAGGTTTACAGTACCATGTAAACATATGAAAAACCAAATCCGCTGTGCCCATGGTGCGGAAAATACCGCGCGGAAACGCTGCGTTGTATTTTCCGCAGCATGTCAATTCTTTGTGCGGATTCCGCAGCGTTTTACACCTGTTCCTCAATAGGAATCCGCAGGTGAAATCCGCACAAAAAACACTGGAAATCCGTGGAAAATCCGCAGGTAAATCGCAGTGCCTTTTACCCGCGGATTTTTCAAAAATGGTGCGAAAATATCTCACACGAATCCGCAACGTGGGCACATAGCCTTAGGGTTAGGGTTGGAATTAGCGTTGTGGTTATGGTTAGGGGTGTGTTGGGGTTAGGGTTGTGGTTAGGGGTGTGTTGCGGTTAGGGTTGTGTTTAGGGTTATGGCTACAGTTGGGATTAGGGTTAGGGGTGTGTTGGGGTTAGTGTTGGAGGTAGAATTGAGGGGTTACCACTGTTTAGGCACATCAGGGGTCTCCAAACGCAACATGGTGCCACCATTGATTCCAGCCAATCTCGTATTCAAAAAGTCAAATGGTGCTCCCTCACTTCCGAGCCCTGACGTGTGCCCAAACAGTGGTTTACCCCCACATATGGGGTACCAGCATACTCAGGACAAACTGCGCAACAATTACTGGGGTCCAATTTCTCCTGTTACCCTTGTGAATCAAAAAAAATGCTTGCTAAAACATAATTTTTGAGGAAAGAAAAATGATTTTTTATTTTCACGGCTCTGCGTTGTAAACGTCTGTGAAGCACTTGGGGGTTCAAAGTGCTCACCACATATCTAGATAAGTTCCTTGGGGGGTCTAATTTCTAAAATGGGGTCACTTGTGGGGGTTTGTACTGTTTAGGCACACCAGGGGCTCTGCAAACGCAACGTGACACCCGCAGACCATTCCATCAAAGTCTGCATTTCAAAAGTCACTACTTCCCTTCTGAGCCCCGACGTGTGCCCAAACAGTGGTTTACCCCCACTCATGGGGTATCAGCGTACTCAGGAGAAACTGGACAACAACTTTTGGGGTCCAATTTCTCCTGTAACCCTTGGGAAAATAAAAAATTCTGGGCTAAATAATTATTTTTGAGGAAAGAAAACGTATTTATTATTTTCATGGCTCTGCATTATAAACTTCTATGAAGCACTTGGGGGTTCAAAGTGCTCACCACACATCTAGATAAGTTCCTTTCGGGGTCTAGTTTCCAAAATGGGGTCACTTGTGGGGGGTTTCTACTGTTTAGGCACATCAGGGGCTCTGCAAACGCAACGTGACGCCCGCAGAGCATTCCATCAAAGTCTGCATTTCAAAACGTCACTACTTCAATTCCAAGCCCCGGCATGTGCCCAAACAGTAGTTTACCCCCACATATGGGGTATCACCGTACTCAGGAGAAACTGGACAACAAATATTGGGGTCAAATTTCTCCTGTTACCCTTGGGAAAATTAAAAAATTCTGGGCTAAATAATTATTTTTGAGGAAAGAAAACGTATTTATTATTTTCACGGCTCTGCATTATAAACTTCTATGAAGCGCTTGGGGGTTCAAAGTGCTCACCACACATCTAGATAAGTTCCTTTCGGGGTCTAGTTTCCAAAATGCAGTCACTTGTGGGGGGTTTCTACTGTTAAGCCACATCAGGGGCTCTGCAAACGCAACGTGACGCCCACAGAGCATTCCATCAAAGTCTGCATTTCAAAACGTCACTACTTCACTTCCGACCCTCGGCATGTGCCCAAACAGTGGTTTACCCCCACATATGGGGTATCAGCGTACTCAGGAGAAACTGGACAACAACTTTTGGGGTCCAATTTCTTCTGTAACCCTTGGGAAAATAAAAAATTCTGGGCTAAATAGTTATTTTTGAGGAAAGAAAACGTATTTATTATTTTCACGGCTCTGCATTATAAACTTCTATGAAGCACTTGGGGGTTCAAAGTGCTCACCACACATCTAGATAAGTTCCTTTGGGGGTCTAGTTTCCAAAATGGGGTCACTTGTGGGGGGTTTCTACTGTTAAGCCACATCAGGGGCTCTGCAAACGCAACGTGACGCCCACAGAGCATTCCATCAAAGTCTGCATTTCAAAACGTCACTACTTCACTTCCGAGCCCCGGCATGTGCCCAAACAGTGATTTACCCCCACATATGGGGTATCATCGTACTCAGGAGAAACTGGACAACAACTTTTGGGGTCAAATTTCTCCTGTTACCCTTGGGAAAATAAAAAATTGCAGGCTAAAAGATCATTTTTGAGAAAATAATTTTTTTTATTTTCATGGCTCTGCGTTATAAACTTCTGTGAAGCACCTGGGGGTTTAAAGTGCTCAATATGCATCTAGATACGTTCCTTGGGGGGTCTAGTTTCCAAAATGGGGTCACTTGTGGGGGAGCTCCAATGTTTAGGCACACAGGGGCTCTCCAAACGCGACATGGTGTCCGCTAACAATTGGAGCTAATTTTCCATTCAAAAAGTCAAATGGCGCGCCTTCCCTCCCGAGCCCTGCCGAGTGCCCAAACAGTGGTTTACCCCCACATATGAGGTATCGACGTACTCGGGAGAAATTGCCCAACAAATTTTATGATCCATTTTACCCTACTGCCCATGTGAAAATGAAAAAATTGAGGCGAAAAGAATTTTTTTGTGAAAAAAAAGTACTTTTTCATTTTTACAGATCAATTTGTGAAGCACCTGAGGGTTTAAAGTGCTCACTAGGCATCTAAATAAGTTCCTTGGGGGGTCTAGTTTCCAAAATGGGGTCACTTGTGGGGGAGCGCCAATGTTTAGGCACACAGGAGCTCTCCAAACGCGACATGGTGTCCGCTAACGATGGAAATAATTTTTCATTCAAAAAGTCAAATGGCGCTCCTTCCCTTCCGAGCCTTACCATGTGCCCAAACAGTGGTTTACCCCACATGTGAGGTATTGGTGTACTCAGGAGAAATTGCCCAACACATTTTAGGATCCATTTTATCCTGTTGCCCATGTGAAAATGAAAAAATTGAGGCTAAAAGAATTTTTTTGTGAAAAAAAGTACTTTTTCATTTTTACGGATTAATTTGTGAAGCACCTGGGGGTTCAAAGTGCTCACTATGCATCTAGATAAGTTCCTTGGGGCGTCTAGTTTCCAAAATGGGGTCACTTGTGGGGGAGCTCCAATTTTTAGGCACACGGGGGCTCTCCAAACGTGACATGGTGTCCGCTAAAGAGTGGAGCCAATTTTTGATTCAAAAAGTCAAATGGCGCTCCTTCCCTTTCAAGCCCTGCCGTGCGCCCAAACAGTGGTTTACCCCCACATATGAGGTATCAGCGTACTCAGGACAAATTGGACAACAAATTTTATGGTTCAGTTTCTCCTTTTACCATTGGGAAAATAAAAAAATTGTTGCTAAAAGATAATTTTTGTGACTAAAAAGTTAAATGTTCATTTTTTCCTTCCATGTTGCTTCTGCTGCTGTGAAGCACCTGAAGGGTTAATAAACTTCTTGAATGTGGTTTTGAGTACCATGAGGGTGCAGTTTTTAGAATGGTGTCACTTTTGGGTATTTTCAGCCATATAGACCCCTCAAACTGACTTCAAATGTGAGGTGGTCCCTAAAAAAAATGGTTTTGTAAATTTCGTTGTAAAAATGACAAATCGCTGGTCAATTTTTAACCCTTATAACTTCCTAACAAAAAAAAAATTTTGTTTCCAAAATTGTGCTGATGTAAAGTAAACATGTGGGAAATGTTATTTATTAACTATTTTGTGTCACATATCTCTCTGGTTTAACAGAATAAAAATTCAAAATGTGAAAATTGCGAAATTTTCAAAATTTTCGCCAAATTTCCGTTTTAATCACAAATAAACGCAGAATTTATTGACCTAAATTTACCACTAACATGAAGCCCAATATGTCACGAAAAAACAATCTCAGAACCGCTAGGATCCGTTGAAGCATTCCTGAGTTATTACCTCATAAAGGGACACTGGTCAGAATTGCAAAAAACGGCAAGGTCTTTAAGGTCAAAATAGGCTGGGTCATGAAGGGGTTAAGCGTACCCTAAAAACGCATTTGTTCAGACTGGCCTACCGCCTCAATGCATTAACCTAACGATCCCTGTGTGGCCTATTTAAAAAATAAAAAAAAATCAGGTTCCTCGCATTATGTTCTCATTCACTTTATGCAGTTAATAGCCCTCTGTGTCTGTACTGCTACATACTTAGGCAGTTAACTGGTTCATGCAGCTTTACATGAACACCTGAGCCTTACACTATGGCCGGTCCGAATAACTAAAGCAATTGTTACCATCCACCTTTCGTGTCTCCCCTTTTCCTCATAGTTTGTAAGCTTGCAAGCAGGGCCCTCATTCCTCCTGGTATCTGTTTTGAACTGTATTTTTGTTATGCTGTAATGTCTATTGTCTGTACAAGTCCCCTCTATAATTTGTAAAGCGCTGCAGAATATGTTGGCGCTATATAAATAAAAATTATTATTATTATTATAATGTAACCAGACACATAGTTATCAAGGGAACATAAGAAGGAAGGAGCAACAATGCAGCCTGGGTTGCATTTCACAGACAAAAGGACAACAACAAAAATCACCAGCAGCAATTGCTCTTCTTCCCCTTTTCAAAGATGACTTCAAGTCTGTTGCTATGTTACCACACACCATCAACCTCACAAAGGAAGCTACAATTATTACCAATGCAGTACAGCTACTGTCATAACATTTGAGTGGGCCACTATTTAAAATAATGAAACAAATATTATGGACTTAGCATGAAAGTTATGGTGAGGACAAATTTGTCATTCTCCTTGGAGAATTGCACATTAATGTGTCTTTCCTAAAATTCTTAGGAAGAGAAAAGTGCCTGGACTGCAGAATTAGAAGAAGCCAAAGTGGCAACCAGAGTGACTGCAGTCTAATTTGTGAGTGCCACTCATGTAAAGAAGGCCTTACAAGCTCACCATATATCAGCATGTGCTATGCCCAAGCTTATGCAGGAAGAAGACAAATAATTTTGTGAAGAAAACTATGAGGCTGATGTTACTGAATAAGATTGCTGTTTGTCTCCAGAAGAAAACCATCCTAAAGTTCATTGTCCATTGTTGAAGAGTTTTCTAAATCAAATAAATGCTTTAGAGAATCTTGAACACCATCATCATGATGAAGCTTCAGCAAAACAATGGCAGTTCTTAGAAAGAGTTCTTAACCTTGCAGCTATATAGATTTGGATATCCTCAAATAACCCTGTTGCTGACCAAGGAAAATCACAAGCTGGCTTCCTTCTCTCTTAAGAGTGAGGCTGAGCATGGAGGTGTCCTAGACATGCACGCCATTCCACAAAAGATTACTCTCATCTTTCTGTCAGTTTCACTCCTATACAAAAAAATTTAGGCTGACTTTGCTCTGTTCCGAGGGGCATAGTTTCCAGAATTTATTTTTATATCTATAGAATGGAGAATACTGGAATCTTTTTCAGCACAAAGGTCCACTCAAGACATTCTATTTCATCCTCATCTAGTCTGGCTGCTTTTTTCTGCTTGCAGAAAGCAAAATGGATAAGGTGAATCTGTATCATGAAAGTTTATAACCTGGACAAACTACATCAATTTTGTTCAACTTGAAGTTCATTTTAACAGATCTACTTCCATATCGGGCAGGAAAAGCTTTAGATCCACATCATGTCACATGAAAGTCTACATTCTGGTCTTCATCCCCTGTGTTTGCATAGAATAACAGGCTCAACATTTGAGCTTCCAATATATCAGCCATTTGCATGGGGGACACAAATTGCAGTTGCATATTTTCCCACCCTTATTTTTTAAATTAACCAGATCAAATATATGTTGACAGAGCACAGAGGACAGTGAAAAATATATTAACTGTAATTTTTCTTTCCTTGAGTCCAAAGGTGGCTTATATATCCTACACAATAAATTACTTTGGATTTAGTCTCGAGTCTATTACTTAAAAGTGAGAGGCTAAAAGGTGGTGCTTTATATACTATCTGCTCTGACATAATTAGTCAATTGTGTCAAGTCTGGTTGCTAGGCCAATGGTTTTAGGAAATCAAATAAATAATTTAGAGAACCTTGAATACCTTCATCATTATTAAGCTTCAGCAAGACAAAGGTAGTTCTTAGGGTTCACAACCTTACAGCCACATAGAGAGAAATGGGAAACTGATTTTCAGATTCAAGGGGATTTGTTGATTATGGACACAAGGGATATTGTGGGTAGGAATATTGAGAAATCTCTTAAATAATTAAAAAATGATGGAACCATTTTCATCATGGAGTTCTTCGAAGAATGGCAAGTCAACTGTGCAAAACCGATTGATGCACTAATCACACCAAAACAAGTTTCTCACATTTAGCTCAAAGCAAGTGAAATCAACACCTCAAACTGCAGGACAACTAAAGACTTTAAAGCAAGACAGTAGTTTTCCATTGTCAAATTTGAGATGAAGATTTAGACAATTTCTTCTGTCATGAAAACAATATCTACCTTCCATCTCTATTAGATAATAGGTCACTAAACTGCAAAGGTAAGTCTGATCTAATGAAGAATACAAAGGTGACAGAGGAAATTGACATTAATGTGAACAACTGTGGTGTTGATAAGATCATATTTGATGGTTCTTCCCTGTCTATATCATTACACCAAAGAAGAATACCACATACACAGAATTCAGCAAAAAAATTACCATTTTGATTGACAGCCAGTTTGAAAGCCCAACAATGCTCAGAGTCAATATAGTGTTTAATGCACACAAGCAAGTCAGCCTCAAGCAAACTGATAGGGCAAAGAGAGGAAAAGATATCCATTATTGACTTGGGCTCACAATGATGGTTCCTAAGAATTGTCCTGACTTTCTCAAAGAAGGTCAAAAACAAGCAAGAACTTTTGAAACTTTTAGCTACCCAGAATAGCATCAGCACCATACAAAGGAGAGGTTATTGTTAGTTTGAATGAAACATTCCTTTGTTCTTCAGATCCTCAAACATATACATTGGCAGGGATGGTACCCTGTTCACAATAAGCTGCAGACACCAACATTTTTTTACATTCAGCCCATGGTGTGATGCAAGGACATAAACAAATTCTTGTTAGAAGTGTAGACACAGAAGTTGTTATTTTAGCTCTACACTATCTTTTTTGTAATTTGTGGGTTGCCTTTTGGACAGGGACAAACTTCAAGAAACTTGATATGACTATCATGGCCAAATCACTAGGAACAGAAAAATGTAAGGGTCTGCCAGCTTTTCATGCATTAACTGGCTATAACACTGCTTCCAAGTGTGACGCCCAGGAGACCGGGGTACTCAGCACCGGACCAATGGGGTCTGTCTCTTGAGGGGGATGTCATGGGTGGCTTGACCCGGTGCTGTGGCCTCAGGCAATGCACAGTGTAAGGGTATCATGAGGGAACAGGCACTTAATCGATCAGCAGCATGTTCTCCCAGCGGTGATGATTCCGATCCTGGATAGATGGCTATTGTCCAAATGAAAGACTGAGGCACTGAAACATTTAACCAGTTTACTTCAACATAAAGGGATTTACAACCAGTCCTGACACCGGAGTCTGTATGGGAACTCTGAGTTACTTTGACCCTGCCGGGGTCTTCGCCTCTTATTGTACGCAGTTTCTGTGTGGCCCTGCTGCTGTATGTGAACTGGCTGCCGGCCCAATCTGTCCCCTCCGGGCCCTGGTTCGACGGGCAACCCGAGTCCTTTTATCGGCTTACCCCCTCCGGGAGCACCGCTGAACTCTGTGTCTGTTGCTGCGTCCGGCCCTAGTGAAGCTGATATCACCTCACGTTTTTCCGGTTGCTGTATTATATATAATGAATACAGCCACGGATCCGGTATCCGTCTTTGCGCCTGTTCTGGGTAGTGATTAATGCTACCCGGTTCTCACAATGTCCTTTTTCTCTGTCCCTCTTCTCCTCAGGCCGGTGATTTGGGCCTGGAAACCGTCATAGGGCTGTTAGAAACTCAGCTGTATGACCTCTCACTTTCAACTCCTTAGCCCAACTGCCAGTTCTTTACTCAGACCAGAATGGATCAAGGGGAGTCTCTGGAGCTCCCCCTTCTGGCCAGAGGTGGTAGTGCAGTCTTGCTATTTTAGTATTTGTATTTAGTGTCAGTAACTATTTTTGTGGCAAATACCCCTAGGGGTGCCACATTCCCCCTTAGTTAAGAACAGTACTCCGGGACTGTGGGACGATAACATTTTGAAATAACAATTAATATGTACAGAGTCTTAAAAATGAAAAGTTACAAAAACCACTCAAAGAAACAAAAATAGAGTTCTGTAAAAAGTCACTTCAAATAGCGTCCATTAATACAGTTCTATCCTTGAATGTACTAGGAAAGGCACTGCACTTTGTGTCCAGGAATTTAGTTCCATTTTTCCAACGGAGTTATCAATATAAAGTCTAAAGAAAGTTCAAAAAGAGCAAAAAGCAAAGTTCAAAAAGCAGACTTTCCAGAGTTTTGATTTAGCGCCTCCGGGCTGATAAAAAGTTCAAGAATATGCAAGAAGTTCATACAGACAAGTCTCTGTAGGTACTGGGCTTAAACGTTGCAGAATGATAACAATGACTATAGTTTTATAGTTGGTAATCCGCATACCTGGCCGGTAATTGACCCTGGGTACTACGCTGTGATCTACGTAATAGCGGTGTCTCTTCATGTGGTGTACTACTGTCTACTGTGGATGTAGTATCTGCCCGCTCTGCTAAAGATAATTCCACGACTATGGAGTTGGCAAGTCTACCGTGAATGGGATTACTCTGATCAGGAATCTGTTCTTCCTGGCCTGGAACCTCCTGTAGTACGGGGTCAGCCTCTTCCTGTCTTGGGACTTCTGGTATTGGGTTCGGTGTTGGGTAAAAGGCCACCATGGGAACCACTACTGCACCATGGTATGTTAGTAGGGTTTTGGGAAAGTCTCCTATACAGGTGTGATACATTTCCTCTTCTTTTTCCTTTACTGGTTGAACCAGTATGGGTTGAATAACTTCTGGTTCTGGCTGGACAACTTCTGGCTCTTTCAGTGCTTCCGGACATAATTTAAGATTGTCTCTTGACACTAGTACAGATGTTAAGCCTCCATTTTTGCTAATGAGACACATTTTAGGATTATCCAATCTTGTTGGTAAAACTGTGTAGGGTACGGCTTCCCACTGATTGTCTAGTTTATTGGTTCGACGATTTCTCTTGAGCACTTGGTCACCCGGTCTTAATGGGGTCGCTAGAGCATTCTGGTTGAAAGTTCGCTCTTGTCTTTCTCTAGTTTGCTGAAGGCTTTTTTCCACACTCTCTTGCACTTGGCGATACTGCTTTTGCCGTATGATATCCCAATTGGAGTCTTGAACTTCTGCATCTGGTTTCAGTATTCCCATTTCTAGATCGATTGGCCGGGTCTTGCACGCATAAGGTAAGCTGGGGTGCAGTTGGTGGAGCTCACCGGGACATGATTATACAGATCCACCAAGTCAGGCAATTTCTCTGGCCATTGATTCCTTTCTGTCTCAGGTAAAGTCTTTAGTAGGTCTATTACAATATGGTTCATCTTCTCGCATAAGCCGTTTGTTTGTGGATGATAGGCCGTCATCCGGATCTTTTTGCAACCATACATATTACAGAATTCTCTGAAGATCTCTGATTCAAAGGCTGTACCTTGGTCGGTGAGAACCTGTTCCAGATATCCATGGGGTCTATAAAAGTACGTTTGGAACGCTTTGGCCGCTGTTTTTGCTGTCAGATCTTTTACGGGTACTACTACCAAGAAGCGTGAATAATGGTCCACGATGGTCAAGGCATAGACATAGCCGGACCGGCTTGGTGTCAACTTCACGTGGTCTATGGCTACAAGTTCAAGTGGTTGTTTGGTGATTATGGGCTGCAGTGGTGCTCTTTGGTTCTTTTGATCGTTTCTTCTGAGGTTGCACGGGCCACAGTTTCTGCACCACTGTTCGATTGATTTTCTCATCCCGACCCAATAAAATCTATCTCTTAGAAGTACTTCTAACTTTTTCCAACCGAAGTGACCAGCACCATTATGGTAAGCTTCGAGGACCATCTTCACATCTTGTTTAGGCACAATAATCTGCCAAACCAATTCATGTGTTTTCGGATTGGTGTATCTTCTACAGAGCTTCCCTTGATACAGGAACATTTTGCCTCTCTCTTTCCAGAGTTGATGCGTCTCTTCTGGGGCATCCTCATCGGGATATGCACTTTGCTCAGTCAACAGTTCCTTCACCAACTTCACAGCCGGATTGCTGTCTTGGGTGTCAGCCCATCTATGGTGTGCTAACGGATTAAAATTCACCTCTTGTTGTTTCTGATAGGTACTTGACTGATGATGTTTTGCCTTGGGACGATGGAAGGCTGGTAGTTCAATTTCTTCAAGCTCCCCCGTTTCCTCTTCTACATCTCTCAAGTGTGGCATCCGGGATAGGGCATCGGCATTTCCATTCTTGCGACCTGCTCGATACTTGATTATGAAGTTGTAATTAGATAACCGGGCTATCCATCGCTGTTCTAACGCACCTAATTTGGCTGTGTCCAGGTGGGTCAACGGATTGTTGTCAGTATAGACAATAAATTCTGCAGTGGCCAGATAGTGTTTGAAACGTTCAGTCACAGCCCAAACTACTGCCAGTAGTTCCAATTTGAAGGAGCTGTAATTTTCAGAATTTCTTTCAGTAGGCCGGAGCTTTCTACTTGCAAAGGCGATGACTTTCTCCCGACCTTCTTGCTTTTGTGACAGCACCGCTCCTAGTCCCACATTACTGGCATCGGTGTAGAGGATGAAAGGTTGATGGTAATCTGGGTATGCCAGAACCTCTTCTCCGGTTAGTGCCTTCTTTAGTTGTTCAAAGGAGTCTTCCCTTTCGTCGTTCCACTGAAAAGGAGGGTTTCGGTTTGAAGGTTTCTTCGTCTGCCCTACCAAGCTGTCTTGCAAGGGTGCTGCCAACTTGGTAAATCCTTTTATAAATCTGCGATAGTAACCCACCAATCCCAGGAATTGTCTCACTTCTTTTGCGCTGGTGGGTCTTGGCCAATCCCTTATGGTGCTTATTTTCTCGGGATCTGGTGCTACTTCCTCCGAACTCACGATGTGTCCCAGGTACTGTACCTTTGGCTTGAGAAAGTGACATTTGGATGGCTTGACTTTCATGCCATACCTGGATAAGGCTTCGAACACTTCTGCCAGGTCTATTAAGTGTTGTTCGTAAGTCTTTGAGTAGACGATCACATCATCTAGGTACAGGAGGACGGTCTCGAAGTTCTTGTGTCCGAGGCAGCATTCCATCAGCCGCTGGAAGGTACCGGATGCGTTGCAGAGTCCAAACGGCATGCGATTAAATTCACATAGACCCATTGGTGTGGTGAATGCCGTCTTTTCCTTATCTCTCTCAGCCACAGGGACTTGCCAATACCCGCTTGTTAAGTCTAAGGTGGAAAAATAATTAGCAGATTTCAAAGCAGTTAAGGACTCTTCTATCCTAGGCAAGGGGTAGGCGTCTTTATGGGTGATGTTATTAATCTTCCGGTAGTCTACGCACATTCTCATGGTTCCGTCCTTTTTTTTTGACAATCACTAGAGGGGCCGCCCAGGGGCTACAGCTGTCTCTTATTACCCCAGCCTGTTTCATCTCCCTCAGCATATCTTTTGCACACTGATAGTGAGCGGGCGGTATGGGTCTATATCTTTTTTTTTATTGGGGGATGGTCACCGGTGGGGATTGTGTGTTCTACCCCTTCTATCCGTCCGAAGTCCAATGGGTGTTTACTGAAGACTTGTTCATATTCCGTCACTAGCCTATACACCCCTTGTTTTTGATGGGTAGGTGTTGAATTTATGCCCACGTGTAGCTGTTGGCACCAATCCTCCAATTCTCCGTCTGAGCCGTTGCCTTCCACCTGACAGGTTGGTTCTAAGGGCTCAATGGTTGTGATGGCATTGTTGTCAACAGTATATAGCTTTGCCACTGTAGCATACCTTGGCAAAGTGACCTCTTCCTCTCCACAGTTCAAAAGTCGTACCGGCATTCGTCCCCGGTGTACCTCGACTACCCCTCGTGATGTGAGTATAGTGGGCCTGCTGTCGGTGTACACTGGTTCTATTAAGGCTTGATAATCTCGTCCCTTAGTACCAATGGCTGCTCTACACCATACCAGCATTTCTGTTTTTGGTGGGATTACAATAGATGTCGGATCACTTACCCTCACACTGCCGATTTCTCCACCTGCAACTTCTACCTGTTGCCTTAACATCAATACTTTTATTTCCCTCCGGAGAACTCTCTGCTGGCAGGATTGGGCAGTTTCAGCAATTTGCTGTAAGACAGAAATAACTTCGGAAAAGCAGTTCTCTAACACATTCATTCCTATCAATACAGTGGGTTCACAGTTCCGCCGGTCAACATCAACAACAATTATACCCTGTTTCTTCAATTCTACTTTACCAATCTTTATGGTCATCTCCCTGAATCCTAGTTTCGGTACCAACTTACCATTACTGGCCCATATATCTAGTTCAACATCAGAGGGCCCTTTATCAATATCTGCATCAGCCCAGTACCTCTTATAAAGGATATACGGTATAGATGAAATCTGGGAACCTGTGTCCAGCAAAGCGTTGAGGGGAATTCCGTCCAGCACGATAGGGATAATGGGTCGTCCTCCGATGTACCTGTCGTGCCAGGGTGTTGGGCCTTGAAAGTTCATTCCTGCGAAGCGGCCCGCATTCCCAGGGGATTCCCGTTTAAATCACAATCTCGTGCAAAGTGGCCTGGCTGCTGGCAACGGCGGCAAATGGGCTGTCCATCCGGTTGGTAGCGGTCGCGGGGTCGTCCTCTCCATGTCGGGTATCTCCGGGGTCTCATCCATGCAACATCCTCTCTACAGTTTGCCAACTCCATCTTGTGTCCTCTCATCTCCTGCATGGTTTTAGCCATTGAAGCAACAACATCAGCTAAAGAGTCAAGCTTTTGTTGAAGAGCCACATTAGTACTGGGCCCCAGGGGCTTAGCAATGGCCCCAGACATAGCTGATGTCACTGGCACTCCCTGTTGTTGAGGTGCCTCTGCCATGGGTTGCGCAGGATCCTGATCCCGAGGTGCCTCTGCCAGCTGGAGACGTATAGCGCTCTCCTTTAATTGGGCAAATGTCAATTCAGGGTTCTTAAAAACAAGCATGCTCACATGCCCCCGGTGAGAAGGGGTGTAGAGTCCCTCAATAAATTGATCTCTTAGCAGTTTATCCGCTCCGGTGTTAAAAATGGGTTCAGCCAGTGTAAGTGATTTAAGGGCTTCCTGCAGGTTTAAGGCAAAGTCTCTCACGCCCTCATTAGCTTTTTGTTTGCAATTAAAGAATCGTATTTTAGCTTTGCTGCTGGCCGTGGTTTCAAATGTAGCTTTTAATCCAGCAAATATGCGTTCAACAGTGCCTTTTAGATCAGCTGCCCATGCTGTGACTTCTCGCTTAGCATGGCCACTTAACTGCATCATCAGGAGACTAACACGCTGAACTTCACCCACGGGGAACATGTCAAAATGGGCCAGCATCTTTTCTCTGAAATTGTCAAGGGTATTAGGCTCACCTTCATACATTGGAAGCCACGGGCCACCCGGGGTATATGGCATCAGCACCGGCATGATGGGCGCCACTCCTTGCACCGCTGCGCTGCTGGAATCTCTATCGACACTCTGTCTTTCAGCTGCATTAGCGTCGCCGGGTGCTGTGACGTCTCAGTGCTGCGACATACTGTGCCCCCTTAGTTAATCCGGACCCTTCCGGTCCTCCGCTTCCGTCGGGATAGTGTAGATTCGTTCTGCTGTGCAGCAGGATTGGTTTTCCCCTTGCTCTGACGTCAGAGCGCTCAGCTTGGTGCCGCCCACAATGACACGCCCCCTGCTGCTCCCGCCCGCCGCGCGCTCTGTAATGGCGGATTCTGAAGTTTTTCAGTCAGACTGGGGCTCAGGTAATGGCGTAGGTCAATTAACAGTCTCGTGCCTAACGGTTATGAGGTGATGGCGGCCATCTTTACTCCATTATAACCAATGGGGAAAAGTCACTTTCAATAGTTTTTAATGGGAAATGGAATTTTCTTTAATAAACTCAATTTTCAAGATTTTTCATCCAAGTTTTCACAGTTTTGGGCTCCAATCACGGCACACAATACCCGGTATACGGGCTGGCTGGATCCTGTTCGTGACGCCAATTGTGACGCCCAGGAGACCCGGGTACTCAGCACCGGACCAATGGGGTCTGTCTCTTGAGGGGGATGTCACGGGTGGCTTGACCCGGTGCTGTGGCCTCAGGCAATGCACAGTGTAAGGGTATCGTGAGGGAACAGGCACTTACTCGATCAGAAGCATGTTCTCCCAGCGGTGATGATCCCGATCCTGGATAGATGGCTATTGTCCAAATGAAAGACTGAGGCACTGAAACATTTAACCAGTTTACTTCAACATAAAGGGATTTACAACCAGTCCTGACACCGGAGTCTGTATGGGAACTCTGAGTTACTTTGACCCTGCCGGGGTCTTCGCCTCTTATTGTACGCAGTTTCTGTGTGGCCCTGCTGCTGTATGTGAACTGGCTGCCGGCCCAATCTGTCCCCTCCGGGCCCTGGTTCGACGGGCAACCCGAGTCCTTTTATCGGCTTACCCCCTCCGGGAGTACCGCTGAACTCTGTGTCTGTTGCTGCGTCCGGCCCTAGTGAAGCTGATATCACCTCACGTTTTTCTGGTTGCTGTATTATATATAATGAATACAGCCGCGTATCCGGTATCCGTCTTTGCGCCTGTTCTGGGTAGTGATTAATGCTACCCGGTTCTCACAATGTCCTTTTTCTCTGTCCCTCTTCTCCTCAGGTCGGTGATTTGGGCCTGGAAACCGTCATAGGGCTGTTAGAAATTCAGCTGTATGACCTCTCACTTTCAACTCCTTAGCCCAACTGCCAGTTCTTTACTCAGACCAGAATGGATCAAGGGGAGTCTCTGGAGCTTCCCCTTCTGGCCGGAGGTGGTAGTGCAGTCTTGCTATTTTAGTATTTGTATTTAGTGTCAGTAACTATTTTTGTTGCAAATACCCCTAGGGGTGCCACACAAGTTTTTAGGAATAGGTAAAGTTAGAATGGAACAGTTACCCAGAAGTAACAGATGCTCTCTATGTTCTGTCAAGTGCCACATCAGTTGAAGAGGTACAAGCTGTGCTGACATCCATTGAAAGATAAGTCATTTTACAGCATGACCAATGTAGTCACGAGACAGGCATGAACAAAACCTGGCTACAAATGGCTTTATGACTACCGAGGTTTGAACTGTTTGGCTAGACATGAGACAGGAGTTCAGAAATTTGACAACCAAAGTGGATTACTCTAGCACCTGCTGGTTCAGAATCCAGAGAACTGATTTGATGCAAGTGCAAAAGGTCTTGTTCTACCTCATGTAAAGGTTTTACATCTGATTTCTCATGCAGTGCCCTTTGTATATGTGGTGGCTGTAAATCAGATTCTGAATGAGTTTTTTTTAATATTGTAAACAATAGTTCTTTTAAATATGTTTTATTTGTACAATTAAAGTTTAACTTCTAGTTCAGAGTTACTTCATGACAAATTTTTTTAGTATTTTGAAAATTGCAAAAAAAACATTGAATTTTGTAAAAAATAGCTCATAATTAGTGTTGAGCGATACCGTCCGATACTTGAAAGTATCGGATTCGGATAGTATCGGCCGATACCCGAAAAATATCGGATATCGCCGATACCGATATCCGATACCAATACAAGTCAATGGGACATCAAGTATCGGAAGGTATTCTCATGGTTCCCAGGGTCTGAAGGAGAGGGAACTCTCTTTCAGGCCCTGGGATCCATAGGGATGTGTAAAATAAAGAATTAAAATAAAAAATATTGATATGCTCACCTCTCCGGCGGCCCCTGGACATCACGCTGGTAACCGGCCGGCTTCTTTGTTTAAAATGAGCGCCTTTAGGACCTGCGAATGATGTCGTGGCTTCTGATTGGCCGCGTGCCGCCCATGTGACCGGCACGCGACCAATCAGAAGCCGCGACGTCATTCGCAGGTCCTTAATTCCTAGAATTAGGAGTTTTGTGAATGAGAATGATGTCGCGGCTTCTGATTGGTCGCGTGCCGGTCACATGGGCGGCACGCGACCAATCAGAAGCCGCGACGTCATTCGCAGGGCCTAAAGGCGCTCATTTTAAACAAAGAAGCCGGCCGGTTACCAGCGTGATGTCCAGGGGCCGCCGCAGAGGTGAGCATATCAATATTTTTTATTTGAATTCTTTATTTTACACATCCCTATTGATCCGATACCGATACCCGATACCACAAAAGTATCGGATCTCGGTATCGGAATTCCGATACCGCAAGTATCGGCCGATACCCGATACTTGCGGTATCGGAATGCTCAACACTACTCATAATATAACATTTTCAGTTTACATAAACCTTTAAAATGAAAAAATTGAAATTGGAGTATCCTTTCAAAAGTTACTGGCTAAAAACCATATTTGGTGGCCATTTTTAAAGATGGACATTCAGAATAACTCACAATTAAAAGCTTAAAATGATCAGTCACCTTCATAAAACATATCTGCCAAGTTTCAGACTTTTGCCCCTAAAATGCACAATTGAGCTGAAATTTATAATAGAGCCTCTGGACTATATTAGCTAACCTTGGTTTATAAATTCTGTTCTAAAACACCTGAAGAGATGAACTGGAATATAAGTTGGTGTGTAAGTAGCATATAGGCGGTTGTTCACACTGGCTACTAATCAGATAAAATGAAAGGTAAAAACATAAAGAGGAAATACCCTGCAGTAAATAAACAAAAAGCAATAGTGCATGAAAATAATATAGAGTGATTAGTTAACATATTTTGATAAAAAAAATATAAAAGCCATCCCACCTTGTCACTATGACCCTATTCAGGATTGTCCTAAGCTCTAATATTAAAACCTTACCATTTGTCAAGTGATATACATGTGGATCAGGGCTGAGAAGAACTAAGCCCGGATAAAAGACACCAAGGCAATGGGAACTAGATGAATGTATTGTCCAGACCAAAGAAAATGGAGGCCTTTCCTTAATTTGCACAGAATGCAAAAACACTGAAACGAAAACATCTGAAGAGATGAACTGGAATATAAGTTGTTGTTCATGCAGCATGTAGGCGCATGTTCACACTAGCCAATAGAAACAAAGAAAACCCAAGATAAAAACAAAAACAGCAATTAATCTGCAGTAAATAAAGAAACAGCAATAGTGCATGAAAATATAGGGTGCTTAGCTAACATAATTTTGATCAAAATATGTAAAAGCCATCCTACCACGTCACGATGACCCTCTTTGGGATGATCCTAATCTCTAATATTAAAACTTTAACATTTGTCTAGTGACATGCATGTGGATAGGGGCTGAGAAGGACTGAGCCCAGTAACACTTGTATTTATAGAAGCAAAAGTTTTATGAGTGAATTATCAAATAATTTAAAGTAAACCTTAACTTGTGGAATTGTTTCTAACGCTTCAAGTATGATATTTTCATTCTGTATTATATTTGTAGCTTTATATATTTATGTATAATCCATATATCATTTTACTTTCATTATGTATCAGTAGTTTATAAATATAAAGTACAGAAGTACAGATGATCTCTTCTAAGTATCCTCTGCATGACTCTCAATATTATCTAATCCCGGGTACAAAGTCTGTTCTGTACAGTTTTATTTCTTAGTAACTAAGCAAATATCTGTATAAAACTTTTGCATTTGTAAATCAACTTATATGACAGCAATATGACCTTAAATTAAAATGCCATTTAAACTTCACTTGGAAATTCATCACAGCAAGACACACTTTTAGTTATTTAATTTGACTTGTGTTTTGGTAGCCTGTGGTTTTACATTTTCCAAGGCTTCTGTGAAACATATAAGGCATCTCTGCTTTCAATTCTTAAGTTAATAATTACAGTCACAGATTGATGATTGAGAAGCAACTTTGATAATAAATTGAAAGTAATCTAAACTGTACTATAGTTAATCGAAAATAAACATTACCCCATAGGCACAGATTGTGCAATACTGTACCATTACTAATGTCTGTTTGAGCATAGTATGGTAGAATATTACTTATTTAGAACCCTATGCAGGACAAAAAGAAATGTTTGAGATTTGGGAAAGCCGAGGAGATGATTTGGAAATACTGTAACTAGGTTTATTGAACCCTGGGAGAATACAGATGTGAAAGCAGCAGTTAAGGAGATTATATACCGTACTCCCTGTGATTGACAAATAAAGGATCCTGCTCAGGCTGTACACAAGTGGATATAAATGATAACAGAACATGGCAATATCGAGTAATACAAAACAAGAAGTAGTTCAGTCAAGTTTAGGAGGAGAGAGCGGATTTCAGAGGAGCAAGGAGCAAGAACAATAGATCATACTCTGTAGCTCCAAAGTAGAATTCACGGCAGGGAGGATAAAACATTACTTGATTGAATAGCCAGCATGTCTTCCAACTGCAAGTAAATATTTCACAAACATATAGGAATACAGTAGAACATGCCCCAGAAAAGCGGTAATGGTAATGGTAAGAAAACTGTTACTACGCCAAAGCACCACAACATACCAAATATATGTAAATATTATATATATTTGTGCATATAGCTCACACTACTTAATATCATTGTATGCATCAAAATATAAGCTGATCCTCCCTTCACTTGAATTTTTTATTTGGTGCAAAAATAGTTTGTGTTAGGAGTCGAGTTCCCGCCGCTGCACAGGGGGAATCTCGAGCCATGTCTGCTGCGGTCTCCCATTCTGCATCGGCCGCAGTGGAGCCTGCTCAGCGGAGATGTCAGTCTCAGTGTCTCATTGTATCTGATACTGTGCAAAGGGTTACTGCTGTCTCTCCAGGCTCTGCTATTGTACCCTGCACTGGTCTGCGGCGAGCAGGCTTTTCTGGGACTAAGTCCTGATTTGCACACACTGAGCATGCCCAGGGTAAGATCTCTCAGTGGAGGTCTAGGGTCACATGCTCAGGTACTTCAGTGACTTCCATTGGTCCTCCAGGAAGGTCCTGTACCTGATCAAGTTCTGTGGCAGCCTTCCATTGGTCCTTCTTGGTAGGTCTTACATGCTGCAGCTATAAAAGGTTCACATGACCGAATGGCCATGGGCTAGTGTCAAATTATGTATGAGCTCAGCGCCAGTGTGGTCGTGTTTGTATGCAGTCAGGGACTCGGCTGAAATAAGCCCCTAGAATGCTGGCACCTCCGGTGAGGAGTTTCATGTGAGTGGATTCAGGGCTAGTGTATAGCCATTAGAATTCCGGCTCCACCGGAGAGGAGCTGCATGTTTGCCTTTGACTGCATGACCACTAACTGCTCTACTAAGTAGCTGTGTTCCTCTGTGAGCTAAACAGGGCACAGCATTCTCTTTGCTAACAGACTCTGTGAAGTAACAGAGTTTATTTATAGTACTATATTGTACCACCATACTTAGCAGCAGGTTCTTTCCTGCACAGTGGATTCCGGGTTGCGAACGTACCTACTACTACTAATAAATATATATATTTGGTGCGTTCCGCCAACCCTAACAGTTTGGACTTTAATATTTTCATTTATATTATGGAAAGAAGATAAGAAAATATATTGCATAAACGGGTTATATTTAAAAGTTTGTTATCAAGTTTGTTACAATTAAAAGGCATGTCCACTAGGGTTGAGCGAAACGGGTCGAACATTTTCAAAAGTCGCCGACTTTTGGCTAAGTCGGGGTTTCATGAAACCCGATCCGACCCCTGTGCGGGGTCGGCCATGCGGTACGCGACTTTCGCGCCAAAGTCGCGTTTCAATGACGCGAAAAGCGCCATTTCTCAGCCAATGAAGGTAAACGCAGAGTGTGGGCAGCGTGATGACATAGGTCCTGGTCCCCACCATCTTAGAGAAGGGCATTGCAGTGATTGGCTTGCTGTCTGCGACGTCACAGGGGCTATAAAGAGGCGTTCCCGCCGACCGCCATCTTACTGCTGCTGATCTGAGCTTAGGGAGAGGTTGCTGCCGCTTTGTCAGAAGCAGGGATAGCGTTAGGCAGGGTCCATTAACCACAAAACCGCTTGTGCTGCAGCGATTTGCACTGTCCAACACCACCCTCGGTGTGCAGGGACAGTGGAAGTTTTTTTTTTTTTTTTTTTCCCCTCAGCGCTGTAGCTCATTGGGCTGCCCTAGAAGGCTCCCTGATAGCTGCATTGCTGTGTGTACGCCGCTGTGCAAACCAACTGCTTTTTTCAAAGCACAAATCCTCTTGTTCCTTCCTTTCTGCACAGCTATCTTTTTTGTTTGTCCACACTTTTTATTTCATTTGTGCATCAGTCCACTCCTTATTGCTGCCTGCCATACCTGGCTGAGATTACTGCAGGCAGGGAGATAGTAGCTGCCTGCCATACCTGGCTGAGATTACTGCAGGCAGGGAGATAGTAATTGTAGGACATTCCCTGTTTTTTTTTTTTTTTTTTTTTTGGTGGGAGATTAAGATTGGCAATTTGGCATTTCTGCTAGAGTGCCATCCCTGTGTGTGCCATCTCTCTCACATAGTGGGCCATAGAAAGCCTTTTCATTTTTCTGTATTTTTTTTTGTGGGGTGTATAAATTCTCCCTGATAAAAATACAGTGGGAGATTAATATTGGCCTTTGGGCTTGTGTGCCAGTCCTGAGTGTGCCATCTCTCTCACAAATAGTGGGCCATAGAAAGCCTATTTTATTTTTTTTGGGGTTTTATAAATTCTCCCTGAAAAAAAGGGAGATTAATATTGGCCTCTGGGCTTGTGTGCCAGTCCTGAGCGTGCCATCTGTGCCAGCCCTGAGCGTGCCATCTCTCTCACAAATAGTGGGCCATAGAAAGCCTATTTATTTTTTTTTTTGGTTTTATAAATTCTCCCTGAAAAAAAGGGAGATTAATATTGGCCTCTGGGCTTGTGTGCCAGTCCTGAGCGTGCCATCTGTGCCAGCCCTGAGCGTGCCATCTCTCTCACAAATAGTGGGCCATAGAAAGCCTATTTAATTTTTTTTTTTGTTTTATAAATTTTCCCTGAAAAAAGGGAGATTAATATTGGCCTCTGGGCTTGTGTGCCAGTTGTGAGCGTGCCATCTGTGCCAGTCCTGAGCGTGCCATCTCTCTCACAAATAGTGGGCCATAGAAAGCCTATTTAAATTTTTTTTTGGTTTTATAAATTCTCCCAGAAAAAAAGGGAGATTAATATTGGCCTCTGGGCTTCTGTGCCAGTCCTGAGCGTGCCATCTGTGCCAGTCCTGAGCGTCCCATCTCTCTCACAAATAGTGGGCCATAGAAAGCCTATTTTATTTTTTTTGGGGGTTTTATAATTTCTCCCTGAAAAAAAGGGAGATTAATATTGGCCTCTGGGCTTGTGTGCCAGTCCTGAGCGTGCCATCTGTGCCAGCCCTGAGCGTGCCATCTCTCTCACAAATAGTGGGCCATAGAAAGCCTATTTATTTTTTTTTTTTGTTTTATAAATTTTCCCTGAAAAAAGGGAGATTAATATTGGCCTCTGGGCTTGTGTGCCAGTTGTGAGCGTGCCATCTGTGCCAGTCCTGAGCGTGCCATCTCTCTCACAAATAGTGGGCCATAGAAAGCCTATTTAAATATTTTTTTGGTTTTATAAATTCTCCCAGAAAAAAAGGGAGATTAATATTGGCCTCTGGGCTTCTGTGCCAGTCCTGAGCGTGCCATCTGTGCCAGTCCTGAGCGTCCCATCTCTCTCACAAATAGTGGGCCATAGAAAGCCTATTTTATTTTTTTTTTGGGTTTTAGAAATTCTCCCTGGAAAAAAAAAGGGAGATTAATATTGCCCTTTGGGCTTGTGTGCCAGTACTAAGCGTTCCATCTCTCTCTCTCTCTCTCTCAGTCAGTGGGCCATAGAACGCCTATTTTTGGTTTTATTTGTTTTATAAATTCTCCCTGAAAAAATCATTTTATTTTATTTGGTTTCTAAATTCTTCCTGATAAAATCTTTTTTTTTTTATTATTTTTTTTTCTAAAGTCTCCCTGAAAAAAAAAAAAAAAAACAGTGGGAGATTAATATTGGCCTTTCTGCTTGTGTGCCAGTCTTGACTCCTGGGTGTGCCATCTCTCTCTCTCTCTCTCTCTCTCTCTCTCTCCAATTGTGGTCCATAGAAAGCCTATATTTTTTTTCCTTGATTTGGGTTCTAAAATCTACCAGAGAAAATAACTACATCAATCATTGGTAGAAAAATATTGGCCTCTGGGTTTGTGTGCCACTCCTGACTCCTGTGTGCGTCATCTCTCAGTCAGTGGGCCATAGAACGCCTATTTTTGTTTTTATTTGTTTTATAAATTCTCCCTGAAAAAATCATTTTATTTTATTTGGTTTCTAAATTCTTCCTGATAAAATCATATTTTTTTTATTATTTTTTTTTCTAAAGTCTCCCTGAAAAAAAAAAAAAAAAACAGTGGGAGATTAATATTGGCCTTTCTGCTTGTGTGCCAGTCTTGACTCCTGGGTGCGTCATCTCTCAGTCAGTGGGCCATAGAACGCCTATTTTTGGTTTTATTTGTTTTCTAAATTCTCCCTGAAAAAATCATTTTATTTTATTTGGTTTCTAAATTCTTCCTGATAAAATCACATTTTTTTTATTATTTTTTTTTCTAAAGTCTCCCTGAAAAAAAAAAAAAAAACAGTGGGAGATTAATATTGGCCTTTCTGCTTGTGTGCCAGTCTTGACTCCTGGGTGTGCCATCTCTCTCTCTCTCTCTCTCTCTCTCCAATTGTGGTCCATAGAAAGCCTACATTTTTTTTCCTTGATTTGGGTTCCAAAATCTACCAGAGAAAATAACTCCATCAATCATTGGTAGAAAAATATTGGCCTCTGGGCTTGTGTGCCACTCCTGATTCCTGTGTGCGTCATCTCTCACTCAGTGGCCCATAGAAAGCATATAGTTTGTTACATTTGTTTTCTAAATTCTCCCTGCAAAAATCTTTTTTTTTTTTTGGGGGGGGTTTCTAAAGTGTTCCTGAAAAAAATAAAAATAAAAAAAAAATAATAGTGTGACATTAATATTAACATTTGTGCTTCAGTGACAGTCCTGCGTGTGGGGCATCTCTCTAATTTGCAGCCACCAAAAAAAGAGTGTGTAACATTGGGCCTGATTTTCGCTGTGGTCTCACCAACCTGTAAAGGGGTAGCTAAATCATACTGAAGTTATAGCTCACCGTGTAAGTTGTGTGACTGCAACAAATAACGTTAGTTTGGTTACGTTTTTAAAACAATGAGGAAGTCTAGTGGAAGAGGTCGTGGCCGGGGGCGTTCATTGTCAGCTGGTAATGAGGGTAGTGGTAGTGGTGGAGCATCAGGTGGTCGTGGGGGAAAAAATATTGCACCTAAGTCTGGAGCTGTGGAGCCAGGTTCGTCGTCCGGCTACACAAGGCCTCGAACGCTCCCTTTTCTGGGATTAGGAAAACCGCTTTTAAAGCCGGAGCAGCAAGAGCAAGTTTTGGCTTATCTTGCTGACTCAGCCTCTAGCTCTTTTGCCTCATCTCGTGAAACTGGTAAAAGTAAAAGCAGCGTGTCGTTAGTGGATGTTCACGGTCAGGGACAAGTCACTTCCTTGTCCTCTTCAGCAAAAACAACAACAGAGAAGAATGCAGCAGGCGACACAACGGGTTACTCCATGGAGCTCTTTACACATACCGTCCCTGGCTTAGAAAGTGAAGCAGTTAACAGTCCATGCCCATTACAAATTGAATCTGACATGGAGTGCACTGACGCACAGCCACAGCCAGACTACTATGCTGGTCCTTTGACTCAGACCACAACATTGCCCTCGCAGGGTGCTGATCAAGAATCAGACCCTGATGAGACTATGTTGCCCCATCACGAACGCTATACCACCGAACGACACGGTGACACAGACGAAGTTGCGCAGGAGGTACAAGAAGAGTTATTAGATGACCCAGTTCTTGACCCCGATTGGCAGCCATTGGGGGAACAGGGTGCAGGCGGCAGCAGTTCTGAAGCAGAGGAGGAGGAGGGGCCGCAGCAGGCATCAACATCGCCACAGGTTCCATCTGCCGGGCCCGTATCTTGCCCAAAACGCGTGGCAAAGCCAAAACCTGGTGGAGGACAGCGTGGCCATCCGGTTAAAGCTCAGTCTGCAATGCCTGAAAAGGTATCCGATGCTAGAAAGAGTGCAGTCTGGCATTTTTTTAAACAACATCCAATTGATCAGCGCAAAGTCATCTGTCAAAAATGTTCTACTTCCTTAAGCAGAGGTCAGAATCTGAAAAGTCTCAATACTAGTTGCATGCATAGACATTTAACCACCATGCATTTGAAAGCTTGGACTAACTACCAAACGTCCCTTAAGGTTGTTGCACCCTCGGCCAATGAAGCTAGTCATCAACGCAACATCCCTTCCGGCAGTGTAGGACCACCATTTAGCGCACCACCTGCTGTATCTGTGCAGGTATCTTTGCCAGGCCAAAGCAGTCAGGGTCAGGGAATCACCAGTTTCGTAGTAGGAAACACTGCATCTAGGGCACCGGCGGCAACAATACCATCTCCCACCGTCTCTCAGTCTGCCATGTCCACCGGCACCCCCGCTAGTTCCACGATCTCCAGCTCTCCAGTCCAGCTCACCCTACATGAGACTATGGTTAGAAAAAGGAAATACTTAGCCTCGCATCCGCGTACACAGGGTTTGAACGCCCACATAGCTAGACTAATCTCGTTAGAGATGATGCCCTACCGGTTAGTTGAAAGCGAAGCTTTCAAAGACCTGATGGACTACGCTGTACCACGCTACGAGCTACCCAGTCGACACTTTTTTTCCAGAAAAGCCATCCCAGCCCTCCACCAGCATGTTAAAGAGCGCATCGTCCATGCACTCAGGCAATCTGTGAGCACAAAGGTGCACCTGACAACAGATGCATGGACCAGTAGGCATGGCCAGGGACGTTACGTGTCCATCACGGCACACTGGGTAAATGTGGTGGATTCAGGGTCCACAGGGGACAGCAAGTTTGGGACAGTTCTGCCTAGCCCACGGTCTAGTAAACAGTTGTCTGTAGCCGTTCGCACCCCCTCCTCCTCCTCCTCCTCCTCCTCGTCCTCCTGCAGAAGCAAGAGCTCGTCCACAGACCGCAGTCGCACAAACACTCCATCCGCACCTGCCACTGTTGCACACCAGGTCTCCCATTATGGGGCAGCTACTGGCATACGTCAGCAGGCTGTATTGGCTATGAAGTGTTTGGGCGACAATAGACACACCGCGGAAGTTCTGTCCGAGTTCTTGCAGCAAGAAACGCAGTCGTGGCTGGGCACTGTAGATCTTGAGGCAGGCAAGGTAGTGAGTGATAACGGAAGGAATTTCATGGCTGCCATCTCCCTTTCCCAACTGAAACACATTCCTTGCCTGGCTCACACCTTAAACCTGGTGGTGCAGTGCTTCCTGAAAAGTTATCCGGGGTTATCCGACCTGCTCCTCAAAGTGCGTGGACTTTGCGCACATATCCGCCGTTCGCCTGTACACTCCAGCCGTATGCAGACCTATCAGCGTTCTTTGAACCTTCCCCAGCATCGCCTAATCATAGACGTTGCAACAAGGTGGAACTCAACACTGCACATGCTTCAGAGACTGTGCGAACAGAGGCGGGCTGTTATGTTTTTGTGGGAGGATACACATACACGGGCAGGCAGTAGGATGGCAGACATGGAGTTGTCAGGTGTGCAGTGGTCGAAGATTCAAGACATGTGTCAAGTCCTTCAGTGTTTTGAGGAATGCACACGGCTGGTTAGTGCAGACAACGCCATAATAAGCATGAGCATCCCCCTAATGCGTCTGCTGATGCAAAGTTTGACGCACATAAAGGATCAGGCGTCTGCACCAGAGGAAGAGGAAAGCCTTGATGACAGTCAGCGATTGTCTGGTCAGGGCAGTGTACATGACGAGGTACCGGGCGAAGAGGAGGTGGAGGATGAGGAGGATGATGGGGATGAGTATATTTTTAATGAGGAAGCTTTCCCGGGGGCACGGGAAATTGGTGGCGTGGCAAGGCCGGGTTCTGGTTTTTTGAGGGACACAAGTGACGTAGATTTGCCTGCAACTGCCCCTCAACCAAGCACAACCGCAGATTTGACAACGGGAACTTTGGCCCACATGGCGGATTATGCCTTGCGTATCCTCAAAAGGGACACACGCATTACAAAAATGATGAACGATGACGATTACTGGTTGGCCTGCCTCCTTGATCCTCGCTATAAAGGCAAATTGCAAAATATTATGCCACATGAGAACTTGGAACTAATATTAGCAACAAAACAATCAACTCTTGTTGACCGTTTGCTTCTGGCATTCCCTGCACACAGCGCCCGTGATCGTTCTCACACGAGCTCCAGGGGCCAGCAGACCAGAGGTGTTAGAGGGGCAGAAATCAGAAGTGGCGTTGGCCAGAGGGGTTTTCTGACCAGGTTGTGGAGTGATTTTTCTATGACCGCAGACAGGACAGGTACTGCAGCATCAATTCAAAGTGACAGGAGACAACATTTGTCCAGTATGGTTACAAACTATTTTTCATCCCTTATCGACGTTCTCCCTCAACCGTCATTCCCATTTGATTACTGGGCATCCAAATTAGACACCTGGCCAGAATTGGCAGAATATGCATTGCAGGAGCTTGCTTGCCCGGCAGCTAGTGTCCTATCAGAAAGAGTATTCAGTGCTGCAGGTTCAATACTAACAGAAAAAAGGACTCGTCTGGCTACCCAAAATGTAGATGATCTAACCTTCATTAAAATGAACCACAACTGGATTTCAAAATCTTTTGCCCCACCCTGCCCGGCTGACACCTAGCTTTCCTATGAAAAGGTCTTGCCTGTGGACTATTCTGAATGACTTTTCCAATCTCGTAATTTTCTTCACCTGATTGTCCAGCATACGACATGTTTCCACCTCACGAAATGGCCAAACTCCCCACACGGGGCCGTGCTATCGCCACTTTGCGCTTGGACCCTTGAGAGTGCTGTTTGTCTGAAGAGGTGGGTGTGGCCGCTTTTGGTCGACGGCACTGCCACTGGGTCCCTCATAGTACAATAAAGTGTCTCTGGCGGTGGTGGTGCGCACCCAACGTCAGACACACCGTTGTAATATGAGGGGCCCTGTGCCTGTAACGCCGGCCACAAGACAGTTCCCCCCCCAGCTCAAACAGTGCTCTACCACTAGCAAAATTATCTCTCACAGCTTCACCAATGTGTAGTCTAGGCGCTGACATCCTTCAATGCCTGGCACTGACAATACCATTGTTTTGACATTTTTGTTATGTTAGGCCTTCGAAGCCTGTCTGCGGTCCCTTCTTTCTACAACTACTACACTGACCAGGCCACTGCTGGCCGTGTTACCCTGGAACCAATTTAAAAGTGCCTACAGTCAGCCCAATTTTGTTATGTTAGGCCTTCGAAGACTGTCTGCCGTCACTCCTTCCACTAGACTTCCACTGACCATACACTGCTGCCCATGTACCCCTGGAACCAATTTAAAGTGCCTACAGCCAGCCCAATTTTGTTATGTTAGGCCTTCGAAGCCTGTCTGCGGTCACTCCTTCCACTAGACTTCCACTGACCAGACCACTGCTGCCCGTGTACCCCTGGAACCAATTTAAAAGTGCCTACAGCCAGCCCAAGTTTGTTATGTTAGGCCTTGGAAGCCTGTCTGCGGTCACTCCTTCCACTAGACTTCCACTGACCAGACCACTGCTGCCCGTGTACCCCTGGAACCAATTTAAAAGTGCCTACAGCCAGCCCAAGTTTGTTATGTTAGGCCTTGGAAGCCTGTCTGCGGTCACTCCTTCCACTAGACTTCCACTGACCAGACCACTGCTGCCCGTGTACCCCTGGAACCAATTTAAAAGTGCCTACAGCCAGCCCAAGTTTGTTATGTTAGGCCTTCGAAGCCTGTCTGCGGTCCATTCTTTCAACTACTACTACACTGACCAGGTCACTGCTGCCCGTGTACCCCTGGAACCAATTTAAAAGTGCCTACAGCCAGCCCAAGTTTGTTATGTTAGGCCTTGGAAGCCTGTCTGCGGTCACTCCTTCCACTAGACTTCCACTGACCAGACCACTGCTGCCCGTGTACCCCTGGAACCAATTTAAAAGTGCCTACAGCCAGCCCAAGTTTGTTATGTTAGGCCTTGGAAGCCTGTCTGCGGTCACTCCTTCCACTAGGCCTCCACTGACCACACCACTGCTGTCCGTGTACCCCTGGAACCAATTTAAAAGTGCCTACAGCCAGCCCAAGTTTGTTATGTTAGGCCTTCGAAGCCTGTCTGCGGTCCATTCTTTCAACTACTACTACACTGACCAGGTCACTGCTGCCCGTGTACCACTGGAACCAATTTAAAAGTGCCTACAGCCAGCCCAAGTTTGTTATGTTAGGCCTTGGAAGCCTGTCTGCGGTCACTCCTTCCACTAGACTTCCACTGACCAGACCACTGCTGCCCGTGTACCCCTGGAACCAATTTAAAAGTGCCTACAGCCAGCCCAAGTTTGTTATGTTAGGCCTTGGAAGCCTGTCTGCGGTCACTCCTTCCACTAGGCCTCCACTGACCACACCACTGCTGTCCGTGTACCCCTGGAACCAATTTAACCCCTTAATGACCGCCAATACGCCTTTTAACTGACCTGAGATATAAGAGAATAGCCTCCCCATACAGGTAACAATCCAGAAGCTGTCGGCTGTCCACTATAGCTGACAACTTGCTGCATCAGCCATGATCAGTGTTTGCACCATCCAACTCTGTTTAACCCCTTAGATGCTGCTGCCAATAGTGACTACATCATTATAAATGGTTAACAGAGTGTGGTGGCTTCCTATTTAACCAAATTGGTGCCCTCAGATCTTGATTTTGTGGTCCTGATGTTTGCCATGGCAATTCACGACCAAATAGCGGCCTTAGAGTCTGACGGCTATAGTAATCTGTTCAGAAGTTAGAGACATTTAGGTGGTAGAAATGCACATTTTCATTCCTATCATGCCACTTTGCATTAATTCCTGTAAAGCACTTAAAGAGTTAATAAACTACATGACTGCAGTTTTCAATATGTCAGGGGGTGCTGTTTTTAAAATGGTATCATGTTTGGGGGTTTCCCAATATATGAAACCTCTAAAGTCACTTCAAACATGGATAAGTCCCTAAAAAAATAAATTTTGTAAATTTCCTTGAAAAAAATGAAAAATTGCTGCTACATTTTTAATCCTCCTAAAATGCAACAAAATAAAATAACATTTTACAAATGGTGCTGATGTAAAGCAGACATGTGGGAAATGTTATTTATTAATGGTTTGCTGTGGTATGACTATCTGGATTAAAGGGATAATCATTCAAAGTTTGAAAATTGCTAATTTTTTTACATTTTTCTCAAATTTTTGATATTTTTTAAAAATAAACACAAAATATATTGACCTAAATTTACCATTATCATAAAGTATAATGTGTCACGAAAAAACAATCTCAAAATCACTGGGATTTGTTGAAGCGTTGCAGAGTTATTACCACATAAAGTGACACTGGTCAGATTTCAAAAATTTGGCTCCGTCACTAAGGGGTTAAAATTGCCTACAGCCATGTGTTATTATTTTAGGCCTTCGATGCCTGTCTGCGGTCACTCCTTCCACTAGGCCTCCACTGACCACACCACTGCTGTCCGTGTACCCCTGGAACCAATTTAAAATTGCCTACAGCCAGCCCAATTTTTTTATTTTAGGCCTTCGATGCCTGTCTGCGGTCCATTCTTTCAACTACTACTACACTGACCAGGTCACTGCTGCCCGTGTACCCCTGGAACCAATTTAAAATTGCCTACAGCCATGTGTTATTATTTTAGGCCTTCGATGCCTGTCTGCGGTCACTCCTTCCACTAGGCCTCCACTGACCACACCACTGCTGCCCGTGTACCCCTGGAACCAATTTAAAATTGCCTACAGCCAGCCCAATTTTTTTATTTTAGGCCTTCGATGCCTGTCTGCGGTCCATTCTTTCAACTACTACTACACTGACCAGGTCACTGCTGCCCGTGTACCCCTGGAACCAATTTAAAATTGCCTACAGCCAGCCCAATTTTTTTATTTTAGGCCTTCGATGCCTGTCTGCGGTCCATTCTTTCAACTACTACTACACTGACCAGGTCACTGCTGCCCGTCTACCCCTGGAACCAATTTAAAATTGCCTACAGCCATGTGTTATTATTTTAGGCCTTCGATGCCTGTCTGCGGTCACTCCTTCCACTAGGCCTCCACTGACCACACCACTGCTGTCCGTGTACCCCTGGAACCAATTTAAAATTGCCTACAGCCATGTGTTATTATTTTAGGCCTTCGATGCCTGTCTGCGGTCACTCCTTCCACTAGGCCTCCACTGACCACACCACTGCTGTCCGTGTACCCCTGGAACCAATTTAAAATTGCCTACAGCCAGGCCAATTTTTTTATTTTAGGCCTTCGATGCCTGTCTGCGGTCCATTCTTTCAACTACTACTACACTGACCAGGTCACTGCTGCCCGTGTACCCCTGGAACCAATTTAAAATTGCCTACAGCCAGCCCAATTTTTTTATTTTAGGCCTTCGATGCCTGTCTGCGGTCCATTCTTTCAACTACTACTACACTGACCAGGTCACTGCTGCCCGTGTACCCCTGGAACCAATTTAAAATTGCCTACAGCCATGTGTTATTATTTTAGGCCTTCGATGCCTGTCTGCGGTCACTCCTTCCACTAGGCCTCCACTGACCACACCACTGCTGCCCGTGTACCCCTGGAACCAATTTAAAATTGCCTACAGCCAGCCCAATTTTTTTATTTTAGGCCTTCGATGCCTGTCTGCGGTCCATTCTTTCAACTACAACTACACTGACCAGGTCACTGCTGCCCGTGTACCCCTGGAACCAATTTAAAAGTGCCTACAGCCAGCCCAAGTTTGTTATGTTAGGCCTTGGAAGCCTGTCTGCGGTCACTCCTTCCACTAGACTTCCACTGACCAGACCACTGCTGCCCGTGTACCCCTGGAACCAATTTAAAATTGCCTACAGCCAGCCCAATTTTTTTATTTTAGGCCTTCGATGCCTGTCTGCGGTCCATTCTTTCAACTACTACTACACTGACCAGGTCACTGCTGCCCGTGTACCCCTGGAACCAATTTAAAATTGCCTACAGCCAGCCCAATTTTTTTATTTTAGGCCTTCGATGCCTGTCTGCGGTCCATTCTTTCAACTACTACTACACTGACCAGGTCACTGCTGCCCGTCTACCCCTGGAACCAATTTAAAATTGCCTACAGCCATGTGTTATTATTTTAGGCCTTCGATGCCTGTCTGCGGTCACTCCTTCCACTAGGCCTCCACTGACCACACCACTGCTGTCCGTGTACCCCTGGAACCAATTTAAAATTGCCTACAGCCATGTGTTATTATTTTAGGCCTTCGATGCCTGTCTGCGGTCACTCCTTCCACTAGGCCTCCACTGACCACACCACTGCTGTCCGTGTACCCCTGGAACCAATTTAAAATTGCCTACAGCCAGCCCAATTTTTTTATTTTAGGCCTTCGATGCCTGTCTGCGGTCCATTCTTTCAACTACTACTACACTGACCAGGTCACTGCTGCCCGTGTACCCCTGGAACCAATTTAAAATTGCCTACAGCCATGTGTTATTATTTTAGGCCTTCGATGCCTGTCTGCGGTCACTCCTTCCACTAGGCCTCCACTGACCACACCACTGCTGTCCGTGTACCCCTGGAACCAATTTAAAATTGCCTACAGCCATGTGTTTTTATTTTAGGCCTTCGATGCCTGTCTGCGGTCCATTCTTTCAACTACTACTACACTGACCAGGGCACTGCTGGCCGTGTACCCCTGGAACCAACATCAGAAAATATAAAAATAAGTATTTTGCTTATAAAAAAGAAAATACTGGTGAGATATCAAATGCAGACATTTTAACATTAAAAACAAACACACAACTAAAATCTGGTACAGTACTAAAAATGGCCACCAGCTACAATTACTTTCTCCTGCAAGTAGTTAACTGAAAGTTTTTTTAAATTGAAAACACACATATGGCATCCACCGAGTGTTGTCCTGTCGCGTCTTCTTTATATTATTGCCGAGAAGATGCAAAATAATGAAAATAATAAAATCATTAATTACCAAAATAATAGAGAAAGTCAACACCACATTGCAAATAAACATTCATTCCAAATAAAGAAGCAGGGCGCGTCCGAGGGTGAGTATATACCTAATAAGAATCTAATCACCCTCGGACGCGCAATGCTTATTTCCAACAGCCTTCCTTCCTAAGAATCATCCCTTCCGTGGTGTAGAGAGACGTTGTGTTACACTCCAAGGTGTTCCCCAGGTTGCCTTTCCTGAGCTTCGATCTACCGGCTCTCGCTTAGTAGTTGTTGGAAACTACGCTGCATTAGGCCTTCAAATTGGGTATGGGGTGTAGAGAGATGGTGTGTTCCACTCCAAGGTGTTCCCCAGGTTGCCTTTCCTGAGCTTCGATCTTCCGGCTCTCGTTTAGTAGTTCTTGGAAACTACACTGCATTAGGCCTTCAAATTGGGTATGGGGTGTAGAGAGAGGGTGTGTTACACTCCAAGGTGTTCCCCAGGTTGCCTTTCCTGAGCTTCGATATTCCGGCTCTCGTTTAGTAGTTGTCGGAAACTACGCTGCATTAGGCCTACAAATTGGGTATGGGGTGTAGAGAGAGGGTGTGTTACACTACAAGGTGTTCCCCAGGTTGCCTTTCCTGAGCTTCGATCTTCATGCTCTCGTTTAGTAGTTGTCGGAAACTACGCTGCATTAGGCCTACAAATTGGGTATGGGGTGTAGAGAGAGGGTTTGTTACACTCCAATGTGTTCCCCAGGTTGCCTTTCCTGAGCTTCGATCTTCCGGCTCTCGTTTAGTAGTTGTTGGAAACTACGCTGCATTAGGCCTTCAAATTGGGTATGGGGTGTAGCGAGAGGGTGTGTTACACTCCAAGGTGTTCCCCAGGTTGCCTTTCCTGAGCTTCGATCTTCCGGCTCTCGTTTAGTAGTTCTTGGAAACTACACTGCATTAGACCTTCAAATTGGGTATGGGGTGTAGAGAGAGGGTGTGTTACACTCTAAGGTGTTCCCCAGGTTTCCTTGCCATTGCTTCGGTCTTCCGACTCTCGTTTAGTAGTTGTAGAAAAGTACACTGCATTAGGCCATACAAAATGGGTATGGGGTGGAGAGAGATGGTGTGTTACACTCCAAGGTGTTCCCCAGGTTGCCTTTCCTGAGCTTCTATCTTCAGGCTCTCATTAAATTGTGGTTAAATGGAACAACTGCATTTGGCGTACTAGTTGGTTTGGGGCCTACTATCGGTGTCTGCCACTCCTTGCTGTTCTCCTCCACTGAACAAAGCTGTGCCGCCTGTTTACTACGGTTGCCAATTTTGAACTGCATTTCGACTACTTACTGATTTGGCCCTACTCTCTGTGTCAGCCTCTCATTCCAGTTGTCCTCCACTGCAATGCCCCCTGGTTATTCCTGTGTTACCAATTTTGAACTGCATTTAGCCCACTTTCTTCTTTGGGCCTATATCTGTGTTTCCACTTCATCGTGCCCATTGCCCAGCCAGTGATAGATGAGTCTGCTGGTACATTGACCCATAACGCAACATTCCCCGTGCACGCTACACAACAACATTGTGACCCTGCTGAAAGTCAGGTTGCTCTTCCCGCATACCATACCACCTTACACGGGGACAAAGAGGAAGGTGCAGATGAAAGTGCAGGTTCCTTCATCAGGTGGGGGGAGGAATACTAGTTGGCGACGTCACTGGCACAGGGCCTCTCATAGTACGCAAAAGTGTTGCTGCCGATGGGAGGCGCCCCCGCCGTGCAAACACACCGCTGTACTTTGAGGGGCCCTGTGCCAGTGCCAATGCCAACGAGTGGGCCCCCCCTGCTTGCTCAGGTTCACAGCACTTGCAAAGTTGAAATACTTACCTCTCCCTGCTCCACTGCCGTGACGTGGTCCAGATTTCCTGGGCCCACTAATTACTTGAACCAGCCCTACCCCCCACAACTTTAGCCAAATGACCCCCAATTTCAAATGCCTTCCAATTATTATAAGGTAAATTACGCTTGACAAGCTTCATTAAGAAGAATGGATGGTTTTGACATTAAAATGGGCACTCTAGGTGTTTTCCTGGCCCCCACTCACTGCCGACTATGCTGCCCCATTGACTTGCATTGGGTTTCGTGTTTCGGTCGATCCCGACTTTACGTCATAATCGGCCGATTTCACTCGACCCGACTTTGGACATAGTCGGGTTTCGCAAAACCCGGCTCGACTCTAAAAAGGTCAAGGTCGCTCAACTCTAATGTCCACTGCTGTTGGATTTCTGAAGAAAAATATGGTAAAAATGGTTGAGCGGCCAAGTGTGTGTCTCCTGACCTGAAACAAATCGAACACCTATGAGGAATTCTGAAGAGACAAGATAAGCATCACTCTCCATCCACCCTCCAGGCTTTAAAAGAGAAGATGAAAATAGATAGCTGGAAAAAGATAGATGTTGCAATATGTCACCAACTTTTTCATTCCATGCCTAGAAGACTTGGTGATATCCTGAAAAATCAAGGAGGTTTTACAAAATACTAGATGATGTATTTTTATGTGGGGTGTGCTTATTTTTCCATCAGCTAATTTTTGTAAAACTGAATATTTTGGACTGAAAGTTATTTTTTTTAATCTTACTTTCATGTTATGGGTTAAACAAGTGTTCTATGAAATTAATGTTAAGATGTTGCAAATTGTTCTCGCATTTAGAGAGATATTGGTAAAAGCTTACAAATTTATGTTGAATACTGTACCTATTTCAGTAAAAAGAGTACATTTTTCAGGATTGCTGTACTGCATATTTAGAAAAATTTCCTTTCCAATCATCAGCTCTCCTCTCTGGAATATCACCAACTTGAAGTGCTATGCCATTCCATATCTAGATGATTGTTTGCTCATGGCCTCTTTTTCCAAAAATCTTTCAGACTCATCTTGAATCACTTTCCATCTTTTGCAAAAGCTATAGTCTCTTTTCAACCTCATTTATCTCTACTAAGAAACTACTACTAAGAAATTGTCTCTTGGTTTCTTGATGAACTCTTCATATCAAACCTGAAAAACTTATTTCCAATTCTAAGAAAGTAGTGTATCTTATGTAATTATGCAGTTATGTAGTTCCCACTGTCCCATTCAGCCATCAGAGTTATGAGGTTGTTAACCACTTCTATCAGTGCATTCGAGAGGGTTGTTAGCCACTTCTATCAGTGCATTCGAGAGGGTTGTTAACCACTTCTATCAGTGCATTCGAGAGAAGGTTCCCATTTTTTGGATGATCAGCAAGAAATTGTTTCGACCTGAGGCCGGGATCTTGCAAGTTCTTTTAAGCAATTGGAGACTCCTCTCCTTACTCAATGGTGGATTTAGTATACTAACCTTTAAATAAATTGTAATTTTTATCAACTGATGGAAAAAGTTGCTTCAGGGCATCGTTGAGAAGCCCATTGATAGATCAGTTGTTGAGAAGTCCCTGGTCTTTAAATATTCATTAATTTCAGAGAAATGAAGGATCTATGACTTAAAATCTTTCTTGACAATAATCAGGTAAGGAGAAGGTCTGATCAGAATGTGAAGTTTTGTATTTTACTTGTTATAAGAACATGAAACAATTAAGATTTGGGCAGAGAGAAATGCCAAACATTCAAGGGATTCTTGGATTATTTAGCCTGATATGAAGACTGCAGAGAAGAATCTCTCAAATGAATTACTGTCACTCAGAGATTTAGATATCCTCAAATAACCCCGATGCAGACCAAGGAAAAACACAAGCTGGCTTCCTACTCGTAGGCTTACCATGCAAGTAACCTAGACCTTTTCTTCATTCCAAGAAAGCTTACTCTCATCTTTCTGGCAGTTCCAATTCTATGCAACAAATTTCAGGTTCATACCATGCTGGGCAAACTGTCTTAAATTCTAGTCACCCTGTTCTGAGGGGCTTGGTATTCACCATTTACTTTTACATTTATAGAATGGAGAATACTGGAATCTTCTTCAGCACAACGGTCTTCCACTTACTGTTTCATATTCATCTAGTCTAGTGGCTTATCTTTGCTTGCAGAATGCACAATGAATAAGGTGAACTTATCAATTTGGGCAACACGGTGGCTCAGTGGTTACCACTATTGCTATGCAGCACTGAGGTCCTGGGTTCAAATCCCACCAACGACAACATCTGCAAGAAGTTTGCATGGATTTTCACTGGGTTCCACCAGTTTTCTCCCACATTCCATAGACATACTGATAGGGAATTCTGAGGCCCAATGGGGACAGTGATGATAATTTCTGTAAAGTGCTATGGAATTAATGATGCAATATATGTAAGCATAAAAAATAATAAAAAAATAATAGCTTATACCTTGTAGGATTAAAATGACAAGAAATTGGAAAAACCCAATGTGGCTAAATAAAGAAGTAAGAAGGGCAATTAACAGTAAAAAGAAAGCATTTAAACTACTAAAGCAGGATGGCACCGCTAAAGCTCATTAAAATTATAGGGAGCAAAAAAAAACTTATTTAAAAAACTAATTAAAGCTGCCAAAAAGGAAACAGAGAAGCACTTTGTTAAAGAGAGTAAAACTAATCCCAAACTGTTCTTCAACTATTCCAATAGTAAAAGAATCATAAGTGAAAGTGTAGGCCCCTTAAAAAATTGTGAAGAAAAAATTATTGTAGATGACGAGGAAAAAGCTAATATATTAAACACCTTCTTCTCCACAGTATTCACGGTGGAAAATGAAATGCTAGGTAAAATGCCGAGAGACAAAGAAAACTTTATATTAAGGGTCACCAAACTAACCCAAGAAGAGGTGTGAAACCGGCTAAATAAGATTAAAATAGATAAATCTCCACACAAGAGGTTGGTACACTAAATGAGATTGCTGGGTCTGGGGGAAAATGTTTATAAATTGGTAAATAACTGGCTTAGTTATAGAAAGCAGAATTGGTTATAAGTGGTATATTCTCTAACTGGGTCGCTGTGACCAGTGGGGTACCGCAGGGGTCGGTGTTGTGACCTATTCTCTTCAACATATTTATTAACGATATGGTAGAAGGTTTACACAGTAAAATATCAATATTTGCAGATGATACAAAACTATGTAAAGCAGTCAATACAAAAAAGATAGTATTCTGCTACAGCTGGATCTGGGTAAGTTGGAAACTTGGGCCAAAAGGTGGCAGATGCGGTTTAACAATGATAAATGTAAGGTTATACACATGGGAAGAAGGAATCAATATCACCATTACACACTGAACAGGAAACCACTGGGTAAATCTGACATGGAGAAGGACTTGGGGATCCTAGTTAATGATAAACTTCCCTGGAGAAGCCAGTGCCAGGCAACAGCTGCCAGGGCAAACAGGATCATGGGGTGCATTAAAAGAGGTCTGGATACACATGATGACAGCATTATACTGCCTCTGTACAAATCCCTGGTGTTACCGCACATGGAGTACTGTGTACAGTTTTGGGCACTGGTGCTCGGGAAGTATATAATTGAACTAGAGAGAGTACAAAGGAGGGCAACAAAATTAATAAAGGGGATGGGGGAACTACAATACCCAGAAAGATAAGCGAAATTAGGATTATTTAGTCTAGAAAAAAGAAGATTAAGAGGCAATCTATTAACCATGTGTAAGTATATAAGGGGACAATACAAATATCTCTCCAAGGATCTGTTTATACCAGGGATTGTGATGGTCACAAGGGGGCATTCTCTGCGTCTGGAGGATAGAAGGTTTTTCCACCAACATAGAAGAGGATTCTTCACTGTTAGGGCGGTGAGAATCTAGAATTCCTTGACTGAAGAGGGGTGATGGCAAACTCAGTTGAGGGGTTCAAGAGAGGCCTGGATGTCTTCCTGGAGCAGAACAATATTGTATCATACAATTATTAGGTTCTGTAGAAGGACGTAGATCTGGGGATTTATTATGATGGAATATAGGCTGTACTGGATGGACAAATGTCTTTATTTGGCCTTGCTAACTATGTTACTATATTAACTTGTATAATGAAAGTTTATAACCTGGACAAACCACATCAGTTTTAGTCCATTTGAAGCTCATCCTAACAGATCTACTTCCATATCAATGGGCAGAAAAAGCTTAAAGGGACACTGTCACCTGAATTTGGAGGGAACAATCTTCAGCCATGGAGGCGGGGTTTTCGGGTGTTTGATACACCCTTTCCTTACCCGCTGGCTGCATGCTGGCTGCAATATTGGATTGAAGTTCATTCTCTGTCCTCCGTAGTACATGCCTGCACAAGGCAATCTTGCCTTGTGCAGGCATGTACTACGGAGGACAGAAAATGAACTTCAATCCAATATTGCAGCCAGCATGCAGCCAGCGGGTAAGGAAAGGGTGTATCAAACACCCGAAAACCCCGCCTCCATGGCTGAAGATTGTTCCCTCCAAATTCAGGTGACAGTGTCCCTTTAAGATCCACATCATAGTATGTGAAATTCTACATTCTGGTCTTCCTCCTATGTGTTTATATAACATAACAGTTTCAACTTTGCAGCTTCCAATATATAATCTATTTGCATAGGCGGCACAAATTACAGTCCTTGAATAATTTCACACCCTTATTTTTGGAGTTAACCAGATTGCTTCTATGCTGACAGAGAATGAAAAGGAAAGTAAAAATAAGTTACTGTAATTTTTCTTTCCTGAGGTCCAAAGGCAGCTCATATATCTTACTCAATATATTACTTTAAATGTGAGAGGTTAGAAGATGGTGCTTTCCATACTATCTGCACTGGCATAATTTGTCAACTATATTTAGTTTGGTTGTTACACACATGGTCAAAATTGTTGGTAGTACCCCTGTTTAATGACAGAAAAACCCACAATGGTCACATAAAGTTGAATCTGACAAAAGTAATAAATTAAAAAAACTATGAAAATAAACAAATGAAAGCTAGACATTGCTTTTCAACCATGCTTCCACAGAATAAAAAAAATAAATAATACTCATCAAATAGGCCTGGACAGAAATGATGGTACCCCTGAAAATAATGTGACAAAGAGACATGTTAAAACAAGATGTGCTCACTCACTAGCATCACAGGTGTCTACAATCTTGGAATCAGTGAAGGGGCCTGTATATAGGGCTACAGATACTCACTGTGCTGTTTGGTGACATGGTGTGTATCACACTCAACATGGACTAGAGGAAGCGATGGAAAGAGTTGTCTCAGGAGATTAAAAAAAAATTATAGACAAACATTTTAAACATAAAAGTTATAAGACCATCTCCAGGCAGCTTGATGTTCCTGTAAATACAATTGCATATACTATTCAGAAATTTAAGATCCATGAGACCTTAGCCAACCTCCCTGGACGTGGCTGCAGGAGGAAAATTGATCACAAATCAAAGAGATGGATAATCCGAATGGTAACAAAAGAGCCCAGAAAACCTTCTAAACAGATTAAAGGTGTTATATGAGCCAAAAGCCAAAGTAGACATCATGGGAGACGACCAAGGAGGACACCATTGTTGAAAAAAAAAAACATTAAAAATGCCAGACTGGAATTTGCCAAACTTCATGTTGACAAGCCACAAAGCTTCTGAGACAATGTCCTATGGACAGGTGACACAAAAATTGAACTTTTTTGCAAGGCACATCAGCTCTATGTTGACACATGGAAAATGAAGCATATCAAGAAAAGAAGACTGTCCCTACTGTGAAACATGGAGGAGGCTCTGTTATGTTCTGGGGCTACTTTGCTGCATCTGGCCCAGGGCATCTAGAATCTGTGCTGGGTACTATGAAATCTCAAGACTATCAAGGGATTCTAGAGAGAAATGTGCTGCTCAGTGTCAGATCATGGGTCCTGCAACAGGATAATGACCCCAAACACACAGCTAAAAACACCCAAGAATGGCTAAGAGAAAAACATTGGGCTATTCTGAAGTGGCCTTCCGTGAGCCCTGACCTAAATCCTATTGAGCATCTTTGGAAAGAGCTGAAATGTGCCATCTGGAAAAGGCAATTTTCAAACACCAGAAAAATGTAGCAGTTCGCTCTTGATGAGTGGGCCAAAATACCTGTCGAGAGGTGAAGAAGACTCATTGACAGATACAGGAATCATTTGATTGCAGTGATTGCCTCAAAAAGTTGTGCAGTAAAATATTAAGTTAAGAGTACCATCATTTCTGTTCAGGCCTATTTCATGAGTTTTATTTTTTAAAATTCTGTGCAAGCATGGTTGAAAAGCAATATCTGACTTTCATTTGTTCATTTTCATATATTTTTTAATTATTTTTCCTTTTGTCAGATTCGAGTTATTTTTGTGACCATTGTGGGTTTTTCTATCATTAAACTGTTGAGGGAGGATCTAAATTGATCCTCCACGGTTGAGTCAGTGATTTCCAAATTAATCTACATGGCGTTGCCAGCAACTGAAAATGACCAGACGGAGAGGTGTGTCTCTGTATGGGGGATCATGCAGATCTCTTGCCCCCCATTTATTGTGTATCACTTTTTCATAATCATAAAAATTATACTTCAAATAAGCAGCATAACAACATGCTCACAGTTCTTAACCTATAAGAATGCAGGAGAAACTTAACCCATGAAGATACAGAAAAAACAGAAACTACAGATATGGTCGTGTCTTCTTGGCATAGTAAAAGCATACCAACAGATGCCTCAGAGTCCTGTATAATGATACACCCCCGAGTCCATTATCTAATTCAAGAGAACATTCTGGCCTTGTAGCAGAACATAAACAATAGCCTAGTTGAATAACAGACTTGTGAACAACAAGATAAAGTTACTTAATGGCAGCTATAACCTTTTACCTAATTAAGTAACAGAATTTATCTTTAAGCAACAATAAAATGTCAAAAGCACAAAATGGAGAATCTTTCTTAATTTGTTCCTTCACAAAATGAAGGGTAGCAACAATTTTAACCACGTGTGTAAGTAGACGGTCCTAGGAAAGAGGCAAGGATCAAATTATCCCTTCTATGATTCCTTTAGACTCGACAAAAGGGAAACCATAGCTTACAAATGTCCACTATGTGCAGACAGTATATAATATATATACACATAATTTAACCCCTTCACCTTGAAGCCTGTTTTCACCTTCCTGACCAGGCCAATTTTTACAAATCTGACCACTGTCAATTTATGAGGTCATAACTCTAGAACGTTTCAACGAATCCTGGTGATTCTGAGTTTGTTTTCTCGTGATATATTGTACTTGACATTGGTATTGTCGACTACCCCCCTTATTAAGTGCCTTCCCAAGGGATCACCGACCCCTTTTCCTCCCAACCTCCGAATAACGACATGAGTCTCAAGTTGGATATAATTGGCCACAGCGGCCTTTATTATTACAAACAAAACATATAACCATAAACAGCTGGGAAGGGGTCCTTGAAGCTAAAATCTGGTGTCACCCATAGTATGAACAAGTGGACAAGAGACCAACCGTAGATTACTCTCAGCCGTTACCCCACAGGCTCGAGAGCACCAAAATACCCCGAAGGGTTACCATTGTCCACTTCCAACTTAGGAATCTGGCCCACCATTACCACGATTCCCCCAGATCACCAGACCCGCAACCAAAACTTAAACCAACTGGAGAGTCCGTATCCCGACGGACCCCCCAGGCCAATTTAGCACCAACTCCAAGGACCCCTCCCCCCGCCTACAGCCACTATGACCCGAAAGATAAAGACAAACCACCCGTAAACACAACAAAAAAGGGGAGGGCGGGCGGGACTGCTCCAGATTCTGTAGAGCGGGAAGTGAACCGCTCCACCCCCCGCTCCCATCATCCCCTTCTCCACCACTACCCCTCCCCCTGGAACGAACGACACGCCCCCACCACTTGTCGCCTGCTCCAAACCCCCTGTCATGGCGGCTTCCACCTACGCCGCCCGGGGGGGGGAGGGGCGGGCGGCTCGCTCCAGCCTGTCTTGACATTGGTATTGTCGACTACCCCCCTTATTAAGTGCCTTCCCAAGGGATCACCGACCCCTTTTCCTCCCAACCTCCGAATAACGACATGAGTCTCAAGTTGGATATAATTGGCCACAGCGGCCTTTATTATTACAAACAAAACATATAACCATAAACAGCTGGGAAGGGGTCCTTGAAGCTAAAATCTGGTGTCACCCATAGTATGAACAAGTGGACAAGAGACCAACCGTAGATTACTCTCAGCCGTTACCCCACAGGCTCGAGAGCACCAAAATACCCCGAAGGGTTACCATTGTCCACTTCCAACTTAGGAATCTGGCCCACCATTACCACGATTCCCCCAGATCACCAGACCCGCAACCAAAACTTAAACCAACTGGAGAGTCCGTATCCCGACGGACCCCCCAGGCCAATTTAGCACCAACTCCAAGGACCCCTCCCCCCGCCACCATGAGGATACTTGACCCCCTCAAGTAACCGAAACCCCACCAACCTTAACCGCTATGGCCCGCTCAATTCCCGACTGCAACCCCAAAGCCCACAAATCTATGCCTACCGCGTTTAGATGGACCCCGTCTCCCAAAAGAAATTGGTCACCACCGCGCTCCAACTCAAAATGGCGCACGGCCATCCCTCCGTTTCGCACAACAAAACCCGACACGGCCCGGTTCACCTTAATCCGGGCTCTATTTATCTTCTCCACCGACCTGGCGTGCCTCCAAGATGTACGAGGAACAATCTCGGACCACACGATCGACATCTCCCGAAACGAAACCCATAGCCGGAGCATGTCGTGTTTTATGTCCCGTATCAACTCTCGACAAGGACGAATTCCCAGGTCGTTCCCCCCAACGTGCAGAACCAAAATGTCAGGAGGCCTATCCAGACGAATGCCATTGTGTACCTCCTCCAGGACTCTGTTCCAACTTAAACCCCGAAACCCCAACCACCTGATGACGGCCACGTCCCTGGAAAACCCGAGCTGTCTTCCATCCTGCCTGACGTCGGCCCGTCTCGCGCCCCAGTACACATATGAGTGGCCGACGATCCACACCAACAACGAGGATGGACCTGAAAAACATAAACAACTTAGACCAAAAGCCCACACACGCAAAATATCAAATGTTCCCAGATGTTCAAGGCCTCACATAACTCCGATAGCGGCCGGATTCCCACCGCCCAATTCTTTGCACCACCTCCGGAGCCAACCCGTTTCGTGCCGCCTCGGTGGCAGCCCCAATCCTGAAAGAATGGGAGGCGAACCTGGCCGCATCTACCCCGATGGCCTTTAAACACTGCCGAAAAAACCGCTACAAACTGATATTTGGACAGGAAAGACCCATCCTCGTGACACAACAAAGGCCCATCACCCCGCGGATGCAACCTAACAAAAACCTGCCAGCAACGAATAGGACACATAACAGAACCAGGAACTGCGCCCAAAACAACCTTTTTACCCCGCCCCATCTGATCTGTCTTAGACTTCCGAATCCAGAACTGCATTGACCCATCGGAAACAAAAACGTCCACCGCCCACAGGCCCCCTTGACGAACCGTAGTGGGCGACACCAGTTCCCCAATCCTCAACGCTCCGTAAAAGGCCAAGGAAAAAGCTAAGCGAAATAGCGCAACCTCGAAACTGGAAACACATACGTGACTCAAACGTGCCCCCAACCGCTCCAACATTTCAAAGGACACAGGGCGCCTACAATCTCCTCGGCTGCCTGATCTTCTCAGCCCCTTCGCAGCCTGCTTCACCTGAAAGGACTTTGTCACGTCCTGAAAACCCCGAAGCCTGAAACCAAAGGCTAAAGCCGCAATCGTCCTATCCACCTTCGCTGCCGACCATCCCTGATCCGCCCCATGTCTCAACCACAGCAACAATGCTCCCACCTGATCAAAACCCGTACTCCCGACACCACAAGTCGCCAGCCAACTCTCCCAACTGTTCCATACCGCCTGATAAACTGACCACGTACTTGGGGCTAAAGACGCTTGGATTAAAGGCTCTGCAGCCCGGACACCACGTTCCAAAGTTCCGCCGGGCATTCCAGGCCTGTCTCCTCGGCATCCGGCGCCAGCGACCGGAAACGCTCCCACTGGAAACGAGACAAAGAATCGGCAACACAATTATTAACACCAGGCACATGTGAAGCTGTGAAATAAGCATTCAGGTGTAAACAAGACAAAACCAACTGCCGAAGCACTCTGATCACCGGGGGAGACGCCGTCGTCAAACTGTTAATGGCGCACACCACAGCCATATTATCACAGTTAAAGCGCACCCTTTTGTTCCGAAATTCATCGCCCCAGATCCGCACCGCCACCAAAATCGGAAAAATTTCCAACAACGTGATGTTCCGCACCAAACCTGTTTCAACCCAGGCTTCTGGCCACCTGGCCGCACACCAACGGCCCCCAAAAAAGGCCCCAAAACCAATACCGCCTGAAGCGTCAGTGAACAAGTCTAAATCAGCATTGCCCACTGCCTCCTCCATCATCAATGAACGCCCGTTGTAACAGGACAAAAAACGGTCCCAAACCTCCAAGTCAGCCTTGTGCTCAGCTGACAAACGCACAAAAAGATGCGGGCGGTGACCCCGGCCGTAGCACTGGCCAATCTACGTGAAAAAATTCTCCCCATGGGAATAATTCGACACGCAAAATTCAACTTCCCCAAGAGCGACTGCACCTCACGCAGTGGCAATTTTTTCACACGCCTAGCTCGCGCCACCTCATCCCTCAAACCCAAAACCTTGTCCACCGGCAACCTAAACTCCCACTTCTCAGAATCGATGACAATGCCCAAAAAAGACAAGCTCGTACACGGGCCCTCCGTCTTGCCTGGTGCCAACGGGACCCCGAAGCGCTCCGCCACCCAAACAACTGTCCTTAACAGGACATCACAACATTGAGACTGCCCAGGGCCTATACACAAGAAGTCATCCAAATAATGAATTACTGAGTCTAAACCGGACACATCCCGCACCGCCCACTCCAGAAAGGAACTGAAAGCCTCGAAATAAGCACACGACAGTGAACAGCCCATCGGCAAACATCGATCAACGTAGAACGCACCGTCCCAATAACAGCCTAACAACCTCACGCTATCGGGATGAACGGGCAACAAACGAAAGGCCGACTCAATATCAGTCTTGGCCAACAACGCTCCCTTGCCGCAAATGCGCACCCACCTGGCTGCTTCATCAAATGAAGTATAAACCACCGAACAAAGCTCCGGATCAATCCCATCGTTAACCGACCTCCCCTTCGGGTATGACAAATGCTGAATGAGCCGGAACTTATTCGGCTCTTTCTTGGGCACAACGCCCAGGGGTGACACAACCAAATCCTCCAAAGGGGGGGTAAGAAAAGGACCAGACATCCTCCCCAACGCCACCTCTTTGCCCAACTTTTCAGACACCACCGAAGCGTGCAACCCGGCCGATTTCAGGTTCTTCAGCGTCGGTGGTATCGCAAAACCCGGAGCCGGTATAGAAAAACCAACATCAAACCCAGCCCGGAGCAACTCTGCCTCCTCCCTATCGGGATACCTATTTAGATAGGGGGCCATCGCGTCCAACCTCACCGGAGTCGCCCCCTTTGGGATTACCCTCAGGCTTCCCTTTCTTCTTAAAACATTTGGAGGCTCCGTGGGAGGCACCATTGCAGTGCGAGCACAAATGCTTGAACTTGCAAGTCGCCCCGAACTTACATTGGCCCTCGTTGAACTGCCAACACACGCCATGCTTCTGACTTCCGGATTGACCCGCCTGACCCCCGGCTCCCGCAGAGGAACCCTGTCCAAAGCCTTGGCCGGAAGTTCCGGCCCCCCCTTGAAAGGATTGACCAAACTTCGTCGGCGCCATTACGCGTAACCACAAACCGATGTCCTTCTGATCCCATCTGATCGCTGGACGAACCGCCTTCCGCTGCCGAAACTGCTCATCGTACCTTGACCATGCTTGACCACCATAAACCCTATGCGCCTCCCCTATGGAATCCATATAACAAAACAAGGCTGAGCAATTCTCGGGAGCCTTTTCGCCAATTACACTTGCCAAAATCGCAAATGCCTGAAGCCAGTTCACAAACGTCTGAGGAATCAGTCGCCAACGCCGCTTCTCCTCATCCTCCTTCTTACTATCCTCTTTTTTATTCTTGTCCAAGTTAAATTTTTCCAGTGGTAACAGTGAAAATATCTCCACGTACTCATCTTTCCAAATCTTCTCGCGCACTTCCTTCTTCAAATGCGCCCCCAACGGCCCTTCAAAGCACACATACACCTCACCACGTGCCTTATCATCCAGCCGAATACCCCCTTCCTTCTCCTTCTCCGTCTGTACTGACACCGAGACCGGCTCAGCCGACCTACCCTGGTCACCTGAACCGCTGCCCAACAACGTTAACCCTGAATCGGACGATCCGACCCAAGCTGACAAAGGGGACGGCCCTGCCCTACCACTGTTCAACCGTGACAACAACTCCCGCACCCCCGACAGCAACTCACCCACTCCTTCCCGACTCGTATCCCCACGCACCGCGACTCCCTCGCCGCGCTCCACACACCCCCCAACCCGATCAACCGCAGTCATAATCGGCGTCGACAACGCCGGGGACAAACAAAACATAGAATGGTTCTCACCAGGCTGCAGGGGAGCTGCAGTCCCCCCAGCCGCAGACGTCGTCGCCGTCCCGCCGTCTCTTGCCTGCGAAGCCGTCTGTGCGTCCACCCGGACGTGGACCTCGCTCCTCACCGATCCAGCTGCTCCGCCCCCAGCAGAGGGGACCGAGCCGACTCCGTCACTCCAGGAGGCCGCCAGGAATCCGTCGGGCCCAGACCCGCTGACCACAGCGCTGCCACCTGCCGCCATCCCATAGAGTGGTGCGGGCCCGATCGCAGGTGCATGGGGGGAATGGCGTGCCCCGGCTGAGTCTGGCAGCCCCGCAGAGTCTGGGGCGCCGCTTGCAACTAGGATGCTCCCCCGCTGTCTCGTGGCGCCGCCGGAACCAGGCCGCCCGGGGCAGGCGTAACCGCCGCGGCCCGCCGTGCCCATACCACGTCCAGCAGCCGCTCTGGCGCGCGTGGGACCAGACCCCCCAGTGGATGAGGGAGAGGGCCCAACTGCCGCCGCAGGCCCCAGCGCAGCAGGTGGATTCCTCCCGGACCGCGGCCTGCTGGGGCGCTTACACGCAGGCGCGCGGCCCGGAGGGTCCCGAGAGGGGCTCCTGCGCCGTCGCTGGGGAGTCGGGGCAGCATCGGGGGATAGCCGCTGAGGGGGGCGCACGCGCCTGGACCGCCGCTCGCCAGGCCCAGCCGCTGAGGGATCAGCGCCGCTACTGCCGCCACCGCTGGAACCGCTCAATGCCCCTGCTACCTGTGCCTCCAGCCAGCCGGGCGGCTGCAACGCCGCCGCCGCCCGCAACTGCGAAAGCACTCTTTCTATGGCCGCCATTGCAGGAGGAACGGGTGCTCCCTCCTGCTCCAGATTCTGTAGAGCGGGAAGTGAACCGCTCCACCCCCCGCTCCCATCATCCCCTTCTCCACCACTACCCCTCCCCCTGGAACGAACGACACGCCCCCACCACTTGTCGCCTGCTCCAAACCCCCTGTCATGGCGGCTTCCACCTACGCCGCCCGGGGGGGGGAGGGGCGGGCGGCTCGCTCCAGCCTGTCTTTATGATAGTTGTAAAATGTATTTGATATGACTTTTGCAATTTTCAAAATTTTAAATTTTATGCCCTTAAATCAGAGAATCACATGGCACAAAACAGTTAATAAATAGCTTTTCCCACGTGTCTACTTTACATCAGCACAATTTTGATAACATTATTTTTTTGTTAGGAAGTTATAAGGGTTAAAATTTACCAGCAATTTTTCATTTTTACAACAAAATTTGCAAATCCATTTATTTTAGGATACACATCACATTTGAAATGACTTTCAGGGGCCTACATGACAGAAAATACCCCAAAATAACACCATTCTAAAAACTGCAGCCCTCATGTTACTCAAAACCACATTCAAGAAGCTTATTAACCCTTCAGGTGCATTACAGGAATTTTTAAGAATATGGATGAAAAAAATAAACATGTACTTTTCCTTCAAAATTTTTTTCATTTAGACCTATTTTTTACTTTCATGAGGATAACAGTAGAAAATGGATCATACGTTTTGTTGTGCAATTTCTCCTGAGTATGCCAATATCCCATACGTGGGATATCTGTTTGGGCGCACGGCAGGGCTTGAAATGGAAGGAGCCTCATTTCATTTTTTGAATGTAAAATTTGCTGGAATAATTAGCGATTGCCATGTCACAATTGGAGAGCCTCTTATGTGCCTAAACAGTGGAAAACCCCAACAATTGACACCATTTTTGGAAACTAGACTCATTAGGGAACTTATCTAGATGTGTATTGAGCACCTTGAATCCCCAGGTGCTTCACAGACGTTTGTAATATTAAACCGGGGGGAAAAAAATCACATTTTCCCAGATAAATCTTTTTCAGCTCCAAATTTCTGCATTTTCATAAGGGTTACAAGAGAAATTGCTCCATAAAATTGGCTGTGCAATTTCTCCTGAGAATGCCGATACCCCATATGTGGGGGAAATCTACTGTTTGGGTGCACGGCAGGGCTTGAAGGGGAAGGAATGGCAATTGACTTTTTGAATGTAAAATAATGCTGGATGCCATGTTGTGCTTGAAGAGCCCTTAATATGCCTAAACAATGGAAATCCCCCAGAAATGACACCACTTTGGTAACTACACCAGTTATGGAATTTAGCTAGATGTGTATTGCGCACCTTGAACCCACAGGTGTTTCACAGAAGTTTATAGCGTAGAGCCGTGGAAATAAAAAAAAATCAAGTTTTTCCAAAATAAGTCATTTTTAGCTTCATATTTTGCTTTTCATAAGGGTAACAGGTGAAATTGCTCAATAAAAATTGTTGTCCCATTTCTCCTGAGTACATTGATACCCCATATGTGGGGGAATGCGTCTGTTTAGGCACACGGCAGAGCTTGAAATTGAAGGAGCGCCATTTGACATTTTGAATGTAAAATTTACTGGAATAATTAGCAGATATCATGTCGCCTTTGAAGAGCCCATGATGTGCCTAAACAATGAAAACCGCCCACAAATGATCCCATTTTGGAAATTATAACCCTTGGTGAATTTATCTACAGATGTAGTGATGATTTTGATTCCATGGGCATTTTCCAGAACAATGGATGTTGCTGAGTGAAAATTGCAAACTGCTGATGTACAGACCGGTACGTTATGCCCAGCTTATGCTTCTGGAGACACACACCTATAAAATAGGCGGGCTCTCATCACTACAGAAATGCCAAACATGTGGGCGCTAAATGTAGTTTAGACACACTGGGGCTCAGAAGGGAGGGGGACATTTGGATTTAGGAGAGCAGAATTTGCTGAATTTATTTTGGCAGGTGAGGAGCCATTTCGCTTTTCCATAGCCTTTGTGCTTCCATTAACGTGGAAGCCCCTATATTTCCATTAAGAGATGATGGACCTGAGTGGGGACTTGCTTTTTTTGTGGATTGAGTTGAAGGTTTTATTGGGAACATTTTACATAGCGTTTGGGATCACATTTATAGTGCAATCTACACTGACCACTTACTTTGGGGTTTCCATCTAAATCTCTGAGTGACATGACATATGAAACCCACAAGGGATCCATTCACTATAGTGAGTCAGCAGATTTACTCTGGACTTTGTCTGGCCCCTGTTCAGCAGTGTCCTTTTCAGAAGTGCACAAAACTGTGCAATTCTAAAATAGACGGACACTACCGGATCACAGGTCACATGGTGTCCACAGTGACTCCCTCTGCCTCATTATAGGGAATTTTCCACCGGGGGTTCTGTTTGAATCATGTATTTCAGATATTTACATGGAAACCCCCACATAAGCGCTCAGCGGAGAGCACAGGTTAAATGTGCGCCAAGCATTACTGCGATCTTTGGGAGGCAGAATGAAAAAATCAACAGTATGTGAACAATTGGGTTTATTTATTTTTTATGCAGTTCTTCATGCGGCATAAGTGATTAGGCGACTTTATTCTTTGGGTAGGGGCGATTATAGTGATACCAGATTTATATTGAATTTTTTGTTTGACAGCTGTCACACATTCAGGCTGTGTGCACAGGTAGCAGATTTTTCACATTTTTTTCGCGGTTTTTCACTATAAAAATGCTATAAAACTGCAAAAAAAATGCTCACATTAAGCATCCTATTTAATAGAATGTAATCTGCATTTTTTGTGCACATGCTGCATTTTTTTCCTGAGCGGATTCGCATTCCAGAAAAAAACGCAGCATGTTCATTAAATTTGCGGAATTGCGGGGATTCCGCACACCTAGGAATGCATTGATCTGCTTACTTCCCACATGGGGCTATGCCCACCATGCGGGAAGTGAGCAGATCATGTGCGGTTGGTACCCAGGGTGGAGGAGAGGAGACTCTCCTCCATGGACTGGGCACCATATAATTGTTAAAAAAAAGAAGGACCTGCGATGACGTCGTGGTCACATGACCACGATGATGTCGCGGTCACGTGACCGTGACGTCATCGAAGGTCCTGCACACACACCATCTATAAGAACGGAAGCCGCTGAGGAGATCGGCTGTTTGCGGTAGGTGAGTATAACCATTTTTTTTTTTTTATTATTTTTAACATTCAATCTTTTACTATTGATGCGGCATAGGCTGCATCAATAGTAAAAAGTTGGTCACACTTGTCAAACACTATGTTTGACAAGTGTGACCAACCTGTCAATCAGTTTTCCAAGCGATGCTACAGATCGCTTGGAAAACGCTAGCATTCTGCAAGCTAATTATGCTTTCAAAATGCTAGTTTTCTGCGGGAATATGCATGCCAATTCCACATGAGATATACCCGCGGCAGGAGGCGCAGAATTGCTGCGGAAATTTCCACGGAAATTCTGCAACATGTGCACTTAGCCTAAAAGAAGCTTTTAATTGCGAAAACTAGTCTTTCTATCACCATATTTTAAGAGCTTTAATATTTTTATATTTCAGTCGACAGAGTCATGAGAGGGCTCGTTTTTGCTGGATGAGCTGATATTTTTATTGTTACCATTTTCGGGCACCTGACATCTTTTGATCGCTTTCTATTTCGATTTTTGGAAGACAGAATGACCTAAAACCAGCAAGTCAGGAATTGCTTTTTGTTTTTTATACCGTTCTGCATGTAAAAAAATTGGTAAGATAGCTTTATTCTTCGTGTAAGTATGATTACAGCAATTCCTCATTTATATCTTTTTTATGCTTTGGTGCTTTTACACAATAAAAACAATTTTATAGAAAAAATTATTATTTTTGCATCGCTTTATTCTGAGAGCTGTAACCTTTTTTTTCTGCTGATGGAGCTGTATGGAGGCTTGTTTTTTGCGGGACAAGATGAAGTTTTCAGAGTTTTTATTTTTATTCACATCCATATTTTTTTATTGCATTTTATTGCAATTATTTTTGTTTGGCAGTATGATCATAAAGCATTGTTTTGTCTTGTTTTTTCCTTGTTGTTTTTACGGTGTGCACTGAAGGGGTTAAATAGTGGGACATTTTTATAGAGTGGGTCGTTATGGACACGGCAATACCAATTATGTGTACTTTTATTGTTTATTTTTTATGTACATAAATAAATGCATTTATTTGAAAATATTTATTTTCTAGGAAATTAAAAAAAAATATTTTTTCACTTTGAATTTTTTTGAGGGGTTAAATGCCTGCGATCGGAGCTAGCACAAATCGTGGGCATTGCTGCAGGGTGCCTAATGTCACATACAGCTTACACCCACATTGATCGCTGCGACAATCAGCGTGAGCCTGCACAATCGTACCGCCATAGATATACTGCTCTTTGCGGGAACACACCTCTCGCGGAGCAGTATATGTACGGGGCATGTCGGAAAGGGGTTAAACTAGAGACAAGCAGTATATTCTTTAGACATGCAATTTACACTATATATAGACAGTATGGATTATGTACAACACCTACAAGGTGTTTGCATGAGTTTCCTCCAATTTCCATACTCTAAATACATACTAATAGGAAATTTAGATTGTGAGTCTGTAAAATGCTGTGGAATATGATGGCATTATATAAGCTGCACATAATAAATTGGTACTCAATTAGGCTAGTTTCACACTAGCGTTCGGCAGGACTGCAGACTTCCTCCGTGAAGCCCCGCCCACTGCCGCACCTCTTCATTCAGCTCCGCTTACGGCTGCATGCGTCCTGCGTACCCCATCTTTAACATTGGGTACGCAAGCCATGCGGATGTATGCGGATGCCTCCTCATGCGTCGTTTTGAAGCTGCGACGACCGCAACAAAATACTAACATGTTGCGTTTGATGCAGGTCAAAGAGCAGCGTCAAGACGACGCATGCTGCTGAGGCATACGCATACATCCGCATAGCCTGCGTACCCAATGTTAAAGATAGGGTACGCAGGACGCATGCAGCCGTAGGCGGAGCTGAATGAAGAGGTGGCAGTGGGCGGGGCTTCATGGAGGAAGTCCGCAGCCCTCTGCAGCTCTGCCGAATGCTAGTGTGAAACTAGCCTTACTGCTACTACTGAAATACCATGACAAGCCAGATGTAAGAAAAGATTACTTTGGAAACATTAATTTGTGGTGTTTCTGCTAATACCCCAAATCTAGTGTCTTGGCTCTAAATCTTACATATTTATAGAGTATAAATAATTTAGTAATCTCTTTCTATTAAAAAAAAGGGTCAGTTTACAATGCTACAAATAGTTACTACCACAGACCTAGCATTTCAGTTAACAATCATATGTGTGAAACATAAAAGGCGTAACAAAAAGAAGACCTGCAGGACAACGCTGCTGTCCTTGATCATGGGCATGTACCCTAAGGCCGGCGTCACGCACAGCGTAAAACAATACGGTCCGTATATTACGGGCGTAATACGCTGAAAAGTCCCGAAAATAGTGGTCCGTAGCTCCTCCGTAGGCAGGGTGTGTCAGCGTTTTTTGCGCATGGCATCCTCCGTATGTAATCCGTATGGCATCTGTACTGCGTGGTTTTCTCGCAGGCTTGCAAAACCAACATACCACTATAGAAGTGATCCATGTGTCCCAAAAAGAAAAAAATATATATATATACTGTCTATATATATATATATATACTGTGGGGCAAAAAAGTATTTAGTCAGTCAGCAATAGTGCAAGTTCCACCACTTAAAAAGATGAGAGGCGTCTGTAATTTACATCATAGGTAGACCTCAACTATGGGAGACAAACTGAGAAAAAAAAATCCAGAAAATCACATTGTCTGTTTTTTTAACATTTTATTTGCATATTATGGTGGAAAATAAGTATTTGGTCAGAAACAAAATTTCATCTCAATACTTTGTAATATATCCTTTGTTGGCAATGACAGAGGTCAAACGTTTTCTGTAAGTCTTCACAAGGTTGCCACACACTGTTGTTGGTATGTTGGCCCATTCCTCCATGCAGATCTCCTCTAGAGCAGTGATGTTTTTGGCTTTTCGCTTGGCAACACGGACTTTCAACTCCCTCTAAAGGTTTTCTATAGGGTTGAGATCTGGAGACTGGCTAGGCCACTCCAGGACCTTGAAATGCTTCTTGCGAAGCCACTCCTTTGTTGCCCTGGCGGTTTGCTTTGGATCATTGTCATGTTGAAAGACCCAGCCACGTTTCATCTTCAATGCCCTTGCTGATAGAAGGAGGTTTGCACTCAAAATCTCACGATACATGGCCCCATTCATTCTTTCATGTACCCTGATCAGTCGTCCTAGCCCCTTTGCAGAGAAACAGCCCCAAAGCATGATGTTTCCACCACCATGCTTTACAGTAGGTATGGTGTTTGATGGATGCAACTCAGTATTCTTTTTCCTCCAAACACGACAAGTTGTGTTTCTACCAAACAGTTCCAGTTTGGTTTCATCAGACCATAGGACATTCTCCCAAAACTCCTCTGGATCATCCAAATGCTCTCTAGCAAACTTCAGACGGGCCCGGACATGTACTGGCTTAAGCAGTGGGACACGTCTGGCACTGCAGGATCTGAGTCCATGGTGGCGTAGTGTGTTACTTATGGTAGGCCTTGTTACATTGGTCCCAGCTCTCTGCAGTTCATTCACTAGGTCCCCCCGCGTGGTTCTGGGATTTTTGCTCACCGTTCTTGTGATCATTCTGACCCCACGGGGTGGGATTTTGCGTGGAGCCCCAGATCGAGGGAGATTATCAGTGGTCTTGTATGTCTTCCATTTTCTAATTATTGCTCCCACTGTTGATTTCTTCACTCCAAGCTGGTTGGCTATTGCAGATTCAGTCTTCCCAGCCTGGTGCAGGGCTACAATTTTGTTTCTGGTGTCCTTTGACAGCTCTTTGGTCTTCACCATAGTGGAGTTTGGAGTCAGACTGTTTGAGGGTGTGCACAGGTGTCTTTTTATACTGATAACAAGTTTAAACAGGTGCCATTACTACAGGTAATGAGTGGAGGACAGAGGAGACTCTTAAAGAAGAAGTTACAGGTCTGTGAGAGCCAGAAATCTTGATTGTTTGTTTCTGACCAAATACTTATTTTCCACCATAATATGCAAAAAAAATGATAAAAAAAACAGACAATGTGATTTTCTGGATTTTTTTTTCTCAGTTTGTCTCCCATAGTTGAGGTCTACCTATGATGTAAATTACAGACGCCTCTCATCTTTTTAAGTGGTGGAACTTGCACTTTTGCTGACTGACTAAATACTTTTTTGCCCCACTGTATATATATATATATATATATGTCAGTAGACACATATATGTATATACAGTGGGGCAAAAAAGTATTTAGTCAGTCAGCAATAGTGCAAGTTCCACCACTTAAAAAGATGAGACGCATCTGTAATTTACATCATAGGTAGACCTCAACTATGGGAGACAAACTGAGAAAAAAAAATCCAGAAAATCACATTGTCTGTTTTTTTAACAATTTATTTGCATATTATGGTGGAAAATAAGTATTTGGTCAGAAACAAAATTTCATCTCAATACTTTGTAATATATCCTTTGTTGGCAATGACAGAGGTCAAACGTTTTCTGTAAGTCTTCACAAGGTTGCCACACACTGTTGTTGGTATGTTGGCCCATTCCTCCATGCAGATCTCCTCTAGAGCAGTGATGTTTTTGGCTTTTCGCTTGGCAACACGGACTTTCAACTCCCTCCAAAGGTTTTCTATAGGGTTGAGATCTGGAGACTGGCTAGGCCACTCCAGGACCTTGAAATGCTTCTTACGAAGCCACTCCTTCGTTGCCCTGGTGGTGTGCTTTGGATCATTGTCATGTTGAAAGACCCAGCCACGTTTCATCTTCAATGCCCTTGCTGATGGAAGGAGGTTTGCACTCAAAATCTCACGATACATGGCCCCATTCATTCTTTCATGTACCCGGATCAGTCGTCCTGGCCCCTTTGCAGAGAAACAGCCCCAAAGCATGATGTTTCCACCACCATGCTTTACAGTAGGTATGGTGTTTGATGGATGAAACTCAGTATTCTTTTTCCTCCAAACACGACAAGTTGTGTTTCTACCAAACAGTTCCAGTTTGGTTTCATCAGACCATAGGACATTCTCCCAAAACTCCTCTGGATCATCCAAATGCTCTCTAGCAAACTTCAGACGGGCCCGGACATGTACTGGCTTAAGCAGTGGGACACGTCTGGCACTGCAGGATCTGAGTCCATGGTGGCGTAGTGTGTTACTTATGGTAGGCCTTGTTACATTGGTCCCAGCTCTCTGCAGTTCATTCACTAGGTCCCCCCGCGTGGTTCTGGGATTTTTGCTCACCGTTCTTGTGATCATTCTGACCCCACGGGGTGGGATTTTGCGTGGAGCCCCAGATCGAGGGAGATTATCAGTGGTCTTGTATGTCTTCCATTTTCTAATTTTTGCTCCCACTGTTGATTTCTTCACTCCAAGCTGGTTGGCTATTGCAGATTCAGTCTTCCCAGCCTGGTGCAGGGCTACAATTTTGTTTCTGGTGTCCTTTGACAGCTCTTTGGTCTTCACCATAGTGGAGTTTGGAGTCAGACTGTGTGAGGGTGTGCACAGGTGTCTTTTTATACTGATAACAAGTTTAAACAGGTGCCATTACTACAGGTAATGAGTGGAGGAAAGAGGAGACTCTTAAAGAAGAAGTTACAGGTCTGTGAGAGCCAGAAATCTTGATTGTTTGTTTCTGACCAAATACTTATTTTCCACCATAATATGCAAATAAATTGCTAAAAAAACAGACAATGTGATTTTCTGGATTTTTTTTTCTCAGTTTGTCTCCCATAGTTGAGGTCTACCTATGATGTAAATTACAGACGCCTCTCATCTTTTTAAGTGGTGGAACTTGCACTATTGCTGACTGACTAAATACTTTTTTGCCCCACTGTATATTAATATTTTTTCTAGCGCTATACAGCTTGAAAGCCGGTAATTCAATTACCGGCTTTTTCTTTCTCCTTCCTAAACCCGACATGATTTGAGACATGGTTTACATACAGTAAACCATGTCTTCTCTCCTTTTTTTTGCAGATTCCACACTACTAATGTCAGTAGTGTGTATCTGCAAAATTTGGCCGTTCTAGCTCTTAAAATAAAGGGTTAAATGGCGGAAAAAATTGGCGTGGGCTCCCGCGCAATTTTCTCCGCCAGAGTAGTAAAGCCAGTGACTGAGGGCAGATATTAATAGCCTGGAGAGGGTCCACAGTTATTGCCCCCCCCCTGGCTAAAAACACCTGCCCCCAGCCACCCCAGAAAAGGCACATCTGGAAGATGCGCCTATTCTGGCACTTGGCCACTCTCTTCCCATTCCCGTGTAGCGGTGGGATATGGGGTAATGAAGGGTTAATGCCACCTTGCTATTGTAAGGTGACATTAAGCCTAATTAATAATGGAGAGGCGTCAATTATGACACCTATCCATTATTAATCCAATTGTAGTAAAGGGTTAAATAAAACACAAACACATTATTTACAATTATTTTAATGAAATAAAAACAATGGTTGTTGGAGTATTTTATTCTACGCCCAATCCAGTCACTGAAGACTCTCGTTCTGTAAGAAAAAAAACATAATAAACCAACAATATCCTTACCCTCCGCAGATCTGTAACATCCAACGATGTAAATCCTTCTGAAGGGGTTAAAATATTTTGCAGCAAGGAGTTCCGCTAATGCAGGCTGCTCCTTGCTGCAAAACCCCGGGGAATGAGGCTAAATATAGATCAATGATCTATATTTAGCTTCATTTGCGGTGAGGCGCCCTCTGCTGGTTGTTCATAGATCGTGGGAACTTACCTAGAAAGCTCCCAGGCTTTCTAGGAAAGTTCCCACGATCTATGAACAGCCAGCAGAGGGCGCCTCACCGCAAATGAAGCTATTCTAATGTCAGCTGTCAGTGTGATTTTACTGTACACCGCACTGAATTACCGGCTTTTCTCTCTAACACCGCTGCGTATTCCTCGCAAGTCACACTGCTGGTCCGTGTGTAATCCGTATTTTTGGGGCTTCCATAGACTTTCATTGGCGTTTTATTTGCGCAATACGGTGACAAACGCAGCATGCTGCGATTTTCTACGGCAGTAGAAAGCCGTATAATACTGATCAGTTTAATACGGCAGATAGGAGCAGGGGCATAGAGAATAATTGTGCCGTATTTTTTGTGAGTTTTACGGACGTAGTTTCTGCGCTCTTATGTCCGTAAAACTCGCAAGTGTGACGCCGGCCTAACAAGGATGCTATATCATCAAACTGACTCACAGCATCTTGTTGCACCCCACCCATTTCTAATTGCTTTTGGATACAGGATACCTACTGGATCCAAGTGTATAAACTGACACTTTTCGTAATAGAAAGAGATTAGTGCATTATTTATGCTCTGTATGTATCTGTAAGATCTAGAGCCCAAATACTAGATTTGCAGCATTAGCAGAAACAGCACAAATTGTTGTTTCTTCTATTTTAGTGAGGCATTGATTATAAATATCTGTATGTAAATTTGAATAACCCTGATTTTAGGAAGGATTGTCTGGGCATTACTTTATACATGCAATTCTTATTTATATATTCTTCATTGCATGTTTTTTATTTTTTACCCCATGTCCGTCCACTAGCTGAGTAGTGTGACCGTATCCAGTCTGTATTTGATCACTAACTCAATCATGATACTATAAATTGCTGAGAAGGAAATATCATTTTTTTTTTAATTCTCCTTTAAAACCTTAGAATTCACTTACTTTTTGCAAAGAATTATAATTACAATGTTGTGTATTTTAAATATCTTACTTTTTCAAGGAATCAATTCTTTAGGCAACTCTTCTTCGTATGTTATATAATCCAATAAGGTGTGCGGCTCACTTTGGAGAACTATGTGTTGATCCTGCTTCCGATCCACATAGGTGGTGATTTCAAAGGAAAAAAAAAACTCCAAGTAAATGTGGCGCTAAGCACCTATGGATTTTTTGAATGCATCCACTTCAAGTGAAAAATGTTAATAAAAATTCATTTATTTTCTCAAAATAAAAAAAAATAAAATATATTTGTAAAATATTTTAAAAAACAGTACAACGCATTTCGGCTGCTATTTTTACAGTGCAGCCTTCATCAGGTAGCAAAAAAGAACAAACATACAATAAGCACTATAAAATGATGTTACAACCTCCAAGTTTTCTTATTTATGAGGGTTCCTAGAGGGGATTAGCAGGGCGGCAACGGGGATCAGATTCTCCTTTCCTGATGAATATCTACATGGTAGGCTCTAAAGAGACTTATTTTTCTTATATATATAAAAGAGCAGTTTAGTACTTCTATTCTATCCAAAGTGAGCTTTTAAATACATGGTGTTACACTGTTACGAACAAACACAACATTAAAAATATAGGTAAACACACAATAATAAATATGATTCACTCCAATACCTCATCAATACCATTACTATCAATTCATCCCATAAAATGCGAAACAACAAAAGAAAAAAAAAAAAAAAGTCCTTGAAAAAAAAAAAGTCCTTGAAAAAAAAAAAAAGGATTTTGTTGTATTGACCCATGCGCGAACGACTGAGCTATTTATGACAAACCCTTACACATTCTCTACTACATCATTAAGTCCATTTGGATAAAGGCTTTGTAACCTATATATCCAATATGACTCCTTGAGGTTTAATAATTTGTTCCTGTTATTAGCCCCTTTTGGTATATGCTCCAGCGGTGTGACCGTGATGCAGAAGCATTTATTGTGCTTCAGCAGGAGGTGACAGGACAGACTATGTTTAATCTGCCCGTTCTTTGCATTATAGCGGTGATTATTAGTGTTGAGTAGTGTTGAGCATTCCGATACCGCAAGTATCGGGTATCGGCCGATATTTGCGGTATCGGAATTCCGATACTGAATTCCGATACTTCCCGCGTATCGGATACCGGAATCGGAAGTTCCCAGAATTCAAATTGAACGCAGCAGCCAATGAGGAATGAATGAAAGTGTGGGCACATCCTGTTTAGCATGGTGGGCATGTAAGTACTGGCAAGGCTGTGATTGGCTGCTGAAATGATGTCACTCTGCACTATAAAAAAGCGCTGCCGCCATTTTGCGCTCACTCTGCTGTGATTTCAGTTAGGGACAGGACGCTGTGTTCTAACTGAGGGCCAGTCGAGCTAGCTAATTGCTTTATTTTCCTTTCCAAAGGCTAATTTAGCAAAACGCTGTGTGTTCTTCACTGTTCACCTTGCTCTTGCCTTGCAGCGCTGTTTTAACAGCGTTCTGCAAGGTCTCTGTGTGTGTGTGTGTGTGTGTGTGCAGCTCACTCTGTAGTCTGTGTGCAGCCATATACCCGGTTGTATTCAGCTCAGGGGGGTTCACACTGCCTCACACAGTTGTTCTTTTTTGCTCTTAGTGCAGCCTGCTGCACATTTTTTCTCAAATTTCCTATTAGTGTTTTTCCACCAGTCTCCAGCTCTATTGTGGAAAAACACTACATAGGATAACCTAGAGGGGGGTTTTTGGGCCTTGCAGCGCCGTTTACGGCTGTCTGCACGGTCTCCGTGTGAGCCCAGCTCGCCCTGTAGTCTGTGTGCAGCCATAGCCGGTTGGATTCAGCTCAGGGTTCGTTACTGGCTCATTCCTTGAGAAAAATTTTCCTTTTTTTCAAATAGTGCAGCCTGTTTAAAATTTGAAAAAAAAAATTCCTATTAGTGTCTTTCCACTCGTATCCAGCTAAATAGTGGAAAAACACTATATAGGATAACCTAGAGGAGGGTTTTTTGGCCTTGCAGCGCCGTTTACGGCTGTCTGCACGGTCTCCGTGTGAGCCCAGCTCGCCCTGTAGTCTGTGTGCAGCCATAGCCGGTTGGATTCAGCTCAGGGTTCGTTACTGGCTCATACCTTGAGAAAAATTTTCCTTTTTTTCAAATAGTGCAGCCTGTTTAAAATTTGAAAAAAAAAAAAATTCCTATTAGTGTCTTTCCACCAGTCTCCAGCTCAATTGTGGAAAAACACTACATAGGATAACCTAGAGGTTTTTTTGGGGGCCTTGCAGCGCCGTTTACGGCTGTCTGCACGGTCTCTGTGTGAGCGCAGCTCGCCCTGTAGTCTGTGTGCAGCCATAGCCGGTTGGATTCAGCTCAGGGTGCGTTACTGCCTCATACCTTGAAAAACAATTTCCTTTTTTTCAAATAGTGCAGCCAGTTTAAAATTTGAAAAAAAAAATTCCTATTAGTGTCTTTCCACTTGTATCCAGCTAAATAGTGGAAAAACACTATATAGGATAACCTAGAGGAGGGTTTCTTGGCCTTGCAGCGCCGTTTACGGCTGTCTGCACGGTCTCCGTGTGATTTAAACTAGCTCTGTAGCCCGATCTGCACCAAAAAAAAGGTTAAGTTCACCAAACACAACTTACACTTGTGTAGGCCACATTTGAAAAATAATAAAGTTTAGTCCACAATTTACAACATTAGTGTTTCTTACACCTGTTAGGAGGAGCATTACAGGAATAAGCACACTAAGGCCTTAGTACTTTTCTGCTTATCTTTATCTGTCAACCAAGATGAAGAGGGCAGGGAGTAAGGCACGTGGGCGTGGGCGCGGAGCAGGGAGAGGAGCAGGGAGAGGACGTGGTGATTCTGTGCCTGCTGCGGGCGCCGGTGACTCGTCGTCACTCAGTTTCAGCAGGGAACAGTCCTTCATGCGCAGCTTTGTCGGAGAGCGCCGTGCACCGCTGCTGCGTGAAGACCAAATTGAAGCCGTTGTCGGGTGGATGGCAGCTAACGCCTCGGCATCGACTTCAGTTAGTGCCACATCCTCTCAGGCACAGAGCACTGGAGAGCAGCCATCTGTCTCTTCACCACCTGCCAAATTGGCCAGGCAGTCAGAGAGCCCAGGACAGGAGCCGTCTCTACTTCTGTTCTCTGAATCTCTTGGCTTGGAAACAGGGGGCCAGCCAAGCAGCATTGGAGAAATGGAAGAAGAGGCAGTGTGCAGTGATGCCCAACACCTTTTTCTCTCTGACTCTGAAGAGGCAGGTGGGCCAGTGCCTCCGGTGACCACAGCGCAGTACGCATCTGATGATGAAACTCAGGTGCCGCTTTCTCGTGCGTACTGTGCTGCTGAGACTACCCAGGAGGAGCAGTTGGTGGCAGAGGGTAGTGGAGATGATGAGGTCCTTGACCCATCGTGGCGTGAGGAACAGGAAGGTGGTGGGAGCAGCTCAGAGGAAGAGCTTCCTCTTACGGGCCAAAGAGGGAGAGGGAGGGGGAAGACTGCGGAGCCTGTAGCCTCCACTTTGGCACCCGTTAGGAGCCTGTCTCTTTCCAAAGCCAAAAAGGGCGCTCCCAAGACTTGCAGTGCCTGGTCCTTTTTTGACACAGTTGCAGATGACATTTGTTTTGTCAAATGCAAGCTGTGTCATCATAAAGTAAAAAGAGGGAAAAATGTCAGCAACCTCAATACCACAAATATGTGGAAACATGTGCGGACCAGGCACGCGGTGGAGTTACAGAAACACACTGAAGATGTAGGCCAACCAACAGCGGCAGCTACCACCTCTTCAGCTCGTGTTGCCTCTTCCTCCAGCTCACGCACAGCTGGTTTGGCTTCCTCCCAGAGACCTTGTGTAATTCCACCCACAGCACCACCTTCCCAGTCATCCTCACACTCCCAGTCTACTCTACAGCCATCGGTAGTACAGGCATGGGAGAAAAGGCGGGCATTCTCGGCCAACCACCCCCGAGCACAGGCTCTGAATGCAGGCATTGCCAAACTGTTGTCCCTGGAAATGCTCTCGTTCAGGCTGGTGGAGACTGACAGCTTCCGTGACTTGATGGCATTGGCAGTCCCACAGTACAAGGTGCCCAGCCGCTTTTACTTCAGCAGGCAGGCTGTCCCTGCCCTGCACAGGCATGTTGAGGCAAACATAAAACATGCGCTACTGAACGCCGTCAGTAGCAAGGTCCACCTCACCACCGATGCGTGGACCAGTCAGCATGGACAGGGGCGATATGTTTCCCTCACTGCCCATTGGGTTAATGTTGTTGAGCCAGGTACAGATCGTGCGAGTGGCGCAGGACGTGTCCTGCCCACTCCAAGGATTGCAGGAATCCAGTCTGTACGCATCGACTCCTCCTCTTACACCAGTTCCTCTGATTCCTCTCTGCAGGATCCGTCACAGTCCACCCCCACATGGACCCGTGAACGTTTACCTATGACCGACATGAGCACAGCCGTGGCCAAACGTCAGCAGGCCGTCTTGAAACTAGTTTCATTGGGGCATCGAAGCCACACAGCGCAGGAGCTCTGGAATGCCATAAAGCAGGAGAGCGATGTGTGGTTACTGCCAGCGAATCTCCAGCCAGGCATGGTAGTGTGTGACAATGGCCGAAATCTGGTGGCAGCTTTGGCCCTTGGCAACCTCACTCACATCCCATGTCTGGCACATGTGCTCAATTTGGTTGTGCAGAGTTTTCTGAGGGACTATCCGGATCTTGATGCCCTGCTGCACAAGGTCCGCCTAGAGTGTGCTCACTTGCGGCGTTCCAGCTTGGCCAGATCCCGCATTGCTGCTCCGCCTTCCGGAACACCGCATCATATGTGACCTACCTACCCGGTGGAATTCCACGTTACATATGTTGGAGCGGTTGTGTGAGCAGCAGCAAGCAGTTATGGAGTACCAGCTGCATCAGGCGCAAAGAAGTCGCAGTCAGCGCCGATCAGACTTCACAACCACAGAGTGGGCCACTATGAAGGACGTCTGCCAGGTTTTGCGTCCTTTTGATTATTCCACGCGGATGGCAAGTGCAGATGATGCACTAGTCAGCATGACTGTCCCCCTTATCTGCCTGCTTCAGCAAACTTTGCAAGGGTTAAGGGATGATGTGGTGGAAGAGGTGGAGGATGAGGAGTCACCTTTTCCATCAGCTTCTGGAGAGTCAGCGCCACGTGGTTCCTCACAAAGGGGTACGCAGGGGCCAATTTGTGAGGAGGATGAGGAGGAGTCAATGGAGGAGGAAGAGCTCCGTCCAGAGGAGGGAGCGACACAATTGTCCAGTGGTCAGTGTGTACAGCGAGGGTGGGGTGATGACGAGCGGGCAGAGATCATGTCTCAAGCAGGGGACAGCGTTTCTGGGCCGGTTGGCACTCTGCAGCACATGGTGGATTTCATGCTGCAGTGCCTGAGAAACGACCGCCGCATCGACCACATTCTCAACATGCCTGATTATTGGGTGTTCACCCTCCTCGATCCTCGCTACCGGGACAACGTCCAAAACCTCATCCCTGCGTTGACCCGGGAGCGTAAATTGCGGGAGTACCACGACACACTGGTGAATTCCATCATCTTCTCCTGTCCAACTGAGAGGAGTGCTGCTAGTGCTTTACAAAGCAGCTCAGTGCGTCGAGGCAGTGGGGGAGGCTCTGCCCAAAGAGGGAGCAGAAGCAGTGCCTCTGCCCAAGGCAAGCCCAGTATGGCACAACTCTGGCACACTTTTGTGTGCCCGCCCCAAATGTGTACACCATCACCGGCGGCTCCAGTCAGCAGGAGGCAACGGTTCCGTCAGATGGTGACAGACTACATGGCTTGCCCTCTTACTGTACTCCCAGACGGCTCTTCCCCGTTCAAGTTTTGGGTCTCTAAGCTGGATACATGGCCAGAGCTAAGCCAGTATGCATTGGAGGTGCTGGCTTGCCCTGCGGCTAGTGTCTTATCGGAACGTGTCTTTAGTGCCGCAGGTGGTGTACTAACAGACCGTCGCATGCGACTATCCTCCGATAACGTTGACCGGCTTACTTTCCTGAAAATGAACCAGGCCTGGATCTCGCAGGAATTTGCCACTCCTCTGCCTGATTAAGTAATTGGGTGTCATCCAGGTCTCCTGCTGTGTTCATCTTTCTACCACCTGAACTGCTATTCCTGGGCTCCAACACCGCCAGTTGCGGCTCAGAAGTGCAGGCTGCACAGTAAAAACATACGACCCAGTGTTATTGGGTTTCAGTAACGTCAGCTGATCCCCAGCTGTGTAGCCGGCAATGTGTCCTGCGACCGCCACGCTGGCACAACAACCTAAATGTAAGGGAACCTGTCCCCCCCCCCCCCCCCGTCGTTTGTTACTGAAAGAGCCATCTTGTGCAGCAGTAATGCTGCACAAGGAAAAGGTAGCTCTTTTTTTTTAGCTCTTTGCACACGCAGAACTTAACACTTATAAAATGTGTTCACTGATACCGTTATACCGTCCCGGAGCTGGGACTTTCCTTCGTAATGTGACGCAGCACAGCCGTCATTCCTACCCCCTTGGTGCCATGCGCTGCCTCCTCAGCGTTGTTTTAAGCTGTCACGGAGCCTGCGCTGTTCTGTTATCCCTTGGGCATGCCCTATTTGCGCTGCCTGTCTTCTGACATAATTTGGTGTCAGGCTGGCTGCGCCTGTGCGGCCGCGGTGCCCGAGATCCCGCCTCGCAGTGTCTTCTGATTGAGTCACACTGCGGGCCTGGGATCCATGGGCATGCGCAGTGCATATCTTCCCCTCGGGCTCTCGCTCATTTCCCTCCGCCTTCTTTAGACTGTGCGCCGTCAGCTGATCCCTAGCATGCCACGGCCGTGACACCGCACAGTCTGAAGAAGAGGGAAGGAGGGGAGTGAGAGTCGAGGTTATGCACTGTGCATGCCCATGGTTCCAAGGCCCGCAGTGGGATTACGTTAGATGAGACTGCGAGGTGGGATCTGGAGCAGCGTGGACGCACAGGCACTGACAGCCTGACACCAAATTATGTCAGAAGACAGGCAGCGCTAATTGGGCATGGCCAAGGGCTAACAGAACAGCGCAGGCTCCGTGGCAGCTTAAAACAACGCTGAGGAGGCAGCGCACGGCATCAAGGGGATAGGAATGACAGCTGTGCTGTGTCCCATTACGAAGGAAATTCGCACCTCCGGAACGGTTTAACGGTATAAAGGGACACATTTTTAGTGTTTACTTCGGTGTTTGCAAGGAGCATAATTAAAAGAGCAACCTTTTCCTTTTGCATCCTTAGTGCTGCACAACATGGCTCTTTCAGCTACAAACGTCTTGGGGGGGGGGGTTAAAGGTTTCCTTTCAACTTGCTCCAATCAGGCTTCGGCCTACACTCTGTTCCTCTGCTCCTCCTGCTGTCCCTGGGCTCTAACACCGCCAGTTGGTGCCTGGAAGTGCTGTGTGCACAGTCAACAGTCGCTCCTCTGTTATTGGGGTTCAGTAACGTCAGCTGATCCCCAGCTGTGTGTGCGGCAATACCTCCAATCTGCTCCTCCTGCTGTCCCTGGGCTCTAACACCGCTAGTTGGTGCCTGGAAGTGCTGTGTGCACAGTCAACAGTCGCTCCTCTGTTATTGGGGTTCAGTAACGTCAGCTGATCCCCAGCTGTGTGTGCGGCAATACCTCCAATCTGCTCCTCCTGCTGTCCCTGGGCTCTAACACCGCCAGTTGGTGCCTGGAAGTGCTGTGTGCACAGTCAACAGTCGCTCCTCTGTTATTGGGGTTCAGTAATGTCAGCTGATCCCCAGCTGTGTATCCGGCAACGTGTCATGCGACCGCCACGCTGGCACAACTAAAATGTAAGGGGACCTGTCCCCCCCCCCCCCTAGGCGTTTGTTACTGAAAGAGCCACCATGTGCAGCACTAATACTGCACAAGGGAAAGGTCGCTCTTGAAATTATGCTCCTTGCAAACGCTGAACTACACACTCATGTAATGTGTCCCCTCACACCGTCCAACCGTCCCGGAGGTGGGACTTTCCTTTGTAATGTGACGCAGCACAGCCGTCATTGCTACCCCCTTGGCACCGTGCGCTGCCTCCTTAGCGTTGTTTGATTCCGTCATGGACCCTGCGCTGTTATGTTATCCCTTGGCCATGCACAGTTTGCGCTGCCCGTCCTCTGACATCATTTGTTGTCGTCCTGGCTGCGCCTGTGCGTCCACGCTGCCCGAAATCACACCTCGCAGTGTCGTCTAATGTGATCCCACAGTGGGCCTGGTATCCATGGCCATGCGCAGTGCATATACTAGCCTCTCACTCCCCTTCTTCACGCTTCTTCAGACTAGGCGGCGTCAGCTGATCCCTAATAGCATGCCACGGCCGTGACGCCGCACAGTCTGAAGAAGCAGGAAGGAGGTGAGTGAGAGGCGATGATATGCACTGCGCATGCCCATGGATCCCTGGCCCGCAGTGGGACTACATTAGATGACACTGCAAGGTTGGATCTCGGGCAGCTTGGACGCACAGGCACTGCCAGCCTGACACCTACATGATGTCAGAAGACGGGCACCGCTAACTGTGCATGGCCAAGGGATAACATTACAGTGCGGGCTCCGTGACAGAACCAAACAACGTTGAGGAGGTGGTGCCCGGCACCAAGGGGGTTGGAATGACGGCTGTGCTGTGTCACATTACAAAGGAAAGTCCCACTTCCGGGATGGTTTGACGGTGTGAGGGGACACATTATATGAGTGTGTACTTCAGCGTTTGCAAGGAGCATAATTTTCGGAGCCACCATTTTCCATGTGCAGTATTACTGCTGTACAAGATGGCTCTTTCAGCAACAAATGCCTGGGGGGGGGGGTTAAAGGTTCCCTTTCAACTTGCTCCACTGCAGGCTTCGGCCTACACTCTGCTCCTCTTTGATTCCCTGGGTTTCAACACTGTCAGTTGCCACCTGGAAGTGTTGTCTACACAGAAAAAAACACTAGGTGATGTGTCAGTGGGGTTCAGCACCGCCAGCTGTTCCCCTGCTGTGTAGTCGGCAACGTGTCCAGCACAAGCCACGCTGGCACAACAGAACAAAAGCTGCCACCAGTGCAGGCTTCGGCCTACACTCTGCTCCTCTCCTCCTCCTGCTGACCCTGGGCTCAAACACCGCTAGTTTTTGCCCGGAAGTGCTAGCTGCACAGAGAAAAACACCAGCCAATGTGTTAGTGGGGTTCAGCAACGCCAGCTGTTCCCCTGCTGTGTAGCCGGCAACGTGACCTGCAAACGCCATGCAGGCACAGGAACTGAAATTAAAAGGGAACCTGGCCCCACCCCCCCAGGTGTTTCTATGTATAACAGCCACCTAGTACAGCAGTACTGCTGCATTTGTACAAGGTGGCTGACTTTTTCTCCTTGCCCACGTGGAACTCAACACGTACAAAATGTGTCTCATTGAGACCATTCCACTGTCCCTGAGGTGTGACTTTCCTTTGTAATGATACGCAGCACCCCCCTTGGTAGCGTTTCCCGTCTTTTGTCATCATGGTTAGCTGGCTGCGCCTGTGCATCCGCCCTGCTAGAAACAACGCCCCTCGTTGTCATATTTATTTTGTCAGCGAGGGTGTGGTTTATGGGCACGAGCAGTGCATATGTTCGCCTGTCTTAACTCATCTCTTTCCGCCTTCTTCAGACTGTGCGGCCTCCTGGCCGTGGTAGGCGATAAGGGATCAGCTGAGGCCGCCCAGTCTGGAGCAGGTGTAAGGACATGTGTAAGCGGCAAACCTATTTACTGCACAAGGCCACGAATCCCAGCCACGCAGTGTGATTTTTTGAAAACACACTGTGGGTCTGGGATTCATGTCCATCGCTAACCGCAACGGCCGACATGAAATGAGGTCAGAAGACAGGAAGCGCTCACAGCGCATGGCCAAGGGATCACAATAGCGCAGACTCCTGTACAGCAAATAACAACGCTCAGGAATCTGCGCCCAGTACCTAGGTGCAAATTTTGACACCTGTGCTGCGTCTCGTTAAAAAGACAAGTCACGCCTCCACAACTGTTTGACAGTATAATGGGCTAAATAGTGTACGTGTTTTAGTCAGCGTGTGCAAGGAGCAAAACAAATAGAGCAACCTTTTACTTGTGCAGCATTAATGCTGCACAAGGTGTGGCTCTTGTACCTTGCAACACCTGAGGGGGGGGTTAAAGGTAACCTTTGAAATTGGTTCAACTAGGCTTCGGCCTACACTCTGCTCCTCTACTCCTCCTGCTGACCCTGGGCTCAAACACCGCTAGTTTTTGCCCGGAAATGCTAGCTGCACAGAGAAAAACACCAGCCAATGTGTTAGTGGGGTTCAGCACCGCCAGCTGTTCCCCTGCTGTGTAGTCGGCAACGTGTCCAGCACAAGCCACGCTGGCACAACAGAACAAAAGCTGCCACCAGTGCAGGCTTCGGCCTACACTTTGCTCCTCTCCTCCTCCTGCTGACCCTGGGCTCAAACAACGCCAGTTTCTGCCCGGACATGCTAGCTGCACAGAGAAAAACACCAGCCAATGTGTTAGTGGGGTTCAGCACCGCCTGCTGTTCCCCCGCTGTGTAGCCGGCATCGTGTCCAGCACAAGCCACGCTGGCACAACCGACCAAAAGCTGCCACCAGTGCAGGCTTCGGCCTACACTTTGCTCCTCTCCTCCTCCTCCTGCTGACCCTGGGCTCTAACACCGCTAGTTTTTGCCCGGACATGCAATCTGCACAGAGAAAAACACCAGTCAATGTGTCAGTGGGGTTCAGCAACGCCAGCTGTTCCCCTGCTGTGTAGCTTGCAACGTGACCTGCAAACGCCACGCAGGCACATGAACTGAAATTGAAGGGAGCCTGCCCCCCACCCACAGGTGTTTCTATGTATATCAGCCACCTTGTACAGCAGTACTGCTGCATTTGTACGAGGTGGCTGACTTTTTCTCCTTGCCCACGTGGAACTCAACACGTACAAAATGTGTCTCATTAGAGACCATTACAATGTCCCTGAGGTGTGACTTTCCTTTGTAATGACACGCAGCACCACCCTTGTTAGCGCTGCCCGTCTTTTGACATCATTGGTTAGCTGGCTGCGCCTGTGCATCTCCCCTGCTCGAAACAACGGCCCTCGGTGTCTTATTTTTTTGGACAGCGAGGGTGTGATTGATGGGCATGTGCAGTGCATATGTTTGCCTGTGTTCACTCATCTCCTTCCGCCTTCTTCAGACTGGGTGTCCTCATGGCCGCGGCAGGCGATAAGGGATCAGATGAGGCCGCCCAGTCTGAAGCAGGTGTAAGGACATGTGTGAGCGGCAAACATATTTAGTGCACCAGGGCACGAATCCCAGCACCGCAGTGTGATTTTTTAAAAACACACTGTGGGTCTGGGATTCATGTCCATCGCTAACCGCAACGGCCGACATGAAATGAGGTCAGAAGACAGGAAGCGCTCACAGCGCATGGCCAAGGGATCACAATAGCGCAGACTCCTGTACAGCAAATAACAACGCTCAGGAATCTGCGCCCAGTACCTAGGTGCAAATTTTGACACCTGTGCTGCGTCTCGTTAAAAAGACAAGTCACGCCTCCACAACTGTTTGACAGTATAATGGGCTAAATAGTGTACGTGTTTTAGTCAGCGTGTGCAAGGAGCAAAACAAATAGAGCAACCTTTTACTTGTGCAGCATTAATGCTGCACAAGGTGTGGCTCTTGTACCTTGCAACACCTGAGGGGGGGGTTAAAGGTAACCTTTGAAATTGGTTCAACTAGGCTTCGGCCTACACTCTGTTCCTCTCCTCCTCCTGCTGACCCTGGGCTCAAACACCGCTAGTTTTTGCCCGGAAATGCTAGCTGCACAGAGAAAAACACCAGCCAATGTGTTAGTGGGGTTCAGCACCGCCAGCTGTTCCCCTGCTGTGTAGACTAGTCGGCAACGTGTCCAGCACAAGCCACGCTGGCACAACAGAACAAAAGCTGCCACCAGTGCAGGCTTCGGCCTACACTTTGCTCCTCTCCTCCTCCTGCTGACCCTGGGCTCAAACAACGCCAGTTTCTGCCCGGACATGCTAGCTGCACAGAGAAAAACACCAGCCAATGTGTTAGTGGGGTTCAGCACCGCCAGCTGTTCCCCCGCTGTGTAGCCGGCATCGTGTCCAGCACAAGCCACGCTGGCACAACCGACCAAAAGCTGCCACCAGTGCAGGCTTCGGCCTACACTTTGCTCCTCTCCTCCTCCTCCTGCTGACCCTGGGCTCTAACACCGCTAGTTTTTGCCCGGACATGCAATCTGCACAGAGAAAAACACCAGTCAATGTGTCAGTGGGGTTCAGCAACGCCAGCTGTTCCCCTGCTGTGTAGCTTGCAACGTGACCTGCAAACGCCACGCAGGCACATGAACTGAAATTGAAGGGAGCCTGCCCCCCACCCCCCCAGGTGTTTCTATGTATAACAGCCACCTTGTACAGCAGTACTGCTGCATTTGTACAAGGTGGCTGACTTTTTCTCCTTGCACACGTGGAACTCAACAAGTACAAAATGTGTCTCATTACAGACCATTACAATGTCCCTGAGGTGTGACTTTCCTTTTTAATGACACGCAGCACCCCCATTGTTAGCGCTGCCCGTCTCCTGACATCATTGGTTGACTGGCTGTGCCTGTGCGTCCCCCCTGCCCGACACAACGCCCCCCGTTGTCTCATATATTTTGACTGCGAGGGTGTGATTGATGGGCACGAGCAGTGCATATGTTCCCCTGTTTTCACTCCCCTCCTTCCGCCTTCTTCTGACTGTGCGGCCTCATGGCCGCGGCATGCGATAAGGGATCAGCTGAGGCCGCCCAGTCTGAAGCAGGTGTAAGGACATGTGTGAGCGGCGAACATATTTACTGCACAAGGCCACGAATCCCAGCACCGCAGTGTGACTTTAGGAAAAGCCACTGTGGGTCTGGGATTTATGGCCATCGTTAACCGCACCGGCCAACATGAAATGAGGTCATGAGACGGCCTGCACTAACAGGGTATTGCCAAGGGATAACACAAGAGCGCAGACTCCTGTACAGCAAATAACAACGCTCAGGAATCTGCGCCCAGTACCTAGGTGCAAATTTTGACACCTGTGCTGCGTCTCGTTAAAAAGACAAGTCACGCCTCCACAACTGTTTGACAGTATAATGGGCTAAATAGTGTACGTGTTTAATTCAGCGTGTGCAAGGAGCAAAATTAAATAGAGCAACCTTTGACTTGTGCATCATTAATGCTGTTCAAGGTGTGGCTCTTGTACCTTGCAACACCTGAGGGGGGGGTTAAAGGTAACCTTTGAAATTGGTTCAACTAGGCTTCGGCCTACACTCTGCTCCTCTCCTCCTCCTGCTGACCCTGGGCTCAAACACCGCTAGTTTTTGCCCGGAAATGCTAGCTGCACAGAGAAAAACACCAGCCAATGTGTTAGTGGGGTTCAGCACCGCCAGCTGTTCCCCTGCTGTGTAGTCGGCAACGTGTCCAGCACAAGCCACGCTGGCACAACAGAACAAAAGCTGCCACCAGTGCAGGCTTCGGCCTACACTTTGCTCCTCTCCTCCTCCTGCTGACCCTGGGCTCAAACAACGCCAGTTTCTGCCCGGACATGCTAGCTGCACAGAGAAAAACACCAGCCAATGTGTTAGTGGGGTTCAGCACCGCCAGCTGTTCCCCCGCTGTGTAGCCGGCATCGTGTCCAGCACAAGCCACGCTGGCACAACCGACCAAAAGCTGCCACCAGTGCAGGCTTCGGCCTACACTTTGCTCCTCTCCTCCTCCTCCTGCTGACCCTGGGCTCTAACACCGCTAGTTTTTGCCCGGACATGCAATCTGCACAGAGAAAAACACCAGTCAATGTGTCAGTGGGGTTCAGCAACGCCAGCTGTTCCCCTGCTGTGTAGCTTGCAACGTGACCTGCAAACGCCACGCAGGCACATGAACTGAAATTGAAGGGAGCCTGCCCCCCACCCCCCCAGGTGTTTCTATGTATAACAGCCACCTTGTACAGCAGTACTGCTGCATTTGTACAAGGTGGCTGACTTTTTCTCCTTGCACACGTGGAACTCAACAAGTACAAAATGTGTCTCATTACAGACCATTACAATGTCCCTGAGGTGTGACTTTCCTTTTTAATGACACGCAGCACCCCCATTGTTAGCGCTGCCCGTCTCCTGACATCATTGGTTGACTGGCTGTGCCTGTGCGTCCCCCCTGCCCGACACAACGCCCCCCGTTGTCTCATATATTTTGACTGCGAGGGTGTGATTGATGGGCACGAGCAGTGCATATGTTCCCCTGTTTTCACTCCCCTCCTTCCGCCTTCTTCTGACTGTGCGGCCTCATGGCCGCGGCATGCGATAAGGGATCAGCTGAGGCCGCCCAGTCTGAAGCAGGTGTAAGGACATGTGTGAGCGGCGAACATATTTACTGCACAAGGCCACGAATCCCAGCACCGCAGTGTGACTTTAGGAAAAGCCACTGTGGGTCTGGGATTTATGGCCATCGTTAACCGCACCGGCCAACATGAAATGAGGTCATGAGACGGCCTGCACTAACAGGGTATTGCCAAGGGATAACACAAGAGCGCAGACTCCTGTACAGCAAATAACAACGCTCAGGAATCTGCGCCCAGTACCTAGGTGCAAATTTTGACACCTGTGCTGCGTCTCGTTAAAAAGACAAGTCACGCCTCCACAACTGTTTGACAGTATAATGGGCTAAATAGTGTACGTGTTTAATTCAGCGTGTGCAAGGAGCAAAATTAAATAGAGCAACCTTTGACTTGTGCATCATTAATGCTGTTCAAGGTGTGGCTCTTGTACCTTGCAACACCTGAGGGGGGGGTTAAAGGTAACCTTTGAAATTGGTTCAACTAGGCTTCGGCCTACACTCTGCTCCTCTCCTCCTCCTGCTGACCCTGGGCTCAAACACCGCTAGTTTTTGCCCGGAAATGCTAGCTGCACAGAGAAAAACACCAGCCAATGTGTTAGTGGGGTTCAGCACCGCCAGCTGTTCCCCTGCTGTGTAGTCGGCAACGTGTCCAGCACAAGCCACGCTGGCACAACAGAACAAAAGCTGCCACCAGTGCAGGCTTCGGCCTACACTTTGCTCCTCTCCTCCTCCTGCTGACCCTGGGCTCAAACAACGCCAGTTTCTGCCCGGACATGCTAGCTGCACAGAGAAAAACACCAGCCAATGTGTTAGTGGGGTTCAGCACCGCCAGCTGTTCCCCCGCTGTGTAGCCGGCATCGTGTCCAGCACAAGCCACGCTGGCACAACCGACCAAAAGCTGCCACCAGTGCAGGCTTCGGCCTACACTTTGCTCCTCTCCTCCTCCTCCTGCTGACCCTGGGCTCTAACACCGCTAGTTTTTGCCCGGACATGCAATCTGCACAGAGAAAAACACCAGTCAATGTGTCAGTGGGGTTCAGCAACGCCAGCTGTTCCCCTGCTGTGTAGCTTGCAACGTGACCTGCAAACGCCACGCAGGCACATGAACTGAAATTGAAGGGAGCCTGCCCCCCACCCCCCCAGGTGTTTCTATGTATAACAGCCACCTTGTACAGCAGTACTGCTGCATTTGTACAAGGTGGCTGACTTTTTCTCCTTGCACACGTGGAACTCAACAAGTACAAAATGTGTCTCATTACAGACCATTACAATGTCCCTGAGGTGTGACTTTCCTTTTTAATGACACGCAGCACCCCCATTGTTAGCGCTGCCCGTCTCCTGACATCATTGGTTGACTGGCTGTGCCTGTGCGTCCCCCCTGCCCGACACAACGCCCCCCGTTGTCTCATATATTTTGACTGCGAGGGTGTGATTGATGGGCACGAGCAGTGCATATGTTCCCCTGTTTTCACTCCCCTCCTTCCGCCTTCTTCTGACTGTGCGGCCTCATGGCCGCGGCATGCGATAAGGGATCAGCTGAGGCCGCCCAGTCTGAAGCAGGTGTAAGGACATGTGTGAGCGGCGAACATATTTACTGCACAAGGCCACGAATCCCAGCACCGCAGTGTGACTTTAGGAAAAGCCACTGTGGGTCTGGGATTTATGGCCATTGTTAACCGCACCGGCCAACATGAAATGAGGTCATGAGACGGCCTGCACTAACAGGGTATTGCCAAGGGATAACACAAGAGCGCAGTTTCCTGTACTGCAAATAACAACGGTAAGGAATCTGCGCACAGCACCTAGGTGTAAATTTGTACACCTGTGCTGCGTCTCCTTAAAAAGACTAGTAGTCACGCCTCCACTACTGTTTGACAGTATAATGGGCTAAATAGTGTACGTGTTTAATTCAGCGTGTGCAAGGAGCAAAATTAAATAGAGCAACCTTTGACTTGTGCATCATTAATGCTGTTCAAGGTGTGGCTCTTGTACCTTGCAACACCTGAGGGGGGGGTTAAAGGTAACCTTTGAAATTGGTTCAACTAGGCTTCGGCCAACACTCTGCTCCTCTACTCCTCCTGCTGACCCTGGGCTCAAACACCGCTAGTTTTTGCCCGGAAATGCTAGCTGCACAGAGAAAAACACCAGCCAATGTGTTAGTGGGGTTCAGCACCGCCAGCTGTTCCCCTGCTGTGTAGTCGGCAACGTGTCCAGCACAAGCCACGCTGGCACAACAGAACAAAAGCTGCCACCAGTGCAGGCTTCGGCCTACACTTTGCTCCTCTCCTCCTCCTGCTGACCCTGGGCTCAAACAACGCCAGTTTCTGCCCGGACATGCTAGCTGCACAGAGAAAAACACCAGCCAATGTGTTAGTGGGGTTCAGCACCGCCAGCTGTTCCCCTGCTGTGCAGCTTGCAACGTGACCTGCAAACGCCACGCAGGCACATGAACTGAAATTGAAGGGAGCCTGGCCACCACCCCCAGGTGTTTCTATGTATAACAGCCACCTTGTACAGCAGTACTGCTGCATTTGTACAAGGTGGCTGACGTTTTCTCCTTGCCCACGTGGAACTCAACACGTACAAAATGTGTCTCTTTGAGACCATTCCACTGTCCCTGAGGTGTGACTTTCCTTTCTAATGATACGCAGCACCCCCCTTGGTAGCGCTTCCCGTCTTCTGACATCATTGGTTGGCTACTTGCGCCTGTTCGTCCGCCCTGCCTGAATAAAATGCTCCTCGTTGTCTTAATTATTTTGACTGCGAGGGTGTGATTGATGGGCACGAGCAGTGCATATCTTCGCCTGTCTTAACTCATCTCCTTCCGCCTTCTTCAGACTGTGCAGCCTCATGGCCGCGGCATGCGAGAAGGGATCAGCAGAGGCCGCCCAGTCTGAAGCAGGTGTAAGGACGTGTGTGAGCGGCCAAAATATTTACTGCTCAAGGCCACGAATCCCAGCACCGCAGTGTGGCTTTATGAAAAGACACTGTGGGTCTGGGATTTATGGCCATCGTTAACCGCACCGGCCAACATGAAATGAGGTCATAAGATGGGCAGCGCTAACAGGGCATTGCCAAGGGATAACACAAGAGCGCAGACTCCTGTACAGCAAATAACAACGCTCAGGAAGCTGCGCCAAGCACCAAGGCGTTATTTTGGACACCTGTGCTGCGTCTCATCAAAAAACCAAGTCACGCATCCACTACAGTTTGACTGTAGAATGGGGTAAATTGTGTATGTCTTTCATTCAGCGTGTGCAAGTAGACAAATTAATAGAGCAACCTTTCACTTGTGCAGCATTAATACTGCACAAGGTGTGTCTCTTGTACTTTGTAACACCTGAGGGGGGGGTTAAAGGTTTCCTTTGAAATTGGTTCAACTAGGCTTCGGCCTACACTCTGCTCCTCTCCTCCTCCTCCTGCTTCAACACGGGCTCTAACATCGCAAGTTTTTGCCCGCAAGTGCTAGCTGCACAGATAAAAACACACGCCATTGTGTTAGTGGGGTTCAGCAACGCCAGCTGTTCCCCCAGTGTGTAGCCGGCAAAGTGTCCTGCAAACGCAACGCAGACACAAAGCTGCCTCCAGTGCAGGCTTCGGCCTACACTCATCTCCCCCTGCTTACCCTTTGCTCCAACACCGCTAGTTGGGGCTCTAGGAAGACAATCTTTAATAGGCAAGGCAACGCATCCGGGTTCCAGCACCGCCAGCTGGTTCTCGGCAGTGTTCTTGTCACAGGTACTCCCTCGTGCCAAGCCTGGTTTCAGCACCGTCAGCTGTTTCCGGGTTGTGTCAACTTCACTGAGACGCCTATGCTTGCCCCGTCGTGGGGCGGTCGAGTTAGCCAACTCCAGGGTGCCTCCAGTTTAGGAGCTTCCTATGTGGGCTGCGTGAACTGGTAGTCAAGGCTGGTTCTGTAGTGCCAGTAGGCCCAGCTCCCCCTGTAGGACTGTTGGGGTTCGGTAACTGCGGCTGCCTCGCGGCCTAGCTGTTCTCTCCTCTCCTGTGGGCCTTGGGGTCCACCACCTGGTTCCAGCACCGTCAGCTGGTTCCGGGCCGAGCCTTTGGCTTAGGTGCCTCCTCCTGGGTATCCGAGTTCCGCCAACGCCAGGCGGTCCTTGGTAGTGCTTTTAAGCGCGGGCACCTACAGCTTAGTAACCGGGTTCCAGCACCGTCAGCTGGTCCTCGGTCGTGCCATTGGCTCTTGCACACTGGGGCAACGCATCCGGGTTCCAGCACCGCCAGCTGGTTCTCGGCAGTGTTCTTGTCACAGGTACTCCCTCGTGCCAAGCCTGGTTTCAGCACCGTCAGCTGTTTCCGGGTTGTGTCAACTTCACTGAGACGCCTATGCTTGCCCCGTCGTGGGGCGGTCGAGTTAGCCAACTCCAGGGTGCCTCCAGTTTAGGAGCTTCCTATGTGGGCTGCGTGAACTGGTAGTCAAGGCTGGTTCTGTAGTGCCAGTAGGCCCAGCTCCCCCTGTAGGACTGTTGGGGTTCGGTAACTGCGGCTGCCTCGCGGCCTAGCTGTTCTCTCCTCTCCTGTGGGCCTTGGGGTCCACCACCTGGTTCCAGCACCGTCAGCTGGTTCCGGGCCGAGCCTTTGGCTAAGGTGCCTCCTCCTGGGTATCCGAGTTCCGCCAACGCCAGGCGGTCCTTGGTAGTGCTTTTAAGCGCGGGCACCTACAGCTTAGTAACCGGGTTCCAGCACCGTCAGCTGGTCCTCGGTCGTGCCATTGGCTCTTGCACACTGGGGCAACGCATCCGGGTTCCAGCACCGCCAGCTGGTTCTCGGCAGTGTTCTTGTCACAGGTACTCCCTCGTGCCAAGCCTGGTTTCAGCACCGTCAGCTGTTTCCGGGTTGTGTCAACTTCACTGAGACGCCTATGCTTGCCCCGTCGTGGGGCGGTCGAGTTAGCCAACTCCAGGGTGCCTCCAGTTTAGGAGCTTCCTATGTGGGCTGCGTGAACTGGTAGTCAAGGCTGGTTCTGTAGTGCCAGTAGGCCCAGCTCCCCCTGTAGGACTGTTGGGGTTCGGTAACTGCGGCTGCCTTGCGGCCTAGCTGTTCTCTCCTCTCCTGTGGGCCTTGGGGTCCACCACCTGGTTCCAGCACCGTCAGCTGGTTCCGGGCCGAGCCTTTGGCTAAGGTGCCTCCTCCTGGGTATCCGAGTTCCGCCAACGCCAGGCGGTCCTTGGTAGTGCTTTTAAGCGCGGGCACCTACAGCTTAGTAACCGGGTTCCAGCACCGTCAGCTGGTCCTCGGTCGTGCCATTGGCTCTTGCACACTGGGGCAACGCATCCGGGTTCCAGCACCGCCAGCTGGTTCTCGGCAGTGTTCTTGTCACAGGTACTCCCTCGTGCCAAGCCTGGTTTCAGCACCGTCAGCTGTTTCCGGGTTGTGTCAACTTCACTGAGACGCCTATGCTTGCCCCGTCGTGGGGCGGTCGAGTTAGCCAACTCCAGGGTGCCTCCAGTTTAGGAGCTTCCTATGTGGGCTGCGTGAACTGGTAGTCAAGGCTGGTTCTGTAGTGCCAGTAGGCCCAGCTCCCCCTGTAGGACTGTTGGGGTTCGGTAACTGCGGCTGCCTCGCGGCCTAGCTGTTCTCTCCTCTCCTGTGGGCCTTCGGGTCCACCACCTGGTTCCAGCACCGTCAGCTGGTTCCGGGCCGAGCCTTTGGCTTAGGTGCCTCCTCCTGGGTATCCGAGTTCCGCCAACGCCAGGCGGTCCTTGGTAGTGCTTTTAAGCGCGGGCACCTACAGCTTAGTAACCGGGTTCCAGCACCGTCAGCTGGTCCTCGGTCGTGCCATTGGCTCTTGCACACTGGGGCAACGCATCCGGGTTCCAGCACCGCCAGCTGGTTCTCGGCAGTGTTCTTGTCACAGGTACTCCCTCGTGCCAAGCCTGGTTTCAGCACCGTCAGCTGTTTCCGGGTTGTGTCAACTTCACTGAGACGCCTATGCTTGCCCCGTCGTGGGGCGGTCGAGTTAGCCAACTCCAGGGTGCCTCCAGTTTAGGAGCTTCCTATGTGGGCTGCGTGAACTGGTAGTCAAGGCTGGTTCTGTAGTGCCAGTAGGCCCAGCTCCCCCTGTAGGACTGTTGGGGTTCGGTAACTGCGGCTGCCTCGCGGCCTAGCTGTTCTCTCCTCTCCTGTGGGCCTTGGGGTCCACCACCTGGTTCCAGCACCGTCAGCTGGTTCCGGGCCGAGCCTTTGGCTAAGGTGCCTCCTCCTGGGTATCCGAGTTCCGCCAACGCCAGGCGGTCCTTGGTAGTGCTTTTAAGCGCGGGCACCTACAGCTTAGTAACCGGGTTCCAGCACCGTCAGCTGGTCCTCGGTCGTGCCATTGGCTCTTGCACACTGGGGCAACGCATCCGGGTTCCAGCACCGCCAGCTGGTTCTCGGCAGTGTTCTTGTCACAGGTACTCCCTCGTGCCAAGCCTGGTTTCAGCACCGTCAGCTGTTTCCGGGTTGTGTCAACTTCACTGAGACGCCTATGCTTGCCCCGTCGTGGGGCGGTCGAGTTAGCCAACTCCAGGGTGCCTCCAGTTTAGGAGCTTCCTATGTGGGCTGCGTGAACTGGTAGTCAAGGCTGGTTCTGTAGTGCCAGTAGGCCCAGCTCCCCCTGTAGGACTGTTGGGGTTCGGTAACTGCGGCTGCCTCGCGGCCTAGCTGTTCTCTCCTCTCCTGTGGGCCTTCGGGTCCACCACCTGGTTCCAGCACCGTCAGCTGGTTCCGGGCCGAGCCTTTGGCTTAGGTGCCTCCTCCTGGGTATCCGAGTTCCGCCAACGCCAGGCGGTCCTTGGTAGTGCTTTTAAGCGCGGGCACCTACAGCTTAGTAACCGGGTTCCAGCACCGTCAGCTGGTCCTCGGTCGTGCCATTGGCTCTTGCACACTGGGGCAACGCATCCGGGTTCCAGCACCGCCAGCTGGTTCTCGGCAGTGTTCTTGTCACAGGTACTCCCTCGTGCCAAGCCTGGTTTCAGCACCGTCAGCTGTTTCCGGGTTGTGTCAACTTCACTGAGACGCCTATGCTTGCCCCGTCGTGGGGCGGTCGAGTTAGCCAACTCCAGGGTGCCTCCAGTTTAGGAGCTTCCTATGTGGGCTGCGTGAACTGGTAGTCAAGGCTGGTTCTGTAGTGCCAGTAGGCCCAGCTCCCCCTGTAGGACTGTTGGGGTTCGGTAACTGCGGCTGCCTCGCGGCCTAGCTGTTCTCTCCTCTCCTGTGGGCCTTCGGGTCCACCACCTGGTTCCAGCACCGTCAGCTGGTTCCGGGCCGAGCCTTTGGCTTAGGTGCCTCCTCCTGGGTATCCGAGTTCCGCCAACGCCAGGCGGTCCTTGGTAGTGCTTTTAAGCGCGGGCACCTACAGCTTAGTAACCGGGTTCCAGCACCGTCAGCTGGTCCTCGGTCGTGCCATTGGCTCTTGCACACTGGGGCAACGCATCCGGGTTCCAGCACCGCCAGCTGGTTCTCGGCAGTGTTCTTGTCACAGGTACTCCCTCGTGCCAAGCCTGGTTTCAGCACCGTCAGCTGTTTCCGGGTTGTGTCAACTTCACTGAGACGCCTATGCTTGCCCCGTCGTGGGGCGGTCGAGTTAGCCAACTCCAGGGTGCCTCCAGTTTAGGAGCTTCCTATGTGGGCTGCGTGAACTGGTAGTCAAGGCTGGTTCTGTAGTGCCAGTAGGCCCAGCTCCCCCTGTAGGACTGTTGGGGTTCGGTAACTGCGGCTGCCTCGCGGCCTAGCTGTTCTCTCCTCTCCTGTGGGCCTTGGGGTCCACCACCTGGTTCCAGCACCGTCAGCTGGTTCCGGGCCGAGCCTTTGGCTAAGGTGCCTCCTCCTGGGTATCCGAGTTCCGCCAACGCCAGGCGGTCCTTGGTAGTGCTTTTAAGCGCGGGCACCTACAGCTTAGTAACCGGGTTCCAGCACCGTCAGCTGGTCCTCGGTCGTGCCATTGGCTCTTGCACACTGGGGCAACGCATCCGGGTTCCAGCACCGCCAGCTGGTTCTCGGCAGTGTTCTTGTCACAGGTACTCCCTCGTGCCAAGCCTGGTTTCAGCACCGTCAGCTGTTTCCGGGTTGTGTCAACTTCACTGAGACGCCTATGCTTGCCCCGTCGTGGGGCGGTCGAGTTAGCCAACTCCAGGGTGCCTCCAGTTTAGGAGCTTCCTATGTGGGCTGCGTGAACTGGTAGTCAAGGCTGGTTCTGTAGTGCCAGTAGGCCCAGCTCCCCCTGTAGGACTGTTGGGGTTCGGTAACTGCGGCTGCCTCGCGGCCTAGCTGTTCTCTCCTCTCCTGTGGGCCTTCGGGTCCACCACCTGGTTCCAGCACCGTCAGCTGGTTCCGGGCCGAGCCTTTGGCTTAGGTGCCTCCTCCTGGGTATCCGAGTTCCGCCAACGCCAGGCGGTCCTTGGTAGTGCTTTTAAGCGCGGGCACCTACAGCTTAGTAACCGGGTTCCAGCACCGTCAGCTGGTCCTCGGTCGTGCCATTGGCTCTTGCACACTGGGGCAACGCATCCGGGTTCCAGCACCGCCAGCTGGTTCTCGGCAGTGTTCTTGTCACAGGTACTCCCTCGTGCCAAGCCTGGTTTAGCACCGTCAGCTGTTTCCGGGTTGTGTCAACTTCACTGAGACGCCTATGCTTGCCCCGTCGTGGGGCGGTCGAGTTAGCCAACTCCAGGGTGCCTCCAGTTTAGGAGCTTCCTATGTGGGCTGCGTGAACTGGTAGTCAAGGCTGGTTCTGTAGTGCCAGTAGGCCCAGCTCCCCCTGTAGGACTGTTGGGGTTCGGTAACTGCGGCTGCCTCGCGGCCTAGCTGTTCTCTCCTCTCCTGTGGGCCTTCGGGTCCACCACCTGGTTCCAGCACCGTCAGCTGGTTCCGGGCCGAGCCTTTGGCTTAGGTGCCTCCTCCTGGGTATCCGAGTTCCGCCAACGCCAGGCGGTCCTTGGTAGTGCTTTTAAGCGCGGGCACCTACAGCTTAGTAACCGGGTTCCAGCACCGTCAGCTGGTCCTCGGTCGTGCCATTGGCTCTTGCACACTGGGGCAACGCATCCGGGTTCCAGCACCGCCAGCTGGTTCTCGGCAGTGTTCTTGTCACAGGTACTCCATCGTGCCAAGCCTGGTTTCAGCACCGTCAGCTGTTTCCGGGTTGTGTCAACTTCACTGAGACGCCTATGCTTGCCCCGTCGTGGGGCGGTCGAGTTAGCCAACTCCAGGGTGCCTCCAGTTTAGGAGCTTCCTATGTGGGCTGCGTGAACTGGTAGTCAAGGCTGGTTCTGTAGTGCCAGTAGGCCCAGCTCCCCCTGTAGGACTGTTGGGGTTCGGTAACTGCGGCTGCCTCGCGGCCTAGCTGTTCTCTCCTCTCCTGTGGGCCTTGGGGTCCACCACCTGGTTCCAGCACCGTCAGCTGGTTCCGGGCCGAGCCTTTGGCTAAGGTGCCTCCTCCTGGGTATCCGAGTTCCGCCAACGCCAGGCGGTCCTTGGTAGTGCTTTTAAGCGCGGGCACCTACAGCTTAGTAACCGGGTTCCAGCACCGTCAGCTGGTCCTCGGTCGTGCCATTGGCTCTTGCACACTGGGGCAACGCATCCGGGTTCCAGCACCGCCAGCTGGTTCTCGGCAGTGTTCTTGTCACAGGTACTCCCTCGTGCCAAGCCTGGTTTCAGCACCGTCAGCTGTTTCCGGGTTGTGTCAACTTCACTGAGACGCCTATGCTTGCCCCGTCGTGGGGCGGTCGAGTTAGCCAACTCCAGGGTGCCTCCAGTTTAGGAGCTTCCTATGTGGGCTGCGTGAACTGGTAGTCAAGGCTGGTTCTGTAGTGCCAGTAGGCCCAGCTCCCCCTGTAGGACTGTTGGGGTTCGGTAACTGCGGCTGCCTCGCGGCCTAGCTGTTCTCTCCTCTCCTGTGGGCCTTCGGGTCCACCACCTGGTTCCAGCACCGTCAGCTGGTTCCGGGCCGAGCCTTTGGCTTAGGTGCCTCCTCCTGGGTATCCGAGTTCCGCCAACGCCAGGCGGTCCTTGGTAGTGCTTTTAAGCGCGGGCACCTACAGCTTAGTAACCGGGTTCCAGCACCGTCAGCTGGTCCTCGGTCGTGCCATTGGCTCTTGCACACTGGGGCAACGCATCCGGGTTCCAGCACCGCCAGCTGGTTCTCGGCAGTGTTCTTGTCACAGGTACTCCCTCGTGCCAAGCCTGGTTTCAGCACCGTCAGCTGTTTCCGGGTTGTGTCAACTTCACTGAGACGCCTATGCTTGCCCCGTCGTGGGGCGGTCGAGTTAGCCAACTCCAGGGTGCCTCCAGTTTAGGAGCTTCCTATGTGGGCTGCGTGAACTGGTAGTCAAGGCTGGTTCTGTAGTGCCAGTAGGCCCAGCTCCCCCTGTAGGACTGTTGGGGTTCGGTAACTGCGGCTGCCTCGCGGCCTAGCTGTTCTCTCCTCTCCTGTGGGCCTTCGGGTCCACCACCTGGTTCCAACACCGTCAGCTGGTTCCGGGCCGAGCCTTTGGCTTAGGTGCCTCCTCCTGGGTATCCGAGTTCCGCCAACGCCAGGCGGTCCTTGGTAGTGCTTTTAAGCGCGGGCACCTACAGCTTAGTAACCGGGTTCCAGCACCGTCAGCTGGTCCTCGGTCGTGCCATTGGCTCTTGCACACTGGGGCAACGCATCCGGGTTCCAGCACCGCCAGCTGGTTCTCGGCAGTGTTCTTGTCACAGGTACTCCCTCGTGCCAAGCCTGGTTTCAGCACCGTCAGCTGTTTCCGGGTTGTGTCAACTTCACTGAGACGCCTATGCTTGCCCCGTCGTGGGGCGGTCGAGTTAGCCAACTCCAGGGTGCCTCCAGTTTAGGAGCTTCCTATGTGGGCTGCGTGAACTGGTAGTCAAGGCTGGTTCTGTAGTGCCAGTAGGCCCAGCTCCCCCTGTAGGACTGTTGGGGTTCGGTAACTGCGGCTGCCTCGCGGCCTAGCTGTTCTCTCCTCTCCTGTGGGCCTTGGGGTCCACCACCTGGTTCCAGCACCGTCAGCTGGTTCCGGGCCGAGCCTTTGGCTAAGGTGCCTCCTCCTGGGTATCCGAGTTCCGCCAACGCCAGGCGGTCCTTGGTAGTGCTTTTAAGCGCGGGCACCTACAGCTTAGTAACCGGGTTCCAGCACCGTCAGCTGGTCCTCGGTCGTGCCATTGGCTCTTGCACACTGGGGCAACGCATCCGGGTTCCAGCACCGCCAGCTGGTTCTCGGCAGTGTTCTTGTCACAGGTACTCCCTCGTGCCAAGCCTGGTTTCAGCACCGTCAGCTGTTTCCGGGTTGTGTCAACTTCACTGAGACGCCTATGCTTGCCCCGTCGTGGGGCGGTCGAGTTAGCCAACTCCAGGGTGCCTCCAGTTTAGGAGCTTCCTATGTGGGCTGCGTGAACTGGTAGTCAAGGCTGGTTCTGTAGTGCCAGTAGGCCCAGCTCCCCCTGTAGGACTGTTGGGGTTCGGTAACTGCGGCTGCCTCGCGGCCTAGCTGTTCTCTCCTCTCCTGTGGGCCTTCGGGTCCACCACCTGGTTCCAGCACCGTCAGCTGGTTCCGGGCCGAGCCTTTGGCTTAGGCGCCTCCTCCTGGGTATCCGAGTTCCGCCAACGCCAGGCGGTCCTTGGTAGTGCTTTTAAGCGCGGGCACCTACAGCTTAGTAACCGGGTTCCAGCACCGTCAGCTGGTCCTCGGTCGTGCCATTGGCTCTTGCACACTGGGGCAACGCATCCGGGTTCCAGCACCGCCAGCTGGTTCTCGGCAGTGTTCTTGTCACAGGTACTCCCTCGTGCCAAGCCTGGTTTCAGCACCGTCAGCTGTTTCCGGGTTGTGTCAACTTCACTGAGACGCCTATGCTTGCCCCGTCGTGGGGCGGTCGAGTTAGCCAACTCCAGGGTGCCTCCAGTTTAGGAGCTTCCTATGTGGGCTGCGTGAACTGGTAGTCAAGGCTGGTTCTGTAGTGCCAGTAGGCCCAGCTCCCCCTGTAGGACTGTTGGGGTTCGGTAACTGCGGCTGCCTCGCGGCCTAGCTGTTCTCTCCTCTCCTGTGGGCCTTCGGGTCCACCACCTGGTTCCAGCACCGTCAGCTGGTTCCGGGCCGAGCCTTTGGCTTAGGTGCCTCCTCCTGGGTATCCGAGTTCCGCCAACGCCAGGCGGTCCTTGGTAGTGCTTTTAAGCGCGGGCACCTACAGCTTAGTAACCGGGTTCCAGCACCGTCAGCTGGTCCTCGGTCGTGCCATTGGCTCTTGCACACTGGGGCAACGCATCCGGGTTCCAGCACCGCCAGCTGGTTCTCGGCAGTGTTCTTGTCACAGGTACTCCCTCGTGCCAAGCCTGGTTTCAGCACCGTCAGCTGTTTCCGGGTTGTGTCAACTTCACTGAGACGCCTATGCTTGCCCCGTCGTGGGGCGGTCGAGTTAGCCAACTCCAGGGTGCCTCCAGTTTAGGAGCTTCCTATGTGGGCTGCGTGAACTGGTAGTCAAGGCTGGTTCTGTAGTGCCAGTAGGCCCAGCTCCCCCTGTAGGACTGTTGGGGTTCGGTAACTGCGGCTGCCTCGCGGCCTAGCTGTTCTCTCCTCTCCTGTGGGCCTTGGGGTCCACCACCTGGTTCCAGCACCGTCAGCTGGTTCCGGGCCGAGCCTTTGGCTAAGGTGCCTCCTCCTGGGTATCCGAGTTCCGCCAACGCCAGGCGGTCCTTGGTAGTGCTTTTAAGCGCGGGCACCTACAGCTTAGTAACCGGGTTCCAGCACCGTCAGCTGGTCCTCGGTCGTGCCATTGGCTCTTGCACACTGGGGCAACGCATCCGGGTTCCAGCACCGCCAGCTGGTTCTCGGCAGTGTTCTTGTCACAGGTACTCCCTCGTGCCAAGCCTGGTTTCAGCACCGTCAGCTGTTTCCGGGTTGTGTCAACTTCACTGAGACGCCTATGCTTGCCCCGTCGTGGGGCGGTCGAGTTAGCCAACTCCAGGGTGCCTCCAGTTTAGGAGCTTCCTATGTGGGCTGCGTGAACTGGTAGTCAAGGCTGGTTCTGTAGTGCCAGTAGGCCCAGCTCCCCCTGTAGGACTGTTGGGGTTCGGTAACTGCGGCTGCCTCGCGGCCTAGCTGTTCTCTCCTCTCCTGTGGGCCTTCGGGTCCACCACCTGGTTCCAGCACCGTCAGCTGGTTCCGGGCCGAGCCTTTGGCTTAGGTGCCTCCTCCTGGGTATCCGAGTTCCGCCAACGCCAGGCGGTCCTTGGTAGTGCTTTTAAGCGCGGGCACCTACAGCTTAGTAACCGGGTTCCAGCACCGTCAGCTGGTCCTCGGTCGTGCCATTGGCTCTTGCACACTGGGGCAACGCATCCGGGTTCCAGCACCGCCAGCTGGTTCTCGGCAGTGTTCTTGTCACAGGTACTCCCTCGTGCCAAGCCTGGTTTCAGCACCGTCAGCTGTTTCCGGGTTGTGTCAACTTCACTGAGACGCCTATGCTTGCCCCGTCGTGGGGCGGTCGAGTTAGCCAACTCCAGGGTGCCTCCAGTTTAGGAGCTTCCTATGTGGGCTGCGTGAACTGGTAGTCAAGGCTGGTTCTGTAGTGCCAGTAGGCCCAGCTCCCCCTGTAGGACTGTTGGGGTTCGGTAACTGCGGCTGCCTCGCGGCCTAGCTGTTCTCTCCTCTCCTGTGGGCCTTCGGGTCCACCACCTGGTTCCAGCACCGTCAGCTGGTTCCGGGCCGAGCCTTTGGCTTAGGTGCCTCCTCCTGGGTATCCGAGTTCCGCCAACGCCAGGCGGTCCTTGGTAGTGCTTTTAAGCGCGGGCACCTACAGCTTAGTAACCGGGTTCCAGCACCGTCAGCTGGTCCTCGGTCGTGCCATTGGCTCTTGCACACTGGGGCAACGCATCCGGGTTCCAGCACCGCCAGCTGGTTCTCGGCAGTGTTCTTGTCACAGGTACTCCCTCGTGCCAAGCCTGGTTTCAGCACCGTCAGCTGTTTCCGGGTTGTGTCAACTTCACTGAGACGCCTATGCTTGCCCCGTCGTGGGGCGGTCGAGTTAGCCAACTCCAGGGTGCCTCCAGTTTAGGAGCTTCCTATGTGGGCTGCGTGAACTGGTAGTCAAGGCTGGTTCTGTAGTGCCAGTAGGCCCAGCTCCCCCTGTAGGACTGTTGGGGTTCGGTAACTGCGGCTGCCTCGCGGCCTAGCTGTTCTCTCCTCTCCTGTGGGCCTTCGGGTCCACCACCTGGTTCCAGCACCGTCAGCTGGTTCCGGGCCGAGCCTTTGGCTTAGGTGCCTCCTCCTGGGTATCCGAGTTCCGCCAACGCCAGGCGGTCCTTGGTAGTGCTTTTAAGCGCGGGCACCTACAGCTTAGTAACTGGGTTCCAGCACCGTCAGCTGGTCCTCGGTCGTGCCATTGGCTCTTGCACACTGGGGCAACGCATCCGGGTTCCAGCACCGCCAGCTGGTTCTCGGCAGTGTTCTTGTCACAGGTACTCCCTCGTGCCAAGCCTGGTTTCAGCACCGTCAGCTGTTTCCGGGTTGTGTCAACTTCACTGAGACGCCTATGCTTGCCCCGTCGTGGGGCGGTCGAGTTAGCCAACTCCAGGGTGCCTCCAGTTTAGGAGCTTCCTATGTGGGCTGCGTGAACTGGTAGTCAAGGCTGGTTCTGTAGTGCCAGTAGGCCCAGCTCCCCCTGTAGGACTGTTGGGGTTCGGTAACTGCGGCTGCCTCGCGGCCTAGCTGTTCTCTCCTCTCCTGTGGGCCTTGGGGTCCACCACCTGGTTCCAGCACCGTCAGCTGGTTCCGGGCCGAGCCTTTGGCTAAGGTGCCTCCTCCTGGGTATCCGAGTTCCGCCAACGCCAGGCGGTCCTTGGTAGTGCTTTTAAGCGCGGGCACCTACAGCTTAGTAACCGGGTTCCAGCACCGTCAGCTGGTCCTCGGTCGTGCCATTGGCTCTTGCACACTGGGGCAACGCATCCGGGTTCCAGCACCGCCAGCTGGTTCTCGGCAGTGTTCTTGTCACAGGTACTCCCTCGTGCCAAGCCTGGTTTCAGCACCGTCAGCTGTTTCCGGGTTGTGTCAACTTCACTGAGACGCCTATGCTTGCCCCGTCGTGGGGCGGTCGAGTTAGCCAACTCCAGGGTGCCTCCAGTTTAGGAGCTTCCTATGTGGGCTGCGTGAACTGGTAGTCAAGGCTGGTTCTGTAGTGCCAGTAGGCCCAGCTCCCCCTGTAGGACTGTTGGGGTTCGGTAACTGCGGCTGCCTCGCGGCCTAGCTGTTCTCTCCTCTCCTGTGGGCCTTGGGGTCCACCACCTGGTTCCAGCACCGTCAGCTGGTTCTCGGCAGTGTCTTTTGCTCTTGTACCTTCTGCTCCCCATCCTGGTTCCAGTACCGTCAGCTGGTTCCGGGCAGAGCCTTTGGCTTAGGTGCCTCCTTCTGGGTATCCAAGTTCCACCAATGTCAGGTGGTCCTTGGTAGTGCTTTCAGGCACGGGTACCTCCTGCTTAGTAACCGGGTTCCAGTAACGTCAGCTGGTCCTTGGTAGTTCCATTGGCTCTTGGACATTCGGCTACCCATCCGGGTTCCAGTACCGTCAGCTGGTTCTCGGCAGTGTCTTTTGCTCTTGTACCTTCTGCTCCCCATCCTGGTTCCAGTAACGTCATCTGGTTCCGGGCAGAGCCTTTGGCTTAGGTGCCTCCTTCTGGGTATCCGAGTTCCGCCAACGTCAGGCGGTCCTTGGTAGTGCTTTTTAGCACGGGTACCTCCTGCTTAGTAACCGGGTTCCAGTAACGTCAGCTGGTCCTCGGTAGTTCCATAGGCTCTTGAACCTTCGGGTAGCCATCCGAGTTCCAGTTCCATCAGCTGGTTCTTGGCATTTTCTCAGCCTTCTTGTACCTTCTGCTACATTTCCAAGTTGAAGACCCTAACGTCGACAACCCGGAAGACCACCCCGATGACGACGACCCGGAAGACCACCCCGATGACGACGACGACGACGACGGCGGAGACGACGACGGCTGAGACGACGACGGCGGAGATGACGACACTGGAGACGAAGACCCTGGAGACGACAACATGGAAGACCGAGAAGCAGAAGAACAAGAGGCTGCAGAACAAAGAGCAGAAGAACATTAAGCATAAGACTTAATATCAGAGCAAAAGATATTATCTAAATTATATGCAGAAGAAGACTAAGCAGTGTATGGGGGTGAGTCCGTTCCTCCTCGTGGTGCCCCTGGATAAAGCCTGATGCTGCAGGCCAAACTGAACGCGGACAAATGTAACTTTTGTGACTGGCAGAACGGAAGGTGTAATCTTCCAACTTTTATAGATAACAACTACGGGAATGCCTGTCACAAATGAGAATATGATGAAGAAGTAGAATAGGAAGAATAATAACAGTGGAATAAAAAGAATATGTAGAATAGGAAGAATAATAATAGTTGAAGAAAATGAATATGAAGAATGTAATAAAAAAAAAAATAGGTAGAAGATGAAGAAGAAGATGAATAAGGTGAAGAAGTTGATGTCAAGGATGCTGATGATGATGAAGATGAAAGTGTGGGAAAAGAAAAAAAAAAAAAAGAAAAAAAAGAAGGGGAAGGGCGTGGAATAGTGAAACATCAATATCTGACAAAATAAAAAAAATGTACATACTCAATATCTTTTTCAATCCGAACTTCTTTAAAAAAAAAAAAAAAACATGCTATTCTATTTGATTGGACTAATCCTCATTGCCTTTAATGTCTCCGCCACCTCCCCCATACATCCTACATTATTCTTAGTTGTTTTCCTTCAGGTAGAATGAACCTACAAGGAAAGAAAGGGTTTATTTTAATTCCGATATTTTGGTCCCATTGACTTGCATTGGGATCGGGTATCGGTATCGGCGATATCCGATATTTTTTGAATATCGGCCGATCCAAACCGATACCGATACTTTCCGATATCGGAAGGTATCGCTCAACACTAGTTTTTTTTTAAAGACGTTTGGAGTGACAAAGATATTGACTATGTAAATTTTTTTTTTATTTTGTCAGATATTGATGTTTCACTATTCCACGCCCTTCCCCTTCTTTTTTTGTTACTTTTCCCACACTTTCATCTTCATCATCATCAGCATCTTTGACATCAACTTCTTCTTCACCTTATTCATCTTCTTCTTCATCCTTTACCTTTTTTTTTTTATTACATTCTTCATATTCATTTTATTCAACTATTATTATTCTTCCTATTCTACATATTCATTTTATTCAACTGTTATTATTCTTCCTATTCTACTTCTTTATCATATTCTCATTTGTGACAGGCATTCCCGTAGTTGTTATCTATAAAAGTTGGAAGATTACACCTTCCGTTCTGCCAGTCACAAAAGTTACATTTGTCCGCGTTCAGTTTGGCCTGCAGCATCAGGCTTTATCCAGGGGCACCACGAGGAGGAACGGACTCACCCCCATACACTGCTTAGTCTTCTTCTGCATATAATTTAGATAATATCTTTTGCTCTGATATTAAGTGTTATGCTTAATGTTCTTCTGCTCTTTGTTCTGCAGCCTCTTGTTCTTCTGCTTCTCGGTCTTCCATCTCATCGTCTCCAGGGTCGTCGTCTCCAGTGTCGTCGTCTCCGCCGTCGTCGTCTCCGCCGTCGTCGTCGTCGTCGTCGTCATCGGGGTGGTCTTTCTGGTCGTCGACGTTAGGGTCTTCAACTTGGAAATGTAGCAGAAGGTACAAGAAGGCTGAGAAAATGCCAAGAACCAGCTGATGGAACTGGAACTCGGATGGCTACCTGAAGGTTCAAGAGCCTATGGAACTACCGAGGACCAGCTGACATTACTGGAACCCGGTTACTAAGCAGGAGGTACCCGTGCTAAAAAGCACTACCAAGGACCGCCTGACGTTGGCGGAACTCGGATACCCAGAAGGAGGCACCTAAGCCAAAGGCTCTGCCCGGAACCAGCTGACGGTACTGGAACCAGGATGGGGAGCAGAAGGTACAAGAGCAAAAGACACTGCCGAGAACCAGCTGACAGTACTGGAACCCGGATGGGTAGCCGAAGGTCCAAGAGCCAATGGAACTACCGAGGACCAGCTGACGTTACTGGAACCCGGTTATTAAGCAGGAGGTACCCATGCCTGAAAGCACTACCAAGGACCACCTGACGTTGGTGGAACTTGGATACCCAGAAGGAGGCACCTAAGCCAAAGGCTCTGCCCGGAACCAGCTGACGGTACTGGAACCAGGATGGGGAGCAGAAGGTACAAGAGCAAAAGACACTGCTGAGAACCAGCTGACGGTGCTGGAACCAGGTGGTGGACCCGAAGGCCCACAGGAGAGGAGAGAACAGCTAGGCCGCGAGGCAGCCGCAGTTACCGAACCCCAACAGTCCTACAGGGGGAGCTGGGCCTACTGGCACTACAGAACCAGCCTTGACTACCAATTCATGCAGCCCACATAGGAAGCTCCTAAACTGGAGGCACCCTGGAGTTGGCTAACCCGACCGCAACACGACGGGGCAAGCATAGGCGTCTCAGCGAGTTTGACACAACCCGGAAACAGCTGACGATGCTGAAACCAGGTTTGGCATGAGGGAGTACCTGTGACAAAAACACTGCCGAGAACCAGCTGGCGGTGCTGGAACCCGGATGCGTTGCCCCAGTGTGCAAGAGCCAATGGCACGACCGAGGACCAGCTGACGGTGCTGGAACCCGGTTACTAAGCTGTAGGTGCCCGCGCTTAAAAGCACTACCGAGGACCGCCAGGCGTTGGCGGAACTCGGATACCCAGGAGGAGGCACCTAAGCCAAAGGCTCGACCCGGAACCAGCTGACGGTGCTGGAACCAGGTGGTGGACCCGAAGGCCCACAGGAGAGGAGAGAACAGCTAGGCCGCGAGGCAGCCGCAGTTACCGAACCCCAACAGTCCTACAGGGGGAGCTGGGCCTACTGGCACTACAGAACCAGCCTTGACTACCAATTCATGCAGCCCACATAGGAAGCTCCTAAACTGGAGGCACCCTGGAGTTTGCTAACCCGACCGCAACACGACGGGGCAAGCATAGGCGTCTCAGCGAGTTTGACCCAACCCGGAAACAGCTGACGGTGCTGAAACCAGGTTTGGCACGAGGGAGTACCTGTGACAAAAACACTGCCGAGAACCAGCTGGCGGTGCTGGAACCCGGATGCGTTGCTCCAGTGTGCAAGAGCCAATGGCACGACCGAGGACCAGCTGACGGTGCTGGAACCCGGTTACTAAGCTGTAGGTGCCCGCGCTTAAAAGCACTACCGAAGACCGCCAGGCGTTGGCGGAACTCGGATACCCAGGAGGAGGCACCTAAGCCAAAGGCTCGACCCGGAACCAGCTGACGGTGCTGGAACCAGGTGGTGGACCCGAAGGCCCACAGGAGAGGAGAGAACAGCTAGGCCGCGAGGCAGCCGCAGTTACCGAACCCCAACAGTCCTACAGGGGAAGCTGGGCCTACTGGCACTACAGAACCAGCCTTGACTACCAATTCATGCAGCCCACATAGGAAGCTCCTAAACTGGAGGCACCCTGGAGTTTGCTAACCCGACCGCAACACGACGGGGCAAGCATAGGCGTCTCAGCGAGTTTGACACAACCCGGAAACAGCTAACGGTGCTGAAACCAGATTTGGCACGAGGGAGTACTTGTGACAAAAACACTGCCGAGAACCAGCTGGCGGTGCTGGAACCCGGATGCGTTGCCCCAGTGTGCAAGAGCCAGTGGCACGACCGAGGACCAGCTGACCGTACTGGAACCCGGTTACTAAGCTGTAGGTGCCCGCGCTTAAAAGCACTACCGAGGACCGCCTGACGTTGGCGGAACTCGGATACCCAGAAGGAGGCACCTAAGCCAAAGGCTCTGCCCGGAACCAGCTGACGGTACTGGAACCAGGATGGGGAGCAGAAGGTACAAGAGCAAAAGACACTGCCGAGAACCAGCTGACAGTACTGGAACCCGGATGGGTAGCCGAAGGTCCAAGAGCCAATGGAACTACCGAGGACCAGCTGACGTTACTGGAACCCGGTTATTAAGCAGGAGGTACCCATGCCTGAAAGCACTACCAAGGACCACCTGACGTTGGTGGAACTTGGATACCCAGAAGGAGGCACCTAAGCTAAAGGCTCTGCCCGGAACCAGCTGACGGTACTGGAACCAGGATGGGGAGCAGAAGGTACAAGAGCAAAAGACACTGCTGAGAACCAGCTGACGGTGCTGGAACCAGGTGGTGGACCCGAAGGCCCACAGGAGAGGAGAGAACAGCTAGGCCGCGAGGCAGCCGCAGTTACCGAACCCCAACAGTCCTACAGGGGGAGCTGGGCCTACTGGCACTACAGAACCAGCCTTGACTACCAATTCATGCAGCCCACATAGGAAGCTCCTAAACTGGAGGCACCCTGGAGTTGGCTAACCCGACCGCAACACGACGGGGCAAGCATAGGCGTCTCAGCGAGTTTGACACAACCCGGAAACAGCTGACGATGCTGAAACCAGGTTTGGCATGAGGGAGTACCTGTGACAAAAACACTGCCGAGAACCAGCTGGCGGTGCTGGAACCCGGATGCGTTGCCCCAGTGTGCAAGAGCCAATGGCACGACCGAGGACCAGCTGACGGTGCTGGAACCCGGTTACTAAGCTGTAGGTGCCCGCGCTTAAAAGCACTACCGAGGACCGCCAGGCGTTGGCGGAACTCGGATACCCAGGAGGAGGCACCTAAGCCAAAGGCTCGACCCGGAACCAGCTGACGGTGCTGGAACCAGGTGGTGGACCCGAAGGCCCACAGGAGAGGAGAGAACAGCTAGGCCGCGAGGCAGCCGCAGTTACCGAACCCCAACAGTCCTACAGGGGGAGCTGGGCCTACTGGCACTACAGAACCAGCCTTGACTACCAATTCATGCAGCCCACATAGGAAGCTCCTAAACTGGAGGCACCCTGGAGTTGGCTAACCCGACCGCAACACGACGGGGCAAGCATAGGCGTCTCAGCGAGTTTGACACAACCCGGAAACAGCTGACGGTGCTGAAACCAGATTTGGCACGAGGGAGTACTTGTGACAAAAACACTGCCGAGAACCAGCTGGCGGTGCTGGAACCCGGATGCGTTGCCCCAGTGTGCAAGAGCCAATGGCACGATCGAGGACCAGCTGACCGTACTGGAACCCGGTTACTAAGCTGTAGGTGCCCGCGCTTAAAAGCACTACCGAGGACCGCCAGGCGTTGGCGGAACTCGGATACCCAGGAGGAGGCACCTAAGCCAAAGGCTCGACCCGGAACCAGCTGACGGTGCTGGAACCAGGTGGTGGATCCGAAGGCCCACAGGAGAGGAGAGAACAGCTAGGCCGCGAGGCACCCGCAGTTTCCGAACCCCAACAGTCCTACAGGAGGAGCTGGGCCTACTGGCACTACAGAACCAGCCTTGACTACCAATTCATGCAGCCCACATAGGAAGCTCCTAAACTGGAGGCACCCTGGAGTTGGCTAACCCGACCGCAACACGACGGGGCAAGCATAGGCGTCTCAGCGAGTTTGACACAACCCGGAAACAGCTGACGGTGCTGAAACCAGGTTTGGCATGAGGGAGTACCTGTGACAAAAACACTGCCGAGAACCAGCTGGCGGTGCTGGAACCGGGATGCGTTGCCCCAGTGTGCAAGAGCCAATGGCACGACCGAGGACCAGCTGACCGTGCTGGAACCCGGTTACTAAGCTGTAGGTGCCCGCGCTTAAAAGCACTACCGAGGACCGCCAGGCGTTGGCGGAACTCGGATACCCAGGAGGAGGCACCTAAGCCAAAGGCTCAACCCGGAACCAGCTGACGGTGCTGGAACCAGGTGGTGGACCCGAAGGCCCACAGGAGAGGAGAGAACAGCTAGGCCGCGAGGCAGCCGCAGTTACCGAACCCCAACAGTCCTACAGGGGGAGCTGGGCCTACTGGCACTACAGAACCAGCCTTGACTACCAATTCATGCAGCCCACATAGGAAGCTCCTAAACTGGAGGCACCCTGGAGTTGGCTAACCCGACCACAACACGACGGGGCAAGTATAGGCGTCTCAGCGAGTTCGACACAACCCGGAAACAGCTGACGGTGCTGAAACCAGGTTTGGCACGAGGGAGTACCTGTGACAAAAACACTGCCGAGAACCAGCTGGCGGTGCTGGAACCCGGATGCGTTGCCTATTAAAGATTGTCTTCCTAGAGCCCCAACTAGCGGTGCTGGAGCAAAGGGTAAGCAGGGGGAGCAGAGTGTAGGCCGAAGCCTGCACTGGAGGCAGCTTTGTGTCTGCGTTGCGTTTGCAGGACACTTTGCCGGCTACACAGTGGGGAAACAGCTGGCATTGCTGAACCCCACTAACACAATGGCGGGTGTTTTTCTCTGTGCAGCTAGCACTTGCGGGCAAAAACTAGCGATGTTAGAGCCCGTGGTGAAGCAGGAGGAGGAGGAGAGGAGCAGAGTGTAGGCCGAAGCCTAGTTGAACTAATTTCAAAGGAAACCTTTAACCCCCCCTCAGGTGTTACAAAGTACAAGAGACACACCTTGTGCAGTATTAATGCTGCACAAGTGAAAGGTTGCTCTATTAATTTGTCTACTTGCACACGCTGAATGAAAGACGTACACAATTTAGCCCATTCTACAGTCAAACTGTAGTGGATGCGTGACTTGGCTTTTTAAGGAGACGCAGCACAGGTGTCCCAAATAACGCCTTGGTGCTTGGCGCAGCTTCCTGAGCGTTGTTATTTGCTGTACAGGGGTCTGCGCTCTTGTGTTATCCCTTGGCAATGCCCTGTTAGCGCTGCCCGTCTTATGACCTCATTTCATGTTGGCCGGTGCGGTTAACGATGGCCATAAATCCCAGACCCATAGTGCCTTTTCATAAAGTCACACTGCGGTGCTGGGATTCGTGGCCTTGATCAGTAAATATTTTGGCCGCTCACACACGTCCTTACACCTGCTTCAGACTGGGCGGCCTCTGCTGATCCCTTCTCGCATGCCGCGGCCATGAGGCTGCACAGTCTGAAGAAGGCGGAAGGAGATGAGTGACGACAGGCGAACATATGCACTGCTCATGCCCATAAACCACACCCTCGCTGACAAAATAAATAAGAAACCGAGGGGCGTTGTTTGGAGCAGGGCGGACGCACAGGCGCAGCCAGCTAACCAATGATGTCAAAAGACGGGAAGCGCTACCAAGGGTGGTGCTGCGTATCATTAGAAAGGAAAGTCACACCTCAGGGACAGTGGAATGGTCTCAATGAGACACATTTTGTACGTGTTGAGTTCCACGTGGGCAAGTAGAAAAAGTCAGCCACCTTGTACAAATGCAGCAGTACTGCTGTACAAGGTGGCTGTTATACATAGAAGCACCTGGGGGTGGGGGGCAGGCTTCCTTCAATTTCAGTTAATGTACCTGCGTGGCGTTTGCAGGTCACGTTGCCGGCTACACAGCAGGGGAACAGCTGGCGTTGCTGAACCCCACTAACACATTGGCTGGTGTTTTTCTCTGTGCAGCTAGCACTTCCGGGCCAAAACTAGCGGTGTTTGAGCCCAGGGGCAGCAGCAGGAGGAGAGGAGCAGAGTGTAGGCCGAAGCCTGCACTGGTGGCAGCTTTTGGTCGGTTGTGCCAGCGTGGCTTGTGCTGGACACGATGCCGGCTACACAGCAGGGGAACAGCTGGCGGTGCTGAACCCAACTAACACATTGGCGGGTGTTTTTCTCTGTGCAGCTAGCACTTCCAGGCTACAACTGGCGGTGTTATAGCCCAGGGTCAGCAGGAGGAGGAGAGGAGCAGAGTGTAGGCCGAAGCCTAGTTGAACCAATTTCAAAGGTAACCTTTAACCCCCCCTCAGGTGTTGCAAGGTACAAGAGCCACACCTTGTGCAGCATATATGCTGCACAAGTAAAAGGTTGCTCTATTACTTTTGCTCCTTGCACACGCTGAATAAAACACGTACACTATTTAGCCCATTATACTGTAAAACAGTAGTGGAGGCGTGACTTGTCTTTTTAAGGAGACGCAGCACAGGTGTCAAAATTTACACCTAGGTGCTGGGCGCAGATTCCTTACCGTTGTTATTTGCAGTACAGGACACTGCGCTCTTGTGTTATCCCTTGGCAATACCCTGTTAGTGCAGGCCGTCTTATGACCTCATTTCATGTTGGCCGGTGTGGTTAACGATGGCCATAAATCCCAGACCCACAGTGCCTTTTCATAAAGTCACACTGCGGTGCTGGGATTCGTGGCCTTGTGCAGTAAATATGTTCGCCGCTCACACATGTCCTTACACCTGCTTCAGACTGGGCGGCCTCACCTGATCCCTTATCGCCTGCCATGAGGCCGCACAGTCTGAAGAAGGCGGAAGGAGGGGAGTGAAGACAGGCGAACATATGCACTGCTCGTGCCCATAAATCACACCCTCGCAGTCAAAATATATGAGACAATGAGGGACGTTGTGTCGGGCAGGGCGTTCGCACAGGCACAGCCAGCCAACCAATGGTGTCAGAAGACAGGCAGCGCTAACAATGGGGGGGCTGCGTGTCATTAAAAAGGAAAGTTACACCTCAGGGACATTGTAATGGTCTCTAATGAGACACATTTTTTACGTGTTGAGTTCCACGTGGGCAAGGAGAAAAAGTCAGCCACCTTGTACAAATGCAGCAGTACTGCTGTACAAGGTGGCTGTTATACATAGAAACACCTGGGGGTGGGGGGCAGGCTCCCTTCAATTTAAGTTCATGTGCCTGCGTGGCGTTTGCAGGACACGTTGCCGGCTACACAGCAGGGGAACAGCTGGCGGTGCTGAACCCCACTAACACTTTTTCTGGTGTTTTTCTCTGTGCAGCTAGCACTTCCGGGCAAAAACTAGCGGTGTTTGAGCCCAGGGTCAGCAGGAGGAGGAGAGGAGCAAAGTGTAGGCCGAAGCCTGCACTGGTGGCAGCTTTTGGTCAGTTGTGCCAGCGTGGCTTGTGCTGGACACGATGCCGGCTACACAGCAGGGGAACAGCTGGCGTTGCTGAACCCCACTAACACATTGGCTGGTGTTTTTCTCTGTGCAGCTAGCACTTCCGGGCCAAAACTAGCGGTGTTTGAGCCCAGGGGCAGCAGCAGGAGGAGAGGAGCAGAGTGTAGGCCGAAGCCTGCACTGGTGGCAGCTTTTGGTCGGTTGTGCCAGTGTGGCATGTGCTGGACACGATGCCGGCAACACAGCAGGGGAACAGCTGGCGGTGCTGAACCCCACTAACACATTGGCGGGTGTTTTTCTCTGTGCAGCGCGCATTTCCGGGCAAAAACTAGCGGTGTTAGAGCCCAGGGTCAGCAGGAGGAGGAGAGGAGCAGAGTGTAGGCCGAAGCCTAGTTGAACCAATTTCAAAGGTAACCTTTAACCCCCCCTCAGGTGTTGCAAGGTACAAGAGCCACACCTTGTGCAGCATTAATGCTGCACAAGTAAAAGGTTGCTCTATTTATTTTGCTCCTTGCACACGCTGAATAAAACACATACACTATTTAGCCCATTATACTGTCAAACAGAAGTGGAGGCGTGACTTGTCTTTTTAAGGAGACGCAGCACAGGTGTCCAAAATAACACCTTGGTGCATGGGCGCAGCTTCCTGAGCGTTGTTATTTGCTTACAGGAGTCTGCGCTCTTGTTATCCCTTGGCCATGCGCTGTGAGCGCTGCCTGTCTTCTGACCTCATTTCATGTTGGCCGGTGCGGTTAGCGATGGCCATGAAACCCAGACCCGCAGTGTCTTTTCTTTAAGTCACACTATGGGGCTGGGATTCGTGACCTTGCGCAGTAAATTTTTTCGCCTGTCACTCATGTCCTTACACCTGCATCAGACTGGGCGGCCTCAGCTGATCCCTTCTCGCTTGCCGCGGCCATGAGGCCGGACAGTCTGAAGAAGGCGGAAGGAGATGAGTTAAGACAGGCGAAGATATGCACTGCTCGTGCCCATCAATCACACCCTCGCAGTCAAAATAAGTAAGACAACGAGGAGCATTGTTTCAGACAGGGCGGACGCACAGGCGCAACAAGCCAACCAATGATGTCAGAAGACGGGAAGCGCTACCAAGGGGGGTGCTGCGTATCATTAGAAAGGAAAGTCACACCTCAGGGACAGTGGAATGGTCTCAATGAGACACATTTTGTACGTGTTGAGTTCCACGTGGGCAAGTAGAAAACGTCAGCCACCTTGTACAAATGCAGCATTACTGCTGTACAAGGTGGCTGTTATACATAGAAACACCTGGGGGTGGGGGGGCAGGCTCCCTTCAATTTCAGTTCATGTGCCTGTGTGGCGTTTGCAGGTCACGTTGCCGGCTACACAGCAGGGGAACAGCTGGCGGTGCTGAACCTCACTAACACAAATTGGCTGGTGTTTTTCTCTGTGCAGCTAGCACTTCCGGGCAAAAACTAGCGGTGTTTGAGCCCAGGGGCAGCAGGAGGAGGAGGGGAGCAGAGTGTAGGCCGAAGCCTGCACTGGTGTCAGCTTTTGGTCAGTTGTGCCAGCGTGGCTTGTGCTGGACACGATGCCGGCTACACAGCAGGGGAACAGCTGGCGGTGCTGAACCCAACTAACACATTGGCGGGTGTTTTTCTCTGTGCAGCTAGCACTTCCAGGCTACAACTGGCGGTGTTATAGCCCAGGGTCAGCAGGAGGAGGAGAGGAGCAGAATGTAGGCCGAAGCCTAGTTGAACCAATTTCAAAGGTAACCTTTAACCCCCCCTCAGGTGTTGCAAGGTACAAGAGCCACACCTTGTGCAGCATATATGCTGCACAAGTAAAAGGTTGCTCTATTACTTTTGCTCCTTGCACACGCTGAATAAAACACGTACACTATTTAGCCCATTATACTGTAAAACAGTAGTGGAGGCGTGACTTGTCTTTTTAAGGAGACGCAGCACAGGTGTCAAAATTTACACCTAGGTGCTGGGCGCAGCTTCCTGAGCGTTGTTATTTGCTGTACAGGAGTCTGCGATCTTGTTATCCCTTGGCCATGCGCTGTGAGCGCTTCCTGTCTTCTGACCTCATTTCATGTCGGCCGTTGCGGTTAGCGATGGACATGAATCCCAGACCCACAGTGTGTTTTCAAAAAAGCACACTGCGTGGCTGGTATTCGTGCCCTTGTGCAGTAAATATGTTTACCACTCACACATGTCCTTACACCTGCTTCAGACTGGGCGGCCTCAGCTGATCCCTTATCGCCTACCAAGGCCATGAGGCCGCACAGTCTGAAGAAGGCGGAAGGAGATGAGTTAAGACAGGCGAACATATGCACTGCACATTCCCATCAATCACACCCTCGCAGCCAAAATATATGAGACAACGAGGGGGGTTGTGTCGGGCAGGACGGACGCACAGGCACAGGCAGCCAACCAATGATGTCAGAAGACGGGCAGCGCTACCAAGGGTGGTGCTGCGTACCATTAGAAAGGAAAGTCACACCTCAGGGACAGTGGAATGGTCTCAATGAGACACATTTTGTACGTGTTAAGTTCCACGTTGGCAATGAGAAAAAGTCAGCCACCTTGTACAAATACAGCATTACTGCTGTACAAGGTAGCTGTTATACATAGAAACACCTTGGGGTGGGTGGCAGGGTCCCTTTAATTTCAGTTCATGTGCCTGCGTGGCGTTTGCAGGTCACGTTGCCGGCTACACAGCAGGGGAACAGCTGGCGGTGCTGAACCCCACTAACACATTGGCTGGTGTTTTTCTCTGTGCAGCTAGCACTTCCGGGCAAAAACTAGCGGTGTTTGAGCCCAGGTGCAGCAGGAGGAGGAGAGGAGCAGAGTGTAGGCCGAAGCCTGCACTGGTGGCAGCTTTTGTTCTGTTGTGTCAGCGTGGCTTGTGCTGGGCACGTTGCCGACTACACAGCAGGGGAACAGCTGGCGGTGCTGAACCCCACTGACACATCAGCTAGTGTTTTTTCTGTGTAGACAACACTTCCAGGTGGCAACTGACAGTGTTGAAACCCAGGGAATCAAAGAGGAGCAGAGTGTAGGCCGAAGCCTGCAGTGGAGCAAGTTGAAAGGGAACCTTTAACCCACCCCCCCCCAGGCATTTGTTGCTGAAAGAGCCATCTTGTACAGCAGTAATACTGCACATGGAAAATGGTGGCTCTGAAAATTATGCTGCTTGCAAACGCTGAAGTACACACTCATATAATGTGTCCCCTCACACCGTCAAACCGTCCCGGAAGTGGGACTTTCCATTGTAATGTGACACAGCACAGCCGTCATTCCAACCCCCTTGGTGCCGTGCGCCACCTCCTCAACGTTGTTTGGTTCTGTCACGGAGCCCGCGCTGTAATGTTATCCCTTGGCCATGCACAGTTAGCGGTGCCCGTCTTCTGACATCATTTAGGTGTCAGGCTGGCAGTGCCTGTGCGTCCAAGCTGCCCGAGATCCAACCTCGCAGTGTCATCTAATGTAATCCCACTGCGGGCCAGGGATCCATGGGCATGCGCAGTGCATATCATCGCCTCTCACTCACCTCCTTCTTGCTTCTTCAGACTGTGCGGTGTCACGGCTGTGGCATGCTATTAGGGATCAGCTGACGCCGCCTAGTCTGAAGAAGCGTGAAGAAGGGGAGTGAGAGGCTAGTATATGCACTGAGCATGGCCATGGATACCAGGCCCACTGTGGGATCACATTAGACGACACTGCGAGGTGGGATTTCGGGCAGAGTGGACGCACAGGCGCAGCCAGGACGACAACAAATGATGTCAGAGGACGGGCAGCGCAAACTGTGCATGGCCAAGGGATAACATAACAGCGCAGGGTCCAGGACGGAATCAAACAACGCTAAGGAGGCAGCGCACGGTGCCAAGGGGGTAGCAATGATGGCTGTGCTGCGTCACATTACAAAGGAAAGTCCCACCTCAGGGACAGTTTGACGGTGTGAGGGGACACATTACATGAGTGTGTAGTTCAGCGTTTGCAAGGAGCATAATTTCAAGAGCGACCTTTTCCTTGTGCAGTATTAGTGCTGCACAAGGTGGCTCTTTCAGTAACAAACGCCTGGGGGGGGGACAGGTCCCCTTACATTTTAGTTGTGCCAGCGTGGCGGTCGCATGACACGTTGCCGGATACACAGCTGGGGATCAGCTGACGTTACTGAACCCCAATAACAGAGGAGCGACTGTTGACTGTGCAGACAGCACTTCCAGGCACCAACTGGCGGTGTTAGAGCCCAGGGACAGCAGGAGGAGCAGATTGGAGGTATTGCCGCACACACAGCTGGGGATCAGCTGACGTTACTGAACCCCAATAACAGAGGAGCGACTGTTGACTGTGCAGACAGCACTTCCAGGCACCAACTGGCAGTGTTAGAGCCCAGGGACAGCAGGAGGAGCAGATTGGAGGTATTGCCGCACACACAGCTGGGGATCAGCTGACGTTACTGAACCCCAATAACAGAGGAGCGACTGTTGACTGTGCAGACAGCACTTCCAGGCACCAACTGGCGGTGTTAGAGCCCAGGGACAGCAGGAGGAGCAGATTGGAGGTATTGCCGCACACACAGCTGGGGATCAGCTGACGTTACTGAACCCCAATAACAGAGGAGCGACTGTTGACTGTGCAGACAGCACTTCCAGGCACCAACTGGCGGTGTTAGAGCCCAGGGACAGCAGGAGGAGCAGAGGAACAGAGTGTAGGCCGAAGCCTGATTGGAGCAAGTTGAAAGGGAACCTTTAACCCCCCCCAAGACGCTTGTAGCTGAAAGAGCCATCTTGTGCAGCACTAAGGATGCAAAAGGAAAAGGTTGCTCTTTTAATTATGCTCCTTGCAAACACAGAAGTAAACACTAAAAATGTGTCCCCTTATACCGTAAAACCGTCACGGAGGTGCAAATTTCCTTTGTAATGGGACACAGCACAGCTGTCATTCCTATCCCCTTGGTGCCGTGCGCTGCCTCCTCAGTGTTGTTTTAAGCTGTCACGGAGCCTGCGCTGTTCTGTTATCCCTTGGCCATGCCCAATTAGCGCTGCCTGTCTTCTGACATAATTTGGTGTCAGGCTGTCAGTGCCTGTGCGTCCACGCTGCTCCAGATCCCACCTCGCAGTGTCGTCTAACGTAATCCCACTGCGGGCCTTGGATCCATTGGCATGCACAGTGCATATCCTCGACTCTCACTCCCCTCCTTCCCTCTTCTTCAGACTGTGCGGTGTCACGGCCGTGGCATACTATTAGGGATCAGCTGACGGCGCACTGTCTAAAGAAGGCGGAGGGAGATGAGCGAGAGCCCGAGGGGAAGATATGCACTGCGCATGCCCATGGATCCAAGGCCCGCAGTGTGATTCAATCAGAAGACACTGCGAGGCGGGATTTCGGGCAGCGCGGCCGCACAGGCGCAGCCAGCCTGACACCAAATTATGTCAGAAGACAGGCAGCGCCAATAGGGCATGGCCAAGGTATAACAGAACAGCGCAGGCTCCGTGACAGCTTAAAACAACGTTGAGGAGGCAGCGCATGGCACCAAGGGGGTAGGAATGACGGCTGTGCTGCGTCACATTATGAAGGAAAGTCCCAGCTCCGGGACAGTATAACGGTATCAGTGAACACATTTTATAAGTGTTAAGTTCTGCGTGTGCAAGGAGCTAAAATAAAAGAGCTACCTTTTCCTTGTGCAGCATTACTGCTGCACAAGATGGCTCTTTCAGTAACAAACGACGGGGGGGGGGACAGGTTCCCTTACATTTAGGTTGTTGTGCCAGCGTGGCGGTCGCAGGACACATTGCCGGCTACACAGCTGGGGATCAGCAGACGTTACTGAAACCCAATAACACTGGGTCGTATGTTTTTACTGTGCAGCCTGCACTTCTGAGCCACAACTGGCGGTGTTGGAGCCCAGGAATAGAAGTTCACGTGGTAGAAAGATGAACACATCAGGAGACCTGGATGACACCCAATTACTTAATCAGAAAGAGGAGTGGCAAATTCCTGCGAGATCCAGGCCTGGTTCATTTTCAGGAAAGTAAGCCGGTCAACGTTATCGGAGGATAGTCGCATGCGACGGTCTGTTAGTACACCACCTGCGGCACTAAAGACACGTTCCGATAAGACACTAGCCGCAGGGCAAGCCAGCACCTCCAATGCATACTGGCTTAGCTCTGGCCATGTATCCAGCTTAGAGACCCAAAACTTGAACGGGGAAGAGCCGTCTGGGAGTACAGTAAGAGGGCAAGCCATGTAGTCTGTCACCATCTGACGGAACCGTTGCCTCCTGCTGACTGGAGCCGCCGGTGATGGTGTAGATATTTGGGGCGGGCACACAAAAGTGTGCCAGAGTTGTGCCATACTGGGCTTGCCTTGGGCAGAGGCACTGCTTCTGCTCCCTCTTTGGGCAGAGCCTCCCCCACTGCCTCGACGCACTGAGCTGCTTTGTAAAGCACTAGCAGCACTCCACTCAGTTGGACAGGAGAAGATGATGGAATTCACCAGTGTGTCGTGGTACTCCCGCAATTTACGCTCCCGGGTCAACGCTGGGATGAGGTTTTGGACGTTGTCCTGGTAGCGAGGATCGAGGAGGGTGAACACCCAATAATCAGGCATGTTGAGAATGTGGTCAATGCGGCGGTCGTTTCTCAGGCACTGCAGCATGAAATCCACCATGTGCTGCAGACTGCCAACTGGCCCAGAAACGCTGTCCCCTGCTTGAGACATGATCTCTGCCCGCTCGTCATCACCCCACCCTCGCTGTACACACTGACCACTGGACAATTGTGTCGCTCCCTCCTCTGGACGGAGCTCTTCCTCCTCCATTGACTCCTCCTCATCCTCCTCACAAAGTGGCCCCTGCGTACCCCTTTGTGAGGAACCACGTGGCGCTGACTCTCCAGAAGCTGATGGAAAAGGTGACTCCTCATCCTCCACCTCTTCCACAACTTCATCCCTTAACCCTTGCAAAGTTTGCTGAAGCAGGCAGATAAGGGGGACAGTCATGCTGACTAGTGCATCATCTGCACTTGCCATCCGCGTGGAATAATCAAAAGGACGCAAAACCTGGCAGACGTCCTTCATAGTGGCCCACTCTCTGGTTGTGAAGTCTGATCGGCGCTGACTGCGACTTCTTTGCGCCTGATGCAGCTGGTACTCCATAACTGCTTGCTGCTGCTCACACAACCGCTCCAACATATGTAACGTGGAATTCCACCGGGTAGGTAGGTCACATATGATGCGGTGTTCCGGAAGGCGGAATCGGCGCTGCAGAGCAGCAATGCGGGATCTTGCCAAGCTGGAACGCCGCAAGTGAGCACACTCTAGGCGGACCTTGTGCAGCAGGGCATCAAGATCCGGATAGTCCCTCAGAAAACTCTGCACAACCAAATTGAGCACATGTGCCAGACATGGGATGTGAGTGAGGTTGCCAAGGGCCAAAGCTGCCACCAGATTTCGGCCATTGTCACACACTACCATGCCTGGCTGGAGATTCGCTGGCAGTAACCACACATCGCTCTCCTGCTTGATGGCATTCCAGAGCTCCTGCACTGTGTGGCTTCGATTCCCCAATGAAACTAGTTTCAAGACGGCCTGCTGACGTTTGGCCACGGCTGTGCTCATGTCGGTCATAGGTAAACGTTCACGGGTCCATGTGGAGGTGGACTGTGACGGCTCCTGCAGAGATGATTCTGAGGAACTTGTGTAAGAGGAGGAGTCAATGCATACAGACTGGATTCCTGCAATCCTTGGAGTGGGCAGGACACGTCCTGCGCCACTCGCACGATCTGTACCTGGCTCAACAACATTAACCCAATGGGCAGTGAGGGAAACGTATCGCCCCTGTCCATGCTGACTGGTCCACGCATCGGTGGTGAGGTGGACCTTGCTACTGACGGCGTTCAGTAGCGCATGTTTTATGTTTCCCTCAACATGCCTGTGCAGGGCAGGGACAGCTTGCCTGCTGAAGTAAAAGCGGCTGGGCACCTTGTACTGTGGGACTGCCAATGCCATCAAGTCACGGAAGCTGTCAGTCTCCACCAGCCTGAATGAGAGCATTTCCAGGGACAACAGTTTGGCAATGCCTGCATTCAGAGCCTGTGCTCGGGGGTGGTTGGCCGAGAATGCCCGCCTTTTCTCCCATGCCTGTACTACCGATGGCTGTAGAGTAGACTGGGAGTGTGAGGATGACTGGGAAGGTGGTGCTGTGGGTGGAATTACACAAGGTCTCTGGACAACAGTGCCAGAGGTTCTTCCATGGCGATCCTGGGAGGAAGCCAAACCAGCTGTGCGTGAGCTGGAGGAAGAGGCAACACGAGCTGAAGAGGTGGTAGCTGCCGCTGTTGGTTGGCCTACATCTTCAGTGTGTTTCTGTAACTCCACCGCCTGCCTGGTCCGCACATGTTTCCACATATTTGTGGTATTGAGGTTGCTGACATTTTTCCCTCTTTTTACTTTCTGATGACACAGCTTGCATTTGACAAAACAAATGTCATCTGCAACTGTGTCAAAAAAGGACCAGGCACTGCAAGTCTTGGGAGCGCCCTTTTTGGCTTTGGAAAGAGACAGGCTCCTAACGGGTGCCAAAGTGGAGGCTACAGGCTCCGCAGTCTTCCCCCTCCCTTTCCCTCTTTGGCCCGTAAGGGGAATCTCTTCCTCAGAGCTGCTCCTACCACCTTCCTGTTCCTCACGCCACGATGGGTCAACGACCTCATCATCTCCACTACCCTCTGCCACCAACTGCTCCTCCTGGGTAGTCTCGGCAGCACAGTACGCACCAGAAAGCGGCACCTGAGTTTCATCATCAGATGCGTACTGCGCTGTGGTCACCGGAGGCACTGGCCCACCCGCCTCTTCAGAGTCAGAGAGACAAAGCTGTTGGGCATCACTGCACACTGCCTCTTCTCCCATTTCTCCAATGCTGCTTGGCTGGCCCCCTATTTCCAAGCCAAGAGATTCACAGAACAGAAGTAGAGACGGCTCCTGTCCTGGGCTCTCTGACTGCCTGGCCAATTTGGCAGGTGGTGAAGAGACAGATGGCTGCTCTCCAGTGCTCTGTGCCTGAGAGGATGTGGCACTAACTGAAGTCGATGCCGAGGCGTTAGCTGCCATCCACCCGACAACGGCTTCAATTTGGTCTTCACGCAGCAGCGGTGCACGGCGCTCTCCGACAAAGCTGCGCATGAAGGACTGTTCCCTGCTGAAACTGAGTGACGACGAGTCACCGGTGCCCGCAGCAGGCACAGAATCACCACATCCTCTCCCTGCTCCTCTCCCTGCTCCGCGCCCACGCCCACGTGCCTTACTCCCTGCCCTCTTCATCTTGCTTGACAGATAAAGATAAGCAGAAAAGTACTAAGGCCTTAGTGTGCTTATTCCTGAAATGCTCCTCCTAACAGGTGTAAGAAACACTAATGTTGTAAAGTGTGGACTAAACTTTATTATTTTTCAAATGTGGCCTACACAAGTGTTAAGTTGTGTTTGGTGAACTTTCCTTTTTTTTTTCTGCAGATCGGACAACAGAGCAAGTTTAACTCACACGGGGACCGTGCAGACAGCCGTAAATGGCGCTGCAAGGCCCAAAAACCCTCCTCTAGGTTATCCTATGTAGTGTTTTTCCACTATTTAGCTGGAGACGGGTGGAAAGACACTAATAGGAATTTTTTTTATAAAATTTTAAACAGGCTGCACTATTTGAAAAAAAGGAAATTTTTTTTCAAGGTATGAGGCAGTAACGCACCCTGAGCTGAATCCAACCGGCTATGGCTGCACACAGACTACAGGGCGAGCTGCGCTCACACAGAGACCGTGCAGACAGCCGTAAACGGCGCTGCAAGGCCCAAAAAAACCCCTCTCGGTTATCCTATGTAGTGTTTTTCTACAATTTAGCTGGAGACGGGTGGAAAGACACTAATAGGAAATTTTTTTAAAAATTTTTAAACAGGCTGCACTATTTGAAAAAAAGGGAATTTTTTTTCAAGGTATGAGGCAGTAACGAACCCTGAGCTGAATCCAACCGGCTATGGCTGCACACAGACTACAGGGCGAGCTGGGCTCACACGGAGACCGTGCAGACAGCCGTAAACGGCGCGGCAAGGCCCAAAAAACCCCCTCTAGGTTATCCTATGTAGTGTTTTTCCACAATTTAGCTGGAGACGGGTGGAAAGACACTAATAGGAAATTTGAGAAAAAATGTGCAGCAGGCTGCACTATGAGCAAAAAAGGACAACTGTGTGAGGCAGTGTGAACCCCCCCTGAGCTGAATACAACCGGGTATATGGCTGCACACAGACTACAGAGTGAGCTGCACACACACACACACACACACAGAGACCTTGCAGAACGCTGTTAAAACAGCGCTGCAAGGCAAGAGCAAGGTGAACAGTGAAGAACACACAGCGTTTTGCTAAATTAGCCTTGGGAAAGGAAAATAAAGCAATTAGCTATCTCAACTGGCGCTCAGTTAGAACACAGCGTCCTGTCCCTAACTGAAATCACAGCAGAGTGAGCGCAAAATAGCGGCAGCGTTTTTTATAATACAGAGTGACATCATTTCAGCAGCCAATCACAGCCTTGCCAGTACTTACATGCCCACCATGCTAAACAGGATGTGCCCACACTTCCATTCATTCCTCATTGGCTGCTGCGTTCAGTTTGAATTCTGGGAACTTCCGATTCCGGTATCCGATACGCGGGAAGCATCGGAATTCGGTATCGGAATTCCGATACCGCAAATATCGGCCGATACCCGATACTTGCGGTATCGGAATGCTCAACACTAGTGATTATTCATCGGGGCACTCAATTCCTGGGAAGGTCGTCCCACGTATTGGAGCCCGCATTTGCAAGTCACTACGTAGATGACAAAATCCGTTCTGCATGTGAGTCTCTGCTTAATCTTAATTGTTTCCCCAGTAGTATTAGATTGAATACTCCTAGCTCCATGGTTAATGATCTTACAACATTTACATTTGTTTGAAGAGCATCTATATACTCCTTTGTTCATCTTCCCTCCATTCACATTGGCATTGTTTCCTATTATGTTTTCTATTCTTGGAACCTCTCTTAATTTACTCTGAGCTACAATATTTTTCACTGTCCCGTCACCTCCTGCTGAAGCACAATAAATGCTTCTGCATCACGGTCACATCGCTGGAGCATATACCAAAAGGGGCTAATAACAGGAACAAATTATTAAACCGCAAGGAGTCATATTGGATATATACCGTATTTTTCGGACTAAAAGACGCACTTTTTCCCCCCCAAAAAAGGGGGGAAAATGGGGGGTGCGTCTAATAGTCGCAATGCAGGCTTACCTAGGTGGCAGAGGTGCGGTGGCAGAGGTCCGGTGGCAGAGGTGCGGTTGCGGGGGTGTGGCGGCAGAGGAGGCGCAGTAAGCGGGGTCCCTTTCCCCGGTATGGTGATGCAGCAGGCCCGGTATGCAGCAGAGCCGGGTGAATCCTTTTGTTATCGGTGGTGGCGGCCATTTTCCGGAGGCCGCGCGTGCGCAGATGGAGCGCTCTGCTTCCCAGGGCTTCAGGAAAATGGCCGCCGCGATCTCCATCTGCGCACGCGCGGCCTCCCGCGGCCATTTTCCTGAAGCCCCGGGAGCAGAGCGCTTCATCTGCACACGCGCGGCCTCAGGAAGATGGCCGCGCCCACCGATAACAAGAGGATTCACCTGGCTCTGCTGCATACCGGGCCTGCTGCATCACCATACCGGGGAAAGGGACCCCGCTTACTGCGCCTCCTCTGCCGCCACACCCCCGCCACCACACCTCTGCCACCGGAACTCTGCCACCGCACCTCTGCCACCTAGGTAAGCCTGCATGGTAAGCCAGGGACCCCTCTCATGCCATACCTCTCACTGCACCTCCTGATCCCAGCACCTCCTGATCCCAGCACCTCCTGATCCCAGCACCTCCTGATCCCAGCACCTTCTCATCCCAGCACCTCCTGATCCCAGCACCTCCCCATCCCAGCACCTCCTCATCCCAGCACCTCCTGATCCCAGCACCTCCTGATCCCAGCACCTCCTGATCCCAGCACCTCCTCATCCCAGCACCTCCTGATCCCAGCACCTCCTGATCCCAGCACCTTCTCATCCCAGCACCTTCTCATCCCAGCACCTCCTGATCCCAGCACCTCCTCATCCCAGCACCTCCTGATCCCAGCACCTCCTGATCCCAGCACCTCCTGATCCCAGCACCTCCTCATCCCAGCACCTCCTGATCCCAGCACCTCCTGATCCCAGCACCTCCTCATCCCAGCATCACCCCACCTCTGCCGACACCTTGCCTCCTGTGACCCTGCTCTACCACCGCCATCCCTCAGGTAAGATACTGTAAATTCGGACAATAAGACGGACCCCCATCTTATAAAAAATCTTTTTTTCTGCAATTTTCACCCCAAATTTGGGGTGCGTCTTATGGTCCGGTGCGTCTTATAGTCCGAAAAATACGGTAGGTTACAAAGCCTTTATCCCAATTGACTTAATGATGTAGTAGAGAATGTGTAAGGGTTTGTCATAAATAGCTCAGTCGTTTGCGCATGGGTCAATACAACAAAAAAATCCTTTTTTTTTTTTAAAGGACTTTTTTTTTTTAAAAGGACCTTTTTTTTTTCAAGGACTTTTTTTTTTTTCTTTTGTTGTTTCGCATTTTATGGGATGAATTGATAGTAGTGGGATTGATGAGGTATTGGAGTGAATCATATTTATGATAGTGTGTATACCTATATTTTTAATGTTGTGTTTGTTCATAACAGTGTAACACCATGTATTTAAAAGCTCACTTTGGATAGAATAGAAGTACTAAACTGCTCTTTTATATATATAAGAAAAATGAGTCTCTTTAGAGGCTACCATGCAGATATTCATCAGGAAAGGAGAACCTGATCCCCGGTCCCGCCCTGCTAATCCCTTCTAGGAACCCTCATAAATAAGAAAACTTGGAGGTTGTAACATCATTTTATAGTGCTTATTGTATGTTTGTTCTTTTTTGCTACCTGATAAAGGCTGCACTGTAAAAATAGCAGCTGAAACGCGTTGTACTGTTTTTTAAAATATTTTACAAATATATTTTATTTTTTTTATTTTGAGAAAATAAATGAATTTTTATTAACATTTTTCACTTGAAGTGGATGCATTCAAAAAATCCGTAGGTGCTTAGCGCCACATTTAGGCCGGCGTCACACTCAGCGTATGCAAATACGGTCCGTATATTACGGCCGTAATACGCTGAAAAGTCCCGAAAATAGTGGTCCGTAGCTCCTCCGTAGGCAGGGTGTGTCACCGTTTTTTGCGCATGGCATCCTACGTATGTAATCCGTATGGCAGCCGTACTGCGTGTTTTTATCGCAGGCTTGCCAAACCGACATACGTCTATACAAGGGATCCATGTGTTAAAAAAAAATAAAAACATATATACTGTCTATATATATATATATATATATATATGTCAGTAGAGTAGACACATATATATATATATATATATTATTCCTTCATACAGCGCGAGATAGCAAAAAGCCGGTAAATCAATTACCGGCTTTTGCTTTCTCCTTCCTAAACCCGACATGATATGTGACATGGTTTACATACAGTAAACCATCTCATATCCCCATTTTTTTTGCATAAACCACACTACTAATGTTAGTAGTGTGTCTATGCAAAATTTGCCCGTTCTAGCTCTTAAAATAAAGGGTTAAATGGCGGAAAAAATTGGCGTGGGCTCCCGCGCAATTTTCTCCACCAGAGTAGTAAAGCCAGTGACTGAGGGCAGATATTAATAGCCTGGAGAGGGTCCACGGTTATTGGCCCCCCCCTGGCTAAAAACACCTGCCCCCAGCCACCCCAGAAAAGGCACATCTGGAAGATGCGCCTATTCTGGCACTTGGCCACTCTCTTCCCATTCCCGTGTAGCGGTGGGATATGGGGTAATGAAGGGTTAAAGCCACCTTGCTATTGTAAGGTGACATTAAGCCTAATTAATAATGGAGAGGCGTCAATTATGACACCTATCCATTATTAATCCAATTGAATGAAAGGGTTAAAAAAAACACACACACATTATTAAAAATTATTTTAATGAAATAAAAACAAATCTTGTTGTAATATTTTATTTAACGCCCAATCCAATCACTGAAGACCCTCGTTCTGTAAAAGAAAAAACATAATAAACCAACAATATACTTACCTTCCGCAGATCTGTAAAGTCCAACGATGTAAATCCTTCTGAAGGGGTTAAAACATTTTGCAGCAAGGAGTTCCGCTAATGCAGGCTGCTCCTTGCTGCAAAACCCCGGGGAATGAAGCTAAATATAGGTCAATGATCTATATTTAGCTTCATTTGCGGTGAGGCGCCCTCTGCTGGCTGTTCATAGATCGTGGGAACTTACCAGACCGCCCCCTGACGAAGCTGATGCGAAACGCGCGTTGGGGCCACAGCGTGGAGCGTCCTAATTGCCAGTATCTGGGTAAGGTCATTTGAGCACATTTATATGCATTAATTTACTTTTATTAGAGGGTCTTTGAGCCAATGCGCATGGCTCTGCGTACCTGATTAAGCTATTGTTATGACTCATGTTGTTAACCTTCTAGTGCTTTGACCCTGGCCCATTTAGTAGTTGCACTATGCACTTTAGGAAAGTATTTTGGCATTAGGTATATCCACGCTGTGTCTTTCCATCTTTTTGCTACCATCATCCCTCATTTTGCGGTCTTAGATTTATGTATTGATCTGTTAATATTTATATTTTGTAGCTGTATTTGTTGATAATTTAATAAAAATCTAATGAATATCTATGGACATTTACTCCGATTTTTGATGGTTATTCCTGTATTGTGGAGTGTCCAATTGGTAATTGTGGTTCTCTCCGTGAGGCTCCCCCACTAGGGCTGTGAGCATGGTAGAGAAATTTGTTAAATATTTAAATTTGGTCTTTTTCTGTTACACTACTGACAGTAGTGTGGAATCTGCAAAAAAAAAAGGAGAGAAGACATGGTTTACTGTATGTAAACCATGTCTCAAATCATGTCGGGTTTAGGAAGGAGAAAGAAAAAGCCGGTAATTGAATTACCGGCTTTCAAGCTGTATAGCGCTGGAATAAATATTAATATATATACATATATGTGTCTCACTGACATATATATATATATATATATATATATATATACCTATTCTATGTGTACACATTTATTCTACCTATTGGACTGGAAGCTGTCAGTGTGATTTTACTGTACACCGCACTGAATTGCCGGCTTTTCTCTCTAACACCGCTGCGTATTTCTCCCAAGTCACACTGCTTGTCCGTGTGTAATCCGTATTTTTCACGCTTCCATAGACTTTCATTGGCGTATTTCTTGCGCAGTACGGTGACAAACGCAGCATGCTGCGATTTTCTACGGCCGTAGAAAGCCGTATAATACTGATCAGTAAAATATGGCAGATAGTAGCAGGGGCATAGAGAATAATTGTGCGGTATTTTTTGCGAGTTTTACGGACGTAGTTTCTGCGCTCTTACGTCCGTAAAACTCGCAAGTGTGACGCCGGCCTAACTTGGAGTTTTTATTTCCTTTGAAATCGCCACCTATGTGGATCGGAAGCAGGATCAACACATAGTTCTCCAAAGTGAGCCGCACACCTTATTGGATTATATAACATACGAAGAAGAGTTGCCTAAAGAATTGATTCCTTGAGAATCTCAATGAGCATTTCTTACCGATAGAAGGTGAGCATAACTACAAATAAAAGAAATGTTTTTAACTTGTTGGTAAAAACGTATTACGCTCAGAGGAAGCGCCGCACTTGTCTCTTTTTTCCCCTCTTTCCCTAAACCAGGGTATTTCTAAAATATCTTACTTTGCAATTTTGATAAAAATAAAAAGTGTCTTTATTTTATTCTTTATTATTATTTTATTAAAAGTTCCTTCATATAATTTGCACAAGGGTCTAAAAGTCCTGGGTTATTTGAAAGTGTATATTTCAGACGTCATGCATTCAGTTTTTTTTTTTTTTTTTTTACTGCATCAAAATATTTAGCCTTTTTAAAAATGAGAAGAATTTCATTTATTTTGTTGAGTCTTCGTAGGGCTTCACAAATACATCCTAATTTAATTAGGAATATAAAGTGATTGAATACATTTCATCGTGTCCTATGCATTCATTCATGAGCACATACACACTCGGATATGTCAAGACAGTTATATGAGAATTAAATCTATGTGCAGTAGAAGTTGTTGTGCCTGGTGGGTGGCCTGAGGGTTATCTGTCAGCATTTCCGTCATGCTCTACAGGAACACTTAAAACCATTCATATTGTTGTGAAATCTCAGCAAAGATTATAGTGGTCCTACATGGCACTCCGAAGATATTTTCGTAAATAAATCTAAAAGTTCCTTCTGGAAGTAGAAACATCTGCCTTACGTGATAAATATATATTCTAATTAAGATCAAGTGTTAGCTGAAGAGCATACAGATGTCCTAGGCTTTCTCTACCTTTCAGATAGATGCACTATTTTCTGTAGTTTTACCGAATGATAATTTTATCGTCTACATCAAATCTTAAAATTAAGAGATCAAACTTGACCATGACCTAAAAACATTTATGTAATACATGTAATACATTTTCTTTACTCCTTCAAAAATGTTCAATTTACACTTTAACCCCTTCTGGGCTAGGTTTATTATGACATTATAAAGACTCTAGGTACTAGTGAGAAGGATAGCGGCACTCTAAGGTAAGGTGCACAAATAGGGTCCAAACCTTGCAGTATTAGGCCGGGGTCACACATGCAGGTGCAATGCGAGAAACTCGCATCAATACACGGATCTGCCACCGGCACTCGGGACTGGAGCGTTTAGCTGCATGTTTTTCTATGCAGCCGCACACTCCGGTCCCAAGTGCCGGCGGCAGTGCCGGGTATTGATGCGAGAGACTCGCACGAGTTCCTCGCATTGCATTCGCAAGTGTGACACCGGCCTTATAGATGTCCCCAAGAACTATTTGAAGAAAATAAATACTATCCAGGATCTCAATTATTTCATCATATCATCTATCCCTAAAATCATAATCTTTATTAATAACCTGAACCTACACGTTGGTTCACACCACAAACTTGACCAAAAATACAAAACAATTACTGTGCTCACACAAAAACACTGAATTTAAAAATGGGGTGCACTAGGAATCCCAGGTGAGTACTAAACTCACACCTGCCTTGCTGCGGGGGTTGGCACCCTAAAGGGGAAACGTTGTGGTGCCCCCACTCCATGGTGGCTGTCCCTAGAGGCCCTGTTACACCCTGTAGCCACTAGGGAGCTCCCACTGCCCGCAGCCTAGGGAAACCACTGTAGGCTATACAGAGATATTCCTACACTAAAGGAATCCTAGATTCCCACACATAAAAACAATAATGTATTAGGAACACAGAAGGCAAAACATTGGCGTGCTAGCGAGGGAGTTTTTTGGCACAATCATTCACAGGTCCATCACAATTGTTATGGATAAGCCTATTCCAATATATCACAAAAATCTCAGATGTATAAACATCAAAATTGAAAGCACAATCCAAGCACTTATCTCCCTTCATCCGCCATTTGCCCAAAACCACAGCGCCTCTACGCGTTTCGCCCCATTTGGGCTCCTCAGGAGGCTCGATTCATGGATGTATCCTGATGCGGTGTAATAGCTCAAGTCCCCAAGAACTAGCAGTGGATACCGCGTTCATGTTACTACAATGTCACTGTACTTCCCTGGAACCACTGAGATCACATCACTGGACACTGTGTCCATTCCACATATGTATACAACAGTGTGTATTCTGATGAAGGTCCTTGTCGACCGAAACATCACACTTGAAGTGTTACACTATAAATAAAGTTACCTTACTTCCATAAACTTCCTATGTGCCAAGTTCATTTATAAGTATACAGAATCTGTCAGCAGGTTTTTTTCTATGCAATCTGAGAGTGCCATAATGTACGGTAGTAGCAGTGAGCCTCATTACAGTGATGTGTCACTTACTAGGTTTTACTTTGCAGTTTCAATCCAAAGAGTGTATTATCATCAGCAGATTATCATTACAGGGTAACTGGCCTTGTGCATCCTAATTCAACCCTGCCACCAGCCCTGATTAGCAGTTTTACATCACTTTTCCATGCACACAGAGAGTTCTTGAGCTGCGGGGTTAAGCCTTGCTCACACATTCGGTATTTGACCAGAATTTTACATACTGTAAGTATTTGTAAAAAATCCAGGAGTGGGTGATACATTCAGAAGTGGTGGCGTGTTTCTGTTATACCTTTCCTCTGATTGTTCCTTTCCTGGTTTGGGCTTACAAGTACTGATGTTAAATACTGACCAAATACTGATAGTCAGAACGTGGCCATATAAACAGTTCATTAAGTGATGCATGCTACATCTGCAGCAAAGAAAACTATTACTCTGTCACCCAACCACACCCAGTAAAGTAAGTGATTAATCTCTGGAATCGGGGTCTCTGTCTCAACCTCTTTCTTCTGTCAGATTATATAGTAAATACCTGCTGACAGATTCCTCCTAAAGATCATATATATATGTTTTCGCTTTTCGTCATTGAAATCCACCGACCATCAATTTTGTGTTATTTCTTTATTGCTTTAGCCAGAGATTCAGATTTGCCTAAATTCACACATTTTTGGAGATTTTAAACAAATTTGATTATACTAGAATAAATTCACTCATTTATAAAAAATAAGGTTACATGTTGAAAACCAGAGTACAAGCCAAAATGCCGAAATGTGTGTGCATGAGAACTCAGATTCACCTCTGCAACTAATAATAGGAGCAATTCCAGATTCCAATCTTAGACACTATGGGCACAGCTGTATCACAGTTTTCTGTATGAACCATATGTTTATTGCTAAAGAGATGTTTTGATCAAGCGTGTATGCTTTTACAAGACAAAGTTTTGGGAAGAGCATTCATGATGTCACATGAGAAGTTACGATTCCACATTTCGAGCTAAATATACTACATGGAGCCTTTGTACAAACATCTGTTTGCACAAAAAAAAGCTATTCTGACTAAAATAAACTTATTGTGGACTGCCTATAGAAACATGTTATTTCTGTTCTATTTTCTCACTTCAGTTCAACAATTAGACCTTTTATTTTGATTATATTCTTAGTTGACAACTAATAAGAAAAAAAAAATCAAGGGGTTTTGTGATCATTATATATCAAAAGCGGACTTGGGCAAAATGCGGCCCACGGGCCACATCTGGCCCTTTGGTTGTTTCAGTAACAACAAATGGGCGGGAACTTAAATGTGAGCCGATAGCTTGGTATTAGCCCCACCCTGCTAATTGGTGAAGCGGCTACTGCCGGAGGAAGCGAGGGGCTACTGAGATCACTCACAGCACAGCAGCTCCGGCTTATGTTGTAGAGTCACTGAGAAGTCAGGACTGCTTGGCCCAGCAGCTTCTGCTCACACCTGGCTGCTAATTAGTCACCTTGCAAGCTGTGGATGTTTGAGATTAGAATTAGGAGACATTTGTGCTGGGTCTGTGCTATGTAAATGGAGAACAGCAGACACAGCAGAGCTGTCCTATTAACCCCATAACTGCTGGATCACAGCTTTAAATTAATCTTGGGGAGCAGCTATTTATTATCTACTGTTCCCTTCCCTCCCTCTCTGGCAACTTCTAGCAGCTCAGGGATTAGGCTGATAGGAGATAAAACACTTGGGCCATGTATACAGTGACCAATAGTGAACTGCACCCTCAGCCTCACTACATGCAGCCTGGAAATATTACATTCTGTGTGCACCTCACTCTCTCTACCCTCCCGTAGTGAAACATGCTTCCCAAACTTCTCTTCAACTTTTTGCGTGCCCCATGTACTCTGGTGGCTGGTGTGTGTGTGTGTGCGTGTGCCGATGTGTGCCCCATGTACTCTGGTGGCTTGTGTGTGTGTCTGTCCCATGTACTCTAGTGGCTGGTGTGTGTGCCCCATGTACTTTGGTGGCTGGCGTTTGTGTGCCCTATGTACTCTGGTGCGCGGGTGTGTGTGCCCCATGTTCTCTGGTGGCTGGCGTGTGTGTGCCCGTGTGTGCCCCATGTACTCTGGTGACTGATGTGTGAATGTGTGTGTGCCCCATGTACTCTGGTGACTGATGTGTGAATGTGTGTGTGTGCCCCATGTACTCTGGTGGCTGGTGTGTGAATGTGTGGGTGCCCGTGTGTGCCCCATGTACTCTAGTGGCTGGTGTGTGTGTGCCTCATGTACTCTGGTGGCTGGTGTGTGTGTGCCTGTGTGTGCCCCATGTACTCTGGTGGCTGGTGTGTGTGTGCATGTGTGTGCCCCATGTACTCTGGTGACTGATGTGTGAATGTGTGTGTGTGCCCGTGTTTGCCCCATGTACTCTGGTGGCTGGTGTGTGTGTGCGTCCCATGTACCCTGGTGGCTGGTGTGTGTGTGTCCAACATGTACTCTGGTGGCTGCTGTATGTGTGTGCCCCATGTAGTCTGGTGGATGGTGTGTGTGTGCAACATGTACTCTGGTGGCTGGTGTGTGCCCTTGTACTCTGGTGGCTGGTTTGTGTTTGCCCGTGTGCACTCCTTGTACTTTGGTAGCTGGTGTGTGTCTGTGTGGACATGGAAACATACCCTACTGATAGTCTATGGGAAATTTACACTTGGGAGACTGAGCATCTCCCCATTGTAAATAGACATGCTGCAGTCTGGAAAGATGTGCCGCATGTCGTTTACGCAGGGAGCCACCAGCATCTTTGAAGTCACATCCACTAAACTGTATCATCTGGATGCTGCAGGTTTGATGCTGCAGATGTGCACAGCATCCAACCCACAGCGTTACTGACCGTGGGAACATACCCTAATTTTTCATGTGCAACACCATGGAATTAATGATGCTATATAAATAAATAATAATAATATATTTGCAAACAGGAAATAACTTTTTTTTTTTCAAGTGACAAGAAAAACGCATCAAAAGCACATGTAAAAACGCATCAAAAACACAGGTGATCTGCTAGTGATCTAAGATGCAGATTTGGTGCAGATTTTACCTGAGCAAATACTGAACCATTCCTGACCATGGAAACATAGCCTTTTTGTCTACAGAACTGTTATGATCTGGTGACCTTGGAGCCGCATGAAACTATCTCTGGAGTAGGTGGAAACTGTACTGACCGCAATTCCTAAACTAACACCACAACTAGAAGTAGCCGTGGGGTGTGCCTAACAAACCCTAGACACCTCGACACAGCCGGAGGACTAAATACCCCTATAGATGGAAATAGGAATTCTACCTTGCCTCAGAGCAGAACCCCAAAGGATAGGCAGCCCCCCACGAATATTGACTGTGAGTAGGAGAGGAAAGACACACGCAGGCAGAAAACAGGATTTAGCAAAAGAGGCCACTCTAGCTAAATAGGAAAGGATAGGACATAATACTAAGCGGTCCGTATTAAAACCCTTCCAAAAATATCCACAGCAGATAATATAAAAAATTCCACCATCTAACTAAAGACGTGGAACGTATATCTGCAACTCCTGAGAATCCAACAAGACTGAAAATACTGACACAATCTAAGCTGGACAAGAAAAAACAAATGAATAGCACTGAATTATCAAGCACACAGCATGTGTGCCACAGAAACAAAACCAGACACTTATCTTTGCTGAATTGGCAGCAAGGCAGGAGGAACCAGACAGAGGTCCAACACCTCCCAACAACCATGGACAACTGGCAAGGACTAATGAATCCTGCACACCTAAATACCCCAGTCAGAACTGCAATCAGCAGATACACCTGACCAGGACTGCAACCCAGGGACAACTGCATTACCACCTACAACCACCGGAGGGAACCCAAAAGCAGAATTCACAACACAGAACTGATATCATGTCGACACTACTGGATCCAATATATGAGCTCAGCAGCTTCACGTGGGCTGACACCATGAGTCACTGATAGTCAATGAGCTCACCGACTGGCTGCGGTGTTGCAGACGTGACGTGAGCACTTCAAACATGAACAGGCACCATGTTTCTTTTGGAGCAATGGCTTCTTCCTGGAAAAGTGGCCTTTCAGCCCATGATGATACGGTACTCGTTTCACTGTGGATATTGACACAATCTTACCAGCTTCCACCATCATCTTCACAACGTATGTTGCTCTACATTAAGAGGGGTTACTTACAAAATACAAGTTACATTGAACAAACTAATGGTGACAGACAGGTACAGAGGCGAGAAGACCCTGCTCTTAATGTCTAACGTTCTACAGGATAATTGGGAAGGAGACAGGAGGTTTGGGGGTTGCAGCAGCTCCAATATTGGTGAGGTGGCAGCTCTGGTAGTGGTGAGGTGTCAGTGGCGTAACTGCAGGCTGCAAGCTGCTCTGAACACATGGGTTTTCAAGTTCTGCTTAAAAGATCAAAAATAAGGTTAGAATCGGATGTGTTGGGTCACAGGATTCTACACGATGGGGGACACTAGGGAGATGTCTTGCAGACGATTGGATGACGAACGTACAATTGTGGAGGAAAAAAGGAGGTCTTGGGAGGACCAGAGATTCCGTGGTGGGAGATATCGGGGTATAAAATTTGAATATATAGGTGGGCGCGAGTGCAACTTGAAAGGTGTTTAATGTATTTGGCTGCAAACAGGGCAACACCACAAAGTTGTCAAAATTTGAACATATAAAAACTCATGTAGTTTGCGCCTATACATACCATCTGTACCAATGCAAAAAGAACATATTTATTAGATGTATATTAAAATAAGATTAAATAATCAAATTGCCTAAAAAGCTATTTATATAATTAATGCCTAAAATCTAAAGTCCGATTAGTTCATATACATTTTTTGATCCAACTATTCATGTACATCTATTCCCAGTTAAACTGCAGATGGCAGGCAATGCTGTATTTACCTTTTTATAGGCAATGTTAAAGTCCACAGCATGGGATTTTTTTCTTTCTCCTGGAGTCCCCCTTTGTACAGATGATGATAGAAGTAAAAGCAGCAGCTCATGAAACAAATATCTTCAGGAGCGCTGTCCCGGCCGGTGACAGACGCTCCTTTAGCCTCCTTCCCAGCGGTGCACGAGCTTGGAGAGCTCGTGATCAAGGTTTAACCACCAGGACCTTCTGTGATGTCAGTTGTCACGTCAAAAGCAGGGGTATGAGGCGCTGTTAGGACTAATCCCTATGTATTTCGGAGATCGCGGTCTCTTTCATCAGGGATGGTCCATGCACCGCTGGGAAGGAGGCTGAGGGAGCGTTTGTCACCGGCCGGGACAGCGCTCCTGAAGATATTTGTTTCATGAGCTGCTGCTTTTACTTTTATTTCTATCATAATCTGTACAATGGGGGACTCCAGGAGAAAGAAAAAAATCCCATGCTGTGGACTTTAACATTGCCTATAAAAAGGTAAATGCAGCCTCACTTCTTCCTTCCTGCTCCCCACCTCATATGCAACATACCTACATGGTGGAACTCCACCTTGCATATGGTGGAGACACGCTGTGAGCAGTAGATGGCGACAGGGGAGCTTTTTATAAACAGTTATCTGGTATTGCTATGTAGAGCAATATTGCACCTACATATTTGTTGAGTATTATCACCTGCTTCAGAGAAAGATTTGTACATATCAATCCATTGTAGTTAAAACAGGTATAAATGATTCATATGTTTCATGAGTGCCATTGCGTGACTGCGATTCCTATTAGACTGGTTTCACATTTGCGTTTTTTGCTGCTGCGTTTTTCCGCAAAAAAACACATGCGTTTTTTTCCCTATACTTAACGTTAAAAACGAATGCGTTTTTTTGCATGCGTTTTGCCGCGTTTTGGCACCGCATGCGTCTTTTGTATGCATGCGTTGTGTTGCAGAAATGCAACATGTAGCATTTTTAGCGGCGTTTTTTTGCCGCAAAAAAACCTATTGATGTCTATGTAAACGCATGCATTTTTAAGCACATGCGTTTGTTTGCGTTAAAAACGCATGCATTTTTATCAAAAAAAAACCCAGAAAAAACACTATTATGCCACCCCCCACCATAAAGGTGATAAAGGGATCCTAACCCTAACCCTAACCCTAAAGGGATCCTAACCCTAACCCTAACCCTAACCCTAAAGGGATCCTAACCCTATCCCCAACCCTAACCCTAAGCCTAAAGGGATCCTAACCCTAACCCTAACCCTAAAGGGTCGGAAATGCGCGGTCGGAAATGGCAGACGCGACGTACAAAAAAACGTTACATTGAACTTTTTTGTGACGATGGTCTGCCAAAACACTACGGATCCAGTGCACGACGGACGTGACGTGTGGCCATCCATCCTGATCCATCGGCAATACAAGTCTATTGGCAAAAAACGCATCCTGCGGGCACATTTGCAGGATCTGTTTTTTGTCCAAAACGATGGATTGTGACGGATGACACGTGACGCAAGTGTGAAAGTAGCCTTAGGGCTAGGGTTAGGGCTAGGGTTGGGGCTAAAGTTAGGGTCAGGGTTGGGCTAGGGTTAGGGTTGGGGCTAAAGTTAGGGCTAGGGTTGCGGCTAAAGTTAGGGTTAGAGTTGGGATTAGGGTTAGGGTTTGGATTAGGGTTGGTATTAGGGTTAGGGTTGGCATTAGGGTTGCGCTTGGGATTAGGGTTAGATTTAGGATTAGGGTTAAGGTTAGGGTTGAGATTAGGATTAGGAGTGTGTTGGATTTAGGGTTTTGATTAGGGTTATGGTTAGGGTTGAGATTAGGGTTGTTTTGGGGTTAGGGTTGTGATTATCATTAGAGTAGTGATTAGGATTATGGATCGGGTTGGGATTAGGGTTAAGGGTGTGTTGGGGTTAGGGTTGGAGTTAGAATTGGGGGGGTTCCACTGTTTAGGTACATCGGGGGTCTCCAAGCATGACAGATAATTGTGCGCTCAAAAAGTCAAATGGTGGTCCCTCCCTTCTGAGCTCTGTCGTGCGCCCAAACAGTGGTTTACCCCCACTTATGGGGCATCAGCGTACTCAGGATAAATTGGACAACAACTTTTGGGGTCCAATTTCTCCTGTTAACCTTGTGAAAATAAAAACTTTGTGAAAATATTTTTTATTTTCACGACTCTGCATTATAAACTTCTGTGAAGCACTTGGGCATTCAAAGTTCTCACCACACATCTAGATAAGTTCCTTGGGGGGTCTAGTTTCCAAAATGGGGTCACTTGTGGGGGGTTTCTACTGTTTAGGTACATCAGGGGTTCTGCAAATGCAACATAACGCCCACAGACCATCCCATCAAAGTCTGCATTCCAAGCGGCGCTCCTTCCCTTCCGTGCCCCGATGGGTGCCCAAACAGTGCCCCCCCACATATGGGGTATCAGCATACTCAGGACAAACTGGTCAACAGATTTTGGGGTCCAATGTCTCCTGTTACCCTTGAGAAAATAAAAAATTGCAGACTAAAATATCATTTTTGAGGAAATTTTTTTTTATTTTCACGGCTCTACTTTATAAATTTCTATGAAGCACTTGGGGGTATAAATTGCTCACCACACATCTAAATAAGTTACTTAAGGGGTCTAGTTTCCAAAATGGTGTCACTTGTGGGGGGTTTCCACTGTTTAGGCACATCAGGGGTTCTCCAAACGTGACATGGCGTCCGATCTCAATTCCAGCCAATTCTACATTGAAAAAGTAAAACAGCACTCCTTCTCTTCCAAGCTCTGCAGTGCGCCCAAACAGTGGTTTACCTCCACATATGGGGGATCAACGTACTCAAGAGAAATTGCACAACAACGTTTGTGGTCTAATTTCTCCTGTTACCCTTCTAAAAATAAAAATTTGGGGGCTAAAATATAATTTTTGTAGAAAAAATGCGATTTTTTATTTTCACGGCTCTATGTTATAAATGTCCTTGAAGCACCTGGGGGTTTAAACTGCTCACCACACAACTAGATAAGTTCCTTAAGGGGTCTAATTTCCTAAATGGTGTCACTTGTGGGGGGTTTCCACTGTTTAGGCACATCAGTGGCTATCCGAACCCGACGTGGTGTCCGATCTCAATTCCAGCCAATTCTACATTGAAAAAGTAAAACAGCACTCCTTCTTTTCCAAGCTCTGCCATGCGCCCAAACAGTGGTGTACCCCCACATATGGGGTATCGACGTACTCAGGAGAAATTGCACAACAACTTTTGTGGTCTAATTTCTCCTGTTACCCTTTTTAAAGTAAGAATTTGTGGGCGAAAAAATCATTTTTGTGTAAACAAATGCGATTTTTTATTTTCACGGCTTTACGTTAAAAACTTCTGTGAAGCACTTGGGGGTTGAAAGTGCTCACCACACATCTAGATAAGTTCTTTAAGGGGTCTAGTTTCCAAAATGGTGTCACTTGTGGAGTGTTTCCACTGTTTAGGCACATCAGGGGCTCTCTAAACGTGACATGGCGTCCGATCTCAATTCCAGCCAATTCTGCATTGAAAAAGTCAAACGGCGCTCCTTCTCTTCCAAGCTCTGCTGTGCGCCCAAACAGTGGTATACCCCCACATATGGGGTATCAGCATATTCAGGAGAAATTGCACAACAAAATGTATGGTAAAATTTCTGTTTTTACACTTGTGAAAATAAAAAAAAATGATTCTGAACTAAAATGTTTGCAAAAAAAAAGTTAAATGTTCATTTTTTCTTCCATATTGTTTCAGTTCCTGTGAAGCACGTAAAGGGTGAATAAACTTCTTGAATGAGGTTTTGAGCACCTTCAGGGGTGCAGTTTGTAGAATGGTGTCACACTTGGTTATTTTCTATCATATAGACCCTCAAAATGACTTGAAATGTGATGTGGTCCCTAAAAAAAATGGTATTGTAAAAATGAGAAATTGCTGGTCAACTTTTAACCCTTACAACTCCCTAAAAAAAAATGTGTTTCCAAAATTGTGCTGATGTAAAGTAAACATATGGGAAATGTTATTTATTAACTATTTTTGTGACATATCTCTCTGATTTAAGGGCATTAAAATGCAAAGTTTAAAAATTGCAAAATTTTAAAATTTTTTGCAATGTTTCCGTTTTTTTCATAAAAAATCGCAAGTAATATCGAAGAAATGTTACCACTACCATGAAGTACAATATGTCTCGAGAAAATAATCTCTGAATCAGTGGGATCCGTTAAAGCGTTCCAGAGTTATAACCTCATAAAATGACAGTGGTCAGAATTGTAAAAATTGGCTCGGTCATTAAGTACCAAATTGGCTCTGTCACTAAGGGGGTAAAGATGGAATGTTTGGAAACGGTGAAGTCCACTTCTTCCTTGAAACTCCTTTCCTAATGGGGGGCACCTGTTATGATAAGGTAATTCAGTACCACAATGGACATAGAGGTCAGAGCACATACAGTGACCTGACAATAACCCAAAAACATAGAACGAGCTCTGAGACGTGGGAACTTTGCTGACCGCAATCCCTAATCCTCTCCAACCACACTAGAGGCAGCCGTGGATTGCACCTAACGCTCCCTATGCAACTCGGCACAGCCTGAGAAACTAGCTAGCCTGAAGATAGAAAATAAGCCTACCTTGCCTCAGAGAAGTACCCCAAAGGAAAAGGCAGCCCCCACATATAATGACTGTGAGTTAAGACGAAAAGACAAATGCAGAGATGAAATAGATTCAGCAAAGTGAGGCCCGACTTTCTGAACAGAGCGAGGATAGGAAAGGTAACTTTGCGGTCAACACAAAACCCTACAAAAACCACGCAAAGGGGGCAAAAAGACCCTCCGTACTGAACTAACGGCACGGAGGTACACCCTCTGCGTCCCAGAGCTTCCAGCAAGCAGGGAAAAAACAAATAGACAAGCTGGACAGAAAAAAAAACAGCAAACAAAATAGCAAAGCGGAACTTAGCTATGCAGAGCAGCAGGCCACAGGAACGATCCAGGAGGAAACAGGTCCAATACTAGAACATTGACTGGAGGCCAGGATCAATGCACTAGGTGGAGTTAAATAGAGCAGCACCTAACGACTTCACCACATCACCTGAGGAAGGAAACTCAGAAGCCGCAGTACCACTTTCCTCCACCAACGGAAGCTCACAGAGAGAATCAGCCGAAGTACCACTTGTGACCACAGGAGGGAGCTCTGCCACAGAATTCACAACAGTACCCCCACCTTGAGGAGGGGTCACCGAACCCTCACCAGAGCCCCCAGGACGACCAGGATGAGCCATATGAAAGGCACGAACAAGATCGGGAGCATGGACATCAGAGGCAAAGACCCAGGAATTATCTTCCTGAGCATAACCCTTCCACTTAACCAGATACTGGAGTTTCCGTCTTGAAACACGAGAATCCAAAATCTTCTCCACAATATACTCCAACTCCCCCTCCACCAAAACCGGGGCAGGAGGGTCAACAGATGGAACCATAGGTGCCACGTATCTCTGCAACAATGACCTATGGAATACGTTATGTATGGAAAAAGAATCTAGAAGGGTCAGACGAAAAGACACAGGATTAAGAACCTCAGAAATCCTATACGGACCAATGAAACGAGGTTTAAACTTAGGAGAGGAAACCTTCATAGGAATATGACGAGAAGATAACCAAACCAAATTCCCAACACGAAGTCGGGGAACCACACAGCGTCTGCGATTAGCGAAACGTTGAGCCTTCTCCTGGGACAAGGTCAAATTGTCCACTACATGAGTCCAAATCTGCTGCAACCTGTCCACCACAGTATCCACACCAGGACAGTCCGAAGACTCAACCTGCCCTGAAGAGAAACGAGGATGGAACCCAGAGTTGCAGAAAAACGGCGAAACCAAGGTAGCCGAGCTGGCCCGATTATTAAGGGCGAACTCAGCCAAAGGCAAAAAGGACACCCAGTCATCCTGATCAGCAGAAACAAAGCATCTCAGATATGTTTCCAAGGTCTGATTGGTTCGTTCGGTCTTGCCATTAGTCTGAGGATGGAAAGCCGAGGAAAAAGACAAGTCAATGCCCATCCTACCACAAAAGGCTCGCCAAAACCTCGAAACAAACTGGGAACCTCTGTCAGAAACGATATTCTCTGGAATGCCATGTAAACGAACCACATGCTGGAAGAACAATGGCACCAAATCAGAGGAGGAAGGTAATTTAGACAAGGGTACCAAATGGACCATCTTAGAGAAGCGATCACAGACCACCCAAATGACTGACATCTTTTGAGAGACGGGAAGATCTGAAATAAAATCCATAGAGATATGTGTCCAAGGCCTCTTCGGGACCGGCAAGGGCAAAAGCAACCCACTGGCACGAGAACAGGAGGGCTTAGCCCGAGCACAAATCCCACAGGACTGCACAAAAGTACGCACATCCCGTGACAGAGATGGCCACCAAAAGGATCTAGCCACTAACTCTCTGGTACCAAAGATTCCAGGATGACCAGCCAACACCGAACAATGAACCTCAGAGATAACTTTATTCGTCCACCTATCAGGGACAAACAGTTTCTCCGCTGGGCAACGATCAGGTTTATTAGCCTGAAATTTTTGCAGCACCCGCCGCAAATCAGGGGAGATGGCAGACACAATTACTCCCTCTTTGAGGATACCCGCCGGCTCAGATAAACCCAGAGAGTCGGGCACAAAAACTCCTAGACAGAGCATCCGCCTTCACATTTTTAGAGCCTGGAAGGTACGAAATCACAAAGTCAAAACGGGCAAAAAACAACGACCAACGAGCCTGTCTAGGATTCAACCGCTTGGCGGACTCGAGATAAGTCAAGTTCTTATGATCAGTCAAGACCACCACGCGATGCTTAGCTCCTTCAAGCCAATGACGCCACTCCTCGAATGCCCACTTCATGGCCAGCAACTCTCGATTGCCCACATCATAATTTCGCTCAGCAGGCGAAAACTTCCTGGAAAAGAAGGCGCATGGTTTCATCACCAAGCAATCAGAACTTCTCTGCGACAAAACAGCCCCTGCTCCAATCTCAGAAGCATCAACCTCGACCTGGAACGGAAGCGAAACATCTGGCTGACACAACACAGGGGCTGAAGAAAAACGACGCTTCAACTCTTGAAAAGCTTCCACAGCAGCAGAAGACCAATTGACCACATTAGCACCCTTCTTGGTCAAATCGGTCAATGGTTTAGCAATACTAGAAAAATTGCAGATGAAGCGACGATAAAAATTAGCAAAGCCCAGGAACTTTTGCAGACTTTTCAGAGATGTCGGCTGAGTCCAATCATGGATGGCTTGGACCTTAACAGGGTCCATCTCGATAGTAGAAGGGGAAAAGATGAACCCCAAAAATGAAATCTTCTGAACACCAAAGAGACACTTTGATCCCTTCACAAACAAAGAATTAGCACGCAGGACCTGAAACACCATTCTGACCTGCTTCACATGAGACTCCCAATCATCCGAGAAGATCAAAATGTCATCCAAGTACACAATCAGGAATTTATCCAGGTACTCTCGGAAGATGTCATGCATAAAGGACTGAAACACTGATGGAGCATTGGCAAGTCGGAATGGCATTACTAGATACTCAAAATGGCCCTCGGGCGTATTAAATGCAGTTTTCCATTCATCGCCTCGCTTAATACGCACAAGATTATACGCACCACGAAGATCTATCTTGGTGAACCAACTAGCCCCCTTAATCCGAGCAAACAAATCAGATAACAACGGCAAGGGGTACTGAAATTTAACCGTGATCTTATTTAGAAGGCGGTAATCTATACAAGGTCTCAGTGAACCATCCTTTTTGGCTACAAAAAAGAACCCTGCTCCTAATGGCGACGATGATGGGCGAATATGCCCCTTCTCCAAGGACTCCTTCACATAACTCCGCATAGCGGCGTGCTCAGGCACAGATAAATTAAACAGTCGACCTTTTGGGAATTTACTACCAGGAATCAAATCGATAGCACAATCACAATCCCTATGCGGAGGTAGGGTATCGGACTTGGGCTCATCAAATACATCCCGGTAATCAGACAAGAACTCTGGAACCTCAGAAGGGGTGGATGACGAAATAGTCAGAAATGGGACATCACCATGTACCCCCTGAAAACCCCAGCTGGACACAGACATGGATTTCCAATCTAATACTGGATTATGGACTTGTAGCCATGGCAACCCCAACACGACCACATCATGCAGATTATGCAACACCAGAAAGCGAATAACCTCCTGATGTGCAGGAGCCATGCACATGGTCAGCTGGGTCCAGTACTGAGGCTTATTCTTGGCCAAAGGCGTAGCATCAATTCCTCTCAATGGAATAGGACACTGCAAGGGCTCCAAGAAAAACCCACAACGCCTAGCATACTCCAAGTCCATCAAATTCAGGGCAGCGCCTGAATCCACAAATGCCATGACAGAATACGATGACAAAGAGCAGATCAAGGTAACGGACAGAAGAAATTTTGACTGTACCGTGCCAATGGTGGCAGACCTAGCGAACCGTTTAGTGCGCTTAGGACAATCAGAGATAGCATGTGTGGAATCACCACAGTAGAAACACAGCCCATTCAGACGTCTGTGTTCTTGCCGTTCAACTCTGGTCAAAGTCCTATCGCACTGCATAGGCTCAGGTTTAAGCTCAGGTAATACCGCCAAATGGTGAACAGATTTTCGCTCACGCAAGCGTCGACCGATCTGAGTGGCCAAAGACATAGACTCATTCAGACCAGCAGGCATAGGAAATCCCACCATGACATCCTTAAGGGCTTCAGAGAGACCTTTTCTGAAAATAACTGCGAGCGCACCTTCATTCCACTGAGTGAGTACGGACCACTTTCTAAATTTCTGACAATATACCTCTATCTCATCCTGACCCTGACACAGAGCCAGCAAATTCTTCTCTGCCTGATCCACTGAATTAGGCTCATCGTACAGCAATCCGAGCGCCAGGAAAAACGCATCGATATTACTTAATGCAGGTTCTCCTGACGCAAGAGAAAATGCCCAGTCCTGAGGGTCACCACGTAAAAAAGAAATAATAATCCTAACTTGTTGAACTGGGTCACCAGAGGAGCGAGGTTTCAAAGCCAGAAATAGTTTACAATTATTTTTGAAACTCAGAAATTTAGTTCTATCTCCAAAAAACAAATCAGGAATAGGAATTCTCGGTTCTAACATAGAATTCTGAACCACAAAGTCTTGAATATTTTGTACTCTTGCCGTGAGCTGATCCACACATGAAGACAGACCTTTAATGTCCATCGCTACACCTGTGTCCTGAACCACCCAAATGTCTAGGGGAAAAAAAGGCAAAACACAGTGCAGAGAAAAAAAAATGGTCTCAGAACTTCTTTTTTCCCTCTATTGAGAATCATTAGTACTTTGGGCCTCCAGTACTGTTATGATAAGGTAATTCAGTACCACAATGGACATAGAGGTCAGAGCACATACAGTGACCTGACAATAACCCAAAAACATAGAACGAGCTCTGAGACGTGGGAACTCTGCTGACCGCAATCCCTAATCCTCTCCAACCACACTAGAGGCAGCCGTGGATTGCGCCTAACGCTCCCTATGAAACTCGGCACAGCCTGAGAAACTAGCTAGCCTGAAGATAGAAAATAAGCCTACCTTGCCTCAGAGAAATACAACAAAGGAAAAGGCAGCCCCACATATAATGACTGTGAGTTAAGACGAAAAGACAAACGCAGAGATGAAATAGATTCAGCAAAGTGAGGCCCGACTTTCTGAACAGAGCGAGGATAGGAATGGTAACTTTGCGGTCAACACAATACCCTACAAAAACCACGCAAAGGGGGCAAAAAGACCCTCCGTACCGAACTAACGGCACGGAGGTACACCCTCTGCGTCCCAGAGCTTCCAGCAAGCAGGGAAAAAACAAATAGACAAGCTGGACAGAAAAAAAACAGCAAACAAAATAGCAAAGCGGAACTTAGCTATGCAGAGCAGCAGGCCACAGGAACGATCCAGGAGGAAACAGGTCCAATACTAGAACATTGACTGGAGGCCAGGATCAAAGCACTAGGTGGAGTTAAATAGAGCAGCACCTAACGACTTCACCACATCACCTGAGGAAGGAAACTCAGAAGCCGCAGTACCACTTTCCTCCACCAACGGAAGCTCACAGAGAGAATCAGCCGAAGTACCACTTGTGACCACGGGAGGGAGCTCTGCCACAGAATTCACAACAGGCACCATGCAAAAATAGCAAATGAAAATGTGATCGGTTGGCTCTCTCCAGATCATTGGGACTGCAAATGGCATAGATTATTTCTTCCCATGCAACCACTGGGTAAGATGTGATGCACATCTATTTCAGCACATGTGTGGAGCCCAACTCTTGTCCTCCTGATCTCCTATTCTACAGCCAAAATACAGGCCGTAAGCTATCCTTATCATGATAGCCAAATGTTGTCTTTGTGACACAAAAGTAACTTTTCCGCATATGCAGCACAAAGTCCTTTTTGTTAATGCAAGAACAAGTCATATCTGGAAAAAAAACATATAGAAACATGTCAATGTGCTAAGATACTAAGCTAAGAAATCCTAAAACTGTATACCTTACCCAGAGAGCATTTATAAAAGTGAATGCAACTGTAATTAGAATTACTTCATCAGAGCTGAGTCGGCATTTTTTGGATTTTCACTTAAAAATCATATAATACCGAAGGCTCAATGGTCTAAATATATGGTGCAATCTATTAGTTGCTAACAATGCAATGATGATGAAATAATAAAGATGCAATTTCTCTATAAGCCTCCATGAAAGGTGTCATAAGTAATTACAACCTTCTCTGGATCTAGAAAATTAGAGAAAATCCGCAAATTTATGCATCATTTTCGGCACCACAAAATTAGCCAATTTCAACTGTTTTTGTCTCTGAACAAATTTGGCTGTCGAACAGTGAAACATAAATCACGTTATGGCAAGTTTTATTTGTCCGGACCTTGTTTATATATAATGGTTAAGATAACGCATAAAAACTATTTGTACAATAAAAAATGAGAATATGAGAATAAATGTTACAGCTACCATTTCTCATAAAAACTGATTATTATATGTATGTACATTAGAACAATAAGTAGAATATGTAGACACCCTGCTTATCATGTATTAAAGAAGCAAAAAAAAGTCTGAAATTATTTCTTAAATAATTTTGCAAGAATTTATATTTTTTATGTTAATTGATACAAAATGTATACGACTGATACCTAATCTGCAAAGTTTTTATAAGAGCCACGAGAAGAGAAAAATATGCAGTAATAACATTATGCCTCTTGTAGTCTCCAGAGAGTAATACAACCTTGTTCGGGAACAGCCATAAAGGTTATTTATAATTGGTATGTCTGGCATAGTCCTTGAAGAAGCACATTATGGTTAGAGGTGCATATAAGCAAGTGAATTGAAACAGCAAGATATAAACTCTATTAAGTTCAGCCAGCTTACCTTATTAGACCTGAATAAATATTTGTGATAAACATTATATTTGGGCTCTTTTTCATATGCATGCAAATATATATTATGAAGATTCCTGGCATGATATTTAACAAAATCAGTTATTTATTGCAATATTCTTAATATATGGAGTCTGGACAAAAATTTATGTACAATATTTTTTTTATGGAAATGAAAACAGCATAGCAATATTGTAAATGTATTGAAGGTTCATTACTTTAGAAACGTGTTTCTGCTGTCTACGTGATCTTGCTTAAGCTGCTTGTTTGCTGGTTTCTTGTCTAATTTACTTTTTATTTTCCTGCTCTGTCCATTGAATACTCAAAATGGCTACTTCTAGTCTTGGACACTGGCCACTTTTGACTATGTTACTACATAGATGTCTTGTATATTATGTTTAGTTCCTGGACTGCTCTACTGTCCTTTGAATCTGTTTCTCACCAGGTTTCATCTTCTAGCTTTGCCCCTGGTTTCTGTGCTCTTTATTTCAATTCTGGGCCATTACGCAGTTATCCAAAATCCTGGTTCAAGTTTCTGGCTGTGCCTCAATGTCTGTGTGCTTGGGATCAATTCCTGATGATTCTCTTAATGTCTATTTTTCGGGTTTAAACTCAAAATCAAACCCCTTAAGTCTGTGCACCTTGTTTCAGCTTCACGCAATGATTCTATTGTCCATGCTTCTGATTAAAAGTAGTGATAAGCGAATTTGTTCAGAAAACGATCGCCAAATATAAATTCGGCGTGAATATAGCACATTCAGATTTGTGATCGGAAACTCAAGCAAAATTTTGTAAAATCGGTAAAAATCGGTAATATTCGGTAAAAGCGCAGGAAATATTTGCATTGCCATAAAAATATTTTCAGCACTTTAGCAATGATAATGGAGGTGTATCATGAGCACTTGGCACATGTTTGATGAGGGGAGGGGGTTTGCAGAGCTTAGAGGCATGGCATTCTTGGAAGCACAGCACAGCAGTCAGTTGTTTCACTATCTTTACGTGTGTACATTGTGGCTAGCCAACCAGGGAGCAGGTAACATCCACAATGTCCTGACACTACTGCTTGTGTCATTGGCTGCTGAAATCACATGTCATTTTCCATATAAATAGCGGACATTTTGTTTTAGCGCCCTTTTGACACTGTAACAGCGCAGAGAGGCTGATCCTGACGCTGCCACAGTTAACAGCAAGATTTTAGCTAGTTAGTTAGGTGGTTGTATATCAGTTAGATAGTGTCTAATGTGGCTGTAAAATTTACCTTCGAAAATTTTTTGGGGGGCCATTACTGAGGTCCACAGACAAAGCCGGCAGGGCACATGTTGTGCACTGCTTCTATTGTGATCCATGCACTAGTATAACATTCTAATTTACATGTAGCTAGTAGGGTTGAGCGACCTTGACCTTTTTAGAGTCGAGCCGTGTTTCGCGAAACCCGACTATCTTAGAAGTCGAGTCGAGTGGAATCGGCCGATTATCGCGAAAAGTCGGGTATCGCCCGAAACACGAAACCCAATGCAAGTCAATGGGGGAGCATAGTCGGCAGTGAGTGGAGGCCAGGAAAACACCTACACTGCCCATTTTAATGGCAAAAACATCCATTCTTGTTAAAGAAGCTTGTCAATCGTAATTTACCTTATAATAATTGGAAGGCATTTGAAATTGGGGGTCATTTGGCTAAAGTTGTGGGGGGTAGGGCTGGTTCAAGTAATTAGTGGGCCCAGTAAATCTGGACCACGTCACGGCAGTGGAGCAGGGAGAGGTAAGTATTTAAACTTTGCAAGTGCTGTGATCCTGAGCAAGCAGGGGGGGGCCCACTCGTTGGCATTGGCACTGGCACAGGGCCCCTCAAAGTACAGCGGTGTGTTTGCACGGCGGGGGCGCCTCCCACCGGCAGCAATACTTTGGCGTACTATGAGAGGCCCTGTGCCAGTGACGTCGCCAACTAGTATTCCTCCCCTCACCTGATGAAGGAACCTGCACTTTCATCTGCACCTTCCTCTTTGTCCCCGTGTAAGGTGGTATGGTATGCGGGAAGAGGAACCTGACTTTCAGCAGGATCACAATCTTGCTGTGTAGCGTGCACGGGGAATTTTGCGTTATGGGTCAATGTACCAGCAGACTCATCTATCACTGGCTGGGCAATGGGCAGGATGAGGAGGAAACACAGATATAGGCCCAAAGAATAAAGTGGGCTAAATGCAGTTCAAAATTGGTAACACAGGACTAACCAGGGGGCATTGCAGTGGAGGACAACTGGAATGAGAGGCTGACACAGAGAGTAGGCCCAAATCAGTAAGTAGTCGACATGCAGTTCAAAATTGGCAACCGTAGTAAACAGGTGGCCCAGCTTTGTTCAGTTGAGGAGAACAGCAAGGAGTGGCAGACACCGATAGTAGGCCCCAACCCAACTAGTAGGCCAAATGCAGTCTAACATTAACAACTACTTAACAAGAGCCTGAAAATGGAATTTCAGGACAGGAAACCAGGAGAACAGCAAGGAGTGGCAGACACCGATAGTAGGCCCCAAACCAACTAGTACGCCAAATGCAGTTGTTCCATTTAACTACAATTTAATGAGAGCCTGAAGATAGAAGTTCAGGAAAGGCAACCTGGAGAACACCTTGGAGTGGAACACACCATCTCTCTACACCCCATACCCAATTTGTAGGCCTAATGCAGTGTAGTTTCCAACAACTACTAAACGAGAGCATGAAGATCGAAGCAATGGAGAGGAAACCTGGGGAACACCTTGGAGTGGAACACACCATCTCTCTACACCCCATACCCAATTTGTAGGCCTAATGCAGCGTAGTTTCCAACAACTACTAAACGAGAGCATGAAGATTGAAGCTCAGGAAAGGCAACCTGGAGAACACCTTGGAGTGGAACACACCATCTCTCTACACCCCATACCCAATTTGAAGGCCTAATGCAGCGTAGTTTCCAACAACTACTAAACGAGAGCATGAAGATTGAAGCAATGGAGAGGAAACCTGGGGAACACCTTGGGGAGGCAGACACCGTTAGTAGGCCCTACCAAAGTTGTACACCCAATGCAGTTTTAAAATTCCTAGAGGCTGAAAACAAGACTATTGACGCTCAGCTTTTTTCAAAGGAACACAGCTGAATTGAGTGGCGCAGACAGACACAGGTAGTAGGACTCAAACCAAAAATGTGGCTCACTGCAGCAGAAAAAAGTTACAGGGGTACACAAGCTGCAGTGCTCTGGGCAGTGGAGGACAATTTCAATAGTGAACCACAGACAGACTTTGTACGCCTACTATTAAAAAAAGGATGCTCTATGCAATTATAAATAGGTTCCAGGGGTACACGGGCAGCAGTGGTGTGGTCAGTGGAGGCCTAGTGGGAGGAGTGACCGCAGACAGGCATCGAAGGCCTAAAATAATAACACATGGCTGTAGGCAATTTTAAATTGGTTCCAGGGGTACACGGGCAGCAGTGGTGTGGTCAGTGGAGGCCTAGTGGAAGGAGTGACCGCAGACAGGCATCGAAGGCCTAAAATAATAACACATGGCTGTAGGCAATTTTAAATTGGTTCCAGGGGTACACGGGCAGCAGTGGTGTGGTCAGTGGAGGCCTAGTAGAAGGAGTGACCGCAGACAGGCATCGAAGGCCTAAAATAATAACACATGGCTGTAGGCAATTTTAAATTGGTTTCAGGGGTACACGGGCAGCAGTGGTGTGGTCAGTGGAGGCCTAGTGGAAGGAGTGACCGCAGACAGGCATCGAAGGCCTAAAATAAAAATATTGGGCTGGCTGTAGGCAATTTTAAATTGGTTCCAGGGGTACACGGGCAGCAGTGGTGTGGTCAGTGGAGGCCTAGTGGAAGGAGTGACCGCAGACAGGCATCGAAGGCCTAAAATAAAAAAATTGGGCTGGCTGTAGGCAATTTTAAATTGGTTCCAGGGGTACACGGGCAGCAGTGGTGTGGTCAGTGGAGGCATATTGTAAGGAGTGACCGCAGACAGGCATCGAAGGCCTAAAATAATAACACATGGCTGTAGGCAATTTTAAATTGGTTCCAGGGGTACACGGGCAGCAGTGGTGTGGTCAGTGGAGGCCTAGTGGAAGGAGTGACCGCAGACAGGCATCGAAGGCCTAAAATAATAACACATGGCTGTAGGCAATTTTAAATTGGTTCCAGGAGTACACGGGCAGCAGTGGTGTGGTCAGTGGAGGCCTAGTGGAAGGAGTGACCGCAGACAGGCATCGAAGGCCTAAAATAATAACACATGGCTGTAAGCAATTTTAAATTGGTTCCAGGGGTACACGGGCAGCAGTGGCCTGGTCAGTGTAGTAGTAGTAGAAAGAACGGACCACAGACAGGCATCAAAGGCCTAAAATAAAAAAATTGGGCTGGCTGTAGGCAATTTTAAATTGGTTCCAGGGGTACACAGGCAGCAGTGGTGTGGTCAGTGGAGGCATATTGTAAGGAGTGACCGCAGACAGGCATCGAAGGCCTAAAATAATAACACATGGCTGTAGGCAATTTTAAATTGGTTCCAGGGGTACACGGGCAGCAGTGGTGTGGTCAGTGGAGGCCTAGTGGAAGGAGTGACCGCAGACAGGCATCGAAGGCCTAAAATAATAACACATGGCTGTAGGCAATTTTAAATTGGTTCCAGGGGTACACGGGCAGCAGTGGTGTGGTCAGTGGAGGCATAGTGGAAGGAGTGACCGCAGACAGGCTTCGAAGGCCTAACATAACAAAAATGTCAATACAATGGTATTGTCAGTGGCAGGCATTGAAGGATGTCAGCACATACACTAAACATTGGTGGAGCTGTGAGATAATTTTGCAAGTGGTAGAGTACTGTTTGAGCTGGGGGGGGGGAACTGTCTTGTGGCCGGCGGTACAGGCCCAGGGCCCCTCATATTACAACGGTGTGTCTGACGTTGGGTGCGCACCACCACCGCCAGAGACACTTTATTGTACTAGGAGGGACCCAGTGGCAATGCCGTCGACCAAAAGCGGGCACACCCACCTCTTCAGACAAACAGCACTCTCACGGGTGCTGTCGCCAAGTGTCGATACCACGGCCCCGTGTGGGGAGTTTGGCCATTTAGTGAGGTATAAACATGTCGTATGCTGGACAATCAGGTGCAGAAAATTACGAGATTGGAAAAGGCATTCAGAATAGTCCACAGGCAAGACCTTTTCATAGGAAAGCTAGGTGTCAGCAGGGCAAGGTGGGGCAAAAGATTTCGAAATCCAGTTGTGGTTCATTTTAATGAAGGTTAGATCATCTACATTTTGGGTAGCCAGACGAGTCCTTTTTTCTGTTAGTATTGAACTTGCAGCACTGAATACTCTTTCTGATAGGACACTAGCTGCCGGGCAAGCAAGCTCCTGCAATGCATATTCTGCCAATTCTGGCCAGGTGTCTAATTTTGATGCCCAGTAATCAAATGGGAATGACGGTTGAGGGAGAACATCGATAAGGGATGAAAAATAGTTTGTAACCATACTGGACAAATGTTGTCTCCTGTCACTTTGAATTGATGCTGCAGTACCTGTCCTGTCTGCGGTCATAGCATAATCACTCCACAACCTGGTCAGAAAACCCCTCTGGCCAACGCCAGTTCTGATTTCTGCCCCTCTAACTCCTCTGGTCTGCTGGCCCCTGCAGCTCGTGTGAGAACGATCACGGGCGCTGTGTGCAGGGAATGCCAGAAGCAAACGGTCAACAAGAGTTGATTGTTTGGTTGCTAATATTAGTTCCAAGTTCTCATGTGGCATTATATTTTGCAATTTGCCTTTATAGCGAGGATCAAGGAGGCAGGCCAACCAGTAATCGTCATCGTTCATCATTTTAGTTATGCGTGTGTCCCTTTTGAGGATACGTAAGGCATAATCCGCCATGTGGGCCAAAGTTCCAGTTCTCAAATCTGCGGTTGTGCTTGGTTGAGGGGCAGTTTCAGGCAAATCCACGTCACTTGTGTCCCTCCAAAAACCAGAACCCGGCCTTGCCGCGGCACCAATTTCCAGTGGCCCCGGAAAAGCTTCCTCATTAAAAATATAATCATCCCCATCATCCTCCTCGTCCTCCTCCTCCTCTTCGCCCGCTAACTCGTCCTGTACACTGCCCTGGCCAGACAATGGCTGACTGTCATCAAGGCTTTCCTCTTCCTCAGCTGCAGACGCCTGATCCTTTATGTGCGTCAAACTTTGCATCAGCAGACGCATTAGGGGGATGCTCATGCTTATTATGGCGTTGTCTGCACTAACCAGCCGTGTGCATTCCTCAAAACACTGAAGGACTTGACACATGTCTTGAATCTTCGACCACTGCACACCTGACAACTCCATGTCTGCCATCCTACTGCCTGCCCGTGTATGTGTATCCTCCCACAAAAACATAACAGCCCGCCTCTGTTCGCACAGTCTCTGAAGCATGTGCAGTGTTGAGTTCCACCTTGTTGCAACGTCTATGATTAGGCGATGCTGGGGAAGGTTCAAAGAACGCTGATAGGTCTGCATACGGCTGGAGTGTACGGGCGACGGCGGATATGTGAGCAAAGTCCACGCACTTTGAGGAGCAGGTCGGATAACCCCGGATAACTTTTCAGGAAGCACTGCACCACCAGGTTTAAGGTGTGAGCCAGGCAAGGAATGTGTTTCAGTTGGGAAAGGGAGATGGCAGCCATGAAATTCCTTCCGTTATCACTCACTACCTTGCCTGCCTCAAGATCTACAGTGCCCAGCCACGACTGCGTTTCTTTCTGCAAGAACTCGGACAGAACTTCCGCGGTGTGTCTGTTGTCGCCCAAACACTTCATAGCCAATACAGCCTGCTGACGTTTGCCAGTAGCTGCCCCATAATGGGAGACCTGGTGTGCAACAGTGGCAGCTTTGGATGGAGTGGTTGTGCGACTGCGGTCTGTGGACGAGCTCTCGCTTCTGCAGGAGGACGAAGAGGAGGAGGAGGGGGTGCGAACGGCTACAGCCAACTGTTTCCTAGACCGTGGGCTAGGCAGAACTGTCCCAAACTTGCTGTCCCCTGTGGACCCTGCATCCACAACATTCACCCAGTGTGCCGTGATGGACACGTAACGTCCCTGGCCATGCCTACTGGTCCATGCATCTGTTGTCAGGTGCACCTTTGTGCTCACAGATTGCCTGAGTGCATGGACGATGCGCTCTTTAACATGCTGGTGGAGGGCTGGGATGGCTTTTCTGGAAAAAAGTGTCGACTGGGTAGCTTGTAGCGTGGTACAGCGTAGTCCATCAGGGCTTTGAAAGCTTCGCTTTAAACTAACCGGTAGGGCATCATCTCTAACGAGATTAGTCTAGCTATGTGGGCGTTCAAACCCTGTGTACGTGGATGCGAGGCTCAGTACTTCCTTTTTCTAACCATAGTCTCATGTAGGGTGAGCTGGACTGGAGAGCTGGAGATCGTGGAACTAGCGGGGGTGCCGGTGGACATGGCAGACTGAGAGACGGTGGGAGATGGTATTGTTGCCACTGGTGCCCTAGATGCAGTGTTTCCTACTACGAAACTGGTGATTCCCTGACCCTGACTGCTTTGGCCTGGCAAAGAGACCTGCACAGATACTGCAGGTGGTGCGGAAAATGGTGGCCCTACACTGCCGGAAGGGATGTTGCGTTGCTGACTAGCTTCATTGGCCGAGGGTGCTACAACCTTAAGGGACGTTTGGTAGTTAGTCCAGGCTTGCAAATGCATGGTGGTTAAATGTCTATGCATGCAACTTGTATTGAGACTTTTCAGATTCTGTCCTCTGCTTAAGGTAGTTGAACATTTTTGACAGATGACTTTGCGCTGATCAATTGGATGTTGTTTAAAAAAATGCCAGACTGCACTCTTTCTAGCATCGGATACCTTTTCAGGCATTGCAGACTGAGCTTTAACCGGATGGCCACGCTGTCCTCCAACAGGTTTTGGCTTTGCCACGCGTTTTGGGCAAGATACGGGCCCGGCAGATGGAACCTGTTGCGATGTTGATGCCTGCTGCGGCCCCTCCTCCTCCGCTTCAGAACTGCTGCCGCCTGCACCCTGTTCCCCCAATGGCTGCCAATCGGGGTCAAGAACTGGGTCATCTATTACCTCTTCTTGTAGCTCGTGTGCAACTTCGTCTGTGTCACCGTGTCGGTCGGTGGTATAGCGTTCGTGATGGGGCAACATAGTCTCATCAGGGTCTGATTCTTGATCATTACCCTGCGAGGGCAATGTTGTGGTCTGAGTCAAAGGACCAGCATAGTAGTCTGGCTGTGGCTGTGCATCAGTGCACTCCATGTCAGATTCAACTTGTAATGGGCATGGACTGTTAACTGCTTCACTTTCTAAGCCAGGGACGGTATGTGTAAAGAGCTCCATGGAGTAACCCGTTGTGTCGCCTGCTGCATTCTTCTCTGTTGTTGTTTTTGCTGAAGAGGACAAGGAAGTGACTTGTCCCTGACCGTGAACATCCACTAACGACGCGCTGCTTTGACATTTACCAGTTTCACGAGAGGAGGCAAAAGAGCTAGAGGCTGAGTCAGCAAGATAAGCCAAAACTTGCTCTTGCTGCTCCGGCTTTAAAAGCGGATTTCGTACTCCCAGAAAAGGGAGCGTTCGAGGCCTTGTGTAGCCAGACGACGAACCTGGCTCCACAGCTCCAGACTTAGGTGCAATATTTTTTTTCCCACGACCAGCTGATGCTCCACCACTACCACTACCCTCATTACCAGCTGACAATGAACGCCCCCGGCCACGACCTCTTTCAAAAGACTTCCTCATTGTTTTAAAAACGTAAACAAACTAACGGTATTTGTTGCTGTCACACAACTTACACGGTGAGCTTTAACTTCAGTATGATTTAGCTACCCCTTTACAGGTGAGTGAGACCACAACGAAAATCAGGCACAATGTTACACACTCTGTTGTTGGTGGCAACAAATGAGAGAGATGCCACACACGCAGGACTGTCACTGAAGCACAAATGTAAATATTAATCTCCCACTGATTTGATTTTTTTTTTTTTAAGGGAGACTTTAGGAAAAAAAAATAATAGAATAAAATGATTTTTTCAGGAAGAATTTAGAAACCAAATAAAATAAAATGATTTTTTCAGGGAGAATTTAGAAAACAAATAAAACAAAAAAAGGCTTTCTATGGCCCACTGAGTGAGAGATGACGCACACAGGAGTCAAGAGTGGCACACAAGCCCAGAGGCCAATATTTATCTCCCACTGATTGATGTAGTGATTTTTTCAGGTAGATTTTGGAACCCAAATCAAGCTAAAAAAATAATAGGCTTTCTATGGCCCACAATTGGAGAGAGAGAGAGATGGCACACCCAGGAGTCAAGACTGGCACACAAGCAGAAAGGGCAATATTAATCTCCCACTGATTATTTTATTTTTTTTTTTTTCAGGGAGACTTTAAGAAAAAAAAATAATAGAATAAAATGATTTTTTCAGGAAGAATTTAGAAACCAAATAAAATAAAATGATTTTTTCAGGGAGAATTTAGAAAACAAATAAAACAAAAAAGGCTTTCTATGGCCCACTGAGTGAGAGATGACGCACACAGGAGTCAGGAGTGGCACACAAGCCCAGAGGCCAATATTTATCTCCCACTGATTGATGTAGTGATTTTTTCAGGTAGATTTTGGAACCCAAATCAAGCTAAAAAAATAATAGGCTTTCTATGGCCCACAATTGGAGAGAGAGAGAGAGATGGCACACCCAGGAGTCAAGACTGGCACACAAGCAGAAAGGGCAATATTAATCTCCCACTGATTTTTTATTTTTTTTTTTTCAGGGAGACTTTAGGAAAAAAAAATAATAGAATAAAATGATTTTTTCAGGAAGAATTTAGAAACCAAATAAAATAAAATGATTTTTTCAGGGAGAATTTAGAAAACAAATAAAACAAAAAAAGGCTTTCTATGGCCCACTGAGTGAGAGATGACGCACACAGGAGTCAGGAGTGGCACACAAGCCCAGAGGCCAATATTTATCTCCCACTGATTGATTTATTGATTTTTTCAGGTAGAATTTAGAACCCAAATCAACCAAAAACATAAATAGGCTTTCTATGGCCCACTATTTGTGAGAGATATGGCACGCTCAGGACTGGCACACAAGCCCAGAGGCCAATATTAATCTCCCACTTTTTATTTTTTTTCAGGGAAAATTTATAAACCCAATAAAAAAAATAATAAATAGGCTTTCTATGGCCCACTATCTGAGAGAGAGAGATGGCACGCTTAGGACTGGCACACAAGCCCAAAGGCCAATATTAATCTCTCTTTTTTTTTCAGGGAGAATTTATAAAACCAAAAAGAAAAAAATAAATAGGCTTTCTATGGCCCACTATTTGTGAGAGAGATGGCACGCTCAGGACTGGCACACAAGCCCAGAGGCCAATATTAATCTCCCACTTTTTTTTTTTTGTTCCAGGGAAAATTTATAAACCCAATAAAAAAAATAATAAATAGGCTTTCTATGGCCCACTATCTGAGAGAGAGAGATGGCATGCTTAGGACTGGCACACAAGCCCAAAGGCCAATATTAATCTCCCTTTTTTTTTTCAGGGAGAATTTACAAAACCAAAAAAAAAAAAATAAATAGGCTTTCTATGGCCCACTATTTGTGAGAGAGATGGCACGCTCAGGACTGGCACACAAGCCCAGAGGCCAATATTAATCTCCCACTTCTTTTTTTTTTGTTCCAGGGAAAATTTATAAACCCAATAAAAAAAATAATAAATAGGCTTTCTATGGCCCACTATCTGAGAGAGAGAGATGGCACGCTTAGGACTGGCACACAAGCCCAAAGGCCAATATTAATCTCCCACTGATTGATTTATTGATTTTTTCAGGTAGAATTTAGAACCCAAATAAAGCAAAAAAAAAATAAAATAGGCTTTCTATGGCCCACTGAGTGAGTGATGATGCACACAGGAGTCAGGAGTGGCACACAAGCCCTGAGGCCAATATTTTTCTCCCACTGATTGATGTAGTGATTTTTTCAGGTAGATTTTATAACCCAAATCAAGCAAAAAAATAAATAGGCTTTCTATGGCCCACTGAGTGAGAGATGGCACACACAGGGATGGCACTCTAGCAGAAATGTCAATCTTAATCTCCCACAAAAAAAAAAAAAAAACAGAGAGTGTCCAACAATTACTATCTCCCTGCAGTAATCTCAGCCAGGTATGGCAGGCAGCAATAAGGAGTGGACTGATGCACAAATAAAATAAAAAGTGTGGACAAACAAAAAAGATAGCTGTGCAGAAAGGATGGAACAAGAGGATTTGTGCTTTGAAAAAAGCAGTTGGTTTGCACAGCGGCGTACACACAGCAATGCAGCTATCAGGGAGCCTTCTAGGGCAGCCCAATGAGCTACAGCGCTGAGGGAAAAAAAAAAATGTAGCTTCCACTGTCCCTGCACACCGAAGGTGGTGTTGGGCAGTGGAAATCGCTACAGCACAAGCGGTTTGGTGGTTAATGGACCCTGCCTAACGCTATCCCTGCTTCTGACGAAGCGGCAGCAACCTCTTCCTAAGCTCAGATCAGCAGCAGTAACATGGCGGTCGGTGGGAACGCCCCTTTATAGCCCCTGTGACGCCGCAGACAGCAAGCCAATCACTGCAATGCCCTTCTCTAAGATGGTGGGGACCAGGACCTATGTCATCACGCTGCCCACACTCTGCGTTTACCTTCATTGGCTGAGAAATGGCGCTTTTCACGTCATTGAAACGCGACTTTGGCGCGAAAGTCGCGTACCGCATGGCCGACCCCGCACAGGGGTCGGATCGGGTTTCATGAAACCCGACTTTGCCAAAAGTCGGCGACTTTTGAAAATGAACGACCCGTTTCGCTCAACCCTAGTAGCTAGTGAAAAACTATAAAACAGCCTGCTGTATTCTACATTATTTAGTGCTGTGGTGAAATAAAACTGTCTGCAGAGGCACATTAAAAAAAGTTATATTTTTTTTCTGTTGCTAAATGTGAAACAGCGCACATTAAAAAAATTATAATTTTTCAATTTGAAAAAGTTAAACAACTCGCCATATCACACTTTGTTATTTGGTTGGGTTGAAATTAAGCTGTGGAGGCATGATCCATAGGCCACAAAAAAGTCTTCTGTTATTACCGTCATACTGTAAGGGACCTGACTTTAAAATAGTTTGTAGTATCTAGTGTGTTATAGAGGCCTGATCCATAGGCCAAAAAAAGTCATCTATTATTAACATCATACAATAAGGGACCTGACTTTAAAATAGTTTGTAGCATCTAGTGCCTATGACTGGGCAGTTAACTTACAGGGTTACAGTCTGTTTAGAAAGGATCGTAGAAATCGGAGAGGAGGAGGGGTTTGTCTCTATGTAAAGTCTTGTCTAAAGTCCACTTTAAGGGAGGATATTAGCGAAGGGAATGAGGATATCGAGTCCATATGGGTCGAAATTCATGGAGGGAAAAATGGTAACAAAATTCTCATTGGGGTCTGTTACAAACCCCCAAATATAACAGAAATCATGGAAAGTCTACTTCTAAAGCAGATAGATGAAGCTGCAACCCATAATGAGGTCCTGGTTATGGGGGACTTTAACTACCCGGATATTAACTGGGAAACAGAAACCTGTGAAACCCATAAAGGCAACAGGTTTCTGCTAATAACCAAGAAAAATTATCTTTCACAATTGGTGCAGAATCCAACCAGAGGAGCAGCACTTTTAGAACTAATACTATCTAATAGATCTGACAGAATAACAAATCTGCAGGTGGTTGGGCATTTAGGAAATAGCGACCACAATATTGTAGAGTTTCACCTGTCTTTCACTAGGGGGACTTGTCAAGGAGTCACAAAAACACTGAACTTTAGGAAGGCAAAGTTTGACCAGCTTATAGATGCCCTTAATCTAGTAGACTGGGACAATATCCTCAGAAATAAGAATACAGATAATAAATGGAAAATGTTTAAGAACATCCTAAATAGGCACTGTAAGTGGTTTATACCTTGTGGGAATAAAAGGACTAGAAATAGGAAAAACCAAATGTGGCTAAACAAAGAAGTAAGAGGGGCAATTAACAGAAAAAAGAAAGCATTCGCACTACTAAAGCAGGATGGCACCATTGAAGCTCTAAAAAACTATAGGGAGAAAAATACTTTATCTAAAAAACTAATTAAAGCTGCCAAAAAGGAAACAGAGAAGCACATTGCTAAGGAGAGTAAAACTAATCCCAAACTGTTCTTCAACTATATCAATAGTAAAAGAATAAAAACTGAAAATGTATGCCCCTTAAAAAATAGTGAGGAAAGAATGGTTGTAGATGACGAGGAAGCTAATATATTAAACACCTTCTTCTCCACGGTATTCACGGAGGAAAATGAAATGCTAGGTGAAATCCCAAGAAACAATGAAAACCCTATATTAAGGGTCACCAATCTAACCCAAGAAGAGGTGCGAAACCGGCTAAATAAGATTAAAATAGATAAATCTCCAGGTCCGGATGGCATACACCCATGAGTACTAAGAGAACTAAGTAATGTAATAGATAAACCATTATTTCTTATTTTTAGGGACTCTATAGCGACGGGGTCTGTTCCGCAGGTCTGGCGCATAGCAAATGTGGTGCCAATATTCAAAAAGGGCTCTAAAAGTGAACCTGGAAATTATAGGCCAGTAAGTCTAACCTCTATTGTTGGTAAAATCTTTGAAGGGTTTCTGAGGAAAATTATTCTGGATTATCTCAATGAGAATAACTGTTTAACTCCATATCAGCATGGGTTTATGAGAAATCGCTCCTGTCAAACCAATCTAATCAGTTTTTATAAAGAGGTAAGCTATAGGCTGGACCACGGTGAGTCATTGGACGTGGTATATCTCGATTTTTCCAAAGCGTTTGATACTGTGCCGCACAAGAGGTTGGTACATAAAACGAGAATGCTTGGTCTGGGGGAAAATGTGTGTAAATGGGTTAGTAACTGGCTTAGTGATAGAAAGCAGAGGGTGGTTATAAATGGTATAGTCTCTTACTGGGTCGCTGTGACCAGTGGGGTACCGAAGGGGTCGGTATTGGGACCTGTTCTCTTCAACATATTCATTAATGATCTGGTAGAAGGTTTACACAGTAAAATATCGATATTTGCAGATGATACAAAACTATGTAAAGCAGTTAATACAAGATAAGATAGTATTCTGCTACAGATGGATCTGGATAAGATGGAAACTTGGGCTGAAAGGTGGCAGATGAGGTTTAACAATGATAAATGTAAGGTTATACACATGGGAAGAAGGAATCAATATCACCATTACACACTGAACGGGAAACCACTGGGTAAATCTGACAGGGAGAAGGACTTGGGGATCCTAGTTAATGATAAACTTACCTGGAGCAGCCAGTGCCAGGCAGCAGCTACCAAGGCAAACAGGATCATGGGGTACATTAAAAGAGGTCTGGATACACATGATGAGAGCATGATACTGCCTCTGTACAAATCCCTAGTTAGACCGCACATGGAGTACTGTGTCCAGTTTTGGCACCGGTGCTCAGGAAGGATATAATGGAACTAGAGAGAGTACAAAGGAGGGCAACAAAATTAATAAAGGGGATGGGAGAACTACAATTCCCAGATAGATTAGCGAAATTAGGATTATTTAGTCTAGAAAAAAGACGACTGAGGGGCGATCTAATAACCATGTATAAGTATATAAGGGGACAATACAAATATCTCGCTGAGGATCTGTTTATACCAAGGAAGGTGACGGGCACAAGGGGAAATTCTTTGCGTCTGGAGGATAGAAGGTTTTTCCACCAACATAGAAGAGGATTCTTTACTGTTAGGTCGGTGAATTGCTTGCCTGAGGAGGTGGTGATGGCGAACTCAGTCGATGAGTTCAAGAGAGGCCTGGATGTCTTCCTGGAGCAGAACAATATTGTATCATACAATTATTAGGTTCTGTAGAAGGACGTAGATCTGGGGATTTATTATGATGGAATATAGGCTGAACTGGATGGACAAATGTCTTTTTTCGGCCTTACTAACTATGTTACTATGTTACTAGTGTGTTATAGAGGCCTGATCCATAGGCCACACAAGTCTTGTGTTATTAACGTCATACATTAAGGGACCTAACTTTAAAATTGTTTGTAGCGTAATTTCTTTGTCAATCTGGCCTCATCCACACTCAAACATATCTTTTTTCTATTACTAACATGATACAGCATGCCATATTTCTACTCTGAATTTACTGTTGCTGAAATTCAGCTGTTTGCAGAGGTGGTGCACAGTTTAAAATCTAATTTTTTGCTGCTAATACTGAGCTCTTACCACACTATCTGAGCAACGCGACTGGGAAAAAGCAATTTTGGAAGTGGAATTAGGCTTGATGTTCAAGGTGGTAATGGTGGTGAAAGCACTTGTGAAGTGTCCTATACAAAGACAACAGACAACTTATGTTACTGAAAGAAAGAACCTGGCACTCAACTTAATGCTCGTGAGATTTTAATGGTAGTAGCCAAAAAAACGTTTCGGTCCTATATCTGGACCTTCATCAGTTACGTACTATGATGAAAAAGTGAATGACTGTAGTGTCATATAAGGCACAGCATGGTCTGCGTCTGGTATTCGCGCAGATAGGCTCAGGGACAAGCGGGGATTCCGTGTCTGGACACAAGCACAGCACCTATCAGCGTTAATAAGTCCAATCTGTGTGCCTAAACCTATCTGCGCGAATACCAGACGCAGACCATGCTGTGCCTTATATGACACTACAGTCATTCACTTTTTCATCATAGTACGTAACTGATGAAGGTCCAGATATAGGACCGAAACGTTTTTTTGGCTACTACCATTAAAATCTCACGAGCATTAAGTTGAGTGCCAGGTTCTTTCTTTTAGTATCACATGGTGTGGGAACCTACCTGGGCACCACTAGTAGTAGTGCACACGGCTTTATCTTTGAACTTATGTTACTGGACAGGCTACACCACTACCTTTCTTTGGCAGACCCAAAGTGGTACGTCATATCGATGATGCCCAGAAAGAGCATGTACTCGAGTGGATGGCAAGTGCAGCTTCAAGTGGCCTCTCCTCTTCCTTCACCTCAACATCACACTCAGTACAGTTCACAGATGTGGCACCAAAATATCCCTTGCATCCCCCCACGTCCCAATTATCCAACCTTTCAACTGACTGTATAAAACCACAGATGGATGAGTCTGAAGAGCTGTTCACACATTCTATGCCAGGTTCATCAGAAGTGTGCTCAAAAGCTTCGCAGAGTTAAGAGGAGGAAATCTGCACTGATGCCCAAAGGATGAAGTACAATCCGAACAGCATCCTGACCCTCCTCAGGGGGCAGACGCCGAAACGCGCATGGCGCTTCCAGGGGACGTTTATTACACCAGCAACATTTAATCATTATGCGGCCGCAGTTAGGACTTATTACTTATCTAGAAGCACCCATTCAGTGTGAGCATTGTCCAATTGTATAGTGGCTGCTTTGTCTAATTGACAACCTTGCACTAGCACTTTATACTCTTTCATATCCATATACCTGTTACATCACTATGTCAGATTGTGGTATTTATTTAATATTAATAATTATTTGGCTATATTAATTTGCCAGTCTTTCAAATACTTCATATTGCTGTTATATATTACCACACCACTGTGCGATTAATTTTGTAATTCACTATTTTTTGTCCCCTGGTATAGTGTCCTCTTTTTTGGTGTTTTGTTTCCCCCCCTACCCCATGTTGTTGTATATCTACAAATAAATACTATTATTCAGTTTATTATTGGATTTTATTTGTTTTTTCCATCTTTCTGTTTATTTGTTATTTCCGATTTGTCCGTTATATTGTCCATTGGTATAGATAGAGGTGGTAATTTTTCCACCACACCTTTTTTTCAAAAACTTTTGCTTTCATTTTTTCTTTGACTAAATTATATTTATACCTTGCCGTGAGATTTATGTCTTTAATATAACTGAGTGGTAGAGTATCCACTGGCAACAGCCAAACACAATTGATACTAGTGCATGGTCGTGCAGCCATGCAAACATTTTATAGTTGTAGCTTCTTCAGGACCTTCCTAGTGGACCAATAGGAGCTGCAACAGGGCCTGAGCATGTGACCCCTGACCTCCAATGAGAGGTCTTCCCTTGGGCATGCTCAGAAGAAGGAAAGCAGGAGTTAGTCCCAGAAGCATCTGCTCGCTGCTGACCAGTACTGACTACAATGGCTGAGCCTGGAAAGGCAGTAGTAACCAAGTGCACAGTATCTGCCTGAGCCAGACACTGGGACCGACATCTCCGCTGAGCAGGCTCCACTGCAGCTGGAGAAGAATGGGAAACTGCAGCGGAGTTGATTCGAGATTCCCCCTGTGCAGCAGCGGTAATTTCGAGACCTAACATTACTCCCCTCCCAGGGCCCCCCTCTTTGGACCTTGCTATGCTCGAAGGCAGCAATGAGCTGCAGAGCTTGAATATGCTCAGGAGGCCCCCAGGACCTGTCCTCTGGGCCATAACCCTTCCAATACACCAAATAACATTTTTTGCCACGTACCACCTTACTCCCCAAGATAGCGTTCACCTCGTAATCGTCCATAGATAAACCCGATGTCCTGGCAGATGACTCGGAAAACCGGGACATGTGTGCAGGCTTTAAGAGGGACATATGAAAGGTGTCGGTGATACCTAGGCCTGGAGGAAGGGCCAGACGGTAGACGACAGGGTTAACCTGTTCCAGGACATTGAAGGGACCCAAGTAGCGAGGTGCAAACTTAGTGGACTCATCTTGCAGGTTGATGTTATGGGCAGAGAGCCACAATAAATAGCCTGGAGCAAAGGTCGGAGTGGGACGCCGATGTGCATCGGCGGAGGACCTCATTCTCTCCTTGGAGGCTCGGATGGCATCCTGAGTGCAGTCCCAAATGTCCCGTGCCTCCACAGCCCAGTCTGCCACCCTGAAGTCAGCAGAAGACACGGGCATGGGCACAGGAACCCGCGGATGCTGACCGTAGTTAAGGAGGAATGGGGTCTGCCCAGTGGAGTCGGCTATGGCATTGTTCAGCGCAAACTCTGCCCACAGCAGCAAGGATGCGCAGTCATCCTGCCTGGCTGAAACAAAATGTCGAAGATATGTGACTAAGGTCTGATTGGCCCTCTCTACCAACCCAATCGTCTCGGTGTGTGTCATGATCCCAATGGCAGGGGATCACAAAAGGACAAGCACACAAAAAACAGAACAAGCTCTAGGGTGATGGAAACTGAGCTGACCGCGATCCTGAACCTAATTCACAACACTAGCAGTAGCCGGGGAACGTGCCTACGATGATTCTAGACGTCTCGCGCCAGCCGAAGGACTAGCTTCCCCTATTAGAAGAAACAAAGACCTCTCTTGCCTCCAGAGAAACACCCCACAGAAATAGCAGCCCCCCACATGTAATAACGGTGAAATGAGAGGAAAGCACATACGTAGTAATGAAAACAGATTCAGCAAAATGAGGCCCGCTAAAACTAGATAGCAGAGGATACAAAAGTGAACTGCGCGGTCAGCGAAAAACCCTACAAAAAACCATCCTGAAATTACCTGAACTCATGTGCCAACTCATGGAACATGAGGAGTAATATCAGCCCACCAGAGCAACCAGCAACAAGGAATCACATAACTGCAAGCTGGACTAAAACAAAAATAAAGCAAAACGTGGAACAGGAAAATCAAAAACTTAGCTTGTCCTGATGATCACAGAAGCGGAAAGCAGAGGTAACAAGACACACTGATTACATTGATCGCCGGCGAGGAAATGACAAGAAAGCCAGGTTAAATAGGAAACTCCCATATCCTGATAGAACAGGTGGACACCAGAGACAGCAGAGAACACAAGTCACCCAGTACCATCTGTAACCACCAGAGGGAGCCCAAAAACAGAATCCACAACAGTACCCCCCCTTGAGGAGGGGTCACCGAACCCTCACGAGAACCACCCGGGCGACCAGGATGAGCCCTATGAAATGCACGGACCAAATCAGCAGCATGAAGATCAGAGGCAACCACCCAAGAATTATCCTCCTGACCATAACCCTTCCACTTGACCAAATACTGAAGTTTCCGTCTGGAAACACGAGAATCCAAGATCTTCTCCACAACATACTCCAATTCTCCCTCCACCAGCACCGGAGCAGGAGGCTCAAGCGAAGGAACAACAGGTACCTCATACTTCCGCAACAACGACCGATGGAACACATTATGAATAGCAAACGATGCCGGGAGATCCAAACGAAACGACACAGGGTTAAGAATTTCCAAGATCCTATAGGGACCGATAAACCGAGGCTTGAACTTAGGAGAAGAGACCTTCATAGGAACAAAACGAGAAGACAACCACACCAAGTCCCCAACACGAAGTCGAGGACCCACGCGGCGACGGCGATTAGCAAACTGCTGAGCCCTCTCCTGGGACAACTTCAAATTGTCCACCACATGACTCCAAATCTGATGCAACCTATCCATCACCATGTCCACTCCAGGACAATCAGAAGGCTCCACCTGACCAGAGGAAAAACGAGGATGAAACCCCGAATTACAAAAGAGAGGAGAAACCAAGGTAGCAGAACTAGCCCGATTATTAAGGGCAAATTCGGCAAGCGGAAAAAATGTAACCCAGTCATCTTGATCAGCAGAAACAAAACACCTTAAATAAGTTTCCAAGGTCTGATTAGTTCGTTCCGTCTGGCCATTCATCTGAGGATGGAATGCAGACGAAAAGGACAAATCAATGCCCATCTTAGCACAGAACGTCCGCCAAAATCTAGACACAAACTGGGATCCCCTGTCAGAAACAATGTTCTCCGGAATCCCATGCAAACGAACCACGTTCTGAAAAAACAGAGGGACCAACTCAGAGGAGGAAGGTAACTTAGGCAAGGGGACCAGATGAACCATCTTAGAAAAGCGGTCACACACAACCCAAATGACGGACATTTTTTGAGAGACAGGGAGATCCGAAATAAAGTCCATGGAAATGTGCGTCCAAGGCCTCTTCGGGATAGGCAAAGGTGACAACAATCCACTGGCCCGAGAACAGCAAGGCTTAGCCCGAGCGCAAACTTCACAAGACTGCACAAAAGAACGCACATCCCTCGACAAGGAAGGCCACCAAAAAGACCTGGCCACCAAGTCTCTAGTACCAAATATTCCAGGATGACCTGCCAACGCAGAAGAATGGACCTCGGAGATGACTCTACTGGTCCAATTATCCGGAACAAACAGTCTTTCAGACGGACAACGATCAGGTTTATCCGCCTGAAACTCTTGCAAAGCACGTCGCAAGTCTGGGAAGACAGCCGACAAAATCACCCCATCCCTAAGGATACCAGTGGGCTCAGAATTTCCAGGGGAATCAGGCACAAAACTCCTAGAAAGAGCATCCGCCTTCACATTCTTTGAACCTGGCAGATATGAAACCACAAAATCGAAACGGGAGAAAAACAGTGACCAACGAGCCTGTCTAGGATTCAGACGCTTGGCAGACTCAAGGTAAATCAGATTTTTGTGATCAGTCAAGACCACCACACAATGTCTAGCACCCTCAAGCCAATGACGCCACTCCTCAAATGCCCACTTCATGGCCAAAAGCTCCCGATTACCAACATCATAATTCCGCTCAGTGGGCGAAAACTTTCTAGAAAAGAACGCACATGGCTTCATCACCGAGCAATCGGAGCTTCTCTGTGACAAAACCGCCCCCACTCCAATCTCAGAAGCATCAACCTCAACCTGAAAAGGAAGCGAAACATCTGGCTGACGCAACACAGGGCCTGAAAGGCCTCCACAGCCGCAGGAGACCAATCAGCAACATCAGCACCCTTCTTAGTCAGATCCGTCAAAGGCTTAGCAACACTAGAAAAATTAGTTATGAAACGACGATAAAAATTAGCAAAGTCCAAGAACTTCTGTAGACTCTTAAGAGATGTAGGCTGCGTCCAGTCACAAATAGCTTGAACCTTGACGGGATCCATCTCAATAGTAGAAGGGGAAAAAATATACCCCAAAAAAGAAATCTTCTGGACTCCAAAGAGACACTTTGAACCTTTTACAAACAAAGAATTGGCCCGCAGGACCTGAAACACCTTCCTGACCTGCTGAACATGGGACTCCCAGTCATCAGAAAAAAACAAAACATCATCCAAATACACAATCATAAATTTATCCAGATATTCACGGAAAATATCGTGCATAAAGGACTGGAAGACAGAAGGAGCATTAGAAAGTCCAAAAGGCATCACCAAATACTCAAAATGGCCCTCAGGCGTATTAAATGCGGTTTTCCACTCATCACCCTGCTTAATCCGCACAAGATTATACGCACGCTGAAGATCAATCTTAGTGAACCATTTAGCCCCCTTAATGCGAGCGAACAAATCAGTCAACAATGGCAAAGGATACTGATATTTGACCGTAATCTTATTCAAAAGACGGTAATCTATACAAGGCCTCAAGGAACCATCTTTTTTGGCCACAAAAAAAAACCTGCTCCCAAAGGAGATGAAGATGGACGGATATGTCCCTTTTCCAAGGACTCCTTAACATAATCCCACATAGCAGTATGCTCTGGCACTGACAGATTGAACAAACGACTTTTAGGAAATTTACTGCCAGGAATCAAATCTATAGCACAATCGCAATCCCTGTGAGGAGGAAGCGAATTGAGCTTAGGCTCCTCAAAAACATCCCGGTAATCAGACAAAAATACAGGAACCTCAGAAGGAGTAGATGAAGCGATAGAAATCGGAGGTGCATCATCATGAACCCCCTGACATCCCCAGCTTAACACAGACATCGTTTTCCAGTCCAAGACTGGGTTATGAGTTTGTAACCATGGCAGACCAAGCACTAAGACATCATGTAAATTATACAGTACCAGGAAGCGAATCACCTCCTGATGAACGGGAGTCATACGCATGGTCACGTGTGTCCAGTACTGAGGTTTATTCATAGCCAAAGGTGTAGAGTCAATTCCTTTCAAAGGAATAGGGACTTCCAGAGGCTCCAGACTAAACCCACAGCGGTTGGCAAATGACCAATCCATAAGACTCAGGGCAGCGCCTGAATCCACATAGGCATCGACGGAAATGGCTGATAATGAACAAATCAGAGTCACAGACAGAATGAACTTAGACTGTAAAGTACTAATGGCAACAGACTTATCAACCTTTTTTGTGCGTTTAGAGCATGCTGATATAACATGAGCTGAATGACCACAATAAAAACACAACCCATTTTTCCGCCTATAGTTTTGCCGTTCACTTCTGGACTGAATTCTATCACATTGCATTGTCTCAGGTGCCTGTTCAGAAGACACCGCCAAATGGTGCACAGCTTTGCGCTCCCGTAAACGCCGATCAATCTGAATAGCCATAGTCATAGACTCATTCAGACCTGTAGGCGCCGGGAACCCCACCATAACATCTTTAATGGCCTCAGAAAGGCCATCTCTGAATTTTGCAGCCAGAGCGCACTCATTCCACTGAGTAAGCACCGACCATTTCCGAAATTTCTGACAATATATTTCTGCTTCATCTTGCCCCTGAGAGAGAGCCAATAAAGCTTTTTCAGCCTGAATCTCTAGGTTAGGTTCCTCATAGAGCAAACCCAATGCCAGAAAAAACGCATCCACATTGAGCAACGCAGGATCCCCTGGTGCCAATGCAAATGCCCAATTCTGAGGGTCACCCCGCAGGAAAGATATTACAATTTTGACTTGCTGAGCAGGGTATCCAGAGGAGCGAGATTTCAAAGAAAGAAACAACTTGCAATTGTTCCTAAAATTCAGAAAACTAGATCTATCTCCAGAAAAAAACTCTGGGATAGGAATTCTAGGTTCAGACATAGGAGCATGTACAACAAAATCTTGTATATTTTGAACCTTAGCAGCAAGATTATTCAGGCTGGAAGCCAAACTCTGGACGTCCATGATAAACAGCTGAGGTCAGAGCCATTCAAGGATTAAGAGGAGGTAAGGCGCAGCCAGGCTGCAATTAAGGCTAGGCAGCAAACTCTGAGGGAAGGAAAAAAAAAAAGAAAAACTTCCTCAGACTACTTTTCCTCCTACTTCAGCCAATACGATTACCACTTTTCGGGCCGGCGATACTGTCATGATCCCAATGGCAGGGGATCACAAAAGGACAAGCACACAAAAAACAGAACAAGCTCTAGGGTGATGGAAACTGAGCTGACCGCGATCCTGAACCTAATTCACAACACTAGCAGTAGCCGGGGAACGTGCCTACGATGATTCTAGACGTCTCGCACCAGCCGAAGGACTAGCTTCCCCTATTAGAAGAAACAAAGACCTCTCATGCCTCCAGAGAAACACCCCACAGAAATAGCAGCCCCCCACATGTAATAACGGTGAAATGAGAGGAAAGCACATACGTAGTAATGAAAACAGATTCAGCAAAATGAGGCCCGCTAAAACTAGATAGCAGAGGATACAAAAGTGAACTGCGCGGTCAGCGAAAAACCCTACAAAAAACCATCCTGAAATTACCTGAACTCATGTGCCAACTCATGGAACATGAGGAGTAATATCAGCCCACCAGAGCAACCAGCAACAAGGAATCACATAGCTGCAAGCTGGACTAAAACAAAAATAAAGCAAAACGTGGAACAGGAAAATCAAAAACTTAGCTTGTCCTGATGAACACAGAAGCGGAAATCAGAGGTAACAAGACACACTGATTACATTGATCGCCGGCGAGGAAATGACAAGAAAGCCAGGTTAAATAGGAAACTCCCATATCCTGATAGAACAGGTGGACACCAGAGACAGCAGAGAACACAAGTCACCCAGTACCATCTGTAACCATCAGAGGGAGCCCAAAAACAGAATCCACAACAGGTGTGGTATGCTGATGAGAGATTCAACTTGATGCTGAGCAGACAACAAAGCTCTCTCCAGAACCGAGACGCAAACTGGGGACCCCGGTCAGTGACAATTTTGTCGTGTAGGCGGAAAATGTGTTTTATAAACAACGATGTCAAGGCCCATGCAGAAGGTAGCCGTGGAAGTGGCACCAAGTGCACCATTTTAGAAAAATGGTCGCTGATTACCCAAATGATGAAGCAGCAACGGGACTTGGGTAAGCCCACCACAAAGTCCATCCCGACCATCTCCCAGGGCCTGTCTGCCACTGGCAGGGGATAAAGAAACCCAGTTGGCCGTTGTCGAGGAGACTTATTCTTGGCGCAGGAGACACACACCCGAATATAGTCTCCGATGTCACGGGCCACATGCGGCCACCAGTATGTCCTTGCCAGAAGCTCAGATGTCCTTTTGGTCCCAAACTGTCCACCCACCCTGGACGAGTGAGCCCAAGAGAGAACCTCCGGTCACAGATTAGATGGCACAAAAGTATTGCCTGGGGGCACAGACTCTAGTGAAACCGGGGACACGGTTCTCAGGCTCTCAGAAGGGACAAGAGGCCAAGGTTCCTCCTCCTATACTAATGACACTACTAAGCGGGAGAGAGCATCGGCACGAATGTTTTTCTCCCCGGAGAGAAAATGGAGGGTGAAATAGAACCGAGACAAGAACAGGGACCATCTGGCCTGGTGAGAATTTAGCCGCTGGGCAGTCTGTATATAAATAAAATTCTTGTGGTCGGTGTAAACTTGGAAGGGAAAGCAAGCCCCCTCCGGGAGGTGTCTCCTCCCCGAGAAAGCCATCTTCATGGCTAGCAACTCCCTGTCCCCGATAGAATAATTACTCTCTGCCGGTGTGAAGGTCTTAGAGAAAAAAGAAGCAAGGATGCTTCCGACCTTGAGCATCTTTTTGGAATAGGACTTCTCCAGCATCGACAGATAATGCATCCACCTCCATTATGGAAGATTTATCTACATCGGGGCGATGTAGAATGGGAGCGCTAGCAAAGTGGTACTTAATAGAGAGGAAGGCCTTGGAGACCTCCTCCGACCACAATTTGGGATCTGCTCCATTTTTGGCGAGGGCAACCAAGGGAGCTACCAAAGTTTAGAAGTGAGAAATGAACTGGCAATAGTAATTAATGAACCCCAAAAAGTACTGCAATGCTTTGAGAGAATGGGGTTCCTGCCAGTCATCACAGCCTGTAGCTTGGCAGGATTCATAGCCAATCCCTGGACAGAGATGATATAGCCAAGGAAAGGCAAGGACTCCTTCTCAAACACATACTTCTCCAACTTGGCGTAGAGGGAGTTTGCCCATAGAAGGTCGAAGACTTTGCAAACTTCTCTCCGGTTGGAGTCTATATCTGGAGAGTAGATGAAAATATCATCCAGATAGATTACAATCGAGGTGGAGAGCATATCCCAGAAGATATCATTCACAAAGTCTTGGAAAACGGTAGGCGCATTACAGAGCCAGAAGGTCATCACCAGGTATTCATAGTGCCATCCCCCTCACCGATGCGAATCCCGAAGCTTATCAAAGAGCTCAGATATCAGGGGCAGTGGGAACTTGTTCTTAACGGTGATGGCGTTAAGACCCCTGTAATCTATGCATGGGCGTCATTCTCCGTTCTTCTTCTGCAGGAAGAAGAACCCAGCCCCGGCAGGTTACACTGACTTCCTAATGAATCCTCTTGCCAGCTTCTCCTGGATGTACTGAGACATTGCCTCTGTCTCTGGGAGAGATAACAGATAGACTCGACCCCGAAGAGGCTCAGCAACAGGCAAGAGGTCAATAGGAAAATCATAGGGGCAGTGAGGCGGAAGAGTCTCCGCAGCCCTTTTGGAGAACACGTCCGCATAGGGCCAATAATGCTTGGGGAGAGAGGAAAGATCTGCGGGTACCTCAGTAGAAGCAACCTGAACGCACTCCCTCTGACTAGGGTTGAGCGAAACGGGTCGTTCATTTTCAAAAGTCGCCGACTTTTGGCAAAGTCGGGTTTCATGAAACCCGATCCGACCCCTGTGCGGGGTCGGCCATGCGGTACGCGACTTTCGCGCCAAAGTCGCGTTTCAATGACGCGAAAAGCGCCATTTCTCAGCCAATGAAGGTAAACGCAGAGTGTGGGCAGCGTGATGACATAGGTCCTGGTCCCCACCATCTTAGAGAAGGGCATTGCAGTGATTGGCTTGCTGTCTGCGGCGTCACAGGGGCTATAAAGGGGCGTTCCCGCCGACCGCCATGTTACTGCTGCTGATCTGAGCTTAGGGAGAGGTTGCTGCCGCTTCGTCAGAAGCAGGGATAGCGTTAGGCAGGGTCCATTAACCACCAAACCGCTTGTGCTGTAGCGATTTCCACTGCCCAACACCACCTTCGGTGTGCAGGGACAGTGGAAGCTACATTTTTTTTTTTCCCCCTCAGCGCTGTAGCTCATTGGGCTGCCCTAGAAGGCTCCCTGATAGCTGCATTGCTGTGTGTACGCCGCTGTGCAAACCAACTGCTTTTTTCAAAGCACAAATCCTCTTGTTCCTTCCTTTCTGCACAGCTATCTTTTTGGTTTGTACACACTTTTTATTTAATTTGTGCATCAGTCCACTCCTTATTGCTGCCTGCCATACCTGGCTGAGATTACTGCAGGGAGATAGTAATTGAAGGACACTCCCTGTTTTTTTTTTTTTTTTTTGTGGGAGATTAAGATTGACATTTCTGCTAGAGTGCCATCCCTGTCTGTGTCATCTCTCACTCAGTGGGCCATAGAAAGCCTATTTATTTTTTTGCTTGATTTGGGTTATAAAATCTACCTGAAAAAATCACTACATCAATCAGTGGGAGAAAAATATTGGCCTCAGGGCTTGTGTGCCACTCTTGACTCCTGTGTGCATCATCACTCACTCAGTGGGCCATAGAAAGCCTATTTATTTTTTTGCTTGATTTTGGTTCTAAAATTTACCTGAAAAAATCACTACATCAATCAGTGGGAGAAAAATATTGGCCTCAGGGCTTGTGTGCCACTCCTGACTCCTGTGTGCATCATCACTCACTCAGTGGGCCATAGAAAGCCCATTTTTTATTTTTTTTTGCTTTATTTGGGTTCTAAATTCTACCTGAAAAAATCAATAAATCAATCAGTGGGAGATTAATATTGGCCTTTGGGCTTGTGTGCCAGTCCTAAGCGTGCCATCTCTCTCTCTCAGATAGTGGGCCATAGAAAGCCTATTTTTTTTATTTTTTTTTTATTGGGTTTATAAATTTTCCCTGGAAAAAAAAAAAAAAAGTGGGAGATTAATATTGGCCTCTGGGCTTGTGTGCCAGTCCTGAGCGTGCCATCTCTCTCACAAATAGTGGGCCATAGAAAGCCTATTTATTTTTTTTTTTTTGGTTTTATAAATTCTCCCTTAAAAAAAAAGGGAGATTAATATTGGCCTTTGGGCTTGTGTGCCAGTCCTAAGCGTGCCATCTCTCTCTGTCTCTCAGATAGTGGGCCATAGAAAGCCTATTTATTATTTTTTTTATTGGGTTTATAAATTTTCCCTGGAACAAAAAAAAAAAAGTGGGAGATAAATATTGGCCTCTGGGCTTGTGTGCCACTCCTGACTCCTGTGTGCGTCATCTCTCACTCAGTGGGCCATAGAAAGCCTTTTTTTGTTTTATTTGTTTTCTAAATTCTCCCTGAAAAAATCATTTTATTTTCTTTGGTTTCTAAATTCTTCCTGAAAAAATCATTTTATTCTATTTTTTTTTTCCTAAAGTCTCCCTGAAAAAAAAAAAAAAACAAATCAGTGGGAGATTAATATTGCCCTTTCTGCTTGTGTGCCAGTCTTGACTCCTGGGTGTGCCATCTCTCTCCCTCTCTCTCCAATTGTGGGCCATAGAAAGCCTATTATTTTTTTTAGCTTGATTTGGGTTCCAAAATCTACCTGAAAAAATCACTACATCAATCAGTGGGAGATAAATATTGGCCTCTGGGCTTGTGTGCCACTCCTGACTCCTGTGTGCGTCATCTCTCACTCAGTGGGCCATAGAAGCCTTTTTTTGTTTTATTTGTTTTCTAAATTCTCCCTGAAAAAATCATTTTATTTTATTTGGTTTCTAAATTCTTCCTGAAAAAATCATTTTATTCTATTTTTTTTTTTCCTAAAGTCTCCCTGAAAAAAAACAAACAAAAACAAATCAGTGGGAGATTAATATTGCCCTTTCTGCTTGTGTGCCAGTCTTGACTCCTGGGTGTGCCATCTCTCTCTCTCCAATTGTGGGCCATAGAAAGCCTATTATTTTTTTTAGCTTGATTTGGGTTCCAAAATCTACCTGAAAAAATCACTACATCAATCAGTGGGAGATAAATATTGGCCTCTGGCCTTGTGTGCCACTCCTGACTCCTGTGTGCGTCATCTCTCACTCAGTGGGCCATAGAAAGCCTTTTTTTGTTTTATTTGTTTTCTAAATTCTCCCTGAAAAAATCATTTGGACTACGCTGTACCACGCTACGAGCTACCCAGTCGACACTTTTTTTCCAGAAAAGCCATCCCAGCCCTCCACCAGCATGTTAAAGAGCGCATCGTCCATGCACTCAGGCAATCTGTGAGCACAAAGGTGCACCTGACAACAGATGCATGGACCAGTAGGCATGGCCAGGGACGTTACGTGTCCATCACGGCACACTGGGTAAATGTGGTGGATGCAGGGTCCACAGGGGACAGCAAGTTTGGGACAGTTCTGCCTAGCCCACGGTCTAGGAAACAATTGGCTGTAGCCGTTCGCACCCCCTCCTCCTCCTCTTCGTCCTCCTGCAGAAGCGAGAGCTCGTCCACAGACCGCAGTCGCACAACCACTCCATCCGCAGCTGCCACTGTTGCACACCAGGTCTCCCATTATGGGGCAGCTACTGGCAAACGTCAGCAGGCTGTATTGGCTATGAAGTGTTTGGGCGACAACAGACACACCGCGGAAGTTCTGTCCGAGTTCTTGCAGAAAGAAACGCAGTCGTGGCTGGGCACTGTAGATCTTGAGGCAGGCAAGGTAGTGAGTGATAACGGAAGGAATTTCATGGCTGCCATCTCCCTTTCCCAACTGAAACACATTCCTTGCCTGGCTCACACCTTAAACCTGGTGGTGCAGTGCTTCCTGAAAAGTTATCCGGGGTTATCCGACCTGCTCCTCAAAGTGCGTGGACTTTGCTCACATATCCGCCGTTCGCCCGTACACTATCAGCGTTCTTTGAACCTTCCCCAGCATCGCCTAATCATAGACGTTGCAACAAGGTGGAACTCAACACTGCACATGCTTCAGAGACTGTGTGAACAGAGGCGGGCTGTTATGTTTTTGTGGGAGGATACACATACACGGGCAGGCAGTAGGATGGCAGATATGGAGTTGTCAGGTGTGCAGTGGTCGAAGATTCAAGACATGTGTCAAGTCCTTCAGTGTTTTGAGGAATGCACACGGCTGGTTAGTGCAGACAACGCCATAATAAGCATGAGCATCCCCCTAATGCGTCTGCTGATGCAAAGTTTGACGCACATAAAGGATCAGGCGTCTGCAGCTGAGGAAGAGGAAAGCCTTGATGACAGTCAGCCATTGTCTGGCCCGGGCAGTGTACAGGACGAGGTAGCGGGCGAAGAGGAGGAGGAGGACGAGGAGGATGATGGGGATGATTATATTTTTAATGAGGAAGCTTTTCCGGGGCCACTGGAAATTGGTGGCGCGGCAAGGCCGGGTTCTGGTTTTTTGAGGGACACAAGTGACGTGGATTTGCCTGAAACTGCCCCTCAACCAAGCACAACCGCAGATTTGAGAACTGGAACTTTGGCCCACATGGCGGATTATGCCTTACGTATCCTCAAAAGGGACACACGCATAACTAAAATGATGAATGATGACGATTACTGGTTGGCCTGCCTCCTTGATCCTCGCTATAAAGGCAAATTGCAAAATATAATGCCACATGAGATCTTGGAACTAATATTAGCAACCAAACAATCAACTCTTGTTGACCGTTTGCTTCTGGCATTCCCTGCACACAGCGCCCGTGATCGTTCTCACACGAGCTGCAGGGGCCAGCAGACCAGAGGAGTTAGAGGGGCAGAAATCAGAAGTGGCGTTGGCCAGAGGGGTTTTCTGACCAGGTTGTGGAGTGATTTTGCTATGACCGCAGACAGGACAGGTACTGCAGCATCAATTCAAAGTGACAGGAGACAACATTTGTCCAGTATGGTTACAAACTATTTTTCATCCCTTATCGATGTTCTCCCTCAACCGTCATTCCCATTTGATTACTGGGCATCAAAATTAGACACCTGGCCAGAATTGGCAGAATATGCATTGCAGGAGCTTGCTTGCCCGGCAGCTAGTGTCCTATCAGAAAGAGTATTCAGTGCTGCAGGTTCAATACTAACAGAAAAAAGGACTCGTCTGGCTACCCAAAATGTAGATGATCTAACCTTCATTAAAATGAACCACAACTGGATTTCGAAATCTTTTGCCCCACCTTGCCCGGCTGACACCTAGCTTTCCTATGAAAAGGTCTTGCCTGTGGACTATTCTGAATGCCTTTTCCAATCTCGTAATTTTCTGCACCTGATTGTCCAGCATACGACATGTTTACACCTCACTAAATGACCAAACTCCCCACACGGGGCCGTGGTATCGACACTTGGCGACAGCACCCGTGAGAGTGCAGTTTGTCTGAAGAGGTGGGTGAGCCCGCTTTTGGTCGACGGCACTGCCACTGGGTCCCTCCTAGTACAATAAAGTGTCTCTGGCGGTGGTGGTGCGCACCCAAAGTCAGACACACCGTTGTAATATGAGGGGCCCTGGGCCTGTACCGCCGGCCACAAGACAGTTTCCCCCCACCCCAGCTCAAACAGTGCTCTACCACTTGCAAAATTATCTCACAGCTCCACCAATGTTTAGTCTATGCGCTGACATCCTTCAATGCCTGCCACTGACAATACCATTGTATTGACATTTTTGTTATGTTATGCCTTCGATGCCTGTCTGTGGTCACTCCTTCCACTAGGCCTCCACTGACCACACCACTGCTGCCCGTGTACCCCTGTAACCAATTTAAAATTGCCTACAGCCATGTGTTATTATTTTAGGCCTTCGATGCCTGTCTGCGGTCACTCCTTCCACTAGGCCTCCACTGACCACACCACTGCTGCCCGTGTACCCCTGGAACCAATTTAAAATTGCCTACAGCCATGTGTTATTATTTTAGGCCTTCAATGCCTGTCTGCGGTCACTCCTTCCACTAGGCCTCCACTGACCACACCACTGCTGCCCGTGTACCCCTGGAACCAATTTAAAATTGCCTACAGCCATGTGTTATTATTTTAGGCCTTCGATGCCTGTCTGCGGTCACTCCTTCCACTAGGCCTCCACTGACCACACCACTGCTGACCGTGTACCCCTGGAACCAATTTAAAATTGCCTACAGCCATGTGTTATTATTTTAGGCCTTCGATGCCTGTCTGCGGTCACTCCTTCCACTAGGCCTCCACTGACCACACCACTGCTGCCCGTGTACCCCTGGAACCAACATCAGAAAATATAAAAATAAGTATTTTGCTTATAAAAAAGAAAATACTGGAGAGATATCAAATGCAGACATTTTAACATTAAAAACAAACACATACAACAAAAATCTGGTACAGTACTAAAAATGGCCACCAGCTACAATAACTTTCTCCTGCAAGTAGTTAACTGAAAGGTTTTTTCAATTTTAAACACAGATATGGCATCCACCGAGTGTTGTCCTGTCGCGTCTTCTTTATATTATTGCCAAGAAGATGCAAAACAATGAAAATAATAAAATCATTATTTACCAAAAAAATAGAGTAAGTCAAAACCACATTGCAAATAAACATTCATTACAAATAAAGAAGCAGGGCGCGTCCGAGGGTGAGTATATACCTAATAAGAATATAATCACCCTCGGACGCGCCCTGCTTCTTTCCGACAGCCTTCCTTCCTAAGAATCAGCCCTTCCGTGGTGTAGAGAGAGGGTTTGTTACACTCCAAGGAGTTCCCCAGGTTGCCTTTCCTGAGCTTCGATCTTCCGGCTCTCGTTTAGTAGTTGTTGGAAACTACGCTGCATTGGGCCTACAAATTGGGTATGGGGTGTAGAGAGATGGTGTGTTCCACTCCAAGGTGTTCCCCAGGTTGCCTTTCCTGAGCTTCGATCTTCCGGCTCTCGTTTAGTAGTTGTTGGAAACTACGCTGCATTAGGCCTACAAATTGGGTATGGGGTGTAGAGAGATGGTGTGTTCCACTGTAGAGAGATGGTGTGTTCCACTCCAAGGTGTTCCCCAGGTTTCCTCGCCAATGCTTCGATCATCATGCTCTCGTTTAGTAGTTGTTGGAAACTACGCTGCATTAGGCCTACAAATTGGGTATGGGGTGTAGAGAGATGGTGTGTTCCACTCCAAGGTGTTCCCCAGGTTTCCTCTCCATGGCTTCGATCTTCATGCTCTCGTTTAGTAGTTGTTGGAAACTACGCTGCATTAGGCCTACAAATTGGGTATGGGGTGTAGAGAGATGGTGTGTTACACTCCAAGGTGTTCCCCAGGTTTCCTCTCCATTGCTTCGATCTTCCGGCTCTCGTTTAGTAGTTGTTGGAAACTACGCTGCATTAGGCCTACAAATTGGGTATGGGGTGTAGAGAGATGGTGTGTTACACTCCAAGGTGTTCCCCAGGTTTCCTCTCCATTGCTTCGATCTTCCGGCTCTCGTTTAGTAGTTGTTGGAAACTACGCTGCATTAGGCCTACAAATTGGGTATGGGGTGTAGAGAGATGGTGTGTTACACTCCAAGGTGTTCCCCAGGTTTCCTCTCCATTGCTTCGATCTTCCGGCTCTCGTTTAGTAGTTGTTGGAAACTACGCTGCATTAGGCCTACAAATTGGGTATGGGGTGTAGAGAGATGGTGTGTTCCACTCCAAGGTGTTCCCCAGGTTGCCTTTCCTGAGCTTCGATCTTCCGGCTCTCGTTTAGTAGTTGTTGGAAACTACGCTGCATTAGGCCTACAAATTGGGTATGGGGTGTAGAGAGATGGTGTGTTCCACTGTAGAGAGATGGTGTGTTCCACTCCAAGGTGTTCCCCAGGTTTCCTCGCCAATGCTTCGATCATCATGCTCTCGTTTAGTAGTTGTTGGAAACTACGCTGCATTAGGCCTACAAATTGGGTATGGGGTGTAGAGAGATGGTGTGTTACACTCCAAGGTGTTCCCCAGGTTTCCTCTCCATTGCTTCGATCTTCATGCTCTCGTTTAGTAGTTGTTGGAAACTACGCTGCATTAGGCCTACAAATTGGGTATGGGGTGTAGAGAGATGGTGTGTTACACTCCAAGGTGTTCCCCAGGTTTCCTCTCCATTGCTTCGATCTTCCGGCTCTCGTTTAGTAGTTGTTGGAAACTACGCTGCATTAGGCCTATAAATTGGGTATGGGGTGTAGAGAGATGGTGTGTTACACTCCAAGGTGTTCCCCAGGTTTCCTCTCCATTGCTTCGATCTTCCGGCTCTCGTTTAGTAGTTGTTGGAAACTACGCTGCATTAGGCCTACAAATTGGGTATGGGGTGTAGAGAGATGGTGTGTTACACTCCAAGGTGTTCCCCAGGTTTCCTCTCCATTGCTTCGATCTTTTGGCTCTCGTTTAGTAGTTGTTGGAAACTACGCTGCATTAGGCCTACAAATTGGGTATGGGGTGTAGAGAGATAGTGTGTTCCACTGTAGAGAGATGGTGTGTTCCACTCCAAGGTGTTCCCCAGGTTTCCTCGCCAATGCTTCGATCATCATGCTCTCGTTTAGTAGTTGTTGGAAACTACGCTGCATTAGGCCTACAAATTGGGTATGGGGTGTAGAGAGATGGTGTGTTCCACTCCAAGGTGTTCCCCAGGTTTCCTCTCCATTGCTTCGATCTTCATGCTCTCGTTTAGTAGTTGTTGGAAACTACGCTGCATTAGGCCTACAAATTGGGTATGGGGTGTAGAGAGATGGTGTGTTACACTCCAAGGTGTTCCCCAGGTTTCTTCTCCATTGCTTCGATCTTCCGGCTCTCGTTTAGTAGTTGTTGGAAACTACGCTGCATTAGGCCTACAAATTGGGTATGGGGTGTAGAGAGATGGTGTGTTACACTCCAAAGTGTTCCCCAGGTTTCCTCTCCATTGCTTCGATCTTCCGGCTCTCGTTTAGTAGTTGTTGGAAACTACGCTGCATTAGGCCTACAAATTGGGTATGGGGTGTAGAGAGATGGTGTGTTACACTCCAAGGTGTTCCCCAGGTTTCCTCTCCATTGCTTCGATCTTTCGGCTCTCGTTTAGTAGTTGTTGGAAACTACGCTGCATTAGGCCTACAAATTGGGTATGGGGGGTAGAGAGATGGTGTGTTCCACTGTAGAGAGATGGTGTGTTCCACTCCAAGGTGTTCCCCAGGTTTCCTCGCCAATGCTTCGATCATCATGCTCTCGTTTAGTAGTTGTTGGAAACTACGCTGCATTAGGCCTACAAATTGGGTATTGGGTGTAGAGAGATGGTGTGTTCCACTCCAAGGTGTTCCCCAGGTTTCCTCGCCAATGCTTCGATCATCATGCTCTCGTTTAGTAGTTGTTGGAAACTACGCTGCATTAGACCTACAAATTGGGTATGGGGTGTAGAGAGATGGTGTGTTCCACTCCAAGGTGTTCTCCAGGTTGCCTTTCCTGAACTTCTATCTTCAGGCTCTCATTAAATTGTGGTTAAACGGAACAACTGCATTTGGCATACTAGTTGGTTTGGGGCCTACTATCGGTGTCTGCCGCTCCTTGCTGTTCTCCTGGTTTCCTGTCCTGAAATTCCGTTTTCAGGCGCTCGTTAAGTAGTTGTTAATGTTAGACTGCATTTGGCCTACTAGTTGGGTTGGGGCCTACTATCGGTGTCTGCCACTCCTTGCTGTTCTCCTCCACTGAACAAAGCTGTGCCGCCTGTTTACTACTGTTGCCAATTTTGAACTGCATTTCGACTACTTACTGATTTGGGCCTACTCTCTGTGTCAGCCTCTCATTCCAGTTGTCCTCCACTGCAATGCCCCCTGATTAGTCCTGTGTTACCAATTTTGAACTGCATTTAGCCCACTTTATTCTTTGGGCCTATATCTGTGTTTCCTCCTCATCCTGCCCATTGCCGAGCCAGTGATAGATGAGTCTGCTGGTACATTGACCCATAACGCAACATTCCCCGTGCACGCTACACAACAACATTGTGACCCTGCTGAAAGTCAGGTTGCTCTTCCCGCATACCATACCACCTTACACGGGGACAAAGAGGAAGGTGCAGATGAAAGTGCAGGTTCCTTCATCAGGTGGGGGGAGGAATACTAGTTGGCGACGTCACTGGCACAGGGCCTCTCATAGTACGCAAAAGTGTTGCTGCCTGTGGGAGGCGCCCCCGCCGTGCAAACACACCGCTGTACTTTGAGGGGCCCTGTGCCAGTGCCAATGCCAACGAGTGGGCCCCCCCCTGCTTGCTCAGGTTCACAGCACTTGAAAAGTTGAAATACTTACCTCTCCCTGCTCCACTGCCGTGACGTGGTCCAGATTTCCTGGGCCCACTAATTACTTGAACCAGCCCTACCCACCACAACTTTAGCCAAATGACCCCCAATTTCAAATGCCTTCCAATTATTATAAGGTAAATTACGCTTGACAAGCTTCATTAAGAAGAATGGATGGTTTTGACATTAAAATGGGCACTCTAGGTGTTTTCCTGGCCCCCACTCACTGCCGACTATGCTGCCCCATTGACTTGCATTCGGTTTCGTGTTTCGGTCGATCCCGACTTTACGTCATAATCGGCCGATTTCACTCGACCCGACTTTTGAGATAGTCGGGTTTCGCGAAACCCGGCTCGACTCTAAAAAGGTCAAGGTCGCTCAACTCTACCTCTGACATCTACCCTCAAAGGATTCACTCCATCAGAACATTCTGCCTGTGGACCACTCTATATGAGGGGAGTGGTACCGTAGCCAAGGTATCCCTAACAGGACCTCATCAATTCCCTCGGGAATGACAAGTAAAAAGATAATCTCCTCATGGGATGGCAACATAGAAAGAGTAAATGGGATGGTCTGGTGTATTATCTGTGAGGGTAGTGCAAACCCATTCACCACTCGTACGGTCAATGGTTTGGCGAGCATCTGATTGCTCCAGTGCTATGCCACAGTTTATACTGTGGGTGAATTGAGGTCACTTTCTTGGATTTTGTCCTTCATTTGATGTGTATTGTCAGCATTTGGGGCCATTATAAGGTGTTGTGCATACGTTTGTTTTTGCCTTCCATTGGTGTGAATGGCGTTCTGTAATGTTCGGTGAATATTCGACAAATTAATCGGCAAATATTGCAAATTTGGCGAACGTAATCCGATCCCAACATTGAAATATTCACTCAGCTCTAATTACAAACAGTGATCTGTTACTGTTTTTAGCGTTCCAGACCTGTTGTTGCTATCTCCTGAATATGTTTGAAGTTTGCTTCTGGGCTCTTCTAATATCTCATGTTACCATTCCTTGCCTGGTCCTTGATGATGTTCCTGGCAAGTGCTGGCTTTAGCTTGTACCCTGTGACCTTATTCCATTCCTGTGACCATAATCTAGACTTGTGATTGTGGTACAAATTTGGATGTAACAGAGAGGCAGCCGATTCTGAGTTTCTGAAGTCACTCAATAGTGGAGGCTTTTTTTGCTAAAGCAAAGAGGTCCATGTTTGTATTTAGCTATTATAATGGGAAGTGAATATGTGTGAACATAGATGTATTTTGAATAGTGATGAGTGAATTTTTTCATTAAAATTTGCTGACTTCACCAAATTTTCCTGAAATATTTGATTTGCAGTAAATAAGCTTGCCCGAGCCTTTCGGAAAGTTGTAATTGCTTTGAAAATACATGTGGGAGAGAGCATCTCCAAATGCTACTACTTATTATCAAGAAAATTTAATATTTTCAAATCTTTGTTTTTTTAATCTTATATGGCACCATCATATTTCACACAGTGTTTCAAATACATTATTATAACAGTCTCTATTGAGCTCACAATCTAGACTCAATGTCTGTCTGCTTTTGAGAGTGTGGGAGGATCAGGGAATATCTGCAAAAAACTCATGCAAAGACATAAAGAACATAACTATTTGCAGATGATTCCTTTGGTGGTATTTAACCCAATGACCCTAGTGCTGAAAATCAACAGGGGTAACCACTGAACCAGGATGCTGTCCTTACTGTTATGTTAGCATAACAATGCTATCATAATATTAATGAAATAATCTCAACTTTCTCAATTAAAGATTGAGATTTAGTTAAAAAGTTAAAGAAAAGTTTTACACTTTCCCAACTTTCCCATTTTAAACTTTAAACTGCTATAAAATCAACAAAATTAAATTAAACATTTGTTTTCCTTTCGAACACATTCATGTCCTCAAAGTCTAAAGCTCAGTGAGTTCTCTGAAGGAATCATGTCTCTTTCTCTGAAAAGATGTCATGAACTGCAACACAATCAAGGGCATACTTAGCTGCCACTTTTTGAAAGAGGAATGAAACCCCAGAGAGGTAGTAGACAGCAGCCACAGCATGGTCTATAAAACAAGTAGCCAGAAATAGTAAAAAAAAAACTGTCTGAAAATGAATAATCTTATTCTAACAAAACTTCCCTTTTTGTGTGTATGTGTTATGATATCTTACTGTGGCTGCAAATACATACTGAAAGTTTCATAGTTTGCTGTTAATTGCTGATAAAATATTTGTACAGTGGAAACAAAAAATCAAAATGAGAGGAAGCAAAAGTTTGCAAGGTGCTTTCTTTAATTGGATTTTTCTTATTTGATGTTTTACGATCATTTGTATTTCATAAATCGCGTAATTATGCTTCTTTTTTATTTATTGTTTGTGGATAACATGGAAAGCACAGCATATAAAGTGGAAATGAAAATATTTAGTACAAAATTGTGAAACAAACACATACATATTCTGCATGAAAAGAATATAAATTGTAAAGCGCTGCGGAATGTGTTGGCGCTATATAAATAAAATTATTACTATTATTATTATATTATTATAAAAAGAACATTTTAAATTCCTTTTGACTTGCAGCAGTATTTCTTATGATACAAATCATTGTAAATATTATAAGAGTCAGGGCCAACAACAAAAGGTAATTTGTTTTTGTGTTGACAAACCATTAATGCATAAATGCTCTATTAGGTTGTCCCTACACATAAGCGAGAAGAACCCAGCAGATCACATGCAGTTTTGCCACAAATTACCATGATTTTGCAAGCAGGTTTTTGATCTCATGGCAAAGGTAGATGGAATTTAAAACTATTACACATTAAAACTATGTGCTACTACAAGAAGCTTTGTCTACCAGTTTTATAGAGTAAATTAGTACATTTAGTCCTTTGTTTTCATCCCTTTCTTTAACTGTTTGCATTCCTGATCTTTGTTCTCAACTCGCATTTCAACCTTCTTTTAGCCTTGCAATTATTTTCTTGTTTGTGCTTTCTATGTTTTGACACGGCTTCCTAAATACTCTCTACTAGCCTGATCCACCGGCCATCAACCTACTCTGTGGCCCCAATCAAAGGTCCCTTGCATAAGTTCAGAGGCCTGTACAAAATTAAAGGGTAAAGGCGAGGGTAACTCCTTTGATCTGGTAAACAGAGTGACTAGTGCTAAGTTCTATTAAGAGCTGCCAGGCTAACACTAACAATGTTCCTATAAATTGTCAGTGAGGTCAGCATTTGACTGGATCAGTTTGAAACATGTGGCCTAGAACCTGCAACTTGGCTCTCCAATCAAGAATGGTGCAATGATTTAACTGGAACATGTTTTATACAGCAAAGTTGCAATTTCACACCCTGCCCAAAATATGGCTCACACCTATAACCAAAAGGAAAGTACCTCAATGCATGTAAAAGCCTTTGGAAATTCGAGTTGACCGGGTTTATTACATTTTCTCAGTAAATTTGATCAATTGTAAATTTGATCAATTGTAAATTTGTTTGCTGCAAATCAAAACTTTTCCAATGCCTCCAATTTGCCTGAAAAATGTGTATGACCCTATGGTATTTTCATTGTTTTTTTTACTTTCTTTCCTATCACTATAGCTGTGATGTACCATACATATTCAAAACAAAATAACTACTGCATTTCCGTCTTATGCTTTCATACAGGCTATTGAAAACCTTCTTAAATTGGCTATGCTACAACATGTCATGTGACAGATGCATGGCATTATCGGGTAGCTCAATTAGGAAACGTGATATTTCTCTTGCTCATACAAAATTTTTCAATGTGTCTAATGGAAGTGGTCATTTTAAGCAACTTATAGAAAGTAAATTGCTTGAATTTTCCTTGTTTAGATAATCCTTAAAAAAAATCTATTCAAATTCTTTTTACATTAACCCTTGTCAGGCTGCATAATTTTACAACCTTAACAGGCTGCATAGGTACAATTGTACCTTCACATATACCTCCACTGTGGGAAGACTTTACTTGGTTTCAGAAACTAAAGTTCATTCAGCTACAAATGTTATGCTGATATCTATTGTTCAGTGTTGTTACTGGTCACTTATGTTGCTGTCAATTAAGTTAATTCAAACTGGGAGTGGCTTCTACTTGTCTTCCTGCCTCCCTCCTCTCATTCGCCATTTTGCTGTTCATCTCATTGCTGTGAGCACACATTTCTAGGCTTGTGAAGTCTTCAATTTCTTGGAAACGAAGGTAGGAAAGTCTCACAGCATCTAACAGCCAGTTATACCTTTATTCTCATTATGTGGGGACAGAACAGTCAAATTGTCTTTCAGCCTGGACTTGGCTTACATATATTTTGTATGAAACTTATCACTATAGGTATAATTTTTATACGAAAAATGGATAATAATTAGTATCTACATATTGTTTTACGATGTTTTATTTATATTCAGCACAAAATACGAAGCCAAAATTCATCTAGCAAGTCATCATGAGTGATAGTAATGCTGGATCTAGTTTCCGCCATAATCCAAGAAAACGTGTTTGCAGGTTAGTATAATTTTGTGAAAAGCCAATAATGTAGTATTTCGGAAAATTATTTATTTTACATTTTTTCATATTTACAGATTTACGTCTGACGAAATAATGCGAATGCTAGAAGAATCTGATTCTGAGCATGAGGATGAACCATATGTTCCATCTGATGATGAAAACTATGTACCACAAGTGGATGTTACTGAAGAAGATTCAGACATTGAACAAGAAATGGTCATAGAGCATGAAAATGAATACGAATCAGACGAAAGTGTTGAGGATGATTCTGTGCCTCAAAGTGCAGGCGACATTTGGACTGCTAAGGATGAAACTCAATGGTGCAGTAATCCACTGCCAAATGCACAAACAAAATCTCGTAATGTCCTACGACAAAGAGGTGGCCCTGCAGCAATCAGCAACCTATATACAGCAAAAGAGCTATTCAAGTCCATCATGACTCCCGAGATGTGTGACATCATATTACGGGAAACGAATCGAAAGGCCAAGAGAGTTTGTGATGCTTACAACAACGAACTGGTACAACGTTTTCCTGATTCTTCCAAACGGCCACCACAAAAAACATTCAAGCAATTTACTGAAACTGAACTTCATGCATTTTTGGGCATACTGATTGCTGCTGGTGTGCACAGAGCCAACAAAGATAATCTGGAGGAAATGTGGAATGTTGCTGCTCTGCCTCTTATACGTGCAGCCATGTCTCGTGACCGCTTCAAGATGATACTCAGATTTATCAGGTTTGACAACGAAAATACACGTGCAGAACGTGTGCAAACAGATAAAGCTGCACCAATACGGGACATCTGGACAATGCTGAACAGTAATCTGGAGAGAGCCTACAAGCCATATCATTGTATCACCGTCGACGAGCAATTATTTCCATTTAGAGGTCATACTAAATTTACCCAGTATATACCTTCAAAACCAGCTAAATATGGCATAAAGATTTTCTGGGCTTGTGACTCATCAAATGCCTACCCTTTACAAGGTCAGCTCTACACTGGGAAACCAACTGATGGTCCTCGACAAGTAAACATTGGAGAACGAACAGTATTGGACCTAGTGAGCTCGTATAAAGGCTCTGGAAGAAATGTCACCACCGATAACTTCTTTACAACCATGGAACTAGCTAAGGTATTGAACTCCTGGAACATGACACTAGTTGGTACAGTGAGAAAAAACAAAAGGTTCCTACCTAACAACATGCAGCCTGCCAAAGAAAGGCCTGTATACTCGACAAATTTTGCCTACAATCATGATGCAACAGTCTGTTCATATGTACCAAAGAAGAACAAATCAGTCGTGCTTCTATCATCTATGCACATGACGGGAGAAGTTGAAGAGACACTAGCAGCCAAGCCAGAGATAATAAAATACTACAACATAACAAAAGGTGGCGTTGATGTTATGGATAAAATGTTGGGAGAGTACACTGTGAAACGACGAACATCACGTTGGACTTTGGCATTTTTCTACAATATGATTGATGTCAGTGGGTTAGCATCCTACATCATCTACAGAGAACACAATCCAAGCTTCAGGGCAAAGGATCAACGAAGAAAGTTCCTGAAAGATCTCGCAAATCAGCTGTGTATGATTGCAATTGAAGATCGTAGTACAAACAAAATGATAATGAGAAACCATTTTCTTCGAGGTGCAGTAGAAATGGTGCTTGGACGATGCATTGTGGTAGCATCGCAGCCAGCAGCTGGCCCCAAAATACCTCATGGTAGTCGTGGACCCTCCCCTGTTGTTGGTAGTTGCTATGTCTGCAGAGACCTGAGGCAAAAACAACGCAAGACTAGAAAGTCTTGTGTGGTTTGTGTGAAACCCATTTGCGATGAACACTCTGTAGCAAAGCCAACATGCATTACTTGCAAAGAAAATCAATAAAAAAAAGTTTCTTACATTTTCTTTTATAATGTAAATGAACAGTTTTTTACTTGTTTATAATAGTTAAATAGCATTATCATTAAAAAAAAATTTATGCTTTTTCCCTTGCATTATCTTCATTCAAAATATATGAGGTACATTTGTACCTATGCAGCTTGTTATGGATGCAAAAAGATCTCGACCCCTTATCTCGGAAGCGGGTGGAGATATTTTATTGAAATTTGGCCAATATATTCTGGACCAAAAATGTAGAGATGTCACGAAATTTCAGCCCTCTACGTCTTTTCAAAAAAAAGTTATTGCAATTTTAAAACGGAATAGTTACAATTGTACCTATTCAGCCGGATAAGGGTTAAATCAATAACTCATTTCCGCTAGAACCAAAACTACATATTAGTAGATACAGTATGTATTTTTTATGTCAGTAAAGCTTAGATATTCTTAGGGTTTTGTGAAATCATTGTTAGACCTTTCTATATGAGAAAAAAAAAATGTCAGCAAATTTATGAAAATGGCAAAGATTGTTTTAACCCCACATAAAGAATTCACAGCTTTCATTTCTAAAATAATCTTTAGATGTCTCCCCTGAGGAATCTTTCAAAGAACATACATATACAGTAGCATGCACTTTTGTTTAATAAAACATATAACATAAAGGAAGCCTTTTGTCAAAAGAACGTGGGAATCAGTCGTAATTCACGAGGTTTTTAAAAAATATTTTACAATATCTTAGATTGACAACTTAGATGTATGCAAGAAAGACACAGTCCGTAAAAAGCATTATTCCTTCATGCTTTCCAACTTCTTTGATGTGCTTATAGCATTAAATCTAAGAATATTCAATACATCAAAATGAACTTAACTGTACATCTGAAATCTAGAACATGATGGAAGTAAGAATAGTAGGGGTCACGTAATTTCCATATGCTATACTTGTGTTTCTATTTCATGAAAAGTCAAGTTTCTCTATGATTATAAATGATATGTCAAAAAGATATTAAAGAAAAAATAAGGTAAATAATATGAGCAACACAAGAAAATCAAATCAAGCTAACGTCGCTTTACTTATTAATACAAGATCATTCTAAAATCCTATTATACAGAAGGATGCAGACAAGCAGCAATGTTATATAAGAAGGGGCTTAAAGTCACAAAATACATTTAAACATCAACTCTCACCTATTATTCAGAAGGGATTTGGATGCTCAGCATTCTAAGCTTAGCATGTTTAGCATACTATACATGGAGCGGTTACTAACTTTGTGGTTTACATATTTTTCACATGTGAAAATTGTGCAGGTAATAACCGTATGGCAAAACTGCAAAAATTCCCTGAAAAACATGTGTAGTTTTGCTGTGAAATAATAATTGTATTACTGATATTTCTTGACGATCGTTTGAAATTTGCATTTGACAGATTTTGTTTTTTTTACCAGTATTGATTAGCAGTGAATCAAATTGCTGCTAATCAAAAGCTTTATAAATCTTCCATTTGCACTAAGAAATGTATGTGACACCATTTTCTTGACCACATAGTAATCTTCTTCCATGCTGTACAGTCACATACCATTTGCATAGATTCTTCAGTGCAGAAAGAATACACTGAAGAAGTAGTACTTTCTCTTCCTATTTCATTTGCTAAGACGTGAGCTGTGATGTCTTTTCACTATCCAGATTCACCATAAAAAATGTCCACTGCATTCCCTGCCTCAGCTTTTATAAAGGCTATGATAGTCCCTCCTGATTGGTTGTGTTATACCATTTGACATGATAACTGCAGGGCATTTTAGGTAGGCCCAGGAGAGGTAATGTGGGCCTGATGGCGGATGCAACTTTCATGTGTAGATTGGCAGTGGCCACTTTAGGCAATTTGTGCAAAGTGAAATGCAAATTATTTGAATTCACAAAGGTTAGCAAATTCTTAAACATTTTTTACTCAAATTCAATTAGCATTGAATCAATTCAGTCATTTCTATCGTCTATTCACATGACCCAATGATGGTAAGTCTAGATCAGGGGTCCCCAACTCCAGTCCTCAAGGCCCACCAACATGTCATGTTTTCAGGATTTCCTTAGTCTTGCCTAGGTAATAATTGCATCACCTGTGCAATGCAAAGGAAATCCTGAAAACATGACCTGTTGGTGTGCCTTGAGGACTGGAGTTGGGGACCTCTGGTCTAGATGACATTTTTGGTTAAGCAATATAAACATACACAAGTACAAACCCATAAATTGTTGCTGCACAACAGATTTGTATTTCTTAGTTTTATGTTTTACTCAATATGTATTAAAATATTTTTTAATATGCATATTTTAATGCATTTTATCCTTTCTTGTATGATTTATGTAATAAAAGTAGTAGTTATTAAAATATGCTGAAAACTTTTTAATACATGTTAATTCAGTTTTCATTTATGACCCAATATTTTATCCTCTATGGATTCTTTTATTATATTTGAGCAGCTTTCCATTAAATTTCAATGAATATAAACTATTCATTGACTTTCTGGCTCAAATCAGTAAAATGATTCCTTTCTAATGACTTATTTTAGTGAATATTTGATCAGCAGCACTAATCAATCAGACTCATTATATCAAAGAATGTTAGTTGCTCATATGCCCTGGTCTGCATTACACTTATAATACCTTGGCTTAAATTCCAGCTTTTTTAAAAAAAAAAAGTCACATTTTTAATGCACTTAGTAAGAAGAATGATATCAAACATGAAGTATAATGTCTAGGTAGCTTAAGAACATTATGGTGTAATCCAATTTAACATATTTTAATGCATATTAAGGAATATAAAATCTCAAAATACACGACATAATCTGTTGAGTACACTATCTGGCTGAAGAAAACTTAGTGATGATGAGAGCATTAAGATGTTTTGTCATGCAAACATTGCTGCATTAAGTGGAACATTTCGGAATCTTTCTCTTTTCTTATTTTACATAATATGCTCATTTCAATTTTCAGATCTGCCATGATTTTTAAATTTAAATTTTGACTGAATATTTTATAACTGCTTTTCACTTACAAGATAGTTATGTGCAATCTTCATTGAGTCTTTCTTTAAGCTGAACAGTCATTTAGTCTGATAATGATATTTTTGTTAAACTTTCTGTTGAACGCTTTTATTTGCTGAAGGTTTTAAAGCTGTCATAAAAAGGCAGTGGATAATTTTGCATTTTGATAACTTTTACATATTAAAATACAGTCAAATTTTACCAACTATAAAGCCTTTTCTATCACTCATGGACCATGCTCTACATTACAATTTGTTGTGGACCAGTGAGAAATCATGAAGCTATAGGGGTTGTTACAGTCACAATACTACCCCGTACAAGACAGGGGATCAACCTTGAGAATCCACATTTAACTCATAAGTGGAATAAATATATATTATATGATATTTGTATATTCAACACATTTAAAAGTTGGGGAAGCCTCAGGCTTTACAGTTTTTGTACTTTTAGTCACAGATTTGTAACATTAAAGAAAAGAGCATAAGTGCTACTGTGCGCCTTTAGTGTAATCTAAGAATAAAACATATATCATTCTCTAAATTGCCATTGCCGAAGGGTCTGGGTATGTTTACAACATTGTTTATGAAGATTGCAGGAAGTGCATATATGTAAAAACTGTTTTAATGATATTTATACAAAAGAAATAAACCAGATTTGTATCTAGCAGATCAAAATTAGTAAGGTGCAGCTTAAATGTTTATTACGTAAATGATAAGTAATCACAGGAGAACTGACTACTGGGACGATGGCTGCTAGGACCCTAATGGTCCTGAGATCAGAACTCTGGAATCCAGAGAACAGGGTTCTGAAGCACCGTCTTTAATGAAGTTAACCCTTTTTCTGCTTTGAAGAAAGATCGTAAGTGATCCGAAATGCATTGTATTTCTGCTCTTTCTGTGCTATGTAGGGTCTTTTCTGTTGTCCATGGATTATTTCATAAAAGTCATTTTTTTACTTCAGTGGATTGTGGGAGCTAGAATCTCTTTGTTTCATCTAGTTTGCTGTACCATGTGATCCTTGCACCTGGTGGTGAGTTAGCTTTATTATTTCCTTTAATATTCAAGTAATCCCTTATTCAAAAATATCCTTGGTTGATGCTGTCAAACCGCCTAAATTTGGAACTGAGAGCTGTCCCAAAAAGTAAAAAAAAAACAATTAATAATATAGTCTCGTATCGATACAGCATATATTTATGTCTAGAAAGGGACATAGCTAAGTGGCCACCTGATTTTCACTGGAGTTTTGATGGTGGAGATGTAGGCAGGGCTACAGGTAGCTGCCAGGTACAACTCCTAGGCCGAACTCTGTACTGCAGCTGCTGACCACAGTGGTCAGGTTTAGTGATTAAAGTCTAGGGCTCTGTTCAGACTAACAAGTTCTGGCTCCTTCAGAGGTCACTGACACAGATTCGGGCTAAGTTCAGACAAGGCTTGTTTGGAAGCTTGTTTTAGCAGACTGCTTACAAATGGACCCAGGGCCAAGGTTTCAGTCATTGGCCACACACGGACCAGGGGAGCAGGTTCAGACAATGGCCACACATGGACCACGGGAGCAGGTTCAGGAACTGGCCGCGCACACCCCAGGGGAGCAAGTTCAGACCCTGGCAGCACATGTATCTGGAGAGCACATGCAGGCACTGGCCGCACATGGTTTAGGCCCTCTCAGCACATGGATCAGAGGAGCACATTCAGGCACTGGACTAGTGGAGCAGTTTCAGGAGTTGGCCGCATGTGGACCGGGGAAGCTAATTCAGGCGCTGGCCACACAGGGACCAGGGGAGCAAGATCAGACAATGGCCATATGTGAACCAGGGGAGCAGGTTCAAACAATGGCTGCACACTTACCAGGCATTAGGTTTCAGGACACTGGTCACACCAGGGCCAGGGATTCACGTTCAGGACAGTGGCCACACCAGGACGAGGGGTTTAGGTTGAGGACTATGGCCACAGAAGGACTAAGGGACCTCAAAAATCACTAGGAGAAGAAACTACACATTAATGAATAGGGTGCTTCAGTGACTCCCTAAAGGTGAGGGAGTCGTTTATACAAGATGCCTCTCAACTATTGGCTGGAAGCCACCATGCAGGTGTAGTCAGATACTGTATGCCTCCCAGCTATTAGCTGGGGGGCATTTTACTATGTGCGCACTGCCCCTTTAAGAAGAAGGAAGCACAGAAAATATGCTATGAAAAGGGAAATTGAACCAACGCAATAATATTGCAAAATGTAATGTCTCTATTATGCTAAGGAGTCTGTAAAAGAGGTGGCAGAAACACAAATAAACGTTATTCCTATCTGCATATGCAATGTCATAATCAATTTTTTTCTTATACACATTAATTAAAAATTCTCTGTCAATACCTCACTATACTATTTAAGTGCATTATTTTTTTTTCTGTGTGATGATGCTTTGTTTGAGAATCCAGTGCATGCTGGGAAATGCAATCAAGTCTTTGTCAGGGGACAGAGGCAGTGGTCACTGAATGTGTAGGTGAGACTGGGCAAAAGCTTAAAACAAGGATAAATTCTGATTGCCACAAAATAAAAGAAAAAGGATAGATCTACCTGTGGTCAAACATTGTTATAGCTCTGATCATGGCATCATGGACACAAAATTGCTGGTTCAGAAAGGTAACTTCTAGTGATGGGTGAGCATGCTCGCCACTTCTAGATACTTGTTTGACTATCGGAATGCCCAGGCTCACTTATTACTTGATCAATTATCGTGGGTGCTCGAGTCACATGCTGCATCGCATCATGAGGTCTTATAGAAGACCCGGTGCCATGATGCTTGTCATCGTAAGTTCAGAAAGAGTTGGTATCAGAGGGAGAGCATATTTTAGAGCAGGGATACAGTCTAGGTTAAATATTGCTATTCCAGTAAATGTATAGCACTACTGCACGAGTAAAATCCTTGTCAGAGCTAAATATTTTACTTTCTGTAGTAAAACAGCTGTTACCTTCAAGGTTTAATATTGCTATTAGAAAAGGATTAAACAGCTCTCCCCAGCTAGGCGTACCAGGAGGCATGGATCTGCAATGAGCCACTTGTAGAAATGAAGAAAGGAGGTGATCCAGCTTCCAAGCTTGCAAAAGTTGATTGGATTAAAAAATACAAATAGATTCCATTATGAGTGTTGACTCAGCTGCGCGTTTAGAACAACCATTGCATTCTTAAGCAAAGAAGCATCTCCTCTCTTAATATTACTGTTGCCATATTTGTATCCAGCTTTTGCACTGTTAAAACAAAAGTACTTTACAGGGCTAAATATTTTAATTTCCCTATTGGAAGCAGATAGTTTGCAGGCATATAAATCTAATTCAAAGTGCGCAAGATGTAGCGAGGACATGAGACAGATGAAACTGTTCCTACTGCGGGGGCAGGGGGCTCTGGACATCACTCTTGAAGCCATAACAGTGTGAAGCATGGGTATTACTTACCTGGTAATGTATTTTTCATGAACCATGGTGGCACCACAAGAGAGATGATCCACCCTTCAAGGACAGGAAACCTTCAAGATAAAAAGGCAGCTACTCTCTCCGCATTAGTTTTTTTACAGAGCATGAGAGGAGCTTCGCAGATTAGTGTACATTCAAAATAATACATCAATTTTAATCTTTACATTTCTAGACTACCAACACCTAAGTGAGTGTCCAATATTACAATGCACCAAATCAGATAACGTGATCAATAGGGAGGGAATATAAGGATGCTGTCATGGTTCATGAAAAAATACATTACCAGGTAAGTAATACTCGTGTTTTTCCATCACCTGTGACGGCACCACGAGGGAATTACAGAGATTTGTAGACTCTTAGGGAGGGATAACCACCTGAAACACCCTTCTCCCAAATGTGAGGTCAGAGGAAACCGACTGTTAGGACTGGCGGAATGCACCAAATATAATAAGAGTCGATAAAAGATGCGTTCGCAGTCCGGGGTCCACCGTGCAGAGAAGAAACCTGCTGCTCGGTAATGGCGGACTATATGGCAGTATTAAGAGAAGACACACACGGGTTAGCTTCACCCGGTATGAAGGAAGCAAACTCTGTTGCGCAAGCAAGGAGTCACAGAACTCTGCCCCAAGACTCAGGGTCAGAGTCACTCGAGACCTCTTACGCTCGACACCGCTACAGTGGTGTCAGGAGTAAACTAAACTTAAAATAGATTTAGCAAACTGGGTGTGCGCAGCGCCGCTCTGATGAACACCACTAGCCACCCTAACTAGGGACAGGTAAGCGCACTGGTTGCGCACGGTGTCGCATCGGCTAACGCTGCTGTTAGACGCTATAGATTGTGCCTGGTGCTGGATGGCACTAACTGGCACTAGACAGCCCCAACAGTCGTGAGCATTCATCAACACTAGGGATGGGAATGATTCACAGCTTTCACCAGAACAGGCATGCATACACACACACACACACACAATAACTGATTTATTCTAGTGCGTGGCCATGCAGCCATGCAAACCTTTTTTAGCTGTAGCTCTCCAGGACCTTCCTAGTGATCCAATAGGAGTCGCTACAGGACCTGAGCATGTGACCCACGACCTCCAATGAGAGGTCGACCCGTGGGCATGCTCAGTAGGGGAAAAGCGAGACATAGTTCCTGGAACATTTGCTTGCCACTGATCAGTGCTGGCTACAAGGGATGAACCTGGAAAGGCAGCAGTAACCAAGCACACAGTATCAGCTTGAGCCAGACGCTGGGATTGATGTCTCTGCTGAGCAAGTTTCGCTGCCACTGGAGGAGAAACGGAGACCGCAGCGGACATAGTTCGAGATTCCCACTGTGCAGCAGCAGGAACTCGACATCTAACACAGACAGATTTAATCTGTAGTGCCTGAAGAAGATAGATGAGAAGACCAAATGGCCGCCTTACAGATCTGGTTGATGTAAGAACCTTCTCTCTCTACCCAGGATGTTGCCATGGCTCTCCTGGAATGGGCCTTTAGTCATTCTGGAACAATCCTACCTATACTACTATACACTAGCATAATGGTCTCTCTCACCCATCTAGCTATAGTTTGTTTAGAGACTTTGAGGCCTCTCCTTGACCCTTAAAACGAGACAAACAAAACCCTTTGCTTTCTCCAAGGTTCTGTCTCCTCTAAAGGTACCGTCACACATAACGATATCGTTAATGATATCGTTGCAACGTCACGCTTTTGGTGATGTAGCAACGATCTCGCTAACGATCTCGTTATGTGTGACAGCGACCAACGATCAGGCCCCTGCTGGGAGATCGTTGGTCATTGGGGAATGATCAGGAACATTTTTGGTCACTGATCACCTGCTGTCATCTCTGGATCGGCGTGTGTGATGCCAATCCAGCGATGTGTTCACTTGTAACCAGGGTAAATAAGTGCAGGGCCGTGCTTAGTAACCCGATATTTACCCTGGTTACCATTGTAAAAGTGAAAAAAAAAAAACAGTACATACTCACATTCTGATGTCTGTCACGTCCCCCGGCGTCCACAGGGTTAAAACTGCTTTCAGCAGGAGCGCTGCTAATGCACGCGCTCCGGCCGAGAGTTTCCCTGCACTATGTCAGCACTGGCCGTAAAGCAGAGCACAGTAGTGACGTCACCGCTGTTACTGCTGGCGCTGACAGTCAGTGCAGGGAAACTCTCGGCAGCAGCGCGTGCACTAGCAGCGCTCTTGCCGAAAGCAGTTTTAACCCTGTGGACGCCGGCGGGGGACGTGACAGACATCAGAATGTGAGTATGTAGTGTTTTTTTTGTACTTTTACAATGGTAACCAGGGTAAATATCGGGTTACTAAGCGCGGCCCTGCACTTAGTAACCTGATGTTTACCCTGGTTACCTGGGTGCTGCAGGGGGACTTCAGCATCGTTGAAGACAGTTTCAACGATGCCGAAGTTGTTCCCCTGATCGTTGGTCGCTGGAGAGAGCTGTCTGTGTGACAGCTCCCCAGAGACCACACAACAACTTACCAACGATCACGGCCAGGTCGTATCGCTGGTCGTGATCGTTGGAAAGTTGTTCAGTGTGAAGGTACCTTAAGTACCATAGGAGACACCTCTTAACATCCAGGCAATGAAGCCTCTCCTCTTTACCGTTACTAGGGTTAGGACAAAAGGATGGTAGTATTATCTCCTGAGCCCTATGGAATTTGGACACCACCTTGGGGAGATAAGCTTGATCTAATCTTAATATAATTCTGTCATCCATGACCTGAGTGTAGGGAGGTTCTGCTGATAATGCCTGCAAATCAACTACTCTTCGGGCTGAATTAAGAGCCACCAATAAGGCTGTCTTTAATGTGATTATCTTTTCTGAGACCATGTTCAATGGTTCAAAGGGACATTCTGTTAAAGCTGATAATACTAGATTTAGATCCCAAGGAGGAGGTGTAGGATATGGGACAGAATTTGTTCTACTACAGGCTTGGATAAACCTAGCCATCCATCTATCATTTGCCAGATCACAGTTAAATAGTGCCGCCAAAGCTGAAACCTGTACTTTAAGGGTTCTGACTGCAAATCCTAATTCTAACCCCTTCTGCAAGAATTCTAGTATGGTCACTATCGGGACTTCCCCTTCCTGTATTGGCCATGAGACAGACAAAAATTTATTCCATATCCTCCCAGAAATTCTGGTGGTTATTGGCTTTCCGCTACTAAGTAGTGTGGCCACTAACCCTGCTGAGAAGTCCTTCCTTTCAAGTAGTGACCTCTCAAATTCCAGACTGTTAAATGCGAGACCGCTAAGTCATCTGGGAACGGAACGCAATGCATCCTGGGAACGGAAGATGGCGGCAGCCGTGCGCTACAATGAGCCCTCGGATCTGAAGGGGAGTATGTTTATTTTTTAGTTTTTAACCTGTGACATATGTGGCTGGGCAATATACTACGTGGCTGGGCAATATACTATGTGACTGGGCAATATACTACGTGGCTCTGTGCTGTATACTTCGTCACTGGGCAATATACTACGTGAATGGGCAATATACTACGTGGCTGGGCAATATACTATGTGGCTGTGCAATAAACTACATCACTGGGCAGTATACTACATGGCTGGGCAATATACTATGTGGCTGGGCAATATACTATGTGGCTGGGCAATATACTAGGTGGCTGGGCAATATACTATGTCTTTGGGCAATATACTACGTCACTGGGCAATATACTACGTGACTGAGCAATATGCTACGTCGCTGTGCAATATACTACGTAGCTGGGCAATATACTTCATGGCTGGGCAATATACTACGTCACTAGGCAATATACTACGTAGCTGGGCAATATACTACGTGGCTGGGCAATATACTACGTCACTGGGCAATATACTATGTGACTGGGCAATATACTACGTCACTGGGCAATATACTATATGGCTGGCAATATACTATGTGGCTCTGTGCTGTACACTACGTCGCTGTGCAATATACTATGTAGCTGGGCAATATAATATGTGGCTGGGCAATATACTACGTCACTGGGCAATATACTACGTGGCTGGGCAATATACTACATAGCTCTGTGCTGTATACTACATCACTGGGCAATATACTATGTGACTGAGCAATATGCTACGTCGCTGTGCAATATACTACGTAGCTGGGCAATATACTTCGTGGCTGGGCAATATACTATGTCACTGGGCAATATACTATGTGACTGGGCAATATACTACGTCACTGGGTAATATACTATGTGGCTGGGCAATATACTATGTGGCTGGGCAATATACTACGTCTTTGGGCAATATACTACGTCTTTGGGCAATATACTACGTGGCTGGGCAATATACTACATGACTAGGCAATATACTACGTAGCTGGGCAATATACTACATGACTGGGCAATATACTATGTCACTGGGCAATATACTATGTGACTGGGCAATATACTACGTCACTGGGTAATATACTATGTGGCTGGGCAATATACTATGTGGCTGGGCAATATACTACGTCTTTGGGCAATATACTACGTCTTTGGGCAATATACTATGTGGCTGGGCAATATACTATGTGGCTGGGCAATATACTATGTGGCTGGGCAATATACTATGTGGCTGGGCAATATACTATGTGGCTGGGCAATATACTATGTGGCTGGGCAATATACTACGTCTTTGGGCAATATACTACGTCACTGGGCAATATACTACGTGACTGAGCAATATGCTACGTCGCTGTGCAATATACTACGTAGCTGGGTAATATACTTCATGGCTGGGCAATATACTACGTCACTAGGCAATATACTACGTAGCTGGGCAATATACTACGTGGCTGGGCAATATACTACGTCACTGGGCAATATACTATGTGACTGGGCAATATACTACGTCACTAGGCAATATACTATATGGCTGGGCAATATACTATGTGGCTGGGCAATATACTACGTCTTTGGGCAATATACTACGCCTTTGGGCAATATACTACGTGGCTGGGCAATATACTACGTAGCTGGGCAATATACTACGTGGCTTGGCAATATACTACGTGGCTCTGTGCTGTATACTACGTTGCTGTGCAATATACTATGTAGCTGGGCAATATACTCTGTGGCTGGGCAATATACTACGTCACTGGGCAATATACTACGTAGCTGGGCAATATACTACATGGCTGGGCAATGTACTATGTCACTGGGCAATATACCATGTGACTGGGCAATATACTACGTCACTGGGCAATATACTATGTGGCTGGGCAATATACTATGTGGCTGGGCAATATACTACGTCTTTGGGCAATATACTACGTCTTTGGGCAATATACTACGTGGCTGGGCAATATACTACGTGGCTGGGCAATATACTATGTGGCTGGGCAATATACTACGTCTTTGGGCAATATACTACGTCACTGGGCAATATACTACGTGGCTGAGAAATATGCTACGTCGCTGTGCAATATACTACGTAGCTGGGCAATATACTTCGTGGCTGGGCAATATACTACGTCACTAGGCAATATACTACGTAGCTGGGCAATATACTACGTGGCTGGGCAATATAATACGTCACTGGGCAATATACTATGTGACTGGGCAATATACTACGTCACTGGGCAATATACTATATGGCTGGGCAATATACTATGTGGCTGGGCAATATACTACGTCTTTGGGCAATATACTACGTCTTTGGGCAATATACTACGTGGCTGGGCAATATACTACGTAGCTGGGCAATATACTATGTGGCTGGGCAATATACTATGTGGCTGGGCAATATACTACGTCTTTGGGCAATATACTACGTCACTGGGCAATATACTACGTGACTGAGCAATATGCTACGTCGCTGTGCAATATACTACGTAGCTGGGCAATATACTTCGTGGCTGGGCAATATACTACGTCACTAGGCAATATACTACGTAGCTGGGCAATATACTACGTGGCTGGGCAATATACTACGTCACTGGGCAATATACTATGTGACTGAGCAATATACTACATCACTGGGCAATATACTATATGGCTGGGCAATATACTATGTGGCTGGGCAATATACTACGTCTTTGGGCAATATACTACGTCTTTGGGCAATATACTATGTGGCTGGGCAATATACTACGTAGCTGGGCAATATACTACGTGGCTGGGCAATATACTATGTCACTGGGCAATATACTATGTGGCTGGGCAATATACCATGGGGCTGGGCAATACACTACGTCTTTGGGCACTATACTATGTCACTTGGCAATATACTACGTGGCTGGGCAATATACTACGTGGCTCTGTGCTGTATACTACATCACTGGGCAATATACTATGTGACTGAGCAATATGCTACATCGCTGTGCAATATACTATGTAGCTGGGCAATATATTTCGTGGCTGGGCAATATACTACATCACTAGGCAATATACTACGTAGCTGGGCAATATACTACGTGGCTGGGCAATATACTACGCCACTGGGCAATATACTATGTGAATGGGCAATATACTACGTCACTGGGCAATATACTATGTGGCTGGGCAATATACTATGTGGCTGGGCAATATACTATGTCTTTGGGTAATATACTACATCTTTGGGCAATATACTACGTGGCTGGGCAATATACTACGTAGCTGGGCAATATACTACGTGGCTGGGAAATATACTAAGTCACTGGGCAATATAGTATGTGACTGGGCAATATACTACATCACTGGGCAATATACTATGTGGCTGGGCAATATACTATGTGGCTGGGCAATATACTATGTCTTTGGGCAATATACTACGTCTTTGGGCAATATACTACGTGGCTGGGCAATATACTACGTGGCTGGGCAATATACTACGTAGCTGGGCAATATACTACGTAGCTATGTGCTGTATACTATGTTGCTGTGCATTATACTACGTCTTTGGGCAATATACTACGTGGCTGGGCAATATACTACGTGGCTGGGCAATATACTATGTCACTGGGCAATATACTACGTGGCTGGTCAATATACTACGTGGCTGGGCAATATACTTCATAGCTGGGCAATGTACTACGTGGCTGGGCAATATACTATGTGGCTGGGCAATATACTACGTGGCTGGGCAATATACTACGTGGCTGGTCAATATACTACGTGGCTGGGCAATATACTTCGTAGCTGGGCAATATACTCCATGGTTCTGTGCTGCATACTACATCGCTGTGCAATATACTACGTCACTGGGCAATGTACTTCGTAGCTGGGCAATATACTACGTGGCTGGGCAATATACTACATCACTGGGCAATATATTACGTGGCTGGGCAATATACTACACGGCTGGGCAATGTACTACGTGGCTGGGCAATATACTATGTGGCTGGGCAATATACTACGTGGACATGCATATTCTAGAATACCCGATGCGTTAGAATCGGGCCACCATCTAGTTTTTATAATATTTTGCTTGTGTTTCCGGTCATGAATCCGAATGTGCTTTATTCCTACCAAATTTATGTTTGGCAATCATTTTCCAAACAAATTTGCACATTACTACTGATAAAAAATTTGTGAAATGCATGTCTGGTGTTTGGTGGGGGTGCCTAACAAACAGGAAATCCCCACATGTATTTAATCTGACAAACAGCCGCAAATCATGCAGCTGCGTCGACGTAAACTAAATCTCCAAGCACAACAAAATACTCGGAGACCACCCTAGCATGCTCGGAGAAACTCACGTAAGGCCGGGATCACACATGCGAGTAACACGTCTGTGTCTCGCATGTGAAATCCAAGCTCTGGCGCCGGCACTTGGGAGCGGAACGTGCGGCTCCATGTGTTCCTATGCGGCCGCACGCTCCGCTCCCAAGTGCCGGCGCCAGAGCTTGGATTTCACATGCGAGACACGGACGTGTTTCTCGCATGTGTGATCCCGGCCTAACGAGCATACTCGCTCATCACTAATTTTAAGCAATTCTAATAACAAGTATATATTTTAGGGGTTTTTTTTAGCCCAGTTAATTGTTCCTATACTAGCAATAGTGAATGTCAGTTTGTCTTGAATATAGATGGTATGTGTAATCAAATCACTGATATATGCATTTTAATTGTAGGTGTATAAGCAGAGTGAAAAAGAACTAGTGGCAGATAATATATGTGGATTTTATACATATTCTGTGATATACAAGTTTTTGTTTTGAGATGTTCATGTAAAAATTATAAAAAGTCACTAGTAGTGTGGATGGGGTGTGGGATATGTTTGATGCTTTTTTTACTGCTTGACGCTTGTTTATTTTTGAATTATTTGATTGTTATTGATATTGTTGTTATTTTTGTAAATGTATTTATGTATTCATTTTACAATTTCTTTGCATCTTTGATCTTAATGATAGCGTGAAAGAGCACTAAGTGGTCATGCCATGTGGATGCACATCCACCAATAGCCGGATGATCCTTCATTCAAAAGTCTAAGGCCGGCATCACACTTGGCGTAAGACAATACGGAACGTATTATACATCCATACTACGCGTTCAATACGCCAAAATGTCCCCGAAATCTTCTTCCGTAGTTAATGCGTTGCTTAGGTGTGGTCGCGTATTTTGCACCTGTGCTTGTGCGTGTGTAATCCGTATGTGATCCGTATGGCGTATTTTTCACACACCATCACAAAATGGACATTTAACGGTTTTCAGGCCTGCAAATCATTTAAACCATCATTAACAACACTATTTAAGCCCTCTACAACAGGTGGAACCCTCCCATCTGCCCTATATGTTCTCTAGCATATTTTGGCTGTGGTGCTTTGACCTTACAAACATGTCTGACCATGTGTATTTAAGCACAACTCAGCGGGTGTTGCTTCACTGGGTGTTGTCTCATCGCTTTGGCCAGCCATATCCGGTCAATGTTGATCCGCGAAGGAGGAGACGAAGATTGTGGGTACATCCTCTATTGATCCAACGCCAGAGTAAAGGACATTTCCAGAGACTATATTCAGCTTTGAGGGCACATCCTGACAAGTTTTACCTGTATAGTCGCATGTCCATCAGGACTTTTGACATGTTGTTGGAGATCTTACGTCCTGGGATCACCTATCAGGACACCTGGATGAGAAAAGCCATCTCTGCTGAGGAGTGTCTGCTACTAACCTTACGGTATGTATTCAACATTCGCACATACTGTATGTTTTTTTTTTTTAAATGTGTTGTGTCCTACTATGTTTCAGTAACTTTAGTTGGACATGAAGCCACAAGCACATCAAAAAAATGGTGCTAATATTCTAGTATAGTAAGAATGTTAAATGAACATTTTTATATTGTAAATAATGTCATAGTAAATGAAATATACACTTGTGCTTTTCATGTTTTCTTAGTCCTTACGTTAATGTTTTTTTTAAATTTTTCTTGTATTTCAGCTTCCTGTCCCCAGGCTTGTCCTATGCGGGTCTACACCTGGAGTTTCTGATTGGGCGGTCGACAATTTCAGGCATTGTTAGGACAACCTGTTCCCAAATATGGCAGAAAATTCAGGAATTTGTGATGCCTGAGCCCAAACAGGAGGATTGGCTCAAAATCGCCACTGGTTTCAAAAATACTTGTGAGTTCCCTAACTGCATTGGAGCTGTGGATGGGAAACATATCAGGGTGCGTAAGCCGCCAAACTCTGGTTCCCAATTCTACAATTATAAGCAGTTTTTCTCTGTAGTTCTGTTAGCAGTTGCTGACAGTAACTACAGGTTTATAATTGTAGACATTGGGGCCTATGGGCGAACTGGAGACTCTAGGGTCTTCAATTCGTCCATAATGGGTCGGCGGCTACGTGACAACCAGTTGAACCTCCCACCACCACAACAACTCCCAGGCTCCAATGCGGAAGCAGTGCCTTTTGTTTTGGTTGGAGATGAGGCATTCCAACTGATGAGGCACGTCATGAGGCCTTACCCCAGGCGCAACCTTGACCACCGGCGGAGGGTGTTTAATTTGAGACTTTCCAGGGCACGGAGACTGGTTGAGTGCGCCTTTGGGATTCTTGTAGCCAAATGGCGGGTTCTTCAGTCTGCCATTCAGCTGAGTGAGGCTACAATCAATGAAGTGATCAAAGCCTGTGTTATTCTACATAATTTCACCAGAATACATGATTGTTCCTCTCCAAATTTTGAAGATCACCTCATGAGCAATGTTAGTAGGCCTACCCCATATGTCCCTCCTCCGCGTCGTCCACTTTCTGGCCTCAAAGTTCGTGATGTCTTGACAAATTATTTTTTGACTCCTCAAGGTGCTACTCCCTGGCAAGACTATGCAATTGTGCGTGTGTAATTAGTTATATATATAAATTTTTTGTTTCCCAATTTTGAAACTAGGTCTGTTGTATTTAATTATTTCACATATGGTTATGAGCATATCATGTGTGTGTGATGTAAGAATGAATAGAGCGCATGCAGAGTTTGATTGTTATTAACGAAAATTTTACTTATGTAACTTTTTTGGGGGGTTGGTTATTGTTTTGTCATAACCATTTTTTTTGTTCTAAATTCCACAGTTTTTTGTGGCCATAAAAATTAGGAACAACATCCACATTCAAGATTGCTATGTAAGCACAAGCAAACACAATATTGTGTATACAAATCAAAGATAAAAAATAAACAAAATGGTTAAATTAAAATTTAAAAACCAAACAAAAAGAAAACAAAAAAAATTACAAGTCCTGGTAGGCAGGTGCTGGAGATGTAGATTGCTCAGGGTCAGCATCAGGTGGCCTTTGTAGGCCCAATTGTCCAGCACCCTGTGCGGATGTGGTAGTGGCCTGAGGGACATTAGGCCTGCTATGATGCTGGGCACTTTGAAGATTGGGGACAGGATTTTGGAGATACCCCTGATGTTGATGACCATATGGGCGGGAATCATACCCCAACCCAAAATGACCATATTGTCCAAACACAGTTTGGGAGCAGCCTCCAGCACTGGGTGTGGACAAGTGGCCATATTGGGATGGTTGCTGATATCCTGCCATATGGTGCTGAGGTTGCCATTGTGGGTTTGTTGTGGGTTGGGGTTGAGGTGTTGGCTGACGTGGAGGGGGTGCTTCATATCCTTGCTGAGCATGCATGCCTTGTAATCTCTGAGGCCGCAGAATATTTTCTGGTGACATCTGCCACTGTTCAATCATCTGCAAAAGATTGTATGGGTTATTTGGGGGGGTGCATGCATCAATAAGGATCTGAAAACACCCTCTCACATGAAGCCTCAACTCCCGCTCTATGGACTGTAAGTACTGGGCAAGGCTACGTGTAAATCCCTCCTCCCCATCATCCTCTCGAACCCGTGCCAAATAGTTCATGACCCCAGCATCCACGTTTCTCCTGCTTTGGAGAAGCTCTCTCCTGCGGCGTGAACGCTGTGGTCTGACTGCAGCCTGTGGGGATGGATCCAGGGCAACAGTAGGGCTGCTGCTATTTCCAAGGTCATCCTGGCTAGGTGATGGTGCTGCTGCTGCTGATGATGCTGCTGATGAGAACTGTGGGGCCTCTTGCTGTTGTTCTGCTGCAGCTGGAGCTGGCTGGCCAGATGAGGAGGATCCTGGAGGGATGGAGCCTGAGGGAGCAGCAGATGGACCAGCCACCTCTTCACCTTCACCAACTGGGTCAATGACCAGTTCAGAGTCAGACCCTGTCTCCCTGTCAGTGAGGTTAGACTGTGTTCTGAAAAAGAAAAATTTATTTAGTTTAAATTTTATTTGTAATCATTTCTTCAACTTCAAAAATTAAAAAAGGTTGTGATGTTTTTACTTACGGCCTGAGGTCCATGCTGGGGTTCACAAAGGTTAGCCGGTCAAAATACACGTATTTCCGTTTTTTAGGAGGTGCCCTGGCTCCACTTCTCTCCCGCTGCTGTCTCTCCCTCCTATATTGGTCACGGATGCTCCGCCACCTTGTTGTAACATCACCCACTGAAACAACAAAAATTAAACACATTGATTAGCCCATTATGCAGAGTGCTCACACAAGGTGTAATTGACTACACAGATTTAAGTGTAGCATAGAAATAGGCATTTGTGGAGCACATTTATTATTAAATTTGAAAAACTCACACAATTATGAAGCAAGGCCACAAGGACAGAGTCCGCTACCCTCTATCCCAGAAAGCACAATTACAGGGAAACACTGTTAGTAAGGGACATCTGTTCAAAACATTACTGAAATCCGTTTATCATGTACAACACCATGTATCTACTGGTGTGCTTTCTATTACTTTCTGGATTAATTTATAAATTCTTGTTTAGAAATTCAAAGTAGTAAGGGCCTGCTGGTTAACAAGAGCATTATATTTCAAACATGGGTGTACTTACTTATTTGTCGCTGTGCCTCACGTGGCTGCTGGTCATAATGTGGGAAGAGGGACCCACACACACTCCTCCATGCTGCCTCTTTTGGGCCCTGTTAGCATAGTTGGGGTCTCTTTGGTCCCAGATCACAGGCCTCTCTTGGACTAAAATGATCAGCATGTCGACATTTATTATGCTGGCCATGCTGAATCTTACTCCGTGGAGGCGTGCAGCAGACTTCCGGGTTCACTGTCTGGCTTTTTCAGCTAATTAGCATGTCTCACCTGCCTGATTGAGGCCTTTAGACATTTCTGGACATCTGCCAGGGAGTTGCGTATTTCTCGCAAGTCACACGCATGGTCCGTATGCATTCCGTATTATACGCTCTCCCATAGACTTGCATTGGCGTATTTTTTGCACAATAAGCTGACAAACGCAGCATGCTGCGATTTTGTGTGGCCGTAGAATGCCGTATATTACGGATCCGTAATATACGGCTGATAGGACTAGACCCATTGAGAATCATTGTGCCGTATGTTGTGCAAGTTTTACGCACGTAGTTTTTGCGCTCTTACGTACGTAATACTCGCAAGTGTGACGGCGGCCTAATACAAATAAGTAGCGACAGTATCAAATACCAAATTGTCTCCTTTGCTGTGCCATAAATATGAGTAGCAATGGTTTGACTCCTTACACATTTCTGGGACTTGGCAAAAATAGGTTGACAAAGACACATACGAGTTAAAACACAAAACATTATTGCTCCCATGTCTTCTGTAATACAACAGCAGAGATTGTTTGATATTGGATCCTTAACTTTTTCTTTTATACAAAATTGTTGCTGTGTCTGGATGAAGCTAGGATAAGAAATTGGTTGTTATACCAGAATTCCTCAGTATTCAGATAAAGAGTTTGTGTCAAATTAATAAGTTAACACCTTCACCCCCGGAGCTTTTTCCGCTTTTTCATTTTCGTTTTTTACTCCCCTCCTTCCCAGAGTCATAACTTTGTTATTTTTCCGTCAATATGGCCATGTGAGGGCTTATTTTTTGCGGGACGAGATGTACTTTTGAACAATACCATTGGTTTTACCATGCCATGTAACAGAAAACGGGAAAAAAATTCCAAGTGTGATGAAATTGCAAAAAAAGTGCAATCTCGCACTTGTTTTTTGTTTGGCTTTTTTGCTAGGTTCACCAAATGCTAAAACTAACCTGCCATTATGATTCTCCAGGTAATTACGAGTTCATAGACACCTAACATGTCTAGGTTATTTTTTATCTAAGTGGTGAAAAAAAATTCCCAAATTTGCTAAAAAAAAATAATAATTGCGCGATTTTCCAATACCCGTAGCGTCTCAAATTTTCGTGATCTGGGGTCAGGTGAGGGCTTATTTTTTGCGTGCTGACCTGGCATTTCTAATGATTCCATGTTGGTGTAGATATGTTCTTTTGATCTCTTGTGATTGCATTTTAATGCAATGTCGTGGCGACCAAAAAAACGTAAATTTGGTGTTTTGATTTTTTTCTCGCTGCGCCATTTAGCGGTCAGGTTAATCCTTTATTTTTATTGATAGATCGGGCGATTCTGAACGCAGCGATACCAAATATGTGTATGTTTGATTTTTTTTAATTGTTTTATTTTGATTGGGGCGAAAGGGGGGTGATTTAAACTCTTATATATTTTTTATTTTTTTATATTTTTAATCACTTTTTTTAATTTTGGCATGCTTCAATAGCCTCCATAGGAGGCTAGAAGCATGCACTACACGATCGACACTGCTACATAGAGGTGAAGTACAGATCACCTCTATGTAGCAGAAATGCAGGGTTGCTTTGAACGCTGACCACAGGGTGGCGCTCAAAGCAATCGGCCATCAACAACCATAGAGGTCTCAAGGAGACCTATGGTTGTAATGGCAATGCACTGCTGACACCCGGTGGTCAGCAGTGCGAGCACCTCCGGCCGCGCGGCCAGGAGCGCTAGTTAAATGCCGCTGTCAGCGCTTGACGGCGGCATTTAACTAGTTAATGGGCGCGGGCGGATCGCGATTCCACTTGTGCTCATTGCGCGCACATGTCAGCTGTACAAAACAGCTGACATGTCGTGGCTTTGAGGTGGGCTCACCGCCGGAGCCCACCTCAAAGCAGGGGATCTGCCAGCTGACATACTATTCTGTCAGCTGGCAGAAAGGGGTTAAGGTACCGTCACACTGAACGATATCGTTAACGATATCGTTGCTTTTTGTGACGTAGCAACGATATTGTTAACAAAATCGTTATGTGTGACAGCGACCAACGATCAGGCCCCTGCTGGGAGATCGTTGGTCGCTGGGGAAAGTCCAGCACTTTATTTTGTCGCTGGATCTCCCACTGACATCGCTGAATCGGTGTGTGTGATGCCGATCCAGTGATGTCTTCACTGGTAACCAGGGTAAATATCGGGTTACTAAGCGCAGGGACGCGCTTAGTAACCCGATGTTTACCCGTTTACCCTGGTTACCGTTGTAAATGTAAAAAAAACAAACACTACATACTTACATTCCCGGTGTCTGGTCATGTCCCCCGCCATCAGCTTCCCGCACTGACTGGTGAGCGCCGGCCAGCCGTAAAGCACGCTGTGCAGCGGTGACGTCACCGCTGTACTTTACAGTTGGTGCTCAGTCAGTGCGGGAAGCTGAAGGCGAGGGACATGACCAGACACTGGGAATGTAAGTATGTAGTGTTTTTTTTTTACATTTACAACGGTAACCAGGGTAAACATCGGGTTACTAAGCGCGGCCCTGCGCTTTGTAACCCGATGTTTACCCTGGTTACCCGGGGACATCGGCATCGTTTGTTGCTGGAGAGCTGTCTGTGTGACAGCTCTCCAGCGACCAAATAGCGATGCTGCAGCGATCGACATCGTTGTCGGTATCGCTGCAGCGTCGCTTAGTGTGACGGTACCTTAACCGTATATACTCGAGTATAATCCGACCTGAGTATAAGCCGACCCCCCTAGTTTTGCCAGAAAAAACTGGGAAAACTTAATGACTCGAGTATAAGCCTAGGGTGGAAAATGCAGCAGCTACCGGTAAATTTCAAAAATAAAAATAGATACCAATAAAAGTAAAATTAATTGAGACATCAGTAGGTTAAGTGTTTTTGAATATCCATATTGAATCAGGAGTCCCATATAATGCTCCATACAGATTATGATGGGCTCCATAAGATGCTCCATATTAAAATATGCCCCATATAATGCTGCACAAATGTTGATTATGACCCCATAAGATGCTCCATACAAACATTTGCCCCATATAATGCTCCACAAATGTGGATTATGGCAACATAAGATGCTCCATACAGATATTTGCCCCCATATAATGCTGCACATGGCCCCATAAGATGCTGCATACAGATCACTGGGGAACACAATTTTTTAGGAGTTAGGTCAGACAACTGTTCTTAACTAATTTTTGGATGCTGAATCCAGAAATGATCTCAGTTTTTCTCTATCACGTCAAGTTTTTGAAATATTGGATTTTTGTCTTCTCAAAAATATGTAAACTACTGTACCTAAAAAGTGTTTTTTTTTAAATAGTACAAATATGAACTAAAATGAAATATATAAGAAATAGGCATGACAAATATGTTTTTTTAACACTATCATGTTTTTTACAAAGGATATATATATACATATACAGTTAGGGCCAGAAATATTTGGACAGTGACACAATTTTCGCGAGTTGGGCTCTGCATGCCACCACATTGGATTTGAAATGAAACCTCTACAACAGAATTCAAGTGCAGATTGTAACGTTTAATTTGAAGGGTTGAACAAAAATATCTGATAGAAAATGTAGGAATTGTACACATTTCTTTACAAACACTCCACATTTTAGGAGGTCAAAAGTAATTGGACAAATAAACATAACCCAAACAAAATATTTTTATTTTCAATATTTTGTTGCAAACCCTTTGGAGGCAATCACTGCCTTAAGTCTGGAACCCATGGACATCACCAAACGCTGGGTTTCCTCCTTCTTAATGCTTTGCCAGGCCTTTACAGCCGCAGCCTTCAGGTCTTGCTTGTTTGTGGGTCTTTCCGTCTTAAGTCTGGATTTGAGCAAGTGAAATGCATGCTCAATTGGGTTTAGATCTGGAGATTGACTTGGCCATTGCAGAATGTTCCACTTTTTGGCACTCATGAACTCCTGGGTAGCTTTGGCTGTATGCTTGGGGTCATTGTCCATCTGTACTATGAAGCGCCGTCCAATCAACTTTGCAGCATTTGGCTGAATCTGGGCTGAAAGTATTTCCCGGTACACTTCAGAATTCATCCGGCTACTCTTGTCTGCTCTTATGTCATCAATAAACACAAGTGACCCAGTGCCATTGAAAGCCATGCATGCCCATGCCATCACGTTGCCTCCACCATGTTTTACAGAGGATGTGGTGTGCCTTGGATCATGTGCCGTTCCCTTTCTTCTCCAAACTTTTTTCTTCCCATCATTCTGGTACAGGTTGATCTTTGTCTCATCTGTCCATAAAATACTTTTCCAGAACTGAGCTGGCTTCTTGAGGTGTTTTTCTGCAAATTTAACTCTGGCCTGTCTATTTTTGGTATTGATGAATGGTTTGCATCTAGATGTGAACCCTTTGTATTTACTGTCATGGAGTTTTCTCTTTACTGTTGACTTAGAGACAGATACACCTGCTTCACTGAGAGTGTTCTGGACTTCAGTTGATGTTGTGAACGGGTTCTTCTTCACCAAATTAAGTATGCGGCGATCATCCACCACTGTTGTCATCCGTGGACGCCCAGGCCTTTTTGAGTTCCCAAGCTCACCAGTCAATTCCTTTTTTCTCAGAATGTACCCAACTGTTGATTTTGCTACTCCAAGCATGTCTGCTATCTCTCTGATGGATTTTTTCTTTTTTTTCAGCCTCAGGATGTTCTGCTTCACCTCAATTGAGAGTTCCTTTGACCGCATGTTGTCTGCTCACAGCAACAGCTTCCAAATGCAAAACCACACACCTGGAATCCACCCTTGACCTTTTAACTACTTCATTGATTACAGGTTAACGAGGGAGACGCCTTCAGAGTTAATTGCAGCCCTTAGAGTCCATTGTCCAATTACTTTTGGTCCCTTGAAAAAGAGGACGCTATGCATTACAGAGCTATGATTCCTAAACCCTTTCTCCGATTTGGATGTGGAAACTATCATATTGCAGCTGGGAGTGTGCACTTTCAGCCCATATTATATATATAATTGTATTTCTGAACATGTTTTTGTAAACAGCTAAAATAACAAAACTTGTGTCACTGTCCAAATATTTCTGGCCCTAACTGTACATATATATATATACTAGCTATTGAACCCGTTCTACGCCCGGGTGGCGAGCATTTATATTGGTATATGGCCTCCATCCTGGTATGTGCTGCTCCATCCTGCGTCCCCATCCTGCCATGTGCTGCTCCATCCTGCGCCCCCATCCTGTCATGTGCTGCTCCATCCTGCGCCCCCATCCTGTCATGTGCTGCTCCATCCTGCGTCTCCATCCTGTCATGCGCTGCACCCATCCTGCGTCCCCATCCTGTCATGCGCTGCTCCCATCCTGCGTCCCCATCCTGTCATGCGCTGCTCCCATCCTGGGTCCCCATCCTGTCATACGCTGCTCCCATCCTGCGTCCCCATCCTGTCATGCGCTGCTCCCATCCTGCGTCCCCATCCTGTCATGTGCTGCTCCCATCCTGCGTCCCCATCCTGTCATGCGCTGCTGCCGTCCTGGGTCCCCATCCTGTCATGTGCTGCACCCATCCTGCATCCCCATCCTACATAGTTACATAGTTACATAGTTATTAAGGTTGAAGGAAGACTATAAGTCCATCTAGTGCAACCCATAGCCTAACATAACATGCCCTAACATGTTGATCCAGAGGAAGGCAAAAAAAACCCATGTGGCAAAGAGTAAGCTCCACACACATTGGGGAAAAAAATTCCTTCCTGACTCCACATACGGCAATCAGACTAGTTCCCTGGATCAACGCCCTATCAAGGAATCTAGTGTATATACCCTGTAACATTTTACTTTTCCAGAAAGGTATCCAGTGCCCTTTTAAATTTAAGTAATGAATCACTCATTACAACATCATATGGCAGAGAGTTCCATAGTCTCACTGCTCTTACAGTAAAGAATCCGCGTCTGTTATTATGCTTAAACCTTTTTTCCTCCAAACGCAGAGGATGCCCCCTTGTCCCTGTCTCAGGTCTATGATTAAAAAGATCATCAGAAAGGTCTTTGTACTGTCCCCTCATATATTTATACATTAACATAAGATCACCCCTTAGTCTTCGTTTTTCCAAACTAAATAGCCCCAAGTGTAATAACCTATCTTGGTATTGCAGACCCCCCAGTCCTCTAATAACCTTGGTCGCTCTTCTCTGCACCCGCTCTAGTTCAGCTATATCTTTCTTATACATCGGAGACCAGAACTGTGCACAGTATTCTAAGTGTGGTCGAACTAGTGACTTGTATAGAGGTAAAATTATGTTCTCCTCATGAGCATCTATGCCTCTTTTAATGCATCCCATTATTTTATTTGCCTTTGTAGCAGCTGTCTGACACTGGCCACTGAATATGAGTTTGACATCCACCCATACACCCAGGTCTTTTTCATTGACGGTTTTGCCCAGAGTTTTAGAATTAAGCACATAATTATACATCTTATTACTTCTACCCAAGTGCATGACCTTACATTTATCGCCATTAAAGCTCATTTGCCATTTATCAGCCCAAGCTTCTAGTTTACATAAATCATCCTGTAATATAGAATTGTCCTCCTCTGTATTGATTACCCTGCAGAGTTTAGTGTCATCTGCAAATATTGAAATTCTACTCTGAATGCCCCCTACAAGGTCATTAATAAATATGTTAAAAAGAAGAGGGGCCAATACTGACCCCTGTGGTACCCCACTGCTAACCGCTACCCAGTCCGAGTGTGCTCCATTAATTAACACCCTTTGTTTCCTATCCCTGAGCCAGCTCTCAACCCACTTGCACATATTTTCCCCTATCCCCATTATTCTCATTTTATGTATCAACCTTTTGAGTGGCACCGTATCAAAAGCTTTTGAAAAGTCCATATACATTACATCCACTGGGTTCCCTTGGTCCAGTCCGGAACTTACCTCTTCATAGAAACTGATCAAATTAGTCTGACATGAACGGTCCCTAGTAAACCCGTGCTGATACTGGGTCATGAGGTTATTCCTCTTCAGATAGTCCAGTATAGCATCCATTAGAATGCCCTCCAGGATTTTACCCACAGTAGAGGTTAAGCTTACTGGCCTATAATTTCTGAGTTCAGTTTTTGTCCCCTTTTTGAATATTGGCACCACATTTGCTATACGCCAGTCCTGTGGTACAGACCCTGTTATTATGGAGTCTTTAAAGATTAAAAATAATGGTCTATCAATGACTGTACTTAATTCCTGCAGTACTCGAGGGTGTATCCCATCCGGGCCCGGAGATTTGTCAATTTTAGTGATTTGTAGATGCCGCCGCACTTCCTGCTGGGTTAAGCATGTGACATTTAATTGGGAATTTTTATCACTAGTCATTTTGTCTGCCATGGGATTTTCTCGTGTAAATACTGATGAAAAAAAGTCATTTAGCATATTGGCCTTTTCCTCATCCTCATCCACCATTTCACCCAGACTATTTTTAAGGGGGCCAACACTATCATTTTTTAGTTTCTTACTATTTATGTAGTTAAAGAATATTTTAGAATTATTTTTACTCTCTCTGGCAATGAGTCTCTCTGTCTCAATCTTTGCTGCCTTGATTTGCTTTTTACAGAACTTATTTAATTTTCTGTATTTATTTAATGCCTCATCACAACCTACTTCTGTTAATTCTCTAACTGCTTTCTTTTTGTCACTTGTTGCGCTCCTTACAGCTCTATTTAGCCATATTGGTTTCCTCCTATTTCTAGTATGTTTATCCCCATACGGTATATACTGTGCACAGGTCCTATCCAGGATGCTAATAAACGTCTCCCATTTTCTTTGTGTATTTTTATGTCTCAGGATATCGTCCCAGTTAATTGCACCAAGATCCTCTCTCATCCATTGGAAATTTGCCCTCCTGAAGTTTAGTGTCCTTGTAACCCCTCTATTACACATCTTTTTAAAGGATACATGAAAACTTATTATTTTGTGATCACTATTACCCAAGTGACCCCCAACCCTTATATTTGCTATGCGGTCTGGCCTGTTGGTTACTATTAGGTCTAGCAGTGCCCCCTTTCTTGTTGGGTCCTGAACCAGTTGTGAAAGGTAATTGTCTCTCATAGTTGTCAAAAACCGATTACCTTTGCTGGAACTGCAGGTTTCTGTTCCCCAATCTATTTCAGGGTAGTTAAAGTCCCCCATAATAATGACTTCTCCTTGAGTCGCAGCTTCATCTATTTGCTTCACGAGGATATTCTCCATTGCTTCCATTATTTTTGGAGATTTATAACAAACCCCTATCAGTAATTTATTATTTTTCCCCCTCCCCTTAATTCCACCCACAGGGATTCTACATTTTCATTAAATTCACCTATATTATCACGCAGGATGGGTTTTAAGGACGATTTTACATATAGACACACCCCACCCCCTCGCTTATCTGAATGATCATTTCGGAACAGGCTATAGCCCTGCAAGTTGCATCCTATCATGCGTTGCTCCCATCCTGCGTCCCCATCCTGTCATGCGCTGCTCCCATCCTGCGTCCCCATCCTGTCATGCGCTGCTCCCATCCTGCATCCCCATCCTGTCATGTGCTGCTCCATCCTGCGTCCCCATCGTGTCATGCGCTGCTCCCATCCTGCGTCCCCATCCTGTCATGTGCTGCTCCATCCTGTGTCCCCATCCTGTCATGTGCTGCTCCCATCCTGCGTCCCCATCCTGTCATGTGCTGCTCCCATCCTGCGTCCCCATCCTGTCATGTGCTGCTCCCATCCCGCGTCCCCGTCCTGTCATGTGCTGCTCCCATCCTGCATCCCCATCCTGTCATGTGCTGCTCCATCCTGCGTCCCCATCGTGTCATGCGCTGCTCCCATCCTGCGTCCCCATCCTGTCATGTGCTGCTCCATCCTGCGTCCCCATCCTGTCATGTGTTGCTCCCATCCTGCGTCCCCATCCTGTCATGTGCTGCTCCCATCCTGCGTCCCCATCCTGTCATGTGCTGCTCCATCCTGCGTCCCCATCCTGTCATGTGCTGCTCCCATCCTGCGTCCCCATCCTGTCATGTGCTGCTCCTATCCTGCGCCCCCATTCTGACATGGGCTGCTCCCATCCTGCCACACTCAGCTCTGCTACATCTGCCACACTCTGCTCTACTACTTCTGCCACACTCTGCTCTGCTACATCTGCCACATTCTGCTCTGCTACATCTGCCACACTCTGTTCTGTGTTGTGAATTCCGCTCTTGGGCTCCCTCCGGTGGTTGTAAGTGGCACTTTTGTGAGTTCTGCTCTTGGGCTCCCTCTTGGGGTTTCTAGTGGTGTGGCTGCTCCTTGGAGTTAGCTGTCTTCAGCTGCTTCCACTGATCGTCTCTGCTCTGCTATTTATGTCTGCTCTGTAGTGTTGAGCATTCTGATACCGCAAGTATCGGGTATCGGCCGATACTTTCGGTATCGGAATTCCGATACCGAGATCCGATACTTTTGTGGTATCGGGTATCGGTATCGGATCCATAGGGATGTGTAAAATAAAGAATTAAAATAAAAAATATTGATATATTCACCTCTCTGGCGGCCCCTGGACATCACGCTGGTAACCGGCAGGCTTCTTTGTTTAAAATGAGCACCTTTAGGACCTGCGAATGACGTCGCGGCTTCTGATTGGTCGCGTGCCGCTCATGTGACCGCCACGCGACCAATCAGAAGCCGCGACGTCATTCTCATTCACTAAACTCCTAATTCTAGGAATTAAGGACCTGCGAATGACCTCGCGGCTTCTGATTGGTAGCGTGGCGGTCACATGAGCGGCACGCGACCAATCAGAAGCCGCGACGTCATTCGCAGGTCCTAAAGGCGCTCATTTTAAACAAAGAAGCCTGCCGGTTACCAGCGTGATGTCCAGGGGCCGCCAGAGAGGTGAATATATCAATATTTTTTATTTTAATTCTTTATTTTACACCTCAATATGGATCCCAGGGCCTGAAGGAGAGTTTCCTCTCCTTCAGACCCTGGGAACCATCAGAATACCTTCCGATACTTGGTGTCCCATTGATTTGTATTGGTATCGGATATCGGTATCGGCGATATCCGATATTTTTCGGGTATCGGCCGATACTATCCGATACCGATACTTTCAAGTATTGGACGGTATCGCTCAACACTACTGCTCTGTCCTTCAGCTGGTGCCACTTGTAAATGGTTCCTGGTTGGATTCACATCTCTTTGGATTTCCCTGTTATCCTGACCAGTTCAGCTAAGCTAAGTTTTTGCTTGCTCTTCTCTGTTCACAGATTATGGACTTATCCGTTCTGTGTTTTCTATGTTTATCCAGCGTTATCTGTATGAATTAATTCTGTCTTGCTGGAAGCTCTGGGAAGCAGATTTACCCTCCACACCTTTAGTCAGGTGTGGAGATTTTTAGTAAACTCTGCGTGGATTTTTGTAGAGTTTTAAAACTGACCGCACAGTGTCCTTTCCTGTCCTATCTATCAAGCTAGACTGGCCTCCAATGCTAAAATCTGATTTCATTTCTGCGTATGTTATTTTCCCCTCCTCTCACCGTCAATATTGGTGGGGGGCTATCTTTCCTTTGGGGATTTTCTCTGAGGCAAGATAGGTTTCCTGTTTCCATCTTTAGGGGAAGTTAGATCTTAGGCTGTGCCGAGGGGTCTGCGGAGCGGCAGGTATCCCCCATGGCAATTTTTAGTTGCGCTGCTAGGTTCAGGGTTTGCGGTCAGTACAGATACCACCTCCTTCAGAGCTTGTCTCATGTTGTTCCTAAACCACCAGATCATAACAGTTCTGCTACGTTTGCCACACTCTGCTCTGCTACATCTGCCACACTCTTCTCTGCTACATCTGCCACACTCTGCTCTACTACATCTGCCACACTCTGCTCTGCTACGTTTGCCACACTCAGCTCTGCTACATCTGCCACATTCTGCTCTGCTACATCTGCCACACTCTGCTCTGCTACGTTTGCCACACTCAGCTCTGCTACATCTGCCACACTCTGCTCTGCTACATCTGCCACACTCTGCTCTGCTACGTTTCCCACACTCTGCTCTGCTACATCTGCCACACTCTGCTCTGCTACATCTGCCACACTCTGCTCTGCTACGTTTGCCACACTCAGCTCTGCTACATCTGCCACATTCTGCTCTGCTACATCTGCCACACTCTGCTCTGCTACATCTGCCACACTCTGCTCTGCTACATCTGCCACACTCTGCTCTACTACATCTGCCACACTCTGCTCTGCTACATCTGCCACACTCTGCTCTGACCCGCTCGGCCCCACTGCCTCTGACCCGCTCGGCCCCGCTGCCTCTGACCCGCTCGGCCCCGCTGCCTCTGACCCGCTCGGCGCCGAGTGCTGGGGGGCCTGAGCAGGCGGGGACACCGGCGCGCTGTGGCGGTCAGGTGCCGGTATCACCGCCAGCTCAGGCCCCCCAGCACTTACTATATTCACTTGTCCTCCGTTCCACCGCTGTGCGCCGCCATCTTCCCGGTCCTCTGGCTGTGACTGGTCAGTCAGAGGGTGGCACCGGCGCGCATTAGGCGCGTCATCGCGCCCTCTGAACTGAAGGTCACAGCCAGAGGACCGGGAAGATGGCGGCGCACAGCGATGGAACGGAGGACAGGTGAATATAGCCGATGCTCACCCTCCTGGCGGTCCCTGCTTCTCTGTTGGAGATCGCGGTGTGCGTTCAGTGTTAACGCATACCGCGATCTCCCGGGAGCGTCACTCTGTGAGGCCCAGACTGCACCGGCGCTTGCGCTTGCGCAGTCTATAAAGGCTTTGGACAGAGTGACGCTCCCAGTGTTATATTATAGATATATGCAAGTATTTAAGGTAAAAATGTACATTTATAGCTTTTTCTGGAGTGTTTAACTTGAGGGCAATCACGTTTGATGCTCCAGCAATAGTCAGCCATCACATGTACATCCCATCTACCCTGGTAACGGTCTTCCATAACCTTCAAATCTTGGTGAAATCGTTCACCTTGCTCATCGCTAACAGCACCAAGATTTTCCGGAAAGTTGGCAAGATGGCAATGCAGAAAATGTAGTTTAATACTCATGTTGCAACCAAGCGTTTTGTAGCTCTCCAATAGTTTCTGAACAATTTCTTTGTAACTACTTGCGCATGTATTTCCAAGAAAGTTCTTGACGACGTCTTTGAATGAAAACCAAGCATTCTTCTCAAGATTTGACATAGTCCCAGTGAAATGTTCATCTTTGATGAGCTGTCGAATTTGTGGACCATTAAACACACCAGCCTAGATTTTTTCAATGGACAGTCCAGGAAGTGCCAACATGATGTACTTAAAACAGTCGCCGTCAGTTGGCAATGCTTTTACAAATTGCTTCATGAGACCTAGTTTTATGTGCAGAGGTGGGAATATTATATTCTTCCTGTCAACAAGTGGCTGATGTAGAATGTTAGGATCTCCAGGTTTAAGACCAGATCTTGGAGGCCAATTCGACTCAACCCAATGCTTTTCTCGAGGTCTGCTATCCCACATACCCAGAAAGCAGGGACACTTTGTGTACCCACGTTGCTGACCAAGAAGGTCAACACAGATCATCCAATTGTGTGTGTCATATTTCAATAACTCAATAACTCTCTTTACATCTCCATGTTCTTCATGAAGAGAGACAGAATGCCCAATAGGGACTGCACCAAATAAATTGCCATTGTGTAGAAGGACACACTTAAGATTCCGCTTTGAGCTATCAATAAACAGTCGCCATTCATTTGGATTGTACATTGAAAGCCCTAATTCTTGTAGTAAACCAGGAATATTATGGCAAAACACAAAACCGCTGTCACACCGAAAGTACTGCAAAAATGTACTTTCTCTAGTACGAAAGTATGATACCTTCGCTCCTTGTTCAAGTAACTGTCTCTCATTCAGCCTAGATGCTAGTAATTCTGAAGCTTTTTTTGATAAGCCCAATTCACGTGCTAAATCATTTAACTCGTGCTGATCAAATCCCTTACGAACTGAATCCTTGTGAATTTCAAATTCTGCATCATTGCTGTCACTGTGTTCGTCAACATCACTCAGAACTTCTAGAGATGGTAGCTGTTCGAAAACTGGCACTGGAATTTCAGCTGAATGAGGCATTGGTCTGATAGCTGACGGTAGATTTGGATATTCTATTTTACTTTTATTTTTCCTGTTAAATCCTGATGTTTTCACTAAACAGAAGTAATAGTCTGTGGAATGACTTTCTTGCTCTCTCCACACCATGGGGATACCAAATGCCAACTTTTCACGTGTTCCTTTGGTCCACATCTGTAAACTCTCGACACACTGCTTGCACACTATGTGAGGGGCCCATGGCTTATCTTGATCACCGAGTTTTACTTTAAAATATGCAAAATATATAATAGATATAATAGCAGATATATAAATTACAACTAAGCGCCCAATGTAAAGAGAAAAGCTATCACAAATCCTATTTATTCCTACTATGATAATTTTTTTGTGTAAAGATATTGATAATTATGACATATTGGGAGCTGCACACACCTCTCACCACACTGTCTCAGTTGTGACTACTCTTACAAGTTGCCATGTAGCTCTATATGAGTCGAATTGTAATCAGATAACAAGTCTTATTACAGATATCAGTGCAATTGTGCTTCTCTGGCAGGTAAGTTGTGGAGGAAAAACTTGACGTGCTAGAAAAAAACTGACTACATTTTTGGAATCAGCATGCCAATTTTAGTATAAATCAGCTCAAAAACCTAACTCAACAGAATTTTTTTTTCAAATTGTTCCCCATTGCCCCATATAATGCTGCACATGGCCCCATAAGATGCTCCATACAGATATTTGCCCCATATAATGCTGCACATGGCCCCATAAGATGCTCCATACAGATATTTGCCCCATATAATGCTGCACATGGCCCCATAAGATGCTCCATACAGATAACTCCCCAATATAATGCTGCACATGGCCACATAAGATGCTCCATACAGACATTTGCCCAATATAATGCTGCACATGGCCACATAAGATGCTCCATACAGACATTTGCCCCCATATAATGCTGCACGTGGCCAGATAAGATGCCCCATACAGATATTTGCCCCCATATAATGCTGCACATGGCCGGATAAGATGCCCCATACAGACATTTGCCCCATATAATGCTGCACATGGCCACATAAGATGCTCCATACAGATATTTGCCCCATATAATGCTGTACATGGCCCATAAGATGCTCCATACAGATATTTGCCCCATATAATGCTGCACATGGCCCCATAAGATGCTCCATACAGATAGCTCCCCAATATAATGCTGCACATGGCCACATAAGATGCTCCATACAGACATTTGCCCAATATAATGCTGCACATGGCCACATAAGATGCCCCATACAGATATTTGCCCCCATATAATGCTGCACGTGGCCGGATAAGATGCCCCATACAGACATTTGCCCCATATAATGCTGCACATGGCCGGATAAGATGCCCCATACAGACATTTGCCCCCATATAATGCTGCACATGGCCGGATAAGATGCCCCATACAGACATTTGCCCCATATAATGCTGCACATGGCCGGATAAGATGCCCCATACAGACATTTGCCCCCATATAATGCTGCACATGGCCGGATAAGATGCCCAATACAGACATTTGCCCACATATAATGCTGCACATGGCCGGATAAGATGACCCATACAGACATTTGCCCCCATATAATGCTGCACATGGCCGGATAAGAGGCCCCATACAGACATTTGCCCCCATATAATGCTGCACATGGCCGGATAATATGCCCCATACAGAAATTTGCCCCATATAATGCTGCACATGGCCACATAACATGTTCCATACAGATATTTGGCCCAAAAGCTGTTGCTGCGATTAAAAAAATAAAAAAATTACATACTCACCTTTCCCATTCCACCGCTGACCGCCGCTGTGTCTTCCCATCCTCTGCACCGACGTTCAGGAAAAGGGCGGCGTGCACTAATTGCGTCACCGCGCCCTCTGACCTGAGCATCATGGAAGACACAGCGGCACCGCCAATGGCATGAGGAGCAGGTGAGTATCGCGCACTGCCCCCCATCATACTTACCTGCTCCTAGCGCCGTCGCTGCAGGTCTGTTCCCCGGCGCCGCATTTTCTTCCTGAAGTGAACGGTCACCGTCAACGCTCATTACAGTAATAAATATGCGGCCCAACCTCTATGGGAGGTGGAGCCGCATATTCATAACTGTAATGTGTGGTACCATTTGACCGCTCAGTACGGGAAGAAACTGCAGCACTGGAAGAAGCAGGGACGTGCAGGGACCGCGCCAGGAGTAAGTATAATTATACAGCCCCCGCTCCCCCTCGCCTGCCGACCCCTGGGTGTGACTCAAGTTTAAGCCGAGAGGGGGACTTTCAGCCCAAAAATGTGGGCTGAAAATCTCAGCTTATACTCGAGTATATACGGTATTGGCATGATGTTCTGCTAGCTATAGGGACAAGTGCTAAACCCCAACTGATCTCACAAAAAGGGCTTTCAACAGTTTGGTCTAAATTGACAATGCACATCTCTGCTCTAGTAATTCTTTATGAGATTCCAGAGAAAGGCAGGTACAACACTTCACATTTTTGACAGTCCCATGGAGAATGACTAAAGTTGAGATAAACATGCTTGACTTCTGCTCCATATAGACAGAGCTTTTTTTCAGCGCTATTCACTATATCAGTGGGTGTCCCTTCAATTGGACCTCCAGCAATCAAGGTTAAATATTTTCCGATTGATACAGGGTATCTTATTAGCTTACAACAAACCATTTAATTAATATTAGTGACTTAAGGTCCACTTATCTTAAAATAATAATAATTATTTTTTATCTAAATGAAGAGGACCACTGGAAGGATGAATATTATGAAAACCATGTATGCAACTCACCCCTCACCACCATGGTAAAATTTGAGGTTGTCATTGTGATTCCAGTTCATTTACATAATATAAAATATCACAAGACTCACTTTCTGCAATTTGTTAAAGGGAACCTGTCACCTGAATTTGGCGGGACCGGTTTTCGGTCATATGGGCGGAGTTTTCAGGTGTTTGATTCACCCTTTCCTTACCCGCTGGCTGCATGCTGGCTGCAAGATTGCCTTGTGCAGGCGTGTACTACGGAGGACAGAGAATGATCTTCAATCCAATATTGCGGCCAGCATGCACCCAGCGGGTAAGGGAAGGGTGAATCAAACACCTGAAAACTCCGCCCATATCACCGAAAACCGGTCCCGCCAAATTCAGGTGACAGGTTCCTTTTAAACTTTTTTATGGTAAAAAGCTGATTGCTTCAGCTTTTCATCATATATCATTTACATTGTCTTTCTGCCAATGAAGAAGAACATGCATTTTTTTTCAACTGCGCAAGGAAAATGAAATATAGTTTTTTTCATTGTGGCTAGTTAGTGGTTAATATATGTTGCATGTCAAGTAGACACTGGTGAATAGTGATGAGTGAACGTGCTCGCCACTACACGTTACTCGTGCAAGTATCGGGGTACTCGCCGAGGCAGCGAACATTTTCGGGAATATTCGGCGGTAACTGCAGTCTCCACCCCGCGCTTTTGGTGGACTTTAGAGACCCAATCGCGGTGCAGGGATTATCTGCCAGGCAATGAAACATTGCAGCCATCTTTGTTGTGGTCGTGCAGTGATTGACTGGGCCATACAGCATCATCCTGAGTATAAGAGACCAGCGCCGCTCTGCTCACCGCATTCTGTTCCTGTTTCAGCGAGAATACGGAGAGCTGCTGCCGAGATAGGGTCAGAATCGTGGTTTTAGAGATAGTGTAGGTCTGCAACTCTTACATCCACAACTCCTGAGAACCCAACAGTCCTTTTTAGGGCTAATTCGTGGGTACTGATATTGCAGCGCCAGGTAGGCTGGGCACATCATATCCACATCAGTGCAAGGCCAGCAGGTACTGTATGTGCGTCCATTGGTCCCACCGCATCCTTCCCAAAGCTCCATAACTGCCTGCTGCTGCAGCTTATTTACTGTCTATATACCTTTTTTTCCACAAATTCCCCGCCCCACAAAAAAATATACAGTCTGTTCTGTCAAACTGAGGACTGTTGAAAAGTGATAGTTTGTCCGGCATACGTAGCATAGTTGTGTGTGCCATCCTTGTGCCCCCCTTTTTTTTTTTTGGTGTTTTAAATTCACCGAAAAAAGCCTTATATAACCGCGTGCTCCAAGTTTGGTCATTGGAGGCTGGTGTACTTATTTTTTGGCTGTGTGATACTCAAATTCTACACAGCGCTATTTAGCATAAAAAAAAATTGAAAGGCCACAGATTTGTAAGTGTGGTATTTCTGTTACAGCCGTCATATATCTCTGTGCTCCAAGTTTGGGAATTGGAGACCAGTGTACTCATTTTTTGGCTGTGTGATACTCAAATTCTATACAGCGCTATTTAGCATAAAAAAATTGAAAGGCCACAGATTTGCCAGTGTGGTATTTCCGTTACAGCCATCATATATCTCTGTGCTCCAAGTTTGGGCATTGGAGGCAGGTGTACTTATTTTTTGGCTATGAGATACGCAAATTCTATACAGTGCTATTCAGCATAAAAAAATTGAACATGGTCTCCCAATGTGCAACTGGGTCATGGCTTCCTCTACACTAACCCAGCGTGCCGTCAGCGAGATCTACCATCCAGGCCCACAAGCACTTGTCCATGTGTCCATGGTTAGGTACACTTTCCCTGAAACAGCATTTTTGAGGGCCCAGGTAATGTTGTGGGACATGTCTTTGCTTGTGGAATGTCGTGATGGCAGACCGGGCAAACTTGTGGTGGCTGGGTAGCGAGTACCTTGTGATGCCACCGCAATCAGGTTGCTGAAAGCTTTGGCCTCACTCGGGCCTAAAATGCAACATTTTGAGTGCCTGCAGACGAGAAATGTGTGAATTTAGTACTGTGGAATTGCCTGCGTATTTCCACTTGCATTCCAAGGACTGGGGTATGGACAACTGAATGGTGCGCTGGGACAAGGACGTGGATGTGCTTGTTTATGGTGGTAGTTGAGTTTGTGTGCAACTGCAGATGCAGGGCATGAGGCATGTTTGCATGCAGCATGGACAGGGGATTGGCTTGCACGCACAACATCGGAAGAAGCAGTGGCATCACCCGCACACATTGTTCATGGAGCCTTGTGTTCAATCGACAAATTCGGATGCTTTCCTGCCATGTGCCTGATTATGCTTGTGGTGGTTAGGATGGGAGTTTTGCTACCCCTGCTGATGTGGGCATGGCCGGTGTTGCAAATGGCTTTTTTGGGGTTACTGGCAGAGTCTTTAAAAAACAAACAGGCTGTAACAGGGACATTCAGTGTCTCCCTCTCCCACACCACCTACTCACCTCGACCCCGGTCTTTTGATGCTCCCCAAGGCACAGTTCTAGGACCTCTACTCCTCTCCATCTACACCTTCGGCCTGGGCCTGCTGATGTAATGGCATGGTTTGCAATCTCATCAGTATGCCGATGACAGGCTTATCTACCTATCTGTACCTGACTTCACCTCCTTACCTTCCAAAATCACACGTCTTCCCGCTAATTCATCCTTCTTTTGTGCTCGCTTTCAAAAAGTGGACATAGACCAAACAGAATACATCATCTTTCAACCATCTCAGGCTAAATAGACATGAGATCTGCGTATGCATCATTCGGTACCATTTTAGTAAGAGGGAAAGTTTGCACAAGAGAAAGTTATTTCCCAGACATTCACGGCCTTTTTTTGCACATTTTTTGCAGCTGTGATCTTCATCTTCTTGGTGTGGATGTAGCAAATTTCAAAGTGTTCATCAATACCATCATCGTCCATATCTTGGAAAGACGACATCGGGTGTTTCCCAGAGTCATGGTTATGTACAGTACAGACCAAAAGTTTGGACACACCTTCTCATTTAAAGATTTTTCTGTATTTTCATGACTATGAAAATTGTACATTCACAATAAAGGCATCAAAACTATGAATTAACACATGTGGAATTATATACTTAACAAAAAAGTGTGAAACAACTGAAAATATGTCTTATATTCTAGGTTCCTCAAAGCAGCCACCTTTTGCTTTGATGACAGCTTGCACACTCTTGGCATTCTCTGCAAGGTGCATTTTTTTTGGCCAAGGTGACTGTGATGGCACTATTTTAATCAGTCCAAAAAGGACCCCACATTGGGAAATTGGGCATGGCATTCCATTGGGCCTACTTCTTAACTCTGTTTCCTGCAATGTCTCTTGTTTAACTGCTACTAGATAACCAGGGTGAACGTGGTCTGTACTGTTATAGGCCAGTGAATTTTGTGCAAGTGGGCTGTGATGGCAAAATATTTTTAAGTCCAAAAAGGACAACACATTGGGGAATTGGGCATGACATTACTTTGGGCCTACTTCTTAACTCGGTCTCCTGCAATCTGTCCTGTACCTGCCACTAGATCACCAGGGTCAATGTGCTCTGTACGGTGCATTTTGGCCAAGGGGGTTGTCATGCCACTCTTTTATTTTTTCAAGAAAGGATTTTACATTGGGGAATTGGCCATGACATGACTTTGGGCCTACTTCTTAACTCGGTCTCCTGCAATCTGTCCTTTTACTGCCTGTAGATCACCAAGGTGAACGTGCTCTGTTTGGGGCATTTAGGGCTAGGGGCACTATTTTATTCAGTCTAAAAAGGACCCCACTTTGGGGAATTGGGCATGGCATTCCATTGGGCCTACTTCTTAACTCTGTCTCCTGCAATGTCTCTTGTTTAACTGCCACTAGATCACCAGGGTGAACGTGCTTTGTACTGTTAAAGGCCGTGAAGTTTGGGCAAGGGGGGCTGTGATGGCACTTGTCTATTTTTAAAAAAGTTACCCCACATTGGTGAAACCACATCCTTGTTGGCAAACACTTCATAACATTTGTGTACCTTAAAGAGCTTATTTGAAAAGCTCCTTTTTTTGTTGCCTGGTTGCTAACATTGGACACAATACACTTCAGATAAATTTGATAAAGCAATGCAGTTACTTTGCCTCAGTAGTTCATTAAAAATATAGCTTTGTCCACTATATTAGATTCTCTCCTTGCAAGAATTAACTTTGTCTGCCTCCAATGTACAAATGGAGAATATACAAATGGCGATTTGTAAACAAGATTGAAATACTGTACACCGAATGCATTCAGACAATCACATAGCTGCATTTCTTGTAAAACATTTAGAGATGTGACAGACAATATTCATAGTGACACAATCTTGATAAATGTTTGTTTATTCACTTCACAAACAGTTCTAAACCTCTATATGTTTGCTGTTTGTCATTGTAAAATATTAAGGTTTACTGAAACTATGTCGGTGGTGGTTTGATCTAAATCTTTGTGGCTTTTATTTTCTAGGGGTTTATGGCCCATCGTCTGATGACTCCATGATATCTCAGTTTCATCCAACCTTGAAAAATGGCCAATTGAAGGTGGGGGTGAAACTAGAGATACTACATAGTGTTATTCACTATATAAGACCAGAGAAACATGACTAAGACAGTGCCAAAACTGGGGCATCTGTACATGTACAGAATGCTGATACCTGTGTAATCGGGGATGTCCATGCTGTGTAGGTAATCTCCCAGGGGTTCTCTGTCTTGGTGTTGCTTCTCTAATATTCCAGACGGATGATGTTTAAAAGCCTCTTGGTGATGATCTAAGTATACTGTATGTAGTTAATCTTCATATATATGTAATCATTGTATTTATTTAATCCTTATATGTTCTTATTAACCTGTGTATGTTAACACATACAAAAGTGTACGCACTCACACTATTCAATCATACTATTCCTTGAATTTTGTAGTTTGCAATAAAATTCCCTTGTATTGCAAGTATTAGCCTTTCTTAAGCTGTATCTGAAACTTAGTGTTAAAAACATGTCAAATAAAATTGCCAAATTCTCCTGTAGATAATTGTGCAAAGAGGGAACCATCATGCCATTAAAATATGCTAGTGAATTTTCCTGGGCCCATACAGTATGTGGGTTCCAAGGCCTAATGGGGTGCATATGACTATGCAGCAGGGCTCCCCTTCCTGCCATTGTATAAAACAAAGGAGTATGGAGCACAAAATGCATATTGTGAAGTGGATTTTCATGAGCCCATCCAGTATGTGTGTTCCAAGGCCTAATGGGGTGCATGTGACTGACTATGCAGCAGGGCTGGCCTTTCTGCTAATGTATAAAACAAAGCAGTATGGAGTATGCAATGCATATTGTGAAGTGGATTTTCATGGGCCCATCCACTATGTGGGTTCCGAGGCCTAATGGGGTGCATATGACTATGCAGCAAAGCTGGCCTTGCCGCCAAGGTGTAAAACCATAGAGTAAGGGACTACAAAATGCATATTGTGAAGTGGATTTTCATGGACACATCCAGTATGTGTGTTCCAAGGCCTAATGGGGTGCATATGACTGACTATGCAGCAGGGCTCGCCTTCCTGCCAATGTATAAAACAAAGGAGTATGGAGCACAAAATGCATATAGCGAAGTGGATTTTCAAGAGCCCATACAGAATGTGGGTTCCAAGGCCTAATGGGGTGCATATGACTATGCAGCAGGGCTCGCCTCCCTGCCAATGTGTAAAACAAAGGAGTATGGAGCACAAAATGCATATTGTGATGAGGATTTTCCTGGGCCCATCCAGTATGTGGGTTCCAAGGCCTAATTGAGTGCATATAACTAACTATGCAGCATGGCTTGCCTTCCTGCCAATGTATAAAACAAAGGAGTATGGAGCACATAATGCATATTGTGAAGTGGATTTTCATGGGCCCATCCACTATGTGGGTTCCGAGGCCTAACGGGGTGCATATGACTATGCAGCAAAGCTGGCCTTGCCGCCAAGGTGTAAAACCATAGAGTAAGGGACTTCAAAATGCATATTGTGAAGTGGATTTTCATGGGCACATCCAGTATGTGGGTTCCAAGGCCTACTGGGGTGCATATGACTGACTATGCAGCAGGGCTTTCCTTGCCGCCAATGTGTAAAACAAAGGAGTACGGAGTACAAAATGCATATTGTGAAGTGGATTTTCATGGGCCCATCCACTATGTGGGTTCAAAGGCTGATTTGGGTGCATATGAATTGGTAGCATGAATTCAATGCAACACATTTTCAGGAGTCCCCCCTGGACATCTTATGACAGGGGTATTGTGATGCAATGTAATTCTTGGCGGCCCATCCACTCACAGCATAGGCTACAACAGCTTAGGAGACCCACTGTTTCATAATGGCCCTTTAAGAAGATTAATGCCACCTGATGCACCAGTAAAAATAGGCTCTGTGACTTTAAGAGTCCCTCCTTCGTAAATGACACAAGATGGGTCTGCTTATGTGTCACACACCACATGGCCAGCTAGGGGTGTTAAATGTTACAATGACATTTCCCAGTGAATGCATTTGTAGTGGTTGAAAGCAATGCTAAAGTTACAAAAAAATGCTTCAAAAACGCAGCGTCTGAACTAAGCCTAAGTGGCAGAGGAAATTTTCAGTCTGGGGTTAAATATTTGGCCTTACAGGCAAGTCATTAACCTGCAACAGATGTACCTTGATATATTTCCAAGCAAAACCCGTTTTGGTTTCATTTTCATGTGATTTTTGTGGCACCAGGAAAAATGGCATGAATCTCTGAAAAAATTATTAAAGCTGTGAACTAGGAGTCAGAAATGCTTCCAGGGGCGATCCCCATGAGGTTCCTGTGTCATTTGAGCAGTGTTTCCATCATTTTCAGACATTTTTAGACCTTGAAAGGACCCCCGGGGGGATCGCGGTAAAAATACTTGGGTCTCCCATAGACTTACATTGGGCCCGTTGTTCTGGCCGAGTACCCGAGTATTCCAATTTGCTTGACCCGAGTAACGAGCACCCGAGCATTTTAGTGCTCGCCCATCACTACTGGTGAACATAGTCCACTAAAAACTAATCTCTGCCCCAAAATTTTAAAAATAACAATTGTCATCTACAAATAACCACATGTGAGCTAACTAATAAAGATGAAAGAACGTGTTCGGAAAACTTACATCAATCTCAAATTCGGCCAAATGTGCACATTCGGATTCGGATTATGTGTATTGATTCTGGCAACCAACCATGCCACAGAAACCATCCACCATGTCATGACAGAACATTTTCTGAGATTGGTTGCTGAAGTCACATGTCCCTGGCCATATAAAAATTGGACATCTTGTTTTGCTGGAGCCATTTGCTCAGTGTCACAGTGCAGAGAGGTCGCTCCTGCGCTAGTGTTGCTGCTGTAAGTGAACTTATCCTGTGTGAAATCGATCTTCCAGCATTGAAGTAGATTGTGCAAAAACTGTGTCGAAGACTCCAGAAGCCTCGTTAGCTACGCCAAATCAATTGTGCTAAAACTGTGTTTCAATGGCAAATCAGTACGACAGATTTCCACTGAAAACTTGTTAGTCCTAATATAGTGGAGCAGCCATGAGGCAAAATTAGTTACTACAAATTGTTTGTGCTAAAACTGTGTTTCAGTGGCAAATCAGAAGGCCAGATTTCCATGTAAAAATCATTAGGGCCATTATAGCCCATTATAGCCCAGCTGGGCTATCTACAAACTGTTCCAATATTTATGGACACAACTGTTTATCACTCTCCCATAATGACAATTATGTGCTATATTGTGTATAAATATGTGATTCTTCAGTTGTTATATTAGTCTATGCCTGATGAAGAGGCCTGAGCAGTCTCAAAAGCTTGCAATTTGTTACCTTGTTACCATCTTTACAGTTAGCCATTAAAAGGTATCAATCATTCAGGTTCAGTAGAGACATCCATTGCTCTAACTCGACCTGGATAGTTTCCATAATTCTTGAGCTGTGTGACTGCGTTCTACAAGGCATATCAACTTTTATACACTGAGAACATAAAGAAACCAAGAGTTTTTAAATCCTAAAGTATAAACAAATAATATATCTAATAATAATCACAAATGTCCAAGAAAATAACTATCAAAATATCTTTAATAATAATACAAAAACACACACTGGACATGAAAAAAACACATACAATACAATACAAAAAAATATATATAATTGGATAGGTCTAATGAACGACAATGCAAACTGGCGGGGGGTGAGCAATCCAACAATAAGAGGGAGGAAAGGCACTCAAAAAATGTAAGCAATCTATCCCAGCAATACTATATTATATACAAGCTGGAAGGCACAAGTGTGCACAGTTACTAAAAAAGAGTAACCATAAAATAACCCTCATATCATTTGAGAAAAGACACCAAGGATCACAGGAGCCACTCCATAATAATGTAAGCCATGTGGCAGGATAATCATACCCCCATGACTCCCAGAGTTAAAGTGCCAATAATGCGCATACATACAAAACACATGTGTCTTACCCAGGAAAGCCAGGCACCCACCGCACAGGTACCCCAACGCGTGTTTCACCGCTGCTTCAGGGGGCAGTGTGCAAATGTGCAATATTCAGAGGTTAAATACCCTCATGTGGAAAGCATGACCCAATCACCTGCATAGAACAAGACCCACCCCAGCTGCGTCTAGCGAGCGCATGTGGACGAGGCCCACCACAGCCAATCATCCCAGCTGGCGTCAGGAAGCGGTGAGTGTCGGGACAAAGTTCCCATAGCAACGTATGCACTCACCGCATAGAATAGATGCCGCTGTGAATCAGAGGCGGAGGGGACATCAGAGCGCATGCGCTACCCGCGGCAGAAGGTAACCGCACCGCAATGCGTGCAGGGGGGTGGAGTTACCAGGACAACATACAAACCATGCTGCACAGCGCCCGGAAAGATGCGCAAGAAGGGCGGAAGTAAGGAAACAGACATATCACATATGGGCATATGGAAGAGACATCAGAGCGCATGTGCTAACCGCGGCAGAAGGTAACCCCGCCGTAATGTGTGCAGGAGAGAGGGGTTGCCAGGACAACAACCAAACCATGCTGCACAGCGCCCGGAAAGACGCGTAAGATGGGCGGAAGTAAGAAAGCGGACATATCACATATGGGCAGCATCGCTATTAGACAGACCAAATAAACATGATAATTTATGCAAATAAGAGCGCCGCAACACATATGTAAATATAATACAGTTCATTAATCCATTTAATAATGGCAAATATCCAAATGTCCACAATGCGCAGCTGATTTGGAAGTTGATGCAGGTAAAGGGTCCTAATCCCAGATAGTTCTTTATCCACTGACATGCTCATCACAATAGGGGTGTAGCACAATTGAAGGTTAATCCAATAGAACGTACACTAATAAATGGAAAACACAAACACACACAAAGTTAAAATCAATGTAAAAACACAGGCTCCAAGGGCAGATAATTCGAATTCCTCGCCATTTCAGGCTGTGCCATGCCTCTAATCCCGATGGGCTTAAGATTCGGGGTATTGATAGAGTCCATGGTGGGATTAGGGGTGCTGACCTCAAGCGTAGGCTGGCGCAGCTTGAGTGTCGTTGGATTATTACGTTAGACACCATAACACCACATGGATTAAACGAAAACATTAGTTTTTCATCATTTTTATAACCGTTTGTGTCTGCTTGGGGGTTACCTTTGCTTTATAGGTGATTTTTCATTATTTTGTTGATTATCTGACCTTGGAGCCTGTGTTTTTACATTTATTTTAACTTTGTGTGTGTTTGTGTTTTCCATTTATTAGTGTACGTTCTATTGGATTAACCTTCAATTGTGCTACACCCCTATTGTGATGAGCATGTCAGTGGATAAAGAACTATCTGGGATTAGGACCCTTTACCTGCATCAACTTCCAAATCAGCTGCGCATTGTGGACATTTGGATATTTGCCATTATTAAATGGATTAATGAACTGTATAATATTTACATATGTGTTGCGGCGCTCTTATTTGCATAAATTATCATGTTTATTTGGTCTGTCTAATAGCGATGCTGCCCATATGTGATATGTCCGCTTTCTTACTTCCGCCCTTCTTACGCGTCTTTCCGGGCGCTGTGCAGCATGGTTTGGTTGTTGTCCTGGCAACCCCTCTCTCCTGCACACATTACAGCGGGGTTACCTTCTGCCGCGGTTAGCACATGCGCACTGATGTCTCTTCCATATGCCCATATGTGATATGTCTGTTTCCTTACTTCCGCCCTTCTTGCGCGTCTTTCCGGGCGCTGTGCAGCATGGTTTGTATGTTGTCCTGGTAACTCCACCCCCCTGCACGCATTGCCGTGCGGTTACCTTCTGCCGCGGGTAGCGCATGCGCTCTGATGTCCCCTCCGCCTCTGATTCACAGCGGCGTCTATTCTATGCGGTGAGTGCATACGTTGCTATGGGAACTTTGTCCCGACACTCACCGCTTCCTGACGCCAGCTGGGATGATTGGCTGTGGTGGGCCTCGTCCACATGCGCTCGCTAGACGCGGCTGCGGTGGGTCTTGTTCTATGCAGGTGATTGGGTCATGCTTTCCGCATGGGGGTATTTAACCTCTGAATATTGCACATTTGCACACTGCCCGCTGAAGAAGCAGCGGTGAAACGCGCGTTGGGGTACCTGTGCGGTGGGTGCCTGGCTTTCCTGGGTAAGACACATGTGTTTTGTATGTATGCGCATTATTGGCACTTTAACTCTGGGAGTCATGGGGGTATGATTATCCTGCCACATGGCTTACATTATTATGGAGTGGCTCCTGTGATCCTTGGTGTCTTTTCCCAAATGATATGAGGGTTATTTTATGGTTACTCTTTTTTAGTAACTGTGCACACTTGTGCCTTCCAGCTTGTATATAATATAGTATTGCTGGGATAGATTGCTTACATTTTTTGAGTGCCTTTCCTCCCTCTTATTGTTGGATTGCTCACCCCCCGCCAGTTTGCATTGTCGTTCATTAGACCTATCCAATTATATATTTTTTTGTATTGTATTGTATGTGTTTTTTTCATGTCCAGTGTGTGTTTTTGTATTATTATTAAAGATATTTTGATAGTTATTTTCTTGGACATTTGTGATTATTATTAGATATATTATTTGTTTATACTTTAGGATTTAAAAACTCTTGGTTTCTTTATGTTCTCTATGTAGCTTTATTGAGTTTTTCTTTTAAATATGGTCATTATATATGGTCAGTTCTGGTATGTTATTACAACTTTTATACACTGTCTGATTATGGTTTTCCCTGTCTGCACAGTACAGTGGTGGGGGGATATTCTCTGCACTGTTGAAAAGTGTGTCTCATTAAGGGATAGGTTGAGAGCACAGGTGGAGTACCGACAGGAGGTGGAGGAGGCAGAAGCAGTGGAGGAAGGGTTATATACAGAGGTTTGTCCCGCAAGGCTTGGGGATTCCAAGATTTGCTGTTTAGTGACACCTTGGTGTCTAGTGTTTTAGTTTACCATCCCTTTTTCTGTAGTAGTTTTGTTCTCCAAAACTAGGTGTTTAGTTGTTTAGTTTTCCAACCCCTTTTTTCTAGTAGTTTAGTTCTCTGTCTTCAGGTGTGTAGTGGTTTAGTTATCCAACTTTAGGTATTTAGTAGTTTATTTTGTCAAGCCCTGTTGTCTAGTAGTTTACTTCTCCTTCTTATGGTGTGCAGTGGTTTAGTTCTCAATCCCCAAGCGCCCTGCAAAAACTTGGGGATTCCAAGACTAGTGAAGCATCCTCTTTCCCATCTGGCCCCACAGCCACCCGAGTCACCCAGTGCCCAGTCAGCAAAATGTAACACCCCTGTCCATGTTTGCTCGTTCAGGTGTCATTGTTGAAATGCACCCTGTCATACATCAATTTTTTTCAAAGAATGGGTGATGTTGTCAGCGACATGCTGGTGTAGCACAGGCACATTTTTCTTAGAGGAGTAATAGTGACTGGCCAACATGTAATGGGGGAATGCAACGGTCATCAGCTTTTGGAAACAGTCTGTATCCACAAGGTGGGAAGCCTGCATTTCCGTGGCCAACAGATTGGATTGGACATCCAATTATCACAAAGATCACAGGCTTGGAGTCACGCAGAACAACCTGCTGTGATCTTAGGAGCGAAGAGCTCTCAGCTGGCCCTTATCATCCAGGCAGTTACACGATTGGGTGATGATCAACCAAAGAGGTTACAGGCTATTCACAATAACTAGTTATCAGAAAACTAAAGGAGAGCATACGGCATATACACTTCCAGATTACAGCGCATGGAAAATGTGTATACAGCCGTACGATCATTGCTAACTCCATGATAAGCCTACACTTCTAGCTACAACCTCAAATCCTGTTTTTAAACAAACAAATAAATAAATACAAACCAATTTGACACCATTCTTCTTTGGAGGTTCGCACCCTCAGGGTCTTCCATCCCATCTACCTCAGAGTTGCAGTCATATACTGTCCCTCAGGGCTCACCCACCCTCTTCCTTGACCACTTTTTTGCCTTTGCCTTGCAGCCACACTTAATGTCCTCAGAATTGCCAACCCTTATCATGGGAAACTTCAACAGCCCCACCTCCCCAACAGCATCCCAGTTTCAATCTCTACCCACTTCTCGCGGCCTCTCACAGCTTTCAACCTCTGAGACACACAAAGATGGTAACACCCCTGATCTTGTCTTTGTCCAGATCTTTTTAATCTCCTACCTAGATATATCACCTCTTACCCTTTCTACCCCACGAAATTATGACTAACCACAGCTTACACATTTTTAGGAGCTCCCTGTTTAGGGTCGCCTATCACATTCCCTAATCAAAGTCTATTTTATATGTAGACTATTGTCTACTTCTCTGAACATAATTCGCCATCAAACTCAACCGTGCCCAAAAGCCTTATGCAGCCTTTGTTTACACTCCTTTACTCATGATGTAAGGACCATCATTGTAACTAAGCACCTGTACATTGTGTCACCCCCACCTCATTGTAGATTGTAAGCTCTGAAGAGCAGGGTCACCATTATTTTTGCTTTAATTGATTATTGTTAACTTTGTAACTTTTGACTGTTTTATATGAACTGCTGACTTGTAAAGCACAGTGGAATATGTTTGTGCTATATTAATAAAGGTTATTATTATTAGTAGTAGATTGAAGATGGTGAAGTTAAAGCTCTTAGCTTTGCCATGTGTAGGAGGAAACAATCTTTTATGTGACCACAACTGCACAAAAGAGGGTTGGTTGCTGTGCTGATAGAGGGTGGAGTAGGGTAAGCATATCAAACTGCTGGACTGTGAGTGAGGTGCAGATGCGGATGTTATGGTGGATTGAGAAAGATGTGATGTGGTCAGTGTCTGAGATTGATCAAAAACAGCAGGAATGTCAACTTCCTTAACAGCTGATGGGCTCTCACTTATCATGACTCTTCCAGGTAAACAAATGGAGGTTCTGTGGATGGAGAACTGTGTGAGAACACTTGCCATGTTGATGATAGAGAAAGAAGCAGCAGATGTGGTTAATTGGGCAGCCGGTGATTGGCAAGGCCTGTTAGTCTGCATTTTACTGCATTTTAGTCAGTGAGATTACTGATGAATGTTGATCACACATGTTCCAGTTCATACCAACAACAAGGAGAAAAAAGATGACTAGCGGCCAAAAAAGTATCATGAAAAAATATAAACTTTATTTATCTAAAAATACAACAAGTGTATGGAAAGTGACATGAGACATGGCGCCACAGGTCGGGACGCTGCAGAAAAAACAACAGGAGGCTCATGCCCAGGAGAAACAGTCCACAGAGTATAATGGTCACATATTGTCAAACATCATACAGAAAAAAATAATAATCAAAATGGTAAAATTAACCTGAAAAATAAGTATAACAAAATAAATATGGCCACATGTGATCCAGACCCATTGGATTTGGAAGTCAAGCTGTCTGCGGCGATTAAGGGAAAACACCACAGGCTACAGTCCCAGGGATACAAGTAAATTGACAGTGCAGAGTAAAAGAACCTAGGGCTGCCAAACTACACAATAGGTAGTAGATCCAATTATAAAGCTGTACAAAAATCACCACCAAATGGTACCCACCGCAATGTGGACTGGAGCTCCTGGGAACGCGTTCTTTTACTCTGCACTGTCAATTTACTTGTATCCCTGGGACTGTAGCCTGTTGTGTTTTCCCTTAATTGCCGCAGACAGCTTGACTTCCCAATCCAATGGGTCTGGATCACATGTGGCCATATTTATTTTGTTATACTTATTTTTCAGGTTAATTTTACCATTTTGATTATTATTTTTTTCTGTATGATGTTTGGCAATATGTGACCATTATACTCTGTGGACTGTTTCTCCTGGGCATGAGCCTCCTGTTGTTTTTTCTGCAGCTAAATAAATAGGGCAGCACACTGCAGCGCCAAAACATGCAAACTTGAAAAAACGAAATTTGAACTGCATTACTGCACTAGAAATATGAAAAATGAGAGCTTTTAGCGCACAAAAATGGCCAATTTTATGTGTACCTCGTAGCCACGTTAAGGCATCTCTCTTATACGAGGTCCTACGTTTGACCTACCTCACTGAGAATAAACGTCTCCATCTGAATGGGTACATGTAGAAACCTCTTCTTGGACTCAAATTCTCTCTCTATGTGGAGGGGTATTGGACCTACTATAATTAAAACACCTGAAGCTAGGAGGCGGGGAGTGCACGATCAGAAGGCTAGAGAATACATTTCAAAAACCTGACCTGCACATCCAAACATGGACTGAGTGTGAACAGGTGCTGAACCCAGAGTCGCCAACTCGTATATAGTTAAATAAATAGGGCAGCACACTGCAGCGCCAAAACATGCAAACTTGAAAAAACGAAATTTGAACTGCATTACTGCACTAGAAATATGAAAAATGAGAGCTTTTAGCGCACAAAAATGGCCAATTTTATGTGTACCTCGTAGCCACGTTAAGGCATCTCTCTTATACGAGGTCCTACGTTTGACCTACCTCACTGAGAATAAACGTCTCCATCTGAATGGGTACATGTAGAAACCTCTTCTTGGACTCAAATTCTCTCTCTATGTGGAGGGGTATTGGACCTACTATAATTAAAACACCTGAAGCTAGGAGGCGGGGAGTGCACGATCAGAAGGCTAGAGAATACATTTCAAAAACCTGACCTGCACATCCAAACATGGACTGAGTGTGAACAGGTGCTGAACCCAGAGTCGCCAACTCGTATATAGTTAAATAAATAGGGCAGCACACTGCAGCGCCAAAACATGCAAACTTGAAAAAACGAAATTTGAACTGCATTACTGCACTAGAAATATGAAAAATGAGAGCTTTTAGCGCACAAAAATGGCCAATTTTATGTGTACCTCGTAGCCACGTTAAGGCATCTCTCTTATACGAGGTCCTACGTTTGACCTACCTCACTGAGAATAAACGTCTCCATCTGAATGGGTACATGTAGAAACCTCTTCTTGGACTCAAATTCTCTCTCTATGTGGAGGGGTATTGGACCTACTATAATTAAAACACCTGAAGCTAGGAGGCGGGGAGTGCACGATCAGAAGGCTAGAGAATACATTTCAAAAACCTGACCTGCATATCCAAACATGGACTGAGTGTGAACAGGTGCTGAACCCAGAGTCGCCAACTCGTATATAGTTAAATAAATAGGGCAGCACACTGCAGCGCCAAAACATGCAAACTTGAAAAAACGAAATTTGAACTGCATTACTGCACTAGAAATATGAAAAATGAGAGCTTTTAGCGCACAAAAATGGCCAATTTTATGTGTACCTCGTAGCCACGTTAAGGCATCTCTCTTATACGAGGTCCTACGTTTGACCTACCTCACTGAGAATAAACGTCTCCATCTGAATGGGTACATGTAGAAACCTCTTCTTGGACTCAAATTCTCTCTCTATGTGGAGGGGTATTGGACCTACTATAATTAAAACACCTGAAGCTAGGAGGCGGGGAGTGCACGATCAGAAGGCTAGAGAATACATTTCAAAAACCTGACCTGCACATCCAAACATGGACTGAGTGTGAACAGGTGCTGAACCCAGAGTCGCCAACTCGTGTATAGTTAAATAAATAGGGCAGCACACTGCAGCGCCAAAACATGCAAACTTGAAAAAACGAAATTTGAACTGCATTACTGCACTAGAAATATGAAAAATGAGAGCTTTTAGCGCACAAAAATGGCCAATTTTATGTGTACCTCGTAGCCACGTTAAGGCATCTCTCTTATACGAGGTCCTACGTTTGACCTACCTCACTGAGAATAAACGTCTCCATCTGAATGGGTACATGTAGAAATCTCTTCTTGGACTCAAATTCTCTCTCTATGTGGAGTGGTATTGGACCTACTATAATTAAAACACCTGAAGCTAGGAGGCGGGGAGTGCACGATCAGAAGGCTAGAGAATACATTTCAAAAACCTGACCTGCACATCCAAACATGGACTGAGTGTGAACAGGTGCTGAACCCAGAGTCGCCAACTCGTATATAGTTAAATAAATAGGGCAGCACACTGCAGCGCCAAAACATGCAAACTTGAAAAAACGAAATTTGAACTGCATTACTGCACTAGAAATATGAAAAATGAGAGCTTTTAGCGCACAAAAATGGCCAATTTTATGTGTACCTCGTAGCCACGTTAAGGTTTCTACATGTACCCATTCAGATGGAGACGTTTATTCTCAGTGAGGTAGGTCAAACGTAGGACCTCGTATAAGAGAGATGCCTTAACGTGGCTACGAGGTACACATAAAATTGGCCATTTTTGTGCGCTAAAAGCTCTCATTTTTCATATTTCTAGTGCAGTAATGCAGTTCAAATTTCGTTTTTTCAAGTTTGCATGTTTTGGCGCTGCAGTGTGCTGCCCTATTTATTTAACTATATACGAGTTGGCGACTCTGGGTTCAGCACCTGTTCACACTCAGTCCATGTTTGGATGTGCAGGTCAGGTTTTTGAAATGTATTCTCTAGCCTTCTGATCGTGCACTCCCCGCCTCCTAGCTTCAGGTGTTTTAATTATAGTAGGTCCAATACCCCTCCACATAGAGAGAGAATTTGAGTCCAAGAAGAGGTTTCTACATGTACCCATTCAGATGGAGACGTTTATTCTCAGTGAGGTAGGTCAAACGTAGGACCTCGTATAAGAGAGATGCCTTAACGTGGCTACGAGGTACACATAAAATTGGCCATTTTTGTGCGCTAAAAGCTCTCATTTTTCATATTTCTAGTGCAGTAATGCAGTTCAAATTTCGTTTTTTCAAGTTTGCATGTTTTGGCGCTGCAGTGTGCTGCCCTATTTATTTAACTATATACGAGTTGGCGACTCTGGGTTCAGCACTTGTTCACACTCAGTCCATGTTTGGATGTGCAGGTCAGGTTTTTGAAATGTATTCTCTAGCCTTCTGATCGTGCACTCCCCGCCTCCTAGCTTCAGGTGTTTTAATTATAGTAGGTCCAATACCCCTCGACATAGAGAGAGAATTTGAGTCCAAGAAGAGGTTTCTACATGTACCCATTCAGATGGAGACGTTTATTCTCAGTGAGGTAGGTCAAACGTAGGACCTCGTATAAGAGAGATGCCTTAACGTGGCTACGAGGTACACATAAAATTGGCCATTTTTGTGCGCTAAAAGCTCTCATTTTTCATATTTCTAGTGCAGTAATGCAGTTCAAATTTCGTTTTTTCAAGTTTGCATGTTTTGGCGCTGCAGTGTGCTGCCCTATTTATTTAACTATATACGAGTTGGCGACTCTGGGTTCAGCACCTGTTCACACTCAGTCCATGTTTGGATGTGCAGGTCAGGTTTTTGAAATGTATTCTCTAGCCTTCTGATCGTGCACTCCCCGCCTCCTAGCTTCAGGTGTTTTAATTATAGTAGGTCCAATACCCCTCCACATAGAGAGAGAATTTGAGTCCAAGAAGAGGTTTCTACATGTACCCATTCAGATGGAGACGTTTATTCTCAGTGAGGTAGGTCAAACGTAGGACCTCGTATAAGAGAGATGCCTTAACGTGGCTACGAGGTACACATAAAATTGGCCATTTTTGTGCGCTAAAAGCTCTCATTTTTCATATTTCTAGTGCAGTAATGCAGTTCAAATTTCGTTTTTTCAAGTTTGCATGTTTTGGCGCTGCAGTGTGCTGCCCTATTTATTTAACTATATACGAGTTGGCGACTCTGGGTTCAGCACCTGTTCACACTCAGTCCATGTTTGGATGTGCAGGTCAGGTTTTTGAAATGTATTCTCTAGCCTTCTGATCGTGCACTCCCCGCCTCCTAGCTTCAGGTGTTTTAATTATAGTAGGTCCAATACCCCTCCACATAGAGAGAGAATTTGAGTCCAAGAAGAGGTTTCTACATGTACCCATTCAGATGGAGACGTTTATTCTCAGTGAGGTAGGTCAAACGTAGGACCTCGTATAAGAGAGATGCCTTAACGTGGCTACGAGGTACACATAAAATTGGCCATTTTTGTGCGCTAAAAGCTCTCATTTTTCATATTTCTAGTGCAGTAATGCAGTTCAAATTTCGTTTTTTCAAGTTTGCATGTTTTGGCGCTGCAGTGTGCTGCCCTATTTATTTAACTATATACGAGTTGGCGACTCTGGGTTCAGCACCTGTTCACACTCAGTCCATGTTTGGATGTGCAGGTCAGGTTTTTGAAATGTATTCTCTAGCCTTCTGATCGTGCACTCCCCGCCTCCTAGCTTCAGGTGTTTTAATTATAGTAGGTCCAATACCCCTCCACATAGAGAGAGAATTTGAGTCCAAGAAGAGGTTTCTACATGTACCCATTCAGATGGAGACGTTTATTCTCAGTGAGGTAGGTCAAACGTAGGACCTCGTATAAGAGAGATGCCTTAACGTGGCTACGAGGTACACATAAAATTGGCCATTTTTGTGCGCTAAAAGCTCTCATTTTTCATATTTCTAGTGCAGTAATGCAGTTCAAATTTCGTTTTTTCAAGTTTGCATGTTTTGGCGCTGCAGTGTGCTGCCCTATTTATTTAACTATATACGAGTTGGCGACTCTGGGTTCAGCACCTGTTCACACTCAGTCCATGTTTGGATGTGCAGGTCAGGTTTTTGAAATGTATTCTCTAGCCTTCTGATCGTGCACTCCCCGCCTCCTAGCTTCAGGTGTTTTAATTATAGTAGGTCCAATACCCCTCCACATAGAGAGAGAATTTGAGTCCAAGAAGAGGTTTCTACATGTACCCATTCAGATGGAGACGTTTATTCTCAGTGAGGTAGGTCAAACGTAGGACCTCGTATAAGAGAGATGCCTTAACGTGGCTATGAGGTACACATAAAATTGGCCATTTTTGTGCGCTAAAAGCTCTCATTTTTCATATTTCTAGTGCAGTAATGCAGTTCAAATTTCGTTTTTTCAAGTTTGCATGTTTTGGCGCTGCAGTGTGCTGCCCTATTTATTTAACTATATACGAGTTGGCGACTCTGGGTTCAGCACCTGTTCACACTCAGTCCATGTTTGGATGTGCAGGTCAGGTTTTTGAAATGTTTTTTCTGCAGCGTCCCGACCTGTGGCGCCATGTCTCATGTCACTTTCCATACACTTGTTGTATTTTTAGATAATTAAAGTTTATATTTTTTCATGATACTTTTTTGGCCGCTAGTCATCTTTTTTCTCCTTGTTGTTGGTATGTTTTTGATGATAGGCCGTGTAGGTCTTGCTGTCACTAGTGGTACAGATTTCTGATTCTAATTAGTGTTACCATGTTAGTTGGCTATATTTTCTGGTATGTTCCAGTTCATGCATGTAATAAGTACATTTTTGGATTTTTAGCCTTTACTCAGTATTATTTTACAAATTTGGCCGATAACGTGAGTTGAGTCACCTTTTGCAGTCGCAAAAAAGGGCCAAGCTAGCCACCCCTTGCCGCCCCTGCGAACTTCAGACCTGCGACCACTGCTTGCCACAGCCAGAGTTGTGACTGAGAATGCAGTGCTTGTCATGGTTGCATCACTCACTGTCTGTGTGGGAACCTGCAATGTAACCTGCTCAACTTCCTCCTCCTCCAACTCCTCTGATGAGCTACTCAGTTGTGTGCCTCTGGGTTCACACCAAGTGGAATCTACAAACTAATTGTTAGGGTTGGCGGAACGCACCGAATATATATTTATTAGAAGAAGTCGGTGCGTTCGCAACCCGGAATCCACCGTGCAGGAAAGCACCTGCTGCTAGATATGGCGGTACAATATAGTGGTATAAACAGACTCTGTTACTTCACAGAGTCTGTTAGCTAAGATAACGCTGTGCCCTGTTTGGCTCACAGAGGAACACAGCTACTTAGTAGAGCAGATGGTGGTCATGCAGTCAAATGCAAACATGAAACTCCTCGCTGGAGGTGCAAGCATTCTAGGGGCTTATTTCAGCCGGGTACCTGACTGCATACAAACATGACCACACTGGCGCTGAGCTCATACATAAATTGATACTAGCGCATGGCCGTGCGGTCATGCGCACCTCTTATAGCTGCAGCAAGTACAGGACCTTCCTAGAAGGACCAATGAGAGGCTGCCACAAACATTGAACACCTTCAGGACCTTCCTAGAGGACCAATAGGACTTGCTGCAGTACCTGAGCATGTGACCCTTGATCTTCAATGAGTGATCTTACCCTGGGCATGCTAAGAAGGGGAAAAGTAGGACTTAGTCCCAAAGACATCTGCTCGCTGCTGACCAGTACTGGCCACAATGGCAGAAGCTGGAAGGACAGCAGTAACCCTTTGCACAGTGTCAGACTGAGCATGACGCTGGGACCGACGCCTCCGCTGAGCAGGTTCCACTACGGCAGGAGAAGAATGGGAGACCGCAGCGGAGATGGCTCGAGATTCCCCCTGCGCAGAGGCAGGAACTCGACCCCTAACACTATTCTTCATAATCTCTGTTCTCCCACCTTTTGTCTGGGACAGCTCATAGAGTCTCACGGCTTTCAGTTTTCACTCTATGCTGATGACACACAGATCTACCTCTCTGGACCTGATATCACCTCCTTACTTACCAGTATCCCACAATGTCAGTCCTCTATTTCATCTTTCTTCTCTGCTAGGCTTTTAAAACTTAACATAGATAAAACCGAATCCATCATCTTTCCACCATCTCAGTCTATCCCACAACTGACCTATCCATAAAAATAAGTGGCTTTACTATGATCTTTCCTTCAATTCTAAGATCTAAGTCCTTTTCCCATCCTGCTGAGTCCAAATAAAAAATATCTCCTGAATCCATAGGTTCCTCAGCCATGTATCTCTTGCTTTTGTGGCCTCCCTTCTAGCATTCAAACTATCCTAAATTATGCTGACCAACTAATCTATCTGTCACCCTGCCATTTCCGGCTTTCCCTGGCTCCCCAATGCCCAGAGGCTCTGGTTCTGAACCCTAAGTTTGGCATACAAAGAGATCCAAAACCTGTCTCCTCCTTACATCTGTGACCTAGTCTCCTGATACTTAAATGCATGCAACCTCTGATTGTCACAAGATATCTTTCTCTACTGTACTGTACTCTAAGGCACTGATACCTCATGCAGAGCCCATGGCTGACTGCTGCTGTGCCATTTGCAAATTTCTACTGTGGGTCAATTGATGCCACTTTTTATGGTGTCTGCCCCTAATTATAGCTGTTTTGGAAGCTTTTTGTTAACCCTTAAGATGTTGTCTATGCGTTTGGTTTTGCATCCCATTGAATCTAATGGGGATCGGGTACGTTTGATGAACCATTCGGCGAACTGTTCTGCGAAAGGATGTCCAGTCTGCAAATCGGAACTGAATCAAACCTTGAAAGGTATGCCCATCTCTACTGTTATTAAAAGAAAAGCTTTGTACATTTCAATTTTACAATTTCCAGGTCTAATTATGACCGACATCTTATAAGAATATTCTCTATTTTCTAAAATCATAATACCATTTATGTTTCCACCACCGATTTCTTTTTCTATATATATGTATATATACTATATACAGTATGCTGAAATACTTATAGAAGCCAATTTGCAAGTTTTTACCTTTTGTTCAAGAATGCCTTGTCTTGTAGCATATGTATCAGCAAGCTTATTTTTAACTTAGGCATGGCACATTAGCATCAATCTATATGCATTCTCTTTTGCAACCTCATCGTTTCCTTGTTTCAAGCCTTGGGCTTAGCAGTTGGAGTTCCGAAAAAGACAGCTTTAATGTCAATGACTGACATGTAATTTATTTGCTTACAATATTTGTATTTTTGCTTGCTTTGCCATTTGGTCTATATTACAGTGTATCCATAATTGCAAAATCACATTTCATGCAGCTTAATAAATAATTTGCAATTTTGAAATAGCTTTAATTTTCTGAAAGCATTGTGACAATTTCTTGGATTTTTGATTATAGGTTAGAATATCTGCCAAGTTGCATATGCCAAAATATCCTGAACAAGTACTTTACAAAGGACTAGAAATTAATTCAAAGCTACAAGACCACTCATTCTCCTTCATACCAAGCAATCATATCCAAGTATCCCAGATCAAGTCTGAGTCAGATATGACAAGGAATTTGCATTCTAATGAAAACATTGATGTACAACTCTTAAAGTCTTTAAAATAGGAGAATGTTACTTTTCGTGCCTAGTTGACACAATAAAAGTGTCTAACTCCTTTATGTGTGTATTATGGGTGTTCCATGCACTGCACAATTAAGGTATGTAGAGATGATAATCAATGCTTGAAATTGTTCCATTGTTCAGAATGTTTCTCCTCGTGTCTTAAAGGGTAGTACCTTCTCAGACTTTTATGATATCGATAGGATATGTAGTAAATGTCCAATAAATGTGGGTTATATATCAAGTTGCATCTATCAAAAAAGTGGGTCTCAGGACCAGCATTTATCAGACATTTATACTATATACTATCAAATAATGACAATGTGATAATTATTAGTGATGAATAGTGTTGAGCATTCCGATACCGCAAGTATCGGGTATCGGCCGATATTTGCGGTATCGGAATTCCGATACCGAATTCCGATACTTCCCGCGTATCGGATACCGGAATCGGAAGTTCCCAGAATTCAAACTGAACGCAGCAGCCAATGAGGAATGATTGGAAGTGTGGGCACATCCTGTTTAGCATGGTGGGCATGTAAGTACTGGCAAGGCTTGGATTGGCTGCTGAAATGATGTCACTCTGCACTATAATAAACACTGCCGCCATTTTGCGCTCACTCTGCTGTGATTTCAGTTAGGGACAGGACGCTGTGTTCTAACTGAGGGCCAGTCGAGCTAGCTAATTGCTTTATTTTCCTTTCCAAAGGCTAATTTAGCAAAACGCTGTGTGTTCTTCACTGTTCACCTTGCTCTTGCCTTGCAGCGCTGTTTTAACAGCGTTCTGCAAGGTCTCTGTGTGTGTGTGTGTGTGCAGCTCACTCTGTAGTCTGTGTGTAGCCATATACCCGGTTGTATTCAGCTCAGGGGGGGTTCACACTGCCTCACACAGTTGTCTTTTTTGCTCTTAGTGCAGCCTGCTGCACATTTTTTCTCAAATTTCCTATTAGTGTTTTTCCACCAGTCTCCAGCTCTATTGTGGAAAAACACTACATAGGATAACCTAGAGGGGGGTTTTTGGGCCTTGCAGCGCCGTTTACGGCTGTCTGCACGGTCTCCGTGTGAGCCCAGCTCGCCCTGTAGTCTGTGTGCAGCCATAGCCGGTTGGATTCAGCTCAGGGTTCGTTACTGGCTCATACCTTGAGAAAAATTTTACTTTTTTTCAAATAGTGCAGCCTGTTTAAAATTTGAAAAAAAAAAATTCCTATTAGTGTCTTTCCACTCGTATCCAGCTAAATAGTGGAAAAACACTATATAGGATAACCTAGAGGAGGGTTTTTTGGCCTTGCAGCGCCGTTTACGGCTGTCTGCACGGTCTCTGTGTGAGCCCAGCTCGCCCTGTAGTCTGTGTGCAGCCATAGCCGGTTGGATTCAGCTCAGGGTTCGTTACTGGCTCATACCTAGAGAAAAATTTTACTTTTTTTCAAATAGTGCAGCCTGTTTAAAATTTGAAAAACAAAAATTCCTATTAGTGTCTTTCCACTCGTATCCAGCTAAATAGTGGAAAAACACTATATAGGATAACTTAGAGGAGGGTTTTTTGGCCTTGCAGCGCCATTTACGGCTGTCTGCACGGTCTCTGTGTGAGCGCAGCTCGCCCTGTAGTCTGTGTGCAGCCATAGCCGGTTGGATTCAGCTCAGGGTGCGTTACTGCCTCATACCTTGAAAAACAATTTCCTTTTTTTCAAATAGTGCAGCCAGTTTAAAATTTGAAAAAAAAAATTCCTATTAGTGTCTTTCCACTCGTATCCAGCTAAATAGTGGAAAAACACTATATAGGATAACCTAGAGGAGGTTTTTTTGGCCTTGCAGCGCCGTTTACGGCTGTCTGCACGGTCTCCGTGTGAGCCCAGCTCGCCCTGTAGTCTGTGTGCAGCCATAGCCGGTTGGATTCAGCTCAGGGTTCGTTACTGCCTCATACCTTGAGAAAAATTTTACTTTTTTTCAAATAGTGCAGCCTGTTTAAAATTTGAAAAAAAAAATTCCTATTAGTGTCTTTCCACTCGTATCCAGCTAAATAGTGGAAATACACTATATAGGATAACCTAGAGGAGGGTTTGTTGGCCTTGCAGCGCCGTTTACGGCTGTCTGCACGGTCTCTGTGTGAGCGCAGCTCGCCCTGTAGTCTGTGTGCAGCCATAGCCGGTTGGATTCAGCTCAGGGTGCGTTACTGTCTCATACCTTGAAAAACAATTTCCTTTTTTTCAAATAGTGCAGCCAGTTTAAAATTTGAAAAAAAAAATTCCTATTAGTGTCTTTCCACTCGTATCCAGCTAAATAGTGGAAAAACACTATATAGGATAACCGAGAGGAGGGTTTTTTGGCCTTGCAGCGCCGTTTACGGCTGTCTACACGGTCTCCGTGTGATTTAAACTAGCTCTGTAGCCCGATCTGCACCAAAAAAAAAGTTAAGTTCACCAAACACAACTTAACACTTGTGTAGGCCACATTTGAAAAATAATAAAGTTTAGTCCACAATTTACAACATTAGTGTTTCTTACACCTGTTAGGAGGAGCATTTCAGGAATAAGCACACGAAGGCCTTAGTACTTTTCTGCTTATCTTTATCTGTCAACCAAGATGAAGAGGGCAGGGAGTAAGGCACGTGGGCGTGGGCGCGGAGCAGGGAGAGGAGCAGGGAGAGGACGTGGTGATTCTGTGCCTGCTGCGGGCGCCGGTGACTCGTCGTCACTCAGTTTCAGCAGGGAACAGTCCTTCATGCGCAGCTTTGTCGGAGAGCGCCGTGCACCGCTGCTACGTGAAGACCAAATTGAAGCCGTTGTCGGGTGGATGGCAGCTAACGCCTCGGCATCGACTTCAGTTAGTGCCACATCCTCTCAGGCACAGAGCACTGGAGAGCAGCCATCTGTCTCTTCACCACCTGCCAAATTGGCCAGGCAGTCAGAGAGCCCAGGACAGGAGCCGTCTCTACTTCTGTTCTCTGAATCTCTTGGCTTGGAAACAGGGGGTCAGCCAAGCAGCATTGGAGAAATGGAAGAAGAGGCAGTGTGCAGTGATGCCCAAAAGCTTTATCTCTCTGACTCTGAAGAGGCAGGTGGGCCAGTGCCTCCGGTGACCACAGCGCAGTACGCATCTGATGATGAAACTCAGGTGCCGCTTTCTGATGCGTACTGTGCTGCCGAGACTACCCAGGAGGAGCAGTTGGTGGCAGAGGGTAGTGGAGATGATGAGGTCCTTGACCCATCGTGGCGTGAGGAACAGGAAGGTGGTGGGGGCAGCTCTGAGGAAGAGCTTCCCCTTACGGGCCAAAGAGGGAGAGGGAGGGGGAAGCCTGTAGCCTCCACTTTGGCACCCGTTAGGAGCCTGTCTCTTTCCAAAGCCAAAAAGGGCGCTCCCAAGACTTGCAGTGCCTGGTCCTTTTTTGACACAGTTGCAGATGACATTTGTTTTGTCAAATGCAAGCTGTGTCATCAGAAAGTAAAAAGAGGTAAAAGTGTCAGCAACCTCAATACCACAAATATGTGGAAACATGTGCGGAACAGGCACGCGGTGGAGTTACAGAAACACAGTGAAGACGTAGGCCAACCAACAGCGGCAGCTACCACCTCTTCATCTCGTGTTGCCTCTTCCTCCACTGTTGTCCAGAGACCTAGTGTAATTCCACCCACAGCACCACCTTCCCAGTCATCCTCACACTCCCAGTCTACTCTACAGCCATCGGTAGTCCAGGCATGGGAGAAAAGGCGGGCATTCTCGGCCAACCACCCCCGAGCACAGGCTCAGAATGCAGGCATTGCCAAACTGTTGTCCCTGGAAATGCTCTCGTTCAGGCTGGTGGAGACTGACAGCTTCCGTGACTTGATGGCATTGGCAGTCCCACAGTACAAGGTGCCCAGCCGCTTTTACTTCAGCAGGCAGGCTGTCCCTGCCCTGCACAGGCATGTTGAGGCAAACATAAAACATGCGCTACTGAACACCGTCAGTAGCAAGGTCCACCTCACCACCGATGCGTGGACCAGTCAGCATGGACAGGGGCGATATGTTTCCCTCACTGCCCATTGGGTTAATGTTGTTGAGCCAGGTACAGATCGTGCGAGTGGAGCAGGACGTGTCCTGCCCACTCCAAGGATTGCAGGAATCCAGTCTGTACGCATCGACTCCTCCTCTTACACCAGTTCCTCTGATTCCTCTCTGCAGGATCCGTCACAGTCCACCTCCACATGGACCCGTGAACGTTTACCTATGACCGACATGAGCACAGCCGTGGCCAAACGTCAGCAGGCCGTCTTGAAACTAGTTTCATTGGGGCATCGAAGCCACACAGCGCAGGAGCTCTGGAATGCCATCAAGCAGGAGAGCGATGTGTGGTTACTGCCAGCGAATCTCCAGCCAGGCATGGTAGTGTGTGACAATGGCCGAAATCTGGTGGCAGCTTTGGCCCTTGGCAACCTCACTCACATCCCATGTCTGGCACATGTGCTCAATTTGGTTGTGCAGAGTTTTCTGAGGGACTATCCGGATCTTGATGCCCTGCTGCACAAGGTCCGCCTAGAGTGTGCTCACTTACGGCGTTCCAGCTTGGCCAGATCCCGCATTGCTGCTCTGCAGCGCCGATTCCGCCTTCCGGAACACCGCATCATATGTAACCTACCTACCCGGTGGAATTCCATGTTACATATGTTGGAGCGGTTGTGTGAGCAGCAGCAAGCAGTTATGGAGTACCAGCTGCATCAGGCGCAAAGAAGTCGCAGTCAGCGCCGATCAGACGTCACAACCACAGAGTGGGCCACTATGAAGAACGTCTGCCAGGTTTTGCGTCCTTTTGATTATTCCACGCGGATGGCAAGTGCAGATGATGCACTAGTCAGCATGACTGTCCCCCTTATCTGCCTGCTTCAGCAAACTTTGCAAGGGTTAAGGGATGATGTTGTGGAAGAGGTGGAGGATGAGGAGTCACCTTTTCCATCAGCTTCTGGAGAGTCAGCGCCACGTGGTTCCTCACAAAGGGGTACGCAGGGGCCAATTTGTGAGGAGGATGAGGAGGAGTCAATGGAGGAGGAAGAGCTCCGTCCAGAGGAGGGAGCGACACAATTGTCCAGTGGTCAGTGTGTACAGCGAGGGTGGGGTGATGACGAGCGGGCAGAGATCATGTCTCAAGCAGGGGACAGCGTTTCTGGGCCAGTTGGCACTCTGCAGCACATGGTGGATTTCATGCTGCAGTGCCTGAGAAACGACCGCCGCATCGACCACATTCTCAACATGCCTGATTATTGGGTGTTCACCCTCCTCGATCCTCGCTACTGGGACAACGTCCAAAACCTCATCCCTGCGTTGACCCGGGAGCGTAAATTGCGGGAGTACCACGACACACTGGTGAATTCCATCATCTTCTCCTGTCCAATTGAGAGGAGTGCTGCTAGTGCTTTACAAAGCAGCTCAGTGCGTCGAGGCAGTGGGGGAGGCTCTGCCCAAAGAGGGAGCAGAAGCAGTGCCTCTGCCCAAGGCAAGCCCAGTATGGCACATCTCTGGCACACTTTTGTGTGCCCGCCCCAAATGTCTACACCATCACCGGCGGCTCCAGTCAGCAGGAGGCAACGGTTCCGTCAGATGGTGACAGACTACATGGCTTGCCCTCTTACTGTACTCCCAGACGGCTCTTCCCCGTTCAAGTTTTGGGTCTCTAAGCTGGATACATGGCCAGAGCTAAGCCAGTATGCATTGGAGGTGCTGGCTTGCCCTGCGGCTAGTGTCTTATCGGAACGTGTCTTTAGTGCCGCAGGTGGTGTACTAACAGACCGTCGCATGCGACTATCCTCCGATAACGTTGACCGGCTTACTTTCCTGAAAATGAACCAGGCCTGGATCTCGCAGGAATTTGCCACTCCTCTGCCTGATTAAGTAATTGGGTGTCATCCAGGTCTCCTGCTGTGTTCATCTTTCTACCACCTGAACTGCTATTCCTGGGCTCCAACACCGCCAGTTGCGGCTCAGAAGTGCAGGCTGCACAGTAAAAACATACGACCCAGTGTTATTGGGTTTCAGTAACGTCAGCTGATCCCCAGCTGTGTAGCCGGCAATGTGTCCTGCGACCGCCACGCTGGCACAACAACCTAAATGTAAGGGAACATGTCCCCCCCCCCCCGTCGTTTGTTACTGAAAGAGCCATCTTGTGCAGCAGTAATGCTGCACAAGGAAAAGGTAGCTCTTTTTTTTTAGCTCTTTGCACACGCAGAACTTAACACTTATAAAATGTGTTCACTGATACCGTTATACCGTCCCGGAGCTGGGACTTTCCTTCGTAATGTGACGCAGCACAGCCGTCATTCCTACCCCCTTGGTGCATTGCGCTGCCTCCTCAGCGTTGTTTTAAGCTGTCACGGAGCCTGCGCTGTTCTGTTATCCCTTGGGCATGCCCTATTTGCGCTGCCTGTCTTCTGACATAATTTGGTGTCAGGCTGGCTGCGCCTGCGCGGCCGCGCTGCCCGAGATCCCGCCTCGCAGTGTCTTCTGATTGAGTCACACTGCGGGCCTGGGATCCATGGGCATGCGCAGTGCATATCTTCCCCTCGGGCTCTCGCTCATTTCCCTCCGCCTTCTTAAGACTTTGCGCCGTCAGCTGATCCCTAGCATGCCACGGCCGTGACACCGCACAGTCTGAAGAAGAGGGAAGGAGGGGAGTGAGAGTCGAGGTTATGCACTGTGCATGCCCATGGTTCCAAGGCCCGCAGTGGGATTACGTTAGACAAGACTGCGAGGTGGGATCTGGAGCAGCGTGGACGCACAGGCACTGACAGCCTGACACCAAATTATGTCAGAAGACAGGCAGCGCTAATTGGGCATGGCCAAGGGCTAACAGAACAGCGCAGGCTCCGTGACAGCTTAAAACAACGCTGAGGAGGCAGCGCACGGCATCAAGGGGATAGGAATGACAGCTGTGCTGTGTCCCATTACGAAGGAAATTCGCACCTCCGGAACGGTTTAACGGTATAAAGGGACACATTTTTAGTGTTTACTTCGGTGTTTGCAAGGAGCATAATTAAAAGAGCAACCTTTTCCTTTTGCATCCTTAGTGCTGCACAAGATGGCTCTTTCAGCTACAAACGTCTTGGGGGGGGGGTTAAAGGTTTCCTTTCAACTTGCTCCAATCAGGCTTCGGCCTACACTCTGTTCCTCTGCTCCTCCTGCTGTCCCTGGGCTCTAACACCGCCAGTTGGTGCCTGGAAGTGCTGTGTGCACAGTCAACAGTCGCTCCTCTGTTATTGGGGTTCAGTAACGTCAGCTGATCCCCAGCTGTGTGTGCGGCAATACCTCCAATCTGCTCCTCCTGCTGTCCCTGGGCTCTAACACCGCCAGTTGGTGCCTGGAAGTGCTGTGTGCACAGTCAACAGTCGCTCCTCTGTTATTGGGGTTCAGTAACGTCAGCTGATCCCCAGCTGTGTGTGCGGCAATACCTCCAATCTGCTCCTCCTGCTGTCCCTGGGCTCTAACACCGTCAGTTGGTGCCTGGAAGTGCTGTGTGCACAGTCAACAGTCGCTCCTCTGTTATTGGGGTTCAGTAACGTCAGCTGATCCCCAGCTGTGTATCCGGCAACGTGTCATGCGACCGCCACGCTGGCACAACTAAAATGTAAGGGGACCTGTCCCCCCCCCCATAGGCGTTTGTTACTGAAAGAGCCACCATGTGCAGCACTAATACTGCACAAGGGAAAGGTCGCTCTTGAAATTATGCTCCTTGCAAACGCTGAACTACACACTCATGTAATGTGTCCCCTCACACCGTCCAACCGTCCCGGAGGTGGGACTTTCCTTTGTAATGTGACGCAGCACAGCCGTCATTGCTACCCCCTTGGCACCGTGCGCTGCCTCCTTAGCATTGTTTGATTCCGTCATGGACCCTGCGCTGTTATGTTATCCCTTGGCCATGCACAGTTTGCGCTGCCCGTCCTCTGACATCATTTGTTGTCGTCCTGGCTGCGCCTGTGCGTCCACGCTGCCCGAAATCACACCTCGCAGTGTCGTCTAATGTGATCCCACAGTGGGCCTGGTATCCATGGCCATGCGCAGTGCATATACTAGCCTCTCACTCCCCTTCTTCACGCTTCTTCAGACTAGGTGGCGTCAGCTGATCCCTAATAGCATGCCACGGCCGTGACGCCGCACAGTCTGAAGAAGCAGGAAGGAGGTGAGTGAGAGGCGATGATATGCACTGCGCATGCCCATGGATCCCTGACCCGCAGTGGGACTACATTAGATGACACTGCAAGGTTGGATCTCGGGCAGCTTGGACGCACAGGCACTGCCAGCCTGACACCTACATGATGTCAGAAGACGGGCACCGCTAACTGTGCATGGCCAAGGGATAACATTACAGCGCGGGCTCCGTGACAGAACCAAACAACGTTGAGGAGGTGGCGCCCGGCACCAAGGGGGTTGGAATGACGGCTGTGATGTGTCACATTACAAAGGAAAGTCCCACTTCCGGGATGGTTTGACGGTGTGAGGGGACACATTATATGAGTGTGTACTTCAGCGTTTGCAAGGAGCATAATTTTTGGAGCCACCATTTTCCATGTGCAGTATTACTGCTGTACAAGATGGCTCTTTCAGCAACAAATGCCTGGGGGGGGGGGGTTAAAGGTTCCCTTTCAACTTGCTCCACTGCAGGCTTCGGCCTACACTCTGCTCCTCTTTGATTCCCTGGGTTTCAACACTGTCAGTTGCCACCTGGAAGTGTTGTCTATACAGAAAAAACACTAGGTGATGTGTCAGTGGGGTTCAGCACCGCCAGCTGTTCCCCTGCTGTGTAGTCGGCAACGTGTCCAGCACATGCCACGCTGGCACAACAGAACAAAAGCTGCCACCAGTGCAGGCTTCGGCCTACACTCTGCTCCTCTCCTCCTCCTGCTGACCCTGGGCTCAAACACCGCTAGTTTTTGCCCAGAAGTGCTAGCTGCACAGAGAAAAACACCAGCCAATGTGTTAGTGGGGTTCAGCAACGCCAGCTGTTCCCCTGCTGTGTAGCCGGCAACGTGACCTGCAAACGCCACGCAGGCACATGAACTGAAATTAAAGGGAACCTGGCCCCACCCCCCCAGGTGTTTCTATGTATAACAGCCACCTAGTACAGCAGTACTGCTGCATTTGTACAAGGTGGCTGACTTTTTCTCCTTGCCCACGTGGAACTCAACACGTACAAAATGTGTCTCATTGAGACCATTCCACTGTCCCTGAGGTGTGACTTTCCTTTCTAATGATACGCAGCACCACCCTTGTTAGCGCTGCCCGTCTTTTGACATCATTGGTTAGCTGGCTGCGCCTGTGCGTCTGCCCTGCTCGAAACAACGCCCCTCGGTGTCTTATTTTTTTGAACAGCGAGGGTGTGATTGATGGGCATGTGCAGTGCATATGTTTGCCTGTGTTCACTCATCTCCTTCCGCCTTCTTCAGACTGGGTGTCCTCATGGCCGCGGCAGGCGATAAGTGATCAGATGAGGCCGCCCAGTCTGAAGCAGGTGTAAGGACATGTGTGAGCGTCAAACATATTTACTGAACAAGGCCACGAATCCCAGCCACGCAGTGTGATTTTTTGAAAACACACTGTGGGTCTGGGATTCATGTCCATCGCTAACCGTAACGGCCGACATTAAATGAGGTCAGAAGACAGGAAGCGCTCACAGCGCATGGCCAAGGGATCCCAATAGCGCAGACTCCTGTACAGCAAATAACAACGCTCAGGAATCTGCGCACAGCAGCTAGGTGTAAATTTTGACACCTGTGCTGCGTCTCCTTAAAAAGACTAGTAGTCACGCCTCCACTACTGTTTGACAGTATAATGGGCTAAACAGTGTACGTGTTTTATTCAGCGTGTGCAAGGAGCAAAATTAAATAGAGCAACCTTTGACTTGTGCATCATTAATGCTGTTCAAGGTGTGGCTCTTGTACCTTGCAACACCTGAGGGGGGGGTTAAAGGTAACCTTTGAAATTGGTTCAACTAGGCTTCGGCCTACACTCTGCTCCTCTACTCCTCCTGCTGACCCTGGGCTCAAACAACGCCAGTTTCTGCCCGGACATGCTAGCTGCACAGAGAAAAACACCAGCCAATGTGTTAGTGGGGTTCAGCACCGCCAGCTGTTCCCCTGCTGTGTAGTCGGCATCGTGTCCAGCACAAGCCACGCTGGCACAACTGACCAAAAGCTGCCACCAGTGCAGGCTTCGGCCTACACTTTGCTCCTCTCCTCCTCCTGCTGACCCTGGGCTCAAACAACGCCAGTTTCTGCCCGGACATGCTAGCTGCACAGAGAAAAACACCAGCCAATGTGTTAGTGGGGTTCAGCACCGCCAGCTGTTCCCCTGCTGTGTAGCTGGCAACGTGTCCTGCAAACGCCACGCAGGCACATGAACTGAAATTGAAGGGAGCCTGCCCCCCACCCCCAGGTGTTTCTATGTATAACAGCCACCTTGTACAGCAGTACTGCTGCATTTGTACAAGGTGGCTGACTTTTTGTCCTTGCCCATGTGGAACTCAAAACGTACAAAATGTGTCTCATTGAGACCATTCCACTGTCCCTGAGGTGTGACTTTCCTTTCTAATGATACGCAGCACCCCCCTTGGTAGCGCTTCCCGTCTTCTGACATCATTGGTTGGCTTGTTGCGCCTGTGCGTCCGCCCTGCCTCAAACAATGCTCCTCGTTGTCTTATTTTGACTGCGAGGGTGTGATTGATGGGCACGAGCAGTGCATATCTTCACCTGTCTTAACTCATCTCCTTCCGCCTTCTTCAGACTGTGCAGCCTCATGGCCGCGGCATGCGAGAAGGGATCAGCAGAGGCCGCCCAGTCTGAAGCAGGTGTAAGGACGTGTGTGAGCGGCCAAAATATTTACTGCTCAAGGCCACGAATCACAGCACCGCAGTGTGACTTTATGAAAAGGCACTGTGGGTCTGGGATTTATGGCCATCGTTAACCGCACCGGCCAACATGAAATGAGGTCATAAGACGGGCAGCTCTAACAGGGCATTGCCAAGGGATAACACAAGAGCGCAGACTCCTGTACAGCAAATAACAACGCTCAGGAAGCTGTGCCAAGCACCAAGGCGTTATTTGGGACACCTGTGCTGCGTCTCCTTAAAAAGCCAAGTCACGCATCCACTACAGTTTGACTGTAGAATGGGCTAAATTGTGTACGTCTTTCATTCAGCGTGTGCAAGTAGACAAATTAATAGAGCAACCTTTCACTTGTGCAGCATTAATACTGCACAAGGTGTGTCTCTTGTACATTGTAACACCTGAGGGGGGGTTAAAGGTTTCCTTTGAAATTGGTTCAAATAGGCTTCGGCCTACACTCTGCTCCTCTCCTCCTCCTCCTGCTTCAACACGGGCTCTAACATCGCTAGTTTTTGACCGCAAGTGCTAGCTGCACAGAGAAAAACACACGCCATTGTGTTAGTGGGGTTCAGCAACGCCAGCTGTTCCCCCACTGTGTAGCCGGCAAAGTGTCCTGCAAACGCAACGCAGACACAAAGCTGCCTCCAGTGCAGGCTTCGGCCTACACTCTGCTCCCACTGCTTAACCTTAGCTCCAACACCGCTAGTTGGGGCTCTAGGAAGACAATCTTTAATAGGCAACGCATCTGGGTTCCAGCACCGCCAGCTGGTTCTCGGCAGTGTTCTTGTCACAGGTACTCCCTCGTGCCAAGCCTGGTTTCAGCACCGTCAGCTGTTTCCGGGTTGTGTCAAGCTCACTGAGACGCCTATGCTTGCCCCGTCGTGGTGCGGTCGGGTTAGCCAACTCCAGGGTGCCTCCAGTTTAGGAGCTTCCTATGTGGGCTGCGTGAACTGGTAGTCAAGGCTGGTTCTGTAGTGCCAGTAGGCCCAGCTCCCCCTGTAGGACTGTTGGGGTTCGGTAACTGCGGCTGCCTCGCGGCCTAGCTTTTCTCTCCTCTCCTGTGGGCCTTGGGGTCCACCACCTGGTTCCAGCACCGTCAGCTGGTTCCAGGCCGAGCCTTTGGCTTAGGTGCCTCCTCCTGGGTATCCGAGTTCCGCCAACATCAGGCGGTCCTTGGTAGTGCTTTTAAGAGCGGGCACCTACAGCTTAGTAACCGGGTTCCAGCACCGCCAGCTGGTCCTCGGTCGTGCCATTGGCTCTTGAACACTGGGGCAACGCATCTGGGTTCCAGCACCGCCAGCTGGTTCTCGGCAGTGTTCTTGTCACAGGTACTCCCTCGTGCCAAGCCTGGTTTCAGCACCGTCAGCTGTTTCCGGGTTGTGTCAAGCTCACTGAGACGCCTATGCTTGCCCCGTCGTGGTGCGGTCGGGTTAGCCAACTCCAGGGTGCCTCCAGTTTAGGAGCTTCCTATGTGGGCTGCGTGAACTGGTAGTCAAGGCTTGTTCTGTAGTGCCAGTAGGCCCAGCTCCCCCTGTAGGACTGTTGGGGTTCGGTAACTGCGGCTGCCTCGCGGCCTAGCTGTTCTCTCCTCTCCTGTGGGCCTTGGGGTCCACCACCTGGTTCCAGCACCGTCAGCTGGTTCCAGGCCGAGCCTTTGGCTTAGGTGCCTCCTCCTGGGTATCCGAGTTCCGCCAACGTCAGGCGGTCCTTGGTAGTGCTTTTAAGCGCGGGCACCTACAGCTTAGTAACCGGGTTCCAGCACCGCCAGCTGGTCCTCGGTCGTGCCATTGGCTCTTTCACACTGGGGCAACGCATCTGGGTTCCAGCACCGCCAGCTGGTTCTCGGCAGTGTTCTTGTCACAGGTACTCCCTCGTGCCAAGCCTGGTTTCAGCACCGTCATCTGTTTCCGGGTTGTGTCAAGCTCACTGAGACGCCTATGCTTGCCCCGTCGTGGTGCGGTCGGGTTAGCCAACTCCAGGGTGCCTCCAGTTTAGGAGCTTTCTATGTGGGCTGCGTGAACTGGTAGTCAAGGCTGGTTCTGTAGTGCCAGTAGGCCCAGCTCCCCCTGTAGGACTGTTGGGGTTCGGTAACTGCGGCTGCCTCGCGGCCTAGCTGTTCTCTCCTCTCCTGTGGGCCTTGGGGTCCACCACCTGGTTCCAGCACCGTCAGCTGGTTCCAGGCCGAGCCTTTGGCTTAGGTGCCTCCTCCTGGGTATCCGAGTTCCGCCAACGTCAGGCGGTCCTTGGTAGTGCTTTTAAGCGCGGGCACCTACAGCTTAGTAACCGGGTTCCAGCACCGCCAGCTGGTCCTCGGTCGTGCCATTGGCTCTTGCACACTGGGGCAACGCATCTGGGTTCCAGCACCGCCAGCTGGTTCTCGGCAGTGTTCTTGTCACAGGTACTCCCTCGTGCCAAGCCTGGTTTCAGCACCGTCAGCTGTTTCCGGGTTGTGTCAAGCTCACTGAGACGCCTATGCTTGCCCCGTCGTGGTGCGGTCGGGTTAGCCAACTCCAGGGTGCCTCCAGTTTAGGAGCTTCCTATGTGGGCTGCGTGAACTGGTAGTCAAGGCTGGTTCTGTAGTGCCAGTAGGCCCAGCTCCCCCTGTAGGACTGTTGGGGTTCGGTAACTGCGGCTGCCTCGCGGCCTAGCTGTTCTCTCCTCTCCTGTGGGCCTTGGGGTCCACCACCTGGTTCCAGCACCGTCAGCTGGTTCCGGGCCGAGCCTTTGGCTTAGGTGCCTCCTCCTGGGTATCCGAGTTCCGCCAACGTCAGGCGGTCCTTGGTAGTGCTTTTAAGCGCGGGCACCTACAGCTTAGTAACCGGGTTCCAGCACCGCCAGCTGGTCCTCGGTCGTGCCATTGGCTCTTGCACACTGGGGCAACGCATCTGGGTTCCAGCACCGCCAGCTGGTTCTCGGCAGTGTTTTTGTCACAGGTACTCCCTCGTGCCAAACCTGGTTTCAGCACCGTCAGCTGTTTCCGGGGTGTGTCAAACTCGCTGAGACGCCTATGTTTGCCCCGTCGTGTTGCAGTCGGGTTAGCCAACTCCAGGGTGCCTCCAGTTTAGGAGCTTCCTATGTGGGCTGCGTGAACTGGTAGTCAAGGCTGGTTCTGTAGTGCCAGTAGGCCCAGCTCCCCCTGTAGGACTGTTGGGGTTCGGTAACTGCGGCTGCCTCGCGGCCTAGCTGTTCTCTCCTCTCCTGTGGGCCTTGGGGTCCACCACCTGGTTCCAGCACCGTCAGCTGGTTCCAGGCCGAGCCTTTGGCTTAGGTGCCTCCTCCTGGGTATCCGAGTTCCGCCAACGTCAGGCGGTCCTTGGTAGTGCTTTTAAGCGCGGGCACCTACAGCTTAGTAACCGGGTTCCAGCACCGCCAGCTGGTCCTCGGTCGTGCCATTGGCTCTTGCACACTGGGGCAACGCATCTGGGTTCCAGCACCGCCAGCTGGTTCTCGGCAGTGTTCTTGTCACAGGTACTCCCTCGTGCCAAGCCTGGTTTCAGCACCGTCAGCTGTTTCCGGGTTGTGTCAAGCTCACTGAGACGCCTATGCTTGCCCCGTCGTGGTGCGGTCAGGTTAGCCAACTCCAGGGTGCCTCCAGTTTAGGAGCTTCCTATGTGGGCTGCGTGAACTGGTAGTCAAGGCTGGTTCTGTAGTGCCAGTAGGCCCAGCTCCCCCTGTAGGACTGTTGGGGTTCGGTAACTGCGGCTGCCTCGCGGCCTAGCTGTTCTCTCCTCTCCTGTGGGCCTTGGGGTCCACCACCTGGTTCCAGCACCGTCAGCTGGTTCCAGGCCGAGCCTTTGGCTTAGGTGCCTCCTCCTGGGTATCCGAGTTCCGCCAACGTCAGGCGGTGCTTGGTAGTGCTTTTTAAGCGCGGGCACCTACAGCTTAGTAACCGGGTTCCAGCACCGCCAGCTGGTCCTCGGTCGTGCCATTGGCTCTTGCACACTGGGGCAACGCATCTGGGTTCCAGAACCGCCAGCTGGTTCTCGGCAGTGTCTTTTGCTCTTGTACCTTCTGCTCCCCATCCTGGTTCCAGTACCGTCAGCTGGTTCCGGGCAGAGCCTTTGGCTTAGGTGCCTCCTTCTGGGTATCCAAGTTCCACCAACGTCAGGTGGTCCTTGGTAGTGCTTTCAGGCACGGGTACCTCCTGCTTAGTAACCGGGTTCCAGTAACGTCAGCTGGTCCTTGGTAGTTCCATTGGCTCTTGGACCTTCGGCTACCCATCCGGGTTCCAGTACCGTCAGCTGGTTCTCGGCAGTGTCTTTTGCTCTTGTACCTTCTGCTCCCCATCCTGGTTCCAGTAACGTCAGCTGGTTCCGGGCAGAGCCTTTGGCTTAGGTGCCTCCTTCTGGGTATCCGAGTTCCGCCAACGCCAGGCGGTCCTTGGTAGTGCTTTTTAGCACGGGTACCTCCTGCTTAGTAACCGGGTTCCAGTAACGTCAGCTGGTCCTCGGTAGTTCCATAGGCTCTTGAACCTTCGGGTAGCCATCCGAGTTCCAGTTCCATCAGCTGGTTCTTGGCATTTTCTCAGCCTTCTTGTACCTTCTGCTACATTTCCAAGTTTAAGACCCTAAAGTCGACGACCCGGAAGACCACCCCGATGACGACGACCCGGAAGACCACCCCGATGACGACGACGACGACCCGGAAGACCACCCCGATGACGACGGCGGAGACGACGACGGCGGAGACGACAACGGCTGAGACGACGACGGCGGAGATGACGACACTGGAGACGACGACCCTGGAGACGACGACATGGAAGACCGAGAAGCCGAAGAACAAGAGGCTGCAGAACAAAGAGCAGAAGAACATTAAGCATAAGACTTAATATCAGAGCAAAAGATATTATCTAAATTATATGCAGAAGAAGACTAAGCAGTGTATGGGGGTGAGTCCGTTCCTCCTCGTGGTGCCCCTGGATAAAGCCTGATGCTGCAGGCCAAACTGAACGCGGACAAATGTAACTTTTGTGACTGGCAGAACGGAAGGTGTAATCTTCCAACTTTTATAGATAACAACTACGGGAATGCCTGTCACAAATGAGAATATGATGAAGAAGTAGAATAGGAAGAATAATAACAGTGGAATAAAAGAATATGTAGAATAGGAAGAATAATAATAGTTGAATAAAATGAATATGAAGAATGTAATAAAAAAAAAAAATAGGTAGAAGATGAAGAAGAAGATGAATAAGGTGAAGAAGAAGTTGATGTCAAAGATGCTGATGATGATGAAGATGAAAGTGTGGGAAAAGTAAAAAAAAAAGAAGAAAAAATAAGAAGGGGAAGGGCGTGGAATAGTGAAACATCAATATCTGACAAAATAAAAAAAAATTTACATACTCAATATCTTTTTCACTCCGAACGTCTTAAAAAAAAAAAAAACATGCTATTCTATTTGATTGGGCTAAACCTCATTGCCTTTAATTTCTCCGCCACCTCCCACAATACATCCTACATTATTCTTAGTTGTTTTCCTTGATGTAGAATGAACCTACAAGGAAAGAAAGGGTTTATTTTAATTCCGATATTTTGGTCCCATTGACTTGCATTGGGATCGGGTATCGGTATCGGCGATATCCGATATTTTTTGAATATCGGCCGATCCCAACCGATACCGATACTTTCCGATATCGGAAGGTATCGCTCAACACTAGTGATGAGCGAATATACTCATTACTCGAGATTTTCCGAGCATGCTCGGGGGTCCTCCGAGTATTTTTAAGTGCTCGGAGATTTAGTTTTCCTCACCTCAGCTGAATGATTTACATCTCCTAGCCAGCTTGATTACATGTGGGGATTCCCTAGCAACCAGGCAACCCCAACATGTACTTTTACTGGCTAACATATGTAAATCATTCAGCTGCAGCGATGAAAACAAAATCTCCGAGCACTAAAAAATACTCGGAGGACCCCCGAGCGTGCTCGGGAAATTTCAAGTAACGAGTATATTTGCTCATCACTAATAATTATCCTCAACAATAATTGGAACACAGGAACAACTTAATATTTTAAATTAGTATTTATTTTGTATTGATATTTTTTCCACAGTTACCATACTTGAAGCCAACAACATGTAATAATCCACATGACGTAAAAATAATCATAATTATAAAGCCAGTTTGCCCTTAAAGAGAAATTTTCCATCTTGACCTTATCAGACTGAGACAATATTTAAACAGGGTTTCTTTTTTAAGATTTTTATTTTTTTCTTTTCCAAGGAATCATCAGGGGCAGGGCTGCTACTGGTGAAGAGGTTATAGATAACTAAGGTCTAACATTCTCATAAGAAATCTATGGCACTCTGGCTTAGGTAATGATATATTAGATTCCAATCATCTGTCTTTCCTAAAGTGACACATCAGCTTTTCTATCAACAATACTATTCTATCAATATAAACATAGATTTTTCCCTTAATTGTGACATTTTTCCAGGGGCAAATTTCCTTCATACCTTAACGGAACTTTGCAAAAACTGTGTAAGGCACGTCACCATGTCTTTTGCAAGGACAATTTACCATTTGCATAAATGTACCATGTCCTCCTCTTAAGATGTCTCTTCCTAAAACTATACACTGCAAATCTAATATTTCAGTCTTATTATCATACCTAGGACCACCATGCTCCTTACCTTACCTTATGAAATACAGTCCTGGACTGAACTACATGTTACAGTTAAAGCATTTTTTTAGCATTTTAGCATAACAAAGACACCACAATGCAGCAAGATATGTTGGTGCAGAAAAATGTAACGTAAACCACTTCCTATACCTCTACTTTTTTACTTTGTTCCATGGTTGTGCTGTGTTAAGTGTTAAAGGGAACCTGTCACCCCCAAAATCAAAGGTGAGCTAAGCCCACCAGCATCAGGGTCTTATCTACAGCATTCCGAAATGCTATAGATAAGCCCCCGATGTATCCTGAAAGATGAGAAAAAGAGGTTAGATTATACTCACCCAGGGGCGGTCCCGCTGCGGTCCGGGTCCTATGGGTGTTGCGGTCCGGGTCCGGCACCTCCCATCTTCTTACGAAGACGTCCTCTTCTTGCATTCACGCCGCGGCTCTGGTGCAGGCGTACTTTGCCTGCCCTGTTGAGGGCAGAGCAAAGTATTGCAGTGCGCAGGCGCCGGGCCTCTGACCTTTGCCGGCACCTGCGCACTGCAGTTTGCATTACCGGCTTTTAAGCTTATCTAGCTCTGTCTTAAATATAAATATCTGTCTCAATGACATATCTAATATATAATTGCCTAGAATACTACTTCCTGCAATTTGTGCCAACTTCCGTGGCTTTGTCCGGAGCTAATGTCCGGAGCTAATGTCCGGAGCTAATGTCCAGAGCTAATGTCCGGAGATAAGTGACGTCAACAGTGTCCAGTGTCTGATTGGTTGCCGCCTGCTGCGAGCGACCAATCAGAAACGTGCCATACTGTGACACACTCCGCCCGCCATTTTGGTGTGATTTTTGAATTTTTACCTCACAGCAAGTTTCTACTGCGTGGAGGCGGGCCCAGTGACGTTGCTCTTCAAGCTCCTGCCGAATTTCGTCAAAAAAAATGATAATACCATTTACCAAAACTATATATATTTAGTTGTGAAGTGGTTCAGTGACATTTTCACACCAATTTTGAACTTTTGTTTGGTGTTTTCTCCATATACTGCCTATTATTTTTGTTCTTTCTTACTATTATTTATTAATTGTATTATTCTTACATTTGAATAAATAAAGTACCGTATATACTCGAGTATAAGCCGAGATTTTCAGCCCAAATTTTTGGGCTGAAAGTGCCCCTCTCGGCTTATACTCGAGTCAATGTGGGTGGCAGGGTCGGCGGGTGAGGGCGCTGAGGTATACTTACCTAGTCCCAGCGATCCTCGCGCTGTCCCTGCCGTCCCACGGGCTTCTGTGCTGCAGCTTCTTCCCCTCTTCAGCGGTCACGTGGGACCGCTCATTAGAGATATGAATAAGCGGCTCCACCTCCCATAGGGGCGGAGCCGCCTATTCATTCCTCTAATCAGCGGTGCCGGTGACCGCTGACAGGAAGAGCTGCGGCACCGAAGACCAGGCAGAGGGACAGCGCGAGGATCGCCAGGACTAGGTAAGTATAGCATATTCACCTGTCCTCGTTCCAGCCGCCGGGCGCCGCTCCATCTTCCCGGCCGGCGCCTCCATCTTCCCGGCGTCTGCGCTCTGACTGTTCAGGCAGAGGGCGCGATGACGCTTACAGTGTGCGCGGCGCCCTCTGCCTGATCAGTCAGAGCAGAGACGCCGGGAAGATGGAGGCGCCGGAACGAGATGCCGGGAGCTGCAATCAAGGGAGGTGAGTATGTGTTTTTTTTTTTATTGCAGCAGCGGCGGCAGAGATTTCTATGGGGCACAATGAACGGTGCAGAGCACCGTATATGGCACAGCAATGGGGCACAATGAACGGTGCAGAGCACCGTATATGGCACAGCAATGGGGCACAATGAACGGTGCAGAGCACCGTATATGGGCACAGATATGGGGCACAATGAACGGTGCAGAGCACCGTATATGGCACAGCAATGGGGCACAATGAACGGAGCAGAGCACCGTATATGGGCACAGATATGGGGCACAATGAACGGTGCAGAGCACCGTATATGGCACAGCAATGGGGCACAATGAACGGAGCAGAGCACCGTATATGGGCACAGATATGGGGCACAATGAACGGTGCAGAGCACTGTATATGGCACAGCTATGGGGCACAATAAACGGTGCAGAGCACCGTATATGGCACAGCAATGGGGCACAATGAACGGTGCAGAGCACCGTATATGGCATAGCAATGGGGCACAATGAACGGTGCAGAGCACTGTATATGGCACAGCAATGGGGCACAATGAACGGTGCAGAGCACCGTATATGGCACAGCAATGGGGCACAATGAACGGTGCAGAGCACTATATGGGGCACAGCTATGGGGAAATAATGAACGGTCTAGAGCACTATATGGCACAGCTATGGGGAAATAATGATCTATTTTTATTTTTGAAATTCACCGGTAAATGCTGCATTTCCACCCTAGGCTTATACTCGAGTCAATAAGTTTTCCCAGTTTTTTGTGGCAAAATTAGGGGGGTCGGCTTATACTCGGGTCGGCTTATACTCGAGTATATACGGTATATATGGATTCTAGACTCCCGATTCTTTAGAATCGGGCTGCCATCTAGTATTATATATATATATATATATATATATATATCTACTAGATTGTGGCCCGATTCTAACGTATCGGGTATTCTAGAATATGCATGTCCCCGTAGTATATGGACAATGATGATTCCAGAATTCGCGGCAGACTGTGCCCGTCGCTGATTGATCGAGGCAACCTTTATGACATCATCGTCGCCATGGCAACCATTATGACATCATCGTCACTGTGCCCGTTGCTGATTGGTCGAGGCCTGGCGGCCTCGACCAATCAGAGACGCGGGATGTCTACGTCCTTTATGACATCATCGTCGCTGTGCCCGTCGCTGATTGGTCGAGGCCTAGCGGCCTCGACCAATCAGCGACGTGGGATTTCTACGTCGCTGATTGGTCGAGGCCTGGCGTCCTTTATGACATCATCGTCGCTGTGCCCGTTGCTGATTGGTCGAAGCCTGGCGGCCTCGACCAATCAGAGACGCAGGATATCTATGTCCTTTATGACATCATCGTCGCTGTGCTCGTCGCTGATTGGTCGAGGCCTGGCGGCCTCGACCAATCAGAGACGCGGGATTTCTACGTCGATGCTCTGCCCGTCTCTGATTGGTCGAGGCCTGGCGGCCTCGACCACTCAGGGAGGCGGGATTTCCAGGACAGACAGACAGACAGACGGAAAAACCCTTAGACAATTATATATATAGATGTCTATACTATGTGTAGACATTTATTCTATCTATTCTATTCTAACATGTCAGTGTGATTTTACTGTACACCGTGCTGAATTACCGGCTTTTCTCTAGTGCGTATTGCTCACAAGTCACACTGTTGGTCCGTGTGTAATCCGTATTATTCTTGCCCCCATAGACTTTCATTGGCGGATTTTTTGCATGCTGTGATTTTCTCCTTAAAGGGAACCTGTCACCCCGTTTTTTCAGTAGGAGATAAAAATACCATTAAATAGGGCCTGAGCTGTGCTTTAAAATAGGGTATTTTTTGTCCCCTGATTCCCTACCTATGCTGCCGAAATACCTTACAAAAGTGGCCTTTCTCGCCTGCCAATCAGGCTGGTCAGGTCGGATGGGCGTGGTCACAGCGCTGTTTCTCCTCCACATCTTGCTTATGTTCCCGTTGGTGGCGTAGTGCTTCTCGCATGCGCAAGTGCCGAATGCACTGCGCAGCTGTAGAAAAAGAGCGCGCTCGCCGCTATTCAGCGGTTTCTCGGTGGGCGCGGCCATCTTCCTGAGGCCGCGCGTGCGCAGATGGAGTCTCCTGCTTCCCGGGGCTTCAGGAAAATGGCCGCGGGATGCCGCGCGTGCGCAGATGGACATCGCGGCGGCCATTTTCCTGAAGCCGAGTTCGAATCTCGGCTTCAGGAAAATGGCCACCGCGATGTCCATCTGCGCACGCGCGGCATCCCACGGCCATTTTCCTGAAGCCCCGGGAAGCAGGAGACACCATCTGCGCACACGCGGCCTCAGGAAGATGGCCGCGCCCACCGAGAAACCGCTGAATAGTGGCGAGCGCGCTCTTTTTCTACAGCTGCGCAGTGCATTCGGCACTTGCGCATGCGAGAAGCACTACGCCACCAACGGGAACATAAGCAAGATGTGGGGGAGAAACAGCGCTGTGACCACGCCCATCCGACCTGACCAGCCTGATTGACAGGCGAAAAAGGCCACTTTTGTAAGGTATTTCGGCAGCATAGGTAGGGAATCAGGGGACAAAAAATACCCTATTGTAAAGCACAGCTCAGGCCCTATTTAACGGTATTTTTATCTCCTACTGAAAAAACGGGGAGACAGGTTCCCTTTAAGGATCAAATTACAGTATACTGCATGAATTATATTCTTGTGCATTAGGATTTACCTTCTGCCCATAAAATCATAAAATTATGTATATATATATATATATATATATATATATATATATATATATATATACTGTGTATATGTATATATGTGTGTACTATATATATATATATTAGTATTGCTCTCTTAATTGACAAGAGGATGTCTTAATGCACAACGGTCCCCTGTTGCCAAGGAAGCAACTGACTGCAGTTTCCTGCTGTTATGTAGTCTATTATTTATTTGTACACCCAGTTCCTTCTTTTTAACTTCTTTTTAGAATATACATGAGATTTAGGCATACGCTATAATTGTAAAAGTCTTTCTTTACTAATACACATGAAATATACATTTACAACACGTCAGCACACTGTGATTAATGAATACATTAACTCCAATATTGCTTTTAATGCTAAAAATGTAAGGTATTTAGCATTATTTTGAGCAAAAAGAACAAAAGCCATCCAACCACGTCAAGGTGTACCTAAACATAGATGGACTGTATAACTACTGTCTTACCTCTCCATGTGCCAAACCAGGCCTAATATGACCGGGGAATGAAAAAACTACCAGGCATAGCTCGCAAATAAAATTCTCATTGTACGCTATAAAATTAGAAAAAAATGGGGCCCACACACCTTTTTTGATACATATGACTATATCATTATTGCAATATTTATTGGTGATATACAGTAAGTGTTTTTTTTTTAATTCTTATATTAATTTCATTTGCATTACATATGCATAATAAGAGCTTTAAGAAATATAAAATTATTGAATCCCAGCGCTAATGTTATGGTCAAAATCAAAATCAATAATTATAATAAAGGCAGTCGTGGTCACCATTTCTTTTCTGATGGGCCCGAATTACATTTTAAGTATTTTTGTAGTGGTTTAGTTAAAGCTGTAATGTAATTGTAACAACACTCAAAATATTTTTACCTTAAATAGTTCTCATTTAATTAAGTATATAAATATATATATATATATATATATATATATATATATATATATATATATATATATATATATACCATTCTTGAGGTGTGATATCTGTTCGCTGTGTATAATAGTTGATTAATCCTTCAGAGATCCTATTCTTTATGACTCAGTTACAAGCCACTTAGAGTGGCACCACTTTATAAATAAGCAATATGTCTAACCCCCTGCTGTATCATTACACAACTTGACTTTGGTAGAGTAATTCAAGGTTGGAGAAATCTCAGGTGGATTATGTCTTTGTTTTTCAACCTGTTTTATATGAAAACTAACAAAAGAAAGTGAAAATAAGCAATTGACTAGTAAGAATTTTGCAGAATGTTCTTGTATGTCAGATACATAATTATGAGTCAAGTTAATACATGTTTCTACCTAGTATAATTAAAAGGTAAGCTCATCAATTTATAGAATACTGAAAGGAAAATTTGGTGCTTTTTTTAAAATGCAAACATATATCTGAGACTGTACACAAATACTATGTAACATAATGATAATCAAAAGTCACTGTACACAAATAGTTCACTTCCAAACATATGGTAAAGTGATTGGTTCTCTGAGTCTGGACATGAGCAAATACATTTAAGTGAAATTGAATTCTACTAAAATTTTATAAAAATTCTGCAATTATTTGTAATTTGATTCATCATGGTTTCTGAGTATCATGGCACTCAAGAGGGTTCTGTGCACAAAGCGAATTGCATCATGATTTTACAACATGCACTGTTGACCTCCCTCGCTCCTGCACAGACCCTTCCCTGGTGCAAATAAAAACAGAAGTCCAATGCAGTATGAGAGGACCAAAGATTCCAATGTGAGCAGAGAGTAATAAGGAAATGCAGTGAGGTCCCGATGGGTGGCGGTGAGCAACGGAGGGGCGAATGGTGATTGTAACTTTTTTAAAATCTTTTACATATTACATTAATTATGCCATTGGGTTTGGAGAGAACCTACATCACAATAAGGAAGATTACATTTGCTGAAAATAAAGTTGTCACTAATTAATTTTCCCATGGGAATTTGCTCGAACAGAAAACTTCTAAATTTTTTTAATTCTCTCATCTCTACTGATGACCTTCGATTGGCATAAATTATAGTAAGCTAATTTTGCTAAAACATTCTTAAAGAAGCTTTCTCATCAAAGTTTTTAATTTTGTTAGTATATTGCAGTCATCATATTATACAGCACTGTGTACTTACAATTGCTCATTTTGCCTTTCTACCCAGATAATTCTTCTGCTTTCTCTGCTCTATGTAGAAACAGGAAGTCTCTTTTCCCTGCATGAGTCATCCCCCTCTTCAACTCCTAACCCAGCTGCTCCCTCCTTACTCTGCCAGGGAGTTTTGCCCTGACTCATGAGTCATTCAATGAAAAGTGACCTCCTGCTTCTACATAGAGCTTAGATGATTCAGCTACTCAGTTTTTATTCATGTGATGTTTTGAAGGACGAGGGAGACTCTATTTTGGAAGAATTAATTCAGGCCCAATAGATTATCCAGAGATCTCCCTTCACCCCTGAATTGTGGCCCCCACCCTTGGGATAAGTACACAAATTCCCAAAAGAGCAGAGACATGCCATTTGGCCATCAAATTAGAGGCCACGTGTTAATTAAGGCGAGGAGGAACAGAGCTGTGACCCCGTGCTGACTTTTGTGCAAGGCGGCCAACATCAGTCAACTATCAATGGAAACTCTAGACACTTGGGCACGACACCTAGAGATGAATTATGAGAGCGCCATGCATCTCAGGGTTAAGTCCAATATACCACCAAAATCCTGGGAGCCCCCACACACATCCCTGTGTCTCGTCTTTCTGTAGCTATCAAGGCTGGCTCTCCAGAACTACTAAGCTGATCTAAGTTTGAACTCTCCATATCGGTCCAGCCCCATTAAAACTGTTGAGATGTCAGTCGTCCCATTTGGACCTCCCTCTAGGAAGTTATGACCCAATCTAGATATTGGGAATTATTTCAACTAGAAGGTCAAGGGAGGAGATTTCAGTCTGACCCAGAGTGGCAGTGGCAAATATGGGAGAGGCTGCACTATGGGTTAAAAGCTGGCTACACACATTTAGCCAGTGTCATTGTTCTGCCATGGAAGTCACTTCCCATCATGTGTGGAGACGGACCAAAAACTAAGAAAGTACCTGTGGACTCCAGCGCTTCCCTGGGGTCCCCATGCTATAAGAAATGGTAGGGTGACACATACAACTAGCTGCAATCCCATACCTGAACCCTACCTTCATCTGTACTTTTGGCTGTAACATCTGTATATTACGCTGTATATATTTATATTATCTAGTGCACCTTTCGGCAATTAAAATATAATTTAATTTTGGGCTGCTCTTTTATCTCAAAAACAGATTTCCCACATCCGTGAGTCCGGCTAGTACTTATACGCTACCTGACCCAATTCTGACCCAATACAAGCTTGTTAACCCCTTCATGACCCAGCCTATTTTGACCTTAAAGACCTTGCCGTTTTTTGCAATTCTGACCAGTGTCCCTTTATGAGGTAATAACTCAGGAACGCTTCAACGGATCCTAGCGGTTCTGAGATTGTTTTTTCGTGACATATTGGGCTTCATGTTAGTGGTAAATTTAGGTCAATAAATTCTGCGTTTATTTGTGATAAAAACGGAAATTTGGCGAAAATTTTGAAAATTTTGCAATTTTCACATTTTGAATTTTTATTCTGTTAAACTAGAGAGTTATGTGACACAAAATAGTTAATAAATAACATTTCCCACATGTATACTTTACATCAGCACAATTTTGGAAACAAAATTTTTTTTTGCTAGGAAGTTATAAGGGTTAAAATTTGACCAGCGATTTCTCATTTTTACAACGAAATTTACAAAACCATTTTTTTAGGGACCACCTCACATTTGAAGTCAGTTTGAGGGGTCTATATGGCTGAAAATACCCAAAAGTGACACCATTCTAAAAACTGCACCCCTCAAGGTACTCAAAACCACATTCAAGAAGTTTATTAACCCTTCAGGTGCTTCACAGCAGCAGAAGCAACATGGAAGGAAAAAATGAACATTTAACTTTTTAGTCACAAAAATTATCTTTTAGCAACAATTTTTTTATTTTCCCAATGGTAAAAGGAGAAACTGAACCACGAATGTTGTTGTACAATTTGTCCTGAGTACGCTGATACCTCATATGTGGGGGTAAACCACTGTTTGGGCGCACGGCAGGGCTTGGAAGGGAAGGAGCGCCATTTGACTTTTTGAATAAAAAATTGGCTCCACTCTTTAGCGAACACCATGTCACGTTTGGAGAGCCCCCGTGTGCCTAAAAATTGGAGCTCCCCCACAAGTGACCCCATTTTGGAAACTAGACGCCCCAAGGAACTTATCTAGATGCACAGTGAGCACTTTGAACCCCCAGGTGCTTCACAAATTGATCCGTAAAAATGAAAAAGTACTTTTTTTTCACAAAAAAATTCTTTTAGCCTCAATTTTTTCTTTTTCACATGGGCATCAGGATAAAATGGATCCTAAAATTTGTTGGGCAATTTCTCCTGAGTACACCAATACCTCACATGTGGGGGTAAACCACTGTTTGGGTACATGGTAAGGCTCGGAAGGGAAGGAGCGCCATTTGACTTTTTGAATGAAAAATTATCTCCATCGTTAGCGGACACCATGTCGCGTTTGGAGAGATTCTGTGTGCCTAAACATTGGCGCTGCCCCACAAGTGACCCCATTTTGGAAACTAGACCCCCCAAGGAACTTATCTAGATGCCTAGTGAGCACTTTAAACCCTCAGGTGCTTCACAAATTGATCTGTAAAAAAGAAAAAGTACTTTTTTTTCACACAAAAAATTATTTTCGCCTCAATTTTTACATTTTCACATGGGCAATAGGATAAAATGGATCATAAAATTTGTTGGGCAATTTCTCCCGAGTACGCCGATACCTCATATGTGGGGGTAAACCACTGTTTGGGCACACGGCAGGGCTCGGAAGGGAAGGCGTGCCATTTGACTTTTTGAATGGAAAATTAGCTCCAATTGTTAGCGGACACCATAGTAACATAGTAACATAGTAACATAGTTAGTAAGGCCGAAAAAAGACATTTGTCCATCCAGTTCAGCCTATATTCCATCATAATAAATCCCCAGATCTACGTCCTTCTACAGAACCTAATTGTGTTCCAAACACGAACCATGTCGTGTTTGGAGAGCCCCTGTGTGCCTAAACAGTGGAGATCCCCCACAAGTGACCCCATTTTGGAAACTAGACCCCCCAAGGAACTTATCTAGATGCATATTGAGCACTTTAAACCCCCAGGTGCTTCACAGAAGTTTATAACGCAGAGCCATGAAAATAAAAAATAATTTTTCTTTCCTCAAAAATGATTTTTTAGCCTGGAATTTCCTATTTTGCAAAGGGTAATAGGAGAAATTGGACCCCAAATTTTGTTGTCCAGTTTGTCCTGAGTACGCTGATACCCCATATGTGGGGGTAAACCACTGTTTGGGCACATGCCGGGGCTCGGAAGTGAAGTAGTGACGTTTTGAAATGCAGACTTTGATGGAATGCTCTGTGGGCGTCACGTTGTGTTTGCAGAGCCCCTGATGTGGCTTAACAGTAGAAACCCCCCACAAGTGACCCCATTTTAAAAACTAGACCCCGAAAGGAACTTATCTAGATGTGTGGTGAGGACTTTTAACCCCCAAGTGCTTCACAGAAGTTTATAACGCAGAGCCATGAGAATAAAAGAAAAAAATTATTTTCTCAAAAATGATTTTTTAGCCTGCAATTTTTTATTTTCCCAAGGGTAACAGGAAAAATTTGACCCCAATATTTGTTTTCCAGTTTCTCCTGAGTACGCTGATACCCCATATGTGGGGGTAAACTACTGTTTGGGCACATGCCGGGGCTCGGAATTGAAGTAGTGACGTTTTGAAATGCAGACTTTGATGGAATGCTCTGCGGGCGTCACGTTGCGTTTGCAGAGCCCCTGATGTGGCTAAACAGTAGAAACCCCCCACAAGTGACCCCATTTTAGAAACTAGACCCCGAAAGGAACTTATCTAGATGTGTGGTGAGCACTTTGAACCCCCAAGTGCTTCATAGAAGTTTATAATGCAGAACCGTGAAAATAATAAATACGTTTTCTTTCCTCAAAAATAATTATTTAGCCCAGAATTTTTTATTTTCCCAAGGGTTACAGGAGAAATTGGACCCCAAAAGATGTTGTCCAGTTTCTCCTGAGTACGCTGATACCCCATGTGTGGGGGTAAACCACTGTTTGGGCACACGTCGGGGCTCAGAAGGGAAGTAGTGACTTTTGAAATGCAGAATTTGATGGAATGGTCTGCGGGCGTCACGTTGCGTTTGCAGAGCCCCTGGTGTTCCTAAACAGTAAAACCCCCCACAAGTGACCCCATTTTAGAAACTAGATGCCCCAAGGAACTTATCTAGATATGTGGTGAGCACTTTGAACCCCCAAGTGCTTCACAGACGTTTACAACGCAGAGCCGTGAAAATAAAAAATCATTTTTCTTTCCTCAAAAATGATGTTTTAGCAAGCATTTTTTTATTTTCACAAGGGTAACAGGATAAATTGGACCCCAGTAATTGTTGCGCAGTTTATCCTGAGTATGCTGGTACCCCATATGTGGGGGTAAACCACTGTTTGGGCACACGTCGGGGCTCGGAATTGAGGGAGCACCATTTGACTTTTTGAATACGAGATTGGCTGGAATCAATGGTGGCGCCATGTTGCGTTTGGAGACCCCTGATGTGCCTAAACAGTGGAAACCCCTCAATTCTAACTCCAACATTAACCCCCCCACACTCGTAACCCTAATCCCAACTGTAGCCATAACCCTAATCACAACCCTAATTCCAACCCTAACCCTAAGGCTATGTGCCCACGTTGTGGATTCATGTGAGATTTTTCAGCATCATTTTTGAAAAATCCGCGGGTAAAAGGCACTGCGTTTTACCTGCGGATTTTCCGCGGATTTCCAGTGTTTTTTGTGCGGATTTCACCTGCGGATTCCTATTGAGGAGCAGGTGTAAAACGCTGCGGAATCCGCACAAAGAATTGACATGCTGCGGAAAATACAACGCAGCGTTTCAGCGCGGTATTTTCCGCACCATGGGCACAGCGGATTTGGTTTTCCATAGGTTTACATGGTACTGTAAACCTGATGGAACACTGCTGCGAATCCGCAGCGGCCAATCCGCAGTGTGGGCACATAGCCTAATTCTAAAGGTATGTGCACACGCTGCGGAAAACACTGCGGATCCGCAGCAGTTTCCCATGAGTTTACAGTTCAATGCAAACCCATGGGAAACAAAAATCGCTGTACACATGCTGCGGAAAAACTGCACGGAAACGCAGCGGTTTACATTCCGCAGCATGTCACTTCTTTGTGCGGATTCCGCAGCGGTTTTACAACTGCTCCAATAGAAAATCGCAGTTGTAAAACTGCAGTGAAATGCGCAGAAAAATCGCGGTAAATCCGCCATAAATCCGCAGCGGTTTAGCACTGCGGATTTATCAAATCCGCAGCGGAAAAATCCGCAGATGACCAGAATACGTGTGCACATACCGAAACCCTAACCCTAGCTCTAACCCTACCCCTAACCCTACCCCTAACCCTACCCCTAACCCTAGCCCTACCCCTACCCCTAACCCTACCCCTAACCCTAGCCCTAACCCTACCTCTAACCCTAACCCTAACCCTAGCCCTAACCCTAGCTCTACCCCTAACCCTACCCCTAACCCTACCCCTAACCCTACCCCTAACCCTAACCCTAACCCTAGCCCTAACCCTACCCCTAACCCTACCCCTAACCCTAGCCCTAACCCTAACCCTACACCTAACCCTAACCCTATTCTAACAATAGTGGAAAAAAAAATTCTTTATTTTTTTATTGTCCCTACCTATGGGGGTGACAAAGGGGGGGGAGTCATTTATTATTTTTTTATTTTGATCACTGAGATAGATTATATCTCAGTGATCAAAATGCACTTTGGAACGAATCTGCCGGCCGGCAGATTCGGCGGGCACACTGCGTATGCGCCCGCCATTTTGGAAGATGGCGGCGCCCGGGGAGAAGACGGACGGACCCCGGCAGGATCGGTAAGTATGATGGGGTGGGGGGGGGGAAACGGGGGGGGGATAGGAGCATGGGGGGGTGGAACGGAGCACGGGGAGGGTGGAATGGAGCACGGGGGGTGGAACGGAGCACGGGGGGGTGGAACGGAGCACGGGGGTGGATCGGAGTGCGGGGGGGGGGTGATTGGAGCACGGGGGGGTGATTGGAGCACGGGGGTGAGCGGACAAGAGCACGGGGGGAGCGGAGCACAGGACGGAGGGGAGCGGGGCAGTGTACCGGGCAGATCGGGGGGGCGATCGGTGGGGTGGGGTGGGGGCACATTAGTATTTCCAGCCATGGCCGATGATATTTCAGCATCGGCCATGGCTGGATTGTAATATTTCACCCGTTATAATAGGTGAAATATTACAAGTCGCTCTGATTGGCAGTTTCACTTTCAACAGCCAATCAGAGCGATCGTAGCCACGGGGGGGGTGAAGCCACCCCCCCCTGGGCTGAACTACCACTCCCCCTGTCCCTGCAGATCGGGTGAAATGGGAGTTAACCCTTTCACCCGATCTGCAGGGACGCGATCTTTCCATGACGCCACATAGGCGTCATGGGTCGGATTGGCACCGACTTTCATGACGCCTACGTGGCGTCATGGGTCGGGAAGGGGTTAATGGACCTGGCTTGTATCTAATGAGGAACTGGGGGCAGCATACCGTTCTTGTATTATTGGGGGATCCTGGCAGTGACAGACTGGAGGTTTATTTATATATATCTGGACTGGGATTGGTGATATATATATATATATATATATATATATATTGCAGTCACTGCAGAGTGCCTCAATAATCACTACGTAACAGTGCATCCGCACTGGCAACTACTTATCCCAAGTTAAGTTCGCTGACTGACCTGAGGGTGGGTGGACGACGGAGAGTTAATACTTTTTAAGTTAAGTCATGGATTGGTGATGGCCGGGGATATCAGAAAAATTAAATAAGTAGAAAGGCAAAATCAGCAACTGTAAGTACACTGCTCAAAAAATAAATGGAACACTGAGACAACAGATTATAACTCCAAGTAAATCAAACTTCTGTGAAATCGAACTGTCCACATAGGAAGCAACACTGTTTGACAATCAATTTCACATGTTGTTGTGCAAAATGAATAGACAACAGATGGAAACTATTGTCAATTATCCAGACAAACTCAATAAAGGAGTGGTTCTGCAGGTGGGGACCACAGACCACATCTCAGTATCAATGCTTTCTCGCTGATGTTTTGGTCACTTTTGAATGTTGGTTGTGCTTTCACACTCATGGTAGCATGAGACTGACTCTACAACCCTCACTAGTAGCTCAGGTAGTGCAGCTCAGCCAGGATGGCACATCAATGCGAGCTGTGGCAAGAAGGTTTGCTGTGTCTGCCAGCGTAGTGTCAAGAGGCTGGAGGCACTACCAGGAGACAGGCCAGTACACGAGGAGACATGGAGGGGGCCACAGGAAGGCAACAACCCAGCAGCAGGACCGCTACCTCAGCCTTTGTGCAAGAAGGAACAGGAGGCTTACTACCAGAGCCTTGCAAAATCACCTTCAGCAGGCCACAAATGTGCATGTGTCTGCATAAACAGTTAGAAACCAACTCCATGAGGATGGCCTTAATGCCCGATGTCCACAGATGGGGGTTTGGCTCACAACCCAACACCGTGCAGGAACCTTGGCATGTGCCACAGAACACCAGGATTGGCAAATTCACCACTGGGGCCCTGTGCTCTTCACAGATGAAAGCAGGTTCAAACTGAGCACATGTGACAGATGTGACAAAGTCTGGAGACCGCAATGGAGAGCAATCTGCTGCCTGCAACATCCTTCAGCATGGCCGGTTTGGCAGTGGGTCAATAATGGTGTTGGGTGTGGGGTGGCATTTCTTTGGAGGGCCACACAGCCCTCCATGTGCTCATCAGAGGTTGCTTGACTGCCATTATGTACCAAGATGAGATCTTCAGACCCCTTTTAAGACCATATGCTGGTTCGGTTGGCCCTGGGTTCCTCCTACTGCCGGACAATGCCAGACCTCATGTGGCTGGAGTGTGTCAGTAGTTCCTGCAAGATGAAAGCATTGAAGCTATGGACTGACCCACCCCTTCCCCAGACCTTAATCCAATTGAAAACATTTGGGACATCATGTCTCGCACCATCCACTACCATCATATTGCACCACAGACTATCCAGGAGTTGACGGATGCTTTAGTCCAGGTCTGGGAGGAGATTCCTCAGGAGACCATCTGCCACCTCATCTGGAGCGTGCCAAGGCATTGTAGGGAGGTCATACAGGCACATGGAGGCCACACACACTACTGAGCATCATTTCTTTGTCTTGAGGCATTTCCACTGAAGTTGGATCAGCCTGTAACTTCATTTTCCACTTTGATTTTGAGCATCATTCTAACTCCAGACCTCTGTGGGATATTAGTTGTGATTTACATTGATAATTTTAAGGTTTTATTGTTCTCAACACATTCCACTATGTAATGAATAAAGATTTACAACTGGAACATTTCATTCACTGATATCTAGGATGTGAGATTTCATGTTTCCTTTAATTTTTTGAGCAGTGGACACAATGCTAAATAATATGATGATTGCAGTATATTAACAGGATAAAAATTTTCATGGGAGTGTTTCTTTAAAGAAAAAAAACATCTCTATTAGAAAACAGATCAGAATAATAGGTTTTGTTTTTGTTTTTTACTTCAAAGATATAACATTTTCAACTTCAGAAATGTCTAATAGAGGTGAAGCATTCAACAAAAATACGTTCAAGTATTGCAGAGATAAAACATGTCTTATAGCATATTTTGAATGCATGATATAATATAAGTATAAATGAAAACTAAAATATCCTTATGGGATTAAAAAAATAGGAAATATAACTTTTTTCTTTATATTACTCACTTAGGCTAAGTTCACATTTGATTATGTGTCTGCAGCACATTGTCTGCATGTGGAAACACATGCAAAACTGCATGAAAACGCATGTGTATGCAGTGTTTTTTATGCCCATGATTTTACCCATGACGTAAAAAAAAGCTGCGATTGCATGCGTTTGTATGTGTTTTTGTATGCATTTGCGGTGTTTATGCGCATGTGTACGGTATTTCTAAATGGGCGTGGCTTATGGATTTTCTATATATAGAGACCCTGCACAGCAGAAATTCGCTTCTTTGGATGTTGGATGCTGCTTTGTTCTGCAGATTCCTGGCTACCGGAGAGACCTTAAGATCTCTATATTTTCATTTTCAAATTGGACTGTCCACACTTTCTGGGATTGTTGGAGACACCTGCTGTGCATGTGTGATGTTCTGCGTGCCGACTTCCACCCCCAACCACAGCTGAAATCTGGATGAAAAATGCAGCAAAATTGTATGAAGTGTGTAATTTTCCTTACTGTGTGGGGGCTGTGGACGGCAAACATATTCGGATTCTGAAACCTGCAGGAAGTGAATCTGAGTACTTCAGTTATAAAAAATGCTTTTCCATTATTCTGATGGCCATTGTGGATGCTGAATGTCGATTTGTCGCCGTTGACGTTGGCTCATTTGGATGAGGAAATGACTCACAGACTTTCAAAACTTGGACATGAGACGATTGTATGGGAATGATTTTAATTTTCCCCCACCACAACCTCTTCCTAACACTGAAAGACCACCAATGCCATTTGTTATTGTTGGTGATGAGGCCTTTAAAATGTCTGGAAATCCCCTAAAACCGTACTCAAGTCGAGACTTGAGTCACACAAAAAGGATTTTCAACTACCGACTGACAAGGGCATGAAGAACTGTAGAGTGTGCCTTTAGTTTGCTGGCATCTAAATGGCACATTTTGGGCACAGCCATAAATCTAAAAATAGACACAATTGATGAGGTTGTGAAAGCATGTGTTGTTCTGCATAACTACATCCTGTCAAAAGAGCAACCCCACTATGAATTTGAGGAAACTGTTAATACCACAATGCAGGATTACCAACATCACCCTTCCAGGTCTACAGTCGAAGTGGCCCAAATGAGGGATAAATTGTCAGCCTATTTTGTTTCTGATAGTGAACATGTGTCATGGCAAGATGAAAAGGTTTAACCTGTCAATAAAATGTACCTGTAATGTTATGTACTTTAACGTTATGTACTTGTAATGCTATGTACCTGTAATGTTTTCTGACTCTAATATTAACACCTTGAATCTAACTTGGATATTAAACACCTTAACTGATACACCCATTCATACTTCACTCAACAATACACACATGGTTAAATAAAGAGAAAAAGAAAACACAATGAGACCAATACTGTGAATCAAAACAATTTTTACTAACAGAAATAAAAAATTTACAATTTAAAAAAATAAAAATAAAAATGATTAGTTACTTTTGAGGTCAGTGGGAGGGAGTAACATGATGGACCAAGGGGGTGTGTCAAGCTGTGAGGGTATGTTAGGAGTGGTTGGGGAAGTTGTTACAGGGAAAGTGTAAGGCAATTGAAGGATTGGGTCAGACACATTGGGGGACAACACATTGCGGGAAGACACATTGGGGAAGAGTACACATTAGGAGGGAAAACAAGTTGGAAGGGATTGACACACTAGTAGGGAAAGAACGAAGCAATGGTGTGGACAGACTAGAAAACAAAAACACTTTAGGAGGTGAGGGTTGAAGGGGTGCTAATAATACTTTTTTCCCAGTTTTTCTCCTCCGGGAATTGGTTTTTGCTGTTTTTTCCCCCGGTGCTGCATTGGTGTGGGGGAAGTGTGGGCTGCTGCACTCTGCATGATAGTGGGACAGGACTGTTGGGCTGCTGCACTCGGCTGCATGGTGGGGGATGTGGATGGCTGGGCTGCTGCACTCAACTGTATGGTGAAGCTGGGCATTCTTGGCAATGTTGTAATGTCCAGTGGTGGCAGTGGTGGTTAGGGTTGAGCGAAACGGGTCGGTCATTTTCATAAGTCGCCGACTTTTGGCAAAGTTGGGTTTCATGAAACCCGACCCGATCCCTGTGTGGGGTCAGCCATGCGGTATGCGACTTTCGCGCCAAAGTCGCGTTTCAATTACGTGAAAAGTGCCATTTCTCAGCCAATTAAGGTGGACGCAGAGTGTGGGCAGCGTGATGACATAGGTCTCAGTCCCCACCATCTTAGAAAAGGGCATTACACTGATTGGCTTGCTTTCTGCGGCATCACAGGGGCTATAAATGGGCGTTCCCGCCGACCGCCATCTTACTGCTGCTGATCTGAGCATAGGGAGAGGTTGCTGCCGCTTCGTCAGAAGCAGGGATAGCGTTAGGCATTAACCCCCAAACCGCTTGTGCTGTAGCGATTTCCACTGTCCAACACCATCTTTTGTTTGCAGGGACAGTGGAGGCTACATTTTTTTTCCTCAGCGCTGTAGCTCATTGGGCTGCCCTAGAAGGCTCCCTGATAGCTGCATTGCTGTTTGTACGCCGCTGTGCAAACCAACTGCTTTTTTCAAAGCACAAATCCTGTTGCTCCTTCCTTTCTGCACAGCTACCTTGTTTGTTTGTCCAAACTTTTGACTTTTTTGTGCAGCAATCCACTCCTTGTTATTGCTGCCTGCCATACTTTGCTGAGATTACTGCAGGGAGATAGTAATTGTAGGACAGTCCCTTTTTTTTTTGTTTCGTTATATCTCTTCAAGCCACTTTCTGCAACAGAAAATATACTCTAATACAGTGGCCCAGATTTATTCACTAGTATCCCTGAAGAAAAAAAAAGGGTGCAGATTAAAATGGACAAATCTGCATCAGTGGCAGTCCTGTGTGTGGCATCTGTGTCTCATTTTCTGGCACAGAAAACATACAGTCTAACAGTGGGCCTGATTTCTTGCCAATTCTCCCATAAATAAAAAAAAATAGTGGGAGATTAAGATTGGCAATTTTGCCTCAGTGCCAGTGCTGTATGTGGCATCTGTCTCAAATTTTGTGCCACATTAAACCTAGTGTGTAATACTGGGCCAAATTTCTTTTAAATTCTCCCTGAAAAAAAAATAGTGGGAGATTAAGATTGGCATTTCTGCTTCAGTGCCAGTCCTGTGTGTGCCATCTGTCTCAAATTGTGTACCACATTAAACCTAGTGTGTAACACTGGGCCAGATTTCATTTAAATTCTCCCTGAAAAAAAAAATTGTGGGAGATTAAGATTGGCATTTCTGCTTCAGTGCCAGTCCTGTGTGTGCCACCTGTCTCAAATTGTGTGCCACATTAAACCTAGTGTGTAATACGGTGTTAGGGCTAGCGGAACGCACCAAATAATAAGACAGATAGAGTATGGTGCGTTCGCAGCCCGGGGTCCACCGTGCAGAGATGGAACCTGCTGCCAAGTAATGACGGACTATATGGCGGTACTCATAAGTATACACACGTGGGTTAAACTTCACCCAGCGTGAAGGAAGCGATCCTGTTACGTCACAGGACCGCGGTACCGCACATAGAGCGCGAGCAAGTAGTAAGCAAACTCAACCCCAACTAGGATTGAAGTCCGATTAGACCCTTGCTGGCACAACACCGCAACTGGGTGTGTAAAGAAACTAAATAACAATTTTAAGGCACAAGAGTGCATGCGGTGCCACACTGATGAACGCCACTAACCACCCAGGTTTGGGTAAGGAAAGCACAGAGGAAGTGCACGGCGCCGTACTGGCGGTCACAGCAACTGGACGCTGTAATGTGCGATTAGTGCTGTAGGCTAAGTCGGGCGCTAGATAGCAACCATACTCCTTCCGCGAACAGACATTCAATAGGGTAGGGGTATCCAAGGACGACTTGCACTCACAACATACACACATTAACAATTGTACACTAGCGCATGGCCGTGCGGTCATGCGCAGTTTATATAGTTGCAGCACAGGAAGTGGCCACAGAAACTTTGCCCTTCCAAGACCTGCCAAGAGGACCAATGGAATGTGCTGCAGAGCCTGAGCACATGACCCTCGATCTCCAACGGGAGATCTTGCCCTTTGCATGCTCAGTGTGTGCAGACAAGGACTTAGTCCCAGAGAAGTCCGCTCGCTGCTGACCAGCACTGGCTTTAATGGCAGAAGCTGAAGAAGTAGCAGTAGCTCTCTGTACAGAGTGAGACTGAGCAAGATGCTGGGACCGACGTCCTTGCTGAGCAGACTCCACTGCGGCTGGATGAGAATGGGAGACCGCAGCGGAGATGGCTCGAGATTCCCCCTGTGCAGAAGCGGGAACTCGAGACCTAACATACGGGGCCATATTTCTTTTAAATTCTCCCTGAATAAAAAAAATTGTGGGAGATTAAGATTGGCATTTCTGCTTTAGTGCCACTCCTGTGTGTGCCACCTGTCTCAAATTTTGTGCCACATTAAACCTAGTGGGTAATACTGGGCCAGATTTCTTTTCAATTCTCCCTGAAAAAAAAGGGTGGGAGATTAAGATTGGCATTTCTGCTTCAGTGCCACTCCTGTGTGTGCCACCTGTCTCAAATTGTGTGCCACATTAAACCTAGTGTGTAATACGGGGCCAGATTTCTTTAAAATTCTCCCTGAAAAAAAAATAGTGGGAGATTAAGATTGGCATTTCTGCTTCAGTGCCAGTCCTGTGTGTGCCACCTGTCTCAAATTGTGTGCCACATTAAACCTAGTGTGTAATACTGGGCCAGATTTTTTAAATTCTCCCTGAAAAAAAAATTGTGGGAGATTAAGATTGGTATTTCTGCTTCAGTGCCAGTCCTGTGTGTGCCACCTGTCTCAAATTGTGTGCCACATTAAACCTAGTGTGTAATATGGGGCCATATTTCTTTTAAATTCTCCCTGAATAAAAAAAATTGTGGGAGATTAAGATTGGCATTTCTGCTTCAGTGCCACTCCTGTGTGTGCCACCTGTCTCAAATTTTGTGCCACATTAAACCTAGTGTGTAATACTGGGTCAGATTTCTTTTCAATTCTCCCTGAAAAAAAAAATAGTGGGAGATTAAAATTGGCATTTCTGCTTCAGTGCCACTCCTATGTGTGCCACCTGTCTCAAATTGTGTGCCACATTAAACCTAGTGTGTAATACGGGGCCAGATTTCTTTTAAATTCTCACTGAAAAAAAAATAGTGGGAGATTAAGATTGGCATTTCTGCTTCAGTGCCAGTCCTGTGTGTGCCACCTAAAGCAATGGCGGCCGACAGCACTGCTGTAGCGTACAAAGGATGCTCGTCCTAGCTCCACAGGACCCAGGTGGAGAGGTACATACCAACGTGTAGAAGTGAAGGACAGCATCCGATCCAGGTGAAGAAAAAGAAACACTTTATTGTGCCATAGGTGCAACGTTTCAACCTCAAAAAGGTCTTTGTCAAGCATGCTTGACAAAGACCTTTTTGAGGTTGAAACGTTGCACCTATGGCACAATAAAGTGTTTCTTTTTCTTCACCTGGATCGGATGCTGTCCTTCACTTCTACACGTCTCTGTGTGCCACCTGTCTCAAATTGTGTGCCACATTAAACCTAGTATGTAATACTGTGCCAGATTTCTTTTAAATTCTCCCTGAAAAAAAAAGAGTGGGAGATTAAGATTGGAATTTCTGCTTCAGTGCCACTCCTGTGTGTGCCACCTGTCTCAAATTTTGTGCCACATTAAACCTAGTGTGTAATACTGGGCCAGATTTCTTTTCAATTCTCCCTGAAAAAAAATAGTGGGAGATTAAGATTGGCATTTCTACTTCAGTGCCACTCCTGTGTGTGCCACCTGTCTCAAATTGTGTGCCACATTAAACCTAGTGTGTAATACTGGGCCAGATTTCTTTTAAATTCTCCCTGAAAAAAAAAATAGTGGGAGATTAAAATTGGCATTTCTGCTTCAGTGCCAGTCCTGTGTGTGCCACTTGTCTCAAATTTTGTGCCACATTAAACCTAGTGTGTAATACTGGGCCAGATTTCTTTTAAATTCTCCCTGAAAAAAAAAATAGTAGGAGATTAAGATTGGCATTTCTGCTGCTGTGCCAGTCCTGTGTGTGCCACCTGTCTCAAATTGTGTGCCACATTAAACCTAGTGTGTAATACTGGGTCAGATTTCTTTTAATTTTTCCCTGGAAAAAAAAGTGGGAGATTAAGATTGGCATTTCTGCTTCAGTGCCAGTCCTGTGTGTGCCACCTGTCTCAAATTTTGTGCCACATTAAACCTAGTGTGTAATACTGGGCCAGATTTCTTTTCAATTCTCACTGAAAAAAAAATAGTGGGAGATTAAGATTGGCATTTTGGCTTCAGTGCCACTCCTGTGTGTGCCACCTGATTCAAATTGTGTGCCACATTAAACCTATTGTGTAATACTGGGCCAGATTTCTTTTCAATTCTCACTGAAAAAAAATAGTGGGAGATTAAGATTGGCATTTTGGCTTCAGTGCCACTCCTGTGTGTGCCACCTGATTCAAATTGTGTGCCACATTAAACCTAGTGTGTAATACTGGGCCAGATTTATTTTCAATTCTCCCTGAAAAAAAAATAGTGGGAGATTAAGATTGACATTTCTGCTTCAGTGCCACTCCTATGTGTGCCACCTGTCTCAAATTGTGTGCCACATTAAACCTAGAGTGTAATACTGGGCCAGATTTCTTTTAAATTCTCCCTGAAAAAAAAAATAGTGGGAGATTAAAATTGGCATTTCTGCTTCAGTGCCAGTCCTGTGTGTGCCACTTGTCTCAAATTTTGTGCCACATTAAACCTAGTGTGTAATACTGGGCCAGATTTCTTTTAAATTCTCCCTGAAAAAAAAAATAGTACGAGATTAAGATTGGCATTTCTGCTGCTGTGCCAGTCCTGTGTGTGCCACCTGTCTCAAATTGTGTGCCACATTAAACCTAGTGTGTAATACTGGGTCAGATTTCTTTTAATTTCTCCCTGGAAAAAAAGTGGGAGATTAAGATTGGCATTTCTGCTTCAGTGCCAGTCCTGTGTGTGCCACCTGTCTCAAATTTTGTGCCACATTAAACCTAGTGTGTAATACTGGGCCAGATTTCTTTTCAATTCTCACTGAAAAAAAAATTGTGGGAGATTAAGATTGGCATTTTGGCTTCAGTGCCACTCCTGTGTGTGCCACCTGATTCAAATTGTGTGCCACATTAAACCTAGTGTGTAATACTGGGCCAGATTTCTTTTCAATTCTCCCTGAAAAAAAAATAGTGGGAGATTAAGATTGGCATTTCTACTTCAGTGCCACTTCTGTGTGTGCCACCTGTCTCAAATTGTGTGCCACATTAAACCTAGTGTGTAATACTGGGCCAGATTTCTTTTAAATTCTCCCTGAAAAAAAAAATAGTGGGAGATTAAAATTGGCATTTCTGCTTCAGTGCCAGTCCTGTGTGTGCCACTTGTCTCAAATTTTGTGCCACATTAAACCTAGTGTGTAATACTGGGCCAGATTTCTTTTAAATTCTCCCTGAAAAAAAAAAATAGTAGGAGATTAAGATTGGCATTTCTGCTGCTGTGCCAGTCCTGTGTGTGCCACCTGTCTCAAATTGTGTGCCACATTAAACCTAGTGTGTAATACTGGGTCAGATTTCTTTTAATTTCTCCCTGGAAAAAAAAGTGGGAGATTAAGATTGGCATTTCTGCTTCAGTGCCAGTCCTGTGTGTGCCACCTGTCTCAAATTTTGTGCCACATTAAACCTAGTGTGTAATACTGGGCCAGATTTCTTTTCAATTCTCACTGAAAAAAAATAGTGGGAGATTAAGATTGGCATTTTGGCTTCAGTGCCACTCCTGTGTGTGCCACCTGATTCAAATTGTGTGCCACATTAAACCTATTGTGTAATACTGGGCCAGATTTCTTTTCAATTCTCACTGAAAAAAAAATAGTGGGAGATTAAGATTGGCATTTCTGCTTCAGTGCCACCTGTCTCAAATTGTGTGCCACATTAAACCTAGTGTGTCATACTGGGCCAGATTTATTTTCAATTCTCCCTGAAAAAAAAATAGTGGGAGATTAAGATTGGCATTTCTGCTTCAGTGCCACTCCTATGTGTGCCACCTGTCTCAAATTGTGTGCCACATTAAACCTAGAGTGTAATACTGGGCCAGATTTCTTTTAAATTCTCCCTGAAAAAAAAAATAGTGGGAGATTAAAATTGGCATTTCTGCTTCAGTGCCAGTCCTGTGTGTGCCACTTGTCTCAAATTTTGTGCCACATTAAACCTAGTGTGTAATACTGGGCCAGATTTCTTTTAAATTCTCCCTGAAAAAAAAAATAGTACGAGATTAAGATTGGCATTTCTGCTGCTGTGCCAGTCCTGTGTGTGCCACCTGTCTTAAATTGTGTGCCACATTAAACCTAGTGTGTAATACTGGGTCAGATTTCTTTTAATTTCTCCCTGGAAAAAAAGTGGGAGATTAAGATTGGCATTTCTGCTTCAGTGCCAGTCCTGTGTGTGCCACCTGTCTCAAATTTTGTGCCACATTAAACCTAGTGTGTAATACTGGGCCAGATTTCTTTTCAATTCTCACTGAAAAAAAATTGTGGGAGATTAAGATTGGCATTTTGGCTTCAGTGCCACTCCTGTGTGTGCCACCTGATTCAAATTGTGTGCCACATTAAACCTATTGTGTAATACTGGGCCAGATTTCTTTTAAATTCTCCCTGAAAAAAAATAGTGGGAGATTAAGATTGGCATTTCTGCTTCAGTGCCAGTCCTCTGTGTGCCACTTGTCTCAAATTGTGTGCCACATTAAACCTAGTGTGTAATACTGGGCCAGATTTATTTTCAATTCTCCCTGAAAAAAAAATAGTGGGAGATTAAGATTGGCATTTCTGCTTCAGTGCCACTCCTATGTGTGCCACCTGTCTCAAATTGTGTGCCACATTAAACCTAGAGTGTAATACTGGGCCAGATTTCTTTTATATTCTAACTGAAAAAAAAAATAGTGGGAAATTAACCCCTTACCGGCATCGGACGTACTATACCGTCCGATGCCGGCTCCCCTGCTTTGATGCAGGGCTCCGCGGTGAGCCCGCACCAAAGCCGGGACATGTCAGCTGTTTTGAACAGCTGACATGTGCCCGTAATAGGCGCGGGCAGAATCGCGATCTGCCCGCACCTATTAACTAGTTAAATGCCGCTGTCAAACGCAGACAGCGGCATTTAACTACCGCTTCCGGCCGGGCGGCCGGAAATGACGTCATCGCCGACCCCCGTCACATGATCGGGGGTCGGCGATGCTTGTATATTGTAACCATACAGGTCCTTGAGACCTCTATGGTTACTGATTGCCCGTCGCTGTGAGCGCCACCCTGTGGTCGGCGCTCACAGCACACGTGCAATTCTGCTACATAGCAGCGATCAGCAGATCGCTGCTATGTAGCAGAGCCGATCGGGTTGTGCCTGCTTCTAGCCTCTCATGGAGGCTATTGAAGCATGGCAAAAGTTAAAAAAAAAAGTTTAAAAAAATGTGAAAAAAATAAAAAAAACATAAAAGTTTAAATCACCCCCCTTTCGCCCCAATCAAAATAAATCAATAAAAAAAATATCAAATGTACGCATATTTGGTATTGCCGCGCTCAGAATCGCCCGATCTATCAAATAAAAAAAGTATTAACCTGATCGCTAAACAGCGTAGCGGGAAAAAAACTCAAAACGCCAGAATTACGTTTTTTTGGTCGCCGTGACATTGCATTAAAATGCAATAACGGGCGATCAAAAGAACGTATCTGCACCGAAATGCTACCATTAAAAACGTCATCTCGGCACGCAAAAAATAAGCCCTCAACCGACCCCAGAGCACGAAAAATGGAGACGCTACGAGTATCGGAAAATGGCGCAATTTTTTTTTTTTTTTTTTTAGCAAAGTTTGGAATTTTTTTTCACCACTTAGATAAAAAATAACCTAGTCATGTTTGGTGTCTATGAACTCGCACTGACCTGGAGAATCATAATGGCAGGTCAGTTTTAGCATTTATTGAACCTAGCAAAAAAGCCAAACAAAAAACCAATGTGGGATTGCACTTTTTTTGCAATTTCACCGCACTTGGAATTTTTTTCCCGTTTTCTAGTACACGACATGCTAAAACCAATTATGTCTTTCAAAAGTACAACTCGTCCCGCAAAAAATAAGCCCTCACATGGCCAAATTGACGGAAAAATATAAAAGTTATGGCTCTGGGAAGGAGGGAAGTGAAAAACGAACACGGAAAAATGAAAAATCCCCCGGTCATGAAGGGGTTAAGATTGGCATTTCTGCTTCAGTGCCACTCCTGTGTATGCCACCTGTCTCAAATTGTGTGCCACATTAAACCTAGTGTGTAATACGGGGCCAGATTTCTTTTAAATTCTCACTGAAAAAAATAGTGGGAGATTAAGATTGGCATTTCTGCTTCAGTGCCAGTCCTGTGTGTGCCACCTGTCTCAAATTGTGTGCCACATTAAACCTAGTGTGTAATACTGGGTCAGATTTCTTTTAATTTCTCCCTGGAAAAAAAAGTGGGAGATTAAGATTGGCATTTCTGCTTCAGTGCCAGTCCTGTGTGTGCCACCTGTCTCAAATTTTGTGCCACATTAAACCTAGTGTGTAATACTGGGCCAGATTTCTTTTCAATTCTCACTGAAAAAAAAATAGTGGGAGATTAAGATTGGCATTTCTGCTTCAGTGCCACTTTTCTGTGTGCAACCTGTCTCAAATTGTGTGCCACATTAAACCTAGTGTGTAATACTGGGCCAGATTTCTACTGTGAATTCTGTTGTCGGGCTCCCTCCTGTGGTCATGAATGGTACTTCGGCTGGTTCTGTCCATGGACTTCCTCTGGTGGGTGTTTCTGAGTTTCCTTCCACAGGTGACGAGGTTAATTCGTTAGCTGGCTGCTCTATTTAACTCCACTTAGATCTTTGCTCCATGCCACCTGTCAATGTTCCAGTATTGGTCTAGTTCTCTCCTGGATCGTTCTTGTGACCTGTCTTCCCAGCGAAGCTAAGTTCCTGCTTGTATTTTCTTTGGTTTGCTATTTTTTTGTCCAGCTTGCTATTTTTATTGTTGTCTTGCTTGCTGGAAGCTCTGGGACGCAGAGGGAGCGCCTCCGCACCGTGAGTTGGTGTGGAGGGTCTTTTTGCGCCCTCTGCGTGGTCTTTATGTAGGGTTTTGTGCTGACCGCAAAGCAACCTTTCCTATCCTCAGTCTGTTCAGTAAGTCGGGCCTCACTTTACTAAATCTATTTCATCTCTGTGTTTGTATTTTCATCTTTACTCACAGTCATTATATGTGGGGGTCTGCATTTTCCTTTGGGGAATTTCTCTGAGGCAAGGTAGGCTTTATTTTTCTATCTTCAGGGCTAGCTAGTTCCTTAGGCTGTGCCGAGTTGCATAGGGAGCGTTAGGAGCAATCCACGGCTATTTCTAGTGTGCGTGATAGGATTAGGGATTGCGGTCAGCAGAGTTCCCACGTCCCAGAGCTCGTCCTTATTTATCAGTAACTATCAGGTCATTCCGTGTGCTCTTAACCACCAGGTCCATTATTGTCCTGACCACCAGGTCATAACAGTACAGGTGGCCCAAAGTACTAATGCATCTCAATAGAGGGATAAGAGAAGTTCTGAGACCATTTTTTTTTCTTTGCAGTGTTTTTTGTCTCTCTTTTCCCCTTTACCTCTGGGTGGTTCAGGACACAGGTGTAAACATGGACATTCAAGGTCTGTCCTCTTTGATGGATAATCTCACTATAAGTGTACAAAACATTCAAGATTTTGTGGTTCAGAATCCGATGTCAGAGCCTAGGATTCCAATTCCTGATTTGTTTTTTGGTGATAGATCTAAGTTCTTGAATTTCAAAAATAATTGTAAATTGTTTCTTGCCTTGAAACCTCGCTCCTCAGGTGACCCTGTTCAACAAGTAAAGATCATTATTTCTTTGTTATGTGGTGACCCTCAAGACTGGGCATTTTCCCTTGCACCAGGAGATCCGGCATTGCGTGATGTTGATGCGTTTTTCCTGGCGCTTGGATTGCTTTATGACGCACCTAATTCAGTGGATCAGGCAGAGAAAATCTTGCTGGCTCTGTGTCAGGGTCAGGATGAAGCGGAGATATATTGTCTGAAGTTTAGAAAGTGGTCTGTGCTCACTCAGTGGAATGAATGTGCCCTGGCAGCAATCTTCAGAAAGGGTCTCTCTGAAGCCCTTAAGGATGTCATGGTGGGATTTCCCATGCCTGCTGGTCTGAATGAGTCTATGTCTTTGGCCATTCAGATCCATCGACACTTGTGTGAGCGTAAAGCTGTGCACCATTTGGCGGTACTATCTGAGCATGGGCCTGAGCCTGTGCAATGTGATAGGACTTTGACCAGAGCTGAACGGCAAGAACACAGACGTCGGAATGGGCTGTTTTTTTTTGCTGTGGTGATTCCACTCATGTTATCTCCGATTGTCCTAAGCGCACTAAGCGGTTCGCTAGGTCTGCCACCATTGGTACGGTACAGTCTAAATTTCTATTGTCCGTTACTCTGATTTGCTCTTTGTCATCCTATTCTGTTATGGCATTTGTGGATTCAGGCGCTGCCCTGAGTTTGATGGACTTGGAGTATGCTAGGCGCTGTGGTTTTTTCTTGGAGCCCTTGCAGTATCCTATTCCATTGAGAGGAATTGATGCTACGCCTTTGGCCAAGAATAAGCCTCAGTACTGGGCCCAATTGACCATGTGCATGTCTCCTGCACATCAGGAGGATATCCGCTTTCTGGTGTTGCATAATCTGCATGATGTGGTCGTTTTGGGGTTGCCATGGCTACAGGTTCATAATCCAGTATTGGACTGGAAATCTATGTCTGTGTCCAGCTGGGGTTGCCAGGGGGTACATGGTGATGTTCCATTTTTGTCTATTTCGTCTTCCACTCCTTCTGAAGTTCCAGAGTTTTTGTCGGATTATCGGGATGTATTTGATGAGCCCAAAGCCAGTGCCCTCTCTCCTCATAGGGATTGCGATTGTGCAATTAATTTGATTCCTGGTAGTAAGTTTCCTAAGGGCCGATTGTTCAATTTATCTGTGCCAGAACACGCCGCTATGCGGAGTTATATAAAGGAATCCTTGGAGAAAGGCCACATTCGCCCGTCGTCATCACTGTTAGGAGCAGGGTTCTTTTTTGTGGCCAAGAAGGATGGTTCTTTGAGACCTTGTATTGATTACCGCCTTCTTAATAAAATTACAGTCAAATTTCAGTATCCTTTGCCGTTGCTGTCTGATTTGATGCTCGTATTAAAGGGGCTAGTTGGTTCACCAAGATAGATCTTCGAGGGGCGTATAATCTTGTACGTATTAAACAAGGCGATGAATGGAAAACAGCATTTAATACGCCCGAGGGCCATTTTGAGTACCTGGTTATGCCATTCGGGCTTTCCAATGCTCCATCAGTATTTCAGTCCTTTATGCATGACATCTTCCGAGAGTACCTGGATAAATTCCTGATTGTGTATTTGGATGATATTTTGGTCTTTTCGGATGATTGGGAGTCTCATGTGAAGCAGGTCAGAATGGTGTTCCAGGTCCTTCGTGCGAATTCCTTTTTTGTGAAGGGGTCAAAGTGTCTCTTTGGAGTTCAGAAGGTTTCATTTTTGGGGCTCATTTTTTCCCATTCTACTATCGAGATGGACCCTGTTAAAGTCCAGGCCATTTACGATTGGACTCAGCCGACATCTGTGAAGAGCCTGCAAAAGTTCCTGGGCTTTGCTAATTTTTATCGGCGCTTCATCGCTAATTTTTCTAGTGTTGCTAAACCGTTGACTGATTTGACCAAGAAGGGTGCTGATGTGGTCAATTGGTCTTCTGCAGCTGTAGAGGCTTTTCAGGAGTTGAAGCGTCGTTTTTCTTCTGCCCCTGTGTTGTGCCAGCCAGATGTTTCGCTCCCGTTTCAGGTTGAGGTTGATGCTTTTGAGATTGGAGCAGGGGCTGTTTTGTCGCAAAGAAGTTCTGATGGCTCGGTGATGAAGCCATGTGCTTTCTTTTCTAGAAAGTTTTCGCCTGCTGAGCGTAATTATGATGTTGGTAATCGAGAGTTGTTGGCCATGAAGTGGGCATTCGAGGAGTGGCGTCATTGGCTTGAAGGAGCCAAGCATCGCGTGGTGGTCTTGACAGATCACAAAAATTTGACTTATCTTGAGTCTGCCAAACGGTTGAATCCAAGACAGGCTCGAGAAACTGTTTGTCCCTGATAGATGGACTAGTAGAGTTATCTCTGAGATTCATTGTTCAGTGTTGGCTGGGCATCCTGGAATCTTTGGTACCAGAGATTTGGTGGCTAGATCCTTTTGGTGGCCGTCTTTGTCACGGGATGTGCGTTCTTTTGTGCAGTCCTGTGGGACTTGTGCTCGGGCTAAGCCCTGCTGTTCTCGTGCCAGTGGGTTGCTTTTGCCCTTGCCGGTCCCGAAGAGGCCCTGGACGCATATTTCTATGGATTTTATTTCGGACCTCCCCGTCCCTCAAAAGATGTCGGTCATTTGGGTGGTTTGTGATCGCTTTTCTAAGAAGGTCCATTTGGTACCTTTGTCTAAATTGCCTTCCTCCTCTGATTTGGTGCCAATTTTTTTCCAGCATGTGGTTTGTTTACATGGTATCCCAGAGAACATCGTTTCTGACAGAGGTTCCCAGTTTGTTTCGAGGTTTTGGCGATCCTTTTGTGCTAGGATGGGCATTGATTTGTCTTTTTCCTCAGCTTTCCATCCTCAGACAAATGGCCAAACCGAACTAACTATTCAAACTTTGGAAACATATCTGAGATGCTTTGTTTCTGCTGATCAGGATGATTGGGTGTCCTTTTTGCCGTTGGCTGAGTTCGCCCTTAATAATCTGGCCAGCTCGGCTACTTTGGTTTCGCTGTTTTTCTGCAATTCTGGTTTCCATCCTCGTTTCTCTTCAGGGCAGGTTGTCTTCGGACTGTCCCGGTGTAGATACTGTGGTGGATAGGTTGCAGCAGATTTGGACGCATGTGGTGGACAATTTGACATTGTCCCAGGAGAAGGCTCAACGTTTCGCTAACTGCCGGCGCTGTGTGGGTCCCCGACATCGTGTTGGGGATTTGGTTTGGTTGTCGTCTCGTTATGTTCCTATGAAGGTTTCCTCTCCTAAGTTTAAGCCTCGTTTCATTGGTCCGTATAAGATTTCTGAGGTTATCAATCCTGTGTCATTTCGTTTGGCCCTTCCTGCTTCTTTTGCCATCCATAATGTGTTCCATAGGTCGTTATTGCGGAGATACGTGGCGCCTGTGGTTCCATCCGTTGATCCTCCTGCCCCGGTGTTGGTTGAGGGGGAGTTGGAGTATGTGGTGGAGAAGATTTTGGATTCTCGTATTTCGAGACGGAAACTCCAGTACCTGGTCAAGTGGAAGGGTTATGGTCAGGAAGATAATTCCTGGGTTTTTGCCTCTGATGTTCATGCTGCCGATCTGGTTCGTGCCTTTCATTTGGCTCATCCTGGTCGGCCTGGGGGCTCTTGTGAGGGTTCGGTGACCCCTCCTCAAGGGAGGGGTACTGTTGTGAATTCTGTTGTCAGGCTCCCTCCTGTGGTCATGAATGGTACTTCGGCTGGTTCTGTCCATGGACTTCCTCTGGTGGGTGTTTCTGAGTTTCCTTCCACAGGTGACGAGGTTAATTCGTTAGCTGGCTGCTCTATTTAACTCCACTTAGATCTTTGCTCCATGCCACCTGTCAATGTTCCAGTATTGGTCTAGTTCTCTCCTGGATCGTTCTTGTGACCTGTCTTCCCAGCGAAGCTAAGTTCCTGCTTGTATTTTCTTTGGTTTGCTATTTTTCTGTCCAGCTTGCTATTTTTATTGTTGTCTTGCTTGCTGGAAGCTCTGGGACGCAGAGGGAGTGCCGACTCACGGTGCGGAGGGTCTTTTTGCGCCCTCTGCGTGGTCTTTTTGCAGGGTTTTGTGCTGACCGCAAAGCAACCTTTCCTATCCTCAGTCTGTTCAGTAAGTCGGGCCTCACTTTGCTAAATCTATTTCATCTCTGTGTTTGTATTTTCATCTTTACTCACAGTCATTATATGTGGGGGGCTGCCTTTTCCTTTGGGGAATTTCTCTGAGGCAAGGTAGGCTTTATTTTTCTATCTTCAGGGCTAGCTAGTTCCTTAGGCTGTGCCGAGTTGCATAGGGAGCGTTAGGAGCAATCCACGGCTATTTCTAGTGTGCGCGATAGGATTAGGCATTGCGGTCAGCAGAGTTCCCACGTCCCAGAGCTCGTCCTTATTTATCAGTAACTATCAGGTCATTCCGTGTGCTCTTAACCATCAGGTCCATTATTGTCCTGACCACCAGGTTATAACAGATTTCTTTTAAATTCTCCCTGAAAAAAAAATAGTGGGAGATTAAGATTGGCATTTCTGCTTCAGTGCCAGTCCTGTGTGTGCCACCTGTCTCAAATTGTGTGCCACATTAAACCTAGTGTGTAATACTGGGCCAGATTTCTTTTAAATTCTCCCTGAAAAAAAAATAGTGGGAGATTAAGATTGGCAATTCTGCCTCATTGCCAGTGCTGTTTTTGGCATCTGTCTCTAATTTTGTGTCACAGAGCATATACTGTATAAGAGTGGGCCACATTTCTTCAATATTCTCCCAGAAAAAATAAAAAGGGGGAGATTTTTATTGGTAGTGTCTGCATCAGCGTCAGTCCTGTTAGTGGCATATGAAGCTGTGTACTGTTATACATTGGGCCTGATTTTCCCTGCAGTCTCACCCACCTATAAGGGGATATATAAATCCAACAGAAGTTTGAGTTCACCTTGTAACTGGTTTTACAGTAACAAATACCGTTAGTTTGGTTATGTTTTTCAAACAATGAGGAAGTCTGGTGGAAGAGGTCGTGGCCGTGGGCGGTCATTGCCAGCTGGTAATGATGGTAGTGGTGGTGGAGCATCAGGTGGTCGTGGGAAAAGCAATATAGCATCACAGGCCCTGCGCGAGAAGGACCTGCCATGACATCACGGTCATGTGACCGCAACATTATCACAGGCCCTGCGCGCCTGCGCGAGAAGGACCTGTGATGACGCCACGGTCACATGACCATGATGTCATGGCAGATCCTTCTCCCATACACGGCACCAGAACCTGCCGCTTGCATGGAGCGGTCACCAGAGCTTCGCGAAAGGTGAGTATATAATGATTTTTTTTTTTTTTTTTAATTATTTTTAACATTAGATGTTTTTACTATTGACGCTGCATAGGCAGCACCAATAGTAAAAACTTGGTCACGCAGAGTTAATAGCGGCTGTAACGGAGTAAGTTACCCACGGCATAACGCGGTCCGTTACTGCTGACATTAACCCTGTTTGAGCGGTGACTGCGGGGAGTATGGAGCGGGCGCCAGGCGCTGACTGCAGGGGAGGAACTAATCGGACTGTGGCCGTCGCTAATTGGTTGTGGCAGCCATGACAGGCAGCTGGCGAGACCAACCAGCGACTTGGATTCCATGACAGACAGAGGCCGCGACCAATGAATATCCGTGACAGACA